>NC_047629.2:13887500-14512500 GCF_009650485.2 Drosophila albomicans | reverse complement strand
AGCAAACCCTCTTTGGCATTGCAACCCAGACTTAAACTTTCTGCCCATAAATATGTCATCAGTGGATATAATTCGTATACTAAATCATCAAAGTCGTTCTGAATAATGCATTTCAGGTGCTGCAATCCTATTATAATCAGCGTTTTCTTAAGATTTTCCGTTGTATTTTTCAGACATTCCTTGGGTCTGCCTCGCTCTTTAAATGATTTTTCTATGCACTGTGGTGTGGGAAGAGATTTGCAGTCTTGCTCCTGGGCGTTCACAACTGTACTGCATAGAAGCACCGAAATACCGAATAACAATTTAATCCACATTTTAAAACTGGCAACTAGAATTAGACATTTAAAATCCACTGTATTTATAGTCGTCTGGTTATGCAATTGAATTTAATTTGATTACTGCAACTAATCCATCAACTCTTATTAAAATTTTACGGATTGACACACATCGAATCACTTACTCGATTGTTGTCGTCCTTATTTATTATTGTATACTCTACCATTTCTTTTTACTATCTCTTTATGAACTTACTACCTTTCACGGTTGGTTTTTATACCATTTAGGCTCTTTGGAAGTAATCCTAATAAGAATGAATCGATGAATATCAACGATGAATATCGAGTTGTGATTTCTGGTTGACTTCTTAACTTATCTGATCATCAATGTTTTATCTAATAGCCAGTAGCAAATGTTTTTACATACTTGAAGACTGCAATACTATCGTTTTCGAAGTGTTACTTTTTAATATGTATTTTGTTTATAGCGAATTATATTTTCATATTCTTTCTTAGATCTACACTTCTGTGCTTTTAATATTTTATAGTTTCACATTCAACGTGAAGTTACTTAACAATTCGATGGATCGAATTTATATTACTTTGTTGTATAGTTTACACTTTTCGCTTGAAGAGCAAACGCTTCTCATATTCTACGAGTTGTTGTCGGTTATAGCAAAATGCTGTTGAATATTCGTTGTTGTTGTTGTTGCCATTGCCGTGGTTGTTGCTGTAGCTGTAGCTGTTGAAGTGGCCACGCCTCCATGTTAAATTGTTAAGAGGGCGGTCGTCAGGTGTAACTCTGGTCGCATTTTGCCGCCAAATGCTTTTCGCTTAATGAGTTTTCTACTTGCGGTTTCGAGGAAAATTTGCGCAAAAATGCGCCACTTTAGGAACAACATGAAGTGGAGGAAACGCCCGGAGGAGGCTTTTACCTTGTGAGGCTGTTGTTGGGCGATGGGGTTGAAGGGGGGAGGGTGCTTTGCTGTGTTCGTTGTAAATGTTTTAGTGGTTACTGCGTTTAAGTCATTAGAGAAAATTCTTAGCTAAAGTGCGGCATAAAAGGAGTGCGAGGCAAGAAGTGGGCGGTGAGCGGTGGGCGGTGGGCTGTGGGCGGGCTATGCTTCTACATAAGTCTTAGAATTTGGCATCTTTTGTATACTTGTACACTGACAGAAGGCGAGGCAGAGAGCAAGTCGAGGGTGGGGGTGGAAGTAAAACCCGGGGTTTAACAACCACAAAGGTGGCAATGTGGCATTGCTTAGACTCGAAAACGGTTGGCAGTGAAGCGATGCCTTGAAAATGCGCCAAATTTTCATTTATTTCGACGCAAGCAATTAAATACAAAAGCATTTCTATTTAAATATTTAATCCCATCGCGAATTGATAATAACCTGAATAATTAATTGTAAGATATGAGCATACTCCTGTAATATCTACGCTTAATGAGAGAGCATTGTAGTGCTAATGCTAATTATAGTAACTAATGCCGTTTTGGCTTAATTTCACTTTAATTGTAATGAAATTGCTAATGCCTCAGCTAATGATGAAGTTTGATTAGGAACTACAAACAAAACTAATTCGAAGAATAAGTCAACTGTTGACTAGTGAATATGTTAATGATAATCCAAATAGAAATTATAGTGAGGCAGAAATTAATTTTAATTTTAATGCTTATTTAATCAAACGATCTAATTGTTAATGCTTGAAAAAATAATTATGTTTTTAATGCTTAATTAAAGGTGTTACTAAATTTTTAAATAAAATAATTATTTTTAATTTTGCAATTAAATACAACACTTTATCAAATGTATTTATTTATAGTTATATCTATGTTCTTTATATCATTATTAAAAAGAACTGTAAAAGCTCATTACTTCGAAACTCTATAAGATTCTAAAAAAACAGAAGTAACTAAATATTTTAATACATGATTTCTTATATATTTGGTTTTAATATCATATTTATACCCAATAAAAAGAATACTAATTTTTCTTTTTATATATCGTCAGAATTGTATTCTTACATTTTAATCTTATTCAGTTGAATAAATTCTACTAGTATATTACCTAAAATATAAATATTTATATACATATATTTTTATCCATCAAAAACTATTTCTTTATTACTTTGAAATTGAATGAGATTTAAAGACAGCAACAAAGAAAAATACTGCTTTGAGAAGTACTTTCATGTTCTGCTCATAGATATGTTTTGCCGTATTGCGAGAAAAGTTCTCTTGCGATAAATCCAACTAGAAAATTTCTTTTGGCTCAAACGCAGTTCTCTTGAGATTGTAGTTGCTTTTAATTGACAGCAGCTGATTCGACACCAGGAAAGAGAAAAGAGAGAGCGACAAACAAAGAGAGTGGGACTGAGTGCGAGAGAGTGAGTGAATGTTACTCTTGAGTACAATTTTATGGCACTCTCTTAAATAATACTCACTCAAATTGTGCTCTCTTAGCACTCTCTGAACATCGACGCTCTTTGCCTCTGACTCTCAGCTGTAGTTTTGTGCTCTCCGCATTTTGTATCTTTGAGTTGGCAAATGTATCTCAAAGGCAAGCAGCGACCGAGGCAATGCACCTCCACTTGGATTATAAAAGTCTTGAAAACTCAGAACTGTGACATGATGATTCCAATTAACTAAGCTGCAAACAAGAAAAAAGCAGTCAGCAAATTGCGATAGCCTCGCACTCGCAAGAAACCCTCAGTATTCAAGCAAAACTATTCATTTCAATCGTATATGTATATACTATAACAACTACAGTTTTGTATATAGATACGATGATATATGTATGTATATATGTTTAACTGCGAATGCGAACCGCAGCTAGACAGCGTGTCGTGTAGTTTATAGTATTTGTGCTTTTTGCGACTTTTTGCCAGACGCTTTAAATGATATATATAAATAGCAAATGGACTGTAGTATTTAGCACATACTTATCAATAAATAAAGCAAATAACTGAAGAAAAGGAAACCGTTAATGAGATATGTCTATGGCTGTGTTTTTTTTTTATGAAATACTCAAATACATACATAAATTATTTATATCTTATCGTAATTTGTTTACGCTTATGCTCCGAGCACAATGACAGTATTGTTAGTAATTATTATGGCACAAACACACATGTGTTTAATAAAACCATAAAAAAAATACCATTAGGTTATTCTAATTAATATTTTCTGGCAATCTTCATAAATCTTTCTTCTTTTTCTTTCGGGAAATGCAAATAGTAGGAAACACCTTTATTTACATGGGAACCCTTTGCGCTAGGTTTTTTTTTTTGGTAATTTGCTTCAGGTACAAATATCGCACCTTTCGGGGCTATCAAAGCAATCGTCGGCGTCGACGGCGGCATTGCCGGCTGTGGCTGCAGCCCCTGGCTGTCTTCAAAGTTGCGTTCGAGAGTCAACGTTATCGCTAAAGTTGCACAGATGTCGACAATATACAATCGCACTCTCGCTCACACTCACACTCACACCCACAGTTGTATTCACACTCGGTTCAGTTGTTATATTGTACCCATTGTAGGAATACTATATACATATATTATTTCAGTCGAGTATTTTGCGGCTGATAAGCTGCGCGCGCACATTCAAATATTTACTAAAGACATTTGTACTAATTGCATGGTACATATTTAGTTAGATTATATGTATATTGCACATACATAAGATAGACACTCTCTGTGTCTGTGTGTGTGTGTGTTTGTGTCTGAGATTAAGTGGAACAAGACAAGATAGTTGACCGATTGTAATTGCTGAAATACGTTACAAAATGGTCACGATTTGTCAATTCACAATTGCCACACGACAAGCGCTGTGGCGACCATAATATATCGACTATATGTTGCTAGTGATGGAACTTGAGGCACATTCAGAAAGTATCGAAAAGTAGAATTTAAAATAATCACGAAGTATATTTTGAATGTAGTTTTGAATGTATGTCAATATATCAAGTGTAGCCTTAAGGTATTTTTGTGATATATTTTAATAATAATACTAAATTGTTTACTTTAGAGAGTATCTCACAGCCGAACACACTCGCCTGTAGCTTTCTTACTTGTTATATTAATAATTTTCTTTTATTTGGAATATATTAATTTAACTTACGAATAACACAAAAGTAAATATTTTACAATTTAAATGGAAAGTGATTACTTGAAGCAAATGATAAGAGAACTGAAAAGTAAATATAAATAGAAAACATATACATACATATAATATTTCAAACCAAATAATATATTCTATGCATATATTGGAGTTGAGATGTCATCGTTTTAAATAATCTTTTTTACTATCGGTTGTCTTTAACTTGTGACAAATTCAGACATTCTCAGATACTGTAAATAAAGGTAAACACTTAAAGTATTTTTTAAAATATTTTTTTCTTAACAAAGAAAATTAGCAAGTTAATCTTCGAATAAAATAATATATTATAAAGCATAGAAGTTCAAAGTGATTATTTGTAAAATTAGCTTTAAATATAATAGAAGACTACTTCATAATATTTCTATTCATTTATTTATGACACTTGACAAGTGAATAAACAAATATTATATTTTAAAACGAATAATTGTATGTACAAGACTTATGAAGTAACCCTTTTTTAATTAAGCTTTCTCGTTCTCATTTCGTCGTTAACCTAAACAAAAAAAAAAACACTTCCATATCAGCCAATCAGCAACCGGCTTTTGACTTCACCGATATTTATAATTGTGTCGTCTCAAAGTAAGATTTATAAGCAATTCCCTAATCTTCTTCATTATTTACAATAAATGCCATAAAAATTTATCAATTTCTTGTATGTACATTGACAACAGTTTGCATTGTTTTTGGTCTGGCAATCAGTTATCGTTTCTTTCTTTCTTATTGTCTATCTATATGTACTTGTTGTTGTTGTTGTTGCTGTTGTTGCTGTGTTCCATGTCTTATCAAGAGCGTAATTAACGTGTTCTATTTTTAGATGTCGTCTTGTAGTTTGCTCGACGTCTTCAGTCCGTCCCTCTATCAATTGTATCATCAATTGACTTTTCAGTTGTCGCTCGTTGTTGTTGCTGCTGCAATCGAGTTGAGACTTGAACAGAGGCTGAAAGACTCGGCTGGGTAACGAGTGCGAGCACAAAGAGATTATCAAGCTGAAAAATCAACAGTAGCCGACATTCGAGAGCTACTGTATCTCGGGCTGTGCATTTGCGGCATTATAAAGGCAACTGAGGCAGCAACAGCAATGGCAACGGCAACGGCAACAGCAACTGACTGAGGCAGCATCTGTTGTTGATTGTTATTTTTGCTGTTGATTTAATAAATTAAAACCCGTAAATTAACTGTGAAGGCAAAACGACGCGCGACAAATCAAATAAATAAATATATGGCAAGCAAAAGCTGAAGACGACTCTTCGGCCACCAAAAGCTACACAGCAAAAAGCGACAGAGACAGAAATAGACAGAGAGAACGAGGGAGTGAGAGAGTGAGCGTGCGAGAGCGAATTCGCCAATTGATGTAGCTTGATCGTCAATTGAACAATTCCGAAATCATTGCACGCTTTGAACTCTATTTTAGGCTCGTGAAAGGGTCACTTTGGGTTAGTTCGAACCGGTTAAAACAGCGCTCTAACTTTCTAGAAAAATCATTCAACTTAATTCTTTCACATTCACATTCAAATACTTTTCAATGTGAATTGAATGCGAGACTTCTTAATTCGTCAGTTAGTTGTTTATGTTATTCGCCTATTAAATTTCACTTTATCAACATTAATAGAAATCACATCTCAATTATATTTCACATTTTTTGCAAATCACTTTTAAGCAATGCATTTCATAACTTATTTCTATTGTTGAAATAATGCTGGAGTTAGTGATAGTATTGGAAGAGCTGTAATGCATTTATTTGCTAAGTCAAACCTTAGAATTTATGGCTGGATTTATGATCGATTACTGTCTCAAGTTGGATTATAAGTAATCCAAAAATAACAAACATAATAAAATAAGGTTATAAATTACTTGAAGGGTTTTCGAAGATTATAAAAATCCACTTCTAAATAATCGAAATATGGACTTTTCTATTCTCTATTCTCTTAATCTTTTACAAGACTTGGAGATTAATTCACTTGTCATAAATTTCTTTTCGTTTATTTGTAGTTCAATAACGTTTTTCTAATTTTATATTTTGTTACCATATATGTACATATGTTCCATGCCTAATTATTTTATTTGTTTGATACTTTCAACAACGAATTTAATATTAATAAAGCCCCTTTTTCCGATACAAATTTATATTTTCTAATTGAGCTATATTTCGTGCCTAATTTTGTAGGTAAACAAATATTTTTTTTTATATTTATTTTACTTTTTTTAATAGAAATTTGGAATTAATAGATCACGTTTTCATTTGTAATATCTTTTATTTTTAAGGATTTAGAATTATTATATATGTTATTAGTTTTGTATTTGTCTAGCTTTCGTCTTAATACTTTCTTTTTATTAAATGCAATTAAATATATAAACTTTTTTGTGTTGTATTTGTTTTTGGAACTATTAGTAATCATTTGCATTGACAACTTTATTTGCAGGAATAAGTTTGCAGTTCGAATTCGTTTTTTGCCCTGCAGCTGATTTGTGTTATGTCCTTTCACTTTTTCAGTTTACATTTTACTTCCTTTCGTTGCTCGTTATCTACTTGCTGAGGGGCAGGAGAAAGCCGAGAAAAAATGGAAACATTTGCGTGGCTTCCCACAGACACAGACATAGATATATACACAGACACACACACATGCATACACACACCCAGACTAACAGACATTGACACAGTACACGAGTTGTAAGTAACATTTAGATGTTAAAACCCGAAAATTAGCACACGTGTGCAGAGGGCGCTTGGACGAGTCAATGATAAACCCACTAAGCTGAAAGTATGCGACCCTATGGGCACATCAATATACCTCCCATTTACCCCCGCTCCACGCTGCTGTGTTTGCTTTCGCCTGGGCCAGTCTAAATGGGGGGCACACAGCTGGCAGCCCGATGACGATGACGACTTATCAATGGGTCCCATCTGTGTTAATGATGCCCGGGCGTTTTGATAACCGTTAGGTAGTATTTGGCCTCACCGGCACGTGTGCTGCGTCTTTCTATGTGTTCAAATGGGGGGGAACTTGCTGCTACCCCCCGCACATAGACTGTGATAAAACCTTTGGTAAACTGCGAGTCCATCGGGCAGTCAATCGTCAGCTTTGCTTTCGGAAAGTCGTTAACCCCTTTCGTTTGGATAATGCAGCATGATTGATTTATCGTTAGGCTCGACCCGGGGTCCATCTGCACTTTTCCTCCCCGCCCTCACCTCAGTTGAAACTCACTTAATTGAGTTCCCGTTCGGAGTCGAGTCCGATTGTGATTGCGATTGCGATTGAGGGCTGGCGCTGAGAGTTGCACTGAATTACATTGTTTAACTATTAACACTATGATCGATGATTCGCCTGACTATGAGGTGTTTCAATATCTTTAATTACGACTTTTACTCTATGAATTAGCTCATTTATTATAGCATAGATGGAAGTTCAATTTATTGAGTGCTTATAGGGGTTACAGAGTTGGTGAAATTTACATATTCTTTGAGTAACTTAAATGTTATCGATTAGCTAGTTCTACTTTGATGAAAATGTTTTAATATACGGTATAAATAGTAGAGAGTTATCCTCCTAATTTATAAATAAGATAAACAAACCATTTTATTGGACAATAAAGAGTCTATTTTTGTTTGAATCTTTTTAAATACTATCGTTAGTAAGGAAACTTGAGCTAAAGTTTTAAATTACTAAAAGCAATATTAGAAGTGCAACAATTCATATGCTTACTATCGATAGTACACACATAAAATTTCAATACAAATTATGCTCGAATTAAGCCTCCATTACTGTAAGGAATATGGGATCTCCTACAATTCCGTTGTTTACTATCGATAGTGTAACATTAACGATATTAAATGAGTAAAATCTCAAATTAGTAGAGTCTGTCAATAATATTTTCAGTAGAATTAAACCTTTTAATTACTATAAGCAATACATAATATAAGTTATATACTATCAATAGAACAGCATTCTATCGGAAATGTATGAATATTTTCAAAATATCAATGACTGACAACTATTTTTAGTATATTTTACCATTTAACTAATATAACACTCGAATGAACACTACTTCAATAGCAGTCCACTCCAGTAATGGTCACTATCTGCTTATCAAACTTAATACTATCGATAGTATCGATCAATTATAGAACGACTGCTGCTCTTTAATCGCACAAAGCATCGTTGAGCTCCACTTGAGCATAGGCACTTGGTTGCAGAGCATACGAAAGGACGTGTGTTGCCAGGCGCCATCTAAAATAGATATATATGTGTTCTCTCACAGCCGTACAGCCTCTTGTACAATCGCCTAAAGGAGGAGGCAGTGGGGGGCAATGTGAAGTATGTGGCACTTCAATTCCAATTCGACAGCAGCCAATTGCAAATCGCAGTTGAAACAGGAAAGAAGAAACAAGGCTCGGGGGTGCACTCCAGTTGGCAGTTTTTGTTTTTGAAGACGTTCGCGTCCGCTGCCGTCGCCGCCGCCAACTCATCCTCATTGCGGTCCTTGGTCCTGGCCCTCGTTGTGCTGCCGCTGCTGTTGTTGCTGCTGTCGTCGCCTGTTTCTGTTTCTGTCAGTTTGCCTTATCCACTTGGGACACGGAACAGCTGCATGCGAACGGGGCTCGCCTCCGGGGGCAGTGCATGCATTGTTTTTCTTCTTGTTGTTGCTGTGGAGCCCCCTTCACATATCCTGTGCAGAAATTGAAAAACTACTAGAGCAAACTTCAAGTGAGACGTGCTCCTGTGTGTGTCCTGTTCTCTTCAGTTCTGTCCAGTCCAGTCCAGCTGAATTGATCCGTGGCATGCTCTGATTGAAATTCTAAGCAACACTTCGCTTGCTTTTGCTTGCCCGCGGCACAAAAATCCATTGATGAGCGTTGTTGGCTCCTCTCGCATTACAACTAATTACAATTCAGACCAAATCGAATATGCGTACTACTCTGTAACGGCTTTCAGGAAGCGAGCATTTCGGCAAATTCATTTCATTTCATTTCAACGGCCATATGCCGCCGGATCGATAACAACGCGTTGCAGTTAGTTTTAATTATCGGCAGCATGAAAGGCTGATGACCAAAAAGATGCGCCGCGATAAGCGCAGAGCTAAGGAGGCTGGGCCGCCAAAGGACAACAACAACAATAATGAAATAACAAACAAATATTTACAGTGCGCACTCGCACTTAATTGCCCTGTGGTCGCTCAACCTACGAACCTTCCAAATGACCACAAGGTTACTTTGCCACGGCATATGGCGTTGAAACGTGAGCAGCTCACGTTGTGATGTTTGCTGCTGCTGCTATTGCTGATGATGATGATGATAGTCCTGAAGGTGGTGGTGGTGGTGGTGGTGGTGGTGTTGATGGTAATGCAGCAGTCCACGTGAGCTGCAAAAGCCAGCCGGTCGGCCGGTCGGTCGGTCATCTCTGAGATCAGCTGTTTGCCCTGCCAAAGTATCCCTTACAGCTGGCAGAGATACAAAGTGCAACCCCCAGGCTTGAAATTGCTCGACCACCACAGGGACTTTAATTATTTATTGGTTAAGCAGAGGTTATTATAAAGCATAGACGAATTAAATGCGAATCTGCGCAGCTGTTTTTATCAAATATGCAATTATTCGGCAATAAAAGAAAATTTTATTATTACGTTTATTGAGAAAAAGATTTGTTCAAAAGTTGATATACCTCAAATATTTTTATACCCGCTACCCATAGGGTAGAAGGGTATTATAACTTTGTGCCGGCAGGAAATGTATGTAACAGGTAGAAGGAGGCATCTCCGACCCTATAAAGTATATATATTCTTGATCAGCGTCAACAGCCGAGTCGATATAGCCATGTCCGTCTGTCCGTCTGTGTGTCTGTCCGTCTGTCCGTCCGTCCGTATGAAACACTGGATCTCAGAGACTATAAGAGATAGAGCTATAATTTTTTTTCGACAGCATTTGTTATATTTGCACGCAGATCAAGTTTGTTTCAAAGTTTTGCCACGCCCACTTCCGCCCCCGCAAATCAAAAAAATCGAATAACAAGCGTAATTTTAAAGCTAGAGTTGCGAATTTTGGTATATGCAATAATTACTGTAATAGTTATGATTGAAAATTTGGTTGCGATCAGATAAAAATTGTGGAAGTTATTAAAGAAATACTTTTGTATGGGCAAAAACTCCTACTTACTGGGGGTCTTAGTTGCTTTGGATGACAATCTGGTATATTGTGCCGTCTATGGTATATTTTGAATGTGGTACTATATCGATATACCACATATACCATTTGGTATATTTTTAGTATTTTTTTAGTATTTTCGGTATATTTTGAAAATGATACCGCAATATTTTGCCTTTATTTAAAATGGGTAGCGGGTATCTCACAGTCGAGCACACTCGACTGTAACTTTCTTACTTGTTTTAGTTTTTTTTTATATTATTTAATACTACATTTAATAGAGAAGAGAGTACTGGCTGCTGGGG
Organism: Drosophila albomicans; assembly: GCF_009650485.2. Classification (NCBI taxonomy): domain Eukaryota; kingdom Metazoa; phylum Arthropoda; class Insecta; order Diptera; family Drosophilidae; genus Drosophila; species Drosophila albomicans. The sequence continues at coordinate 14,501,631 of NC_047629.2, read as the reverse complement.
CCTTCGACTCGAATATATTTTCTTATTTGTTTCTATTTTACTGTTTTCATCGCAGTCTACTTAAATTTGATATTGTATTATATTACATCAATAACTGCAATTATAGATAATTTAAAAAAAACACAAATGTACACATATTAATTATATTTTTACTTATAATAAACGAAAAACCTCGTGTTTTGAAAGAAAGCACATCTGCATTTGCAAGCACAATCTTTGTATGCGAGTACAAACGAGCGCGCGATATTTGATTGCCAACGCAAGCATTCGCTCATCGTGTCTATCACACACTAAAAGTATAACGGAAGACGTTGCTAAAATTCAAGACACCGAAAACGTAAAGCACAAAAGGATGCTAGTTGTGGTTGGTATAGCGGAAGAAGTTGCTACTAAACTCAAACATGTACAAGTTCATGTGCAAGTGCAAGCGAGTGCGCGATAGTCGATTGTCAAAACAAGCGTTGGCTGATCGTGTCTATCACATAGTAAAAGCAGAGCAGAAGATGTTTCCAGTGGTGAAGAGGGAATCTAGCGATAAACAGAGAAGGGTGCTAGTGCTAACAGAAGAAGCTGCGATTAATTAAGAGGAAGCAGTTGCTAGTTCATTGAAAGTATAACGGAAGACGTTGCTACAATAAAAGGAGATGCAAACGTTAAGCAGAAAAGCATGCTAGTTGGATTACGGATAGCAAATGAAGTTGATATTAAGCTTGAACAGTTGCAAGTTTGTTGAGGAGTACAAGCGAGTGAGAAATACTCAATTGCCAACGACAAGTGTTCGCTGATCGCTTCTAACACAAAGATCCAATGACGTATTAGAATAGGCATAAATCTGCATCTGCATAAGCAAAATGAAAAGAGATAGTGAAGAAGATCTGTACTGTACTTTGCACTTACACAGGCTTGAAAGTGTGTTGTGTGAGAATGTTTTATGATTGCTTGCGATTTTGAGGTGGAAATACAATTAGTTTAAAACTAAAAATCATTTAAAGAACAGTTAGATAACCTGTCACCAGTAAACATTAAAGTAAGAAAAAACCCTATTGTAATAAATTTTGTTATATTCAGTAAAGTCCCCTCAAATTTAGCCTACAATAATTTAATTTTGTAAATAAATTGCTCTGTAACGCGGTAACTCACCTCGCAGATGATCCCATGTTCTAGCTACAAATTGTCATGTTTAGTGCACGGTAAATTCTTGTGCTTGCCACCTAACACATATAATTTGTGTAGCCAAGGCATACCATAAGATTTAAGACTCTCTGCATATTAAAAGAGATATGTTTGCTTGCGGCACATTCAAAGCTTCAACGCTTTGGCCTTTCAACCGAATGCCATTATCACACATGCGACAAACATGACGCAATGTAGACGTTTACCCCACATGGGAGAAGAGGCAAGAGGGGGACTTACATTATTGTTTGGAGTTGAGAGCTCCACGTTTTGAGATGGGTTGGGGTTGTGGATGTGGATTGTCCTTGTGCTGTTTGTTTGCATTTTATTTACATGCGACGTAAGTAATTTTTATATTTACACAATAAATGTGGCGGCCTAATTGAGTTAGAGGCGTTTCGTGTGTGTAAATACGTACTCAAGTGACAAGAATTCTTAAACAACAAATTCACCCACACACACTCACACACTCGTTGCCACTCCCTTTATTTGTTTTGTTTATTCAGAGCAAAAGTCGCAAAAGGCAAAGAGAAAATAATCTCTAACAAAAATAAAATAAAATATTTGTATAAACCAACAATGAGAGTCAGCTAAGAAATATTCATGTACTGCATCGGAAACTCGACAATCGCTTAAGCTGATTATATTTAATGGAAATCTAAGCTGGATAAAAGAAATATCAGCCAAAAAGGTGGAAAACGTGCGGAAAATTCAACTACAAACTTTTCTATTATACTAAGGATTTAAGCTGTCTTCGACTTCACTTTAAAGTTCAATTCGAGCAAAGAGATTATCGATTGAAATAAGGCGAACTTATGATAATAGAGTAGTCACCTTTGTGAAAGTATAAAATATATATGAATAAATTGAAATATTTATATAAATTAACATCTTTTCTCATCTTTCGAGAATATTTGTTATATGCGAAGGAATAGTTAAACAGGCAATCTGGTATATTGCTAAATCTAATACTTTAGCAATATACCAAATATAATTGTTGGCATAGTTTTAGTTTTTTCGCGGTATATTAATTTGGTACATTTTTATAATTAATATCGGACTGACTTGCTTTTATTCATATTCTCACAGTCGAGAGTGCTGCCTGATAAATGGTTGTTAACAAAATTGTTAATTGATTAAGAAAATTGAATACTAAAGAAACTCAACTAATGAGTTTTTTAGTTTAAAAATATATACCCTATTCTCGAACACACAATTAGTTAAAAATATTAGAGCAGACCACATCGAATCGACAAACTGTGACTGATGCAAGTGGATATGGAACGCCAACAACTGGATTCAGTTCGACTTGCTGCACTTGCGATGAAGCAACTTGAGAGCAGTTTGGCAGTGCGATTGCTGTTCCACGCGGTGGTCAGTGGACAACTGGGCTATGCCGTGTACTACGACTACAATTATGCCCAGTTGCCGTGGCTGGCGATAGTGTTGCGTCTGGTGCCGCCAATCGGTGGCAAGTTCAACTATCTGACATTTCTCACGGCTGCGTTGCATACTTTCTACTATCTGCTGGCCTTGATCAGTGATCTGTATCCTGTGCAAGGACTGCGACAGCTGCGCGACTTCTTGCTGGCAACTTTTGTGGTACCATTGGCCTTGACGGTGAGCGTGACCTTCTGGCTGCTGTTGGCTACCAATTGCGAGGCAATCTATCCGGCATTTCTGAACGAGATGTATCCCTGGTGGCTGACTCTAACGCTGCACGCACTCATCGTCTGCTACGCTGCCCTGGAAATCCACCTAGAGCCACATTGTTATCCACAGCGCTGGAAAGGATTCAGCGCACTTGCTGCTGGCTTGGTCAGCTATTTGGTGTGGATGCATTTGGTTTACTTCTGGACTGGAGTTTGGATCTATCCATTTCTAGGCGGACTCTTTGAGCCGTTCCGTTGGTTTTTCTTTGGCCTGATCGTGAGCTCGGCCTTTGTCTATTATTGGCTGGGCGAGCGACTCAACTGTATGCTTTGGGCGCAATGCGAATGGCGTAATAAAGCAATTTCCGGGCCACACTGTGTTGGATGAAAATGCAGTTCGATATGTGTGTGTGTTTCCCTTTGGCCGGGCGAGCAATAAAATTTATTTCAAATGAAAAACCCCCGCTGAGTTTCTCACCAGGTAGCGAGAGCAATTTGCATAGCCAAGAGCCAAGTCAACGGAAATTGAAGGCAATAATAATGACAATTGACTTGTCAAAATGTTGCGAGTGCGAATGTAAAAAAACGAACGTAAGAAACGCCAGAACGGAAGAATGATATAAAAAAAAAACAAAGTGGAAGAAAACGAAGCGAATCCAAGGGTTGGCCTCCAGCAGCGTCGCTGCTACAGTTCGTCAGGGTTTGGCATGAAGTTTCCTTTGCGGTTGCCGAAGCGTGGAATTAACTCAAATCGATTCGTTGCACTCGACAAGGGGACATCGACTTTAACATCGACACTCGGCGCTCGTTAGGGTTACGACGAGTGCACGTTGAATCCACTCAAACGTATTCGGCATGAACTTGACCATCACAAGTTGATCCTAACTCTGCATTGTTTTCACGCAGTTCCGGTTGATAAGCTAAAGACAGTGAGCTGGGTCTGAAGGAAAATGCCTTGGCTCTACTTTACATATGATTTAAGGTTATCTGCAGAGAACATCAGGAAATCGGCTTACAAAGGATTTGCACAAATTTCATAGTTTGCTAGTTTCAAAATATCTCAACGATAAATTTTCTTAAGAATTCGTAAATGTTGAAAATGCTAGGCATAAAAAACATTTCCTTAAAAAAAACACATAACATGCTGTCTGTTAAAATATTAAAATTAATTCCTAGAAAATCAACCAATAACCAAACAGATAAGATAAAGTATTGTTCACTTATAAGAGAATTTCTTTAAACTGAAAGTTACTTCAAAAGTTTTTATAACAATTATACAATTACGAAATAAAATACTTGTAGAATTGGGTTCCAAGAATTGTTAAATAATTCAGAAAATATTAACTTAAAAACAGAATAAGAGAGATTAAAACTCAAGTAAGAGAGCTACAGGCGAGAGTGTTCGAATGTAAGATACTCGCTTCTCATTTTCATTTAATATTCTGCAAAAATAATTCAATACTTTAAGACTTTATTTGGTATGTCGATATAGTTTGTTGCTGTACAGAATTATTTCGTAAATAACTTCTACAAAATTTATAATATCCTTTTTCCCTATGGGTAGCGGATATAAAGAGTGTTTAAAACTATATTTTAATATATTTTTCAATTCGCAAATTGCACAAAGCAACTAAAGTATTAAAGATATTGCAAGAAGCAATTTAGTTTTCATATAAGAAATAAAAGTATTTCAATGAACAATTTACACAGCTCCTAATATATAATCCATGAATACAAATTTAAGACTATTTAAACTATGCTTATTAACTATTCACAATAGAGTTTGTAAGCACAAAAATCTACGCAGTTTGAACAACAAAACATTGTCTATCGAAGTGTTGCATTGGCAAAGAACAAACGAATATTGCAGAGCACAAGTTCGAATTGCCGCAAGTTAGAGCGATGATAAGCAAGGAGAAATCAATTAGTTACACACAGCTGGAGTTGCTTGAAGACGTTATGAGCGAGCCGACGAGGCCAAAGAAACTTGACCATGACACAAATACTTACCTTTCCCCTTAGCCACAACAATGAAATGCGATGCTCAAAGGCATTTCGCTATGGAATTATAATCGGGCCGATTGTCTTTGAAGATAGCACAGCGAGTGGTAACTGTTTCGAAAGTGATAAATGAAATTGTTTTAGTGGCTTGAACAACCCTCTGAGCGAAAGAGACCGATCCTGTAATACAGTTGAAGCCAATTGATTAATCTAAGCGAATGCATTTCCCATGTACGAATTATGGAACCCTTTCTTTTGATTCGAAATTTCGAATACATAAATCATGGTCAGGCCAGCTGTTTAGGGTCACGTGGCGAAAAATATTCAGCTGGTTTTGCGAATAGCACGAAATGGGAATAACAGCTGGAGAGTACAGAATGCTGTGTGTATTTGTGTGTGCGTCATTCAATCCTTTTTGCGGGATTTCCACGGAAAACTGAGAATGCAGATTCTGCTGTGGACGCACACGCGGCGGCACTTGTGCTAAAAATATTTTTTCAATATTGTGTGTATGGAACAGCTGAAATGCATTCACAAATAAATGCGGCTAGACAGAGCAATAGAAATAGAGGAATAGAGCAATATAGAGAGAAAAGATTTAGGCATGCGCCTGCCTTGAATATTATTGTTTATGTGAAGGCCCGGAACACATTACCGGAAACGTGTTTCAGATGTCAGAGAGGAAGTGCTGCGAGCAGACTGTGAATGGGATACAGCAAGGACTGCAGAGGATCGCACTCAGGTACTAAGCATGCAAATGATCCTTGCATTGAGTCAATTGAGTCATATGGAGTCAGCAGCAGCAGCAGCAGCAGGAGCTGCTCAAACGAATGTCAGCTGTCGATTTCCGATCCCCGCGGGCAGAGTTTGAATTGTTTCGCTGCCACGCACGATTGATTCAATTGACGGCGTTCTTCTTTTACATGTTAGATGCAACCACATATCATCATCATCATCATCATCGTCATCACCATCATTATCATCCAAACTGCTGATAGCTTTCGTTGGAAATTTTTGTGCAAATATTTTGCCACAGTGGGAATCGCCTTTTGTCCTTGTTGCCCGCCACACAAATTGTCAATTTGTCACCCGCGTGTGAAATGCAACTCCCCGAAAACAGCAAACAGCCAACAGCAGACAGAGACAGTCAGAGATAGATAGAGATAGAGAGAAAGAGACACCGAGGACATTGAAACAGTTACAACTATCTTCCATCCATTGTTGCGGAAAATTGTTTATTTATGGCTCTCACAATGCAATTTCACGTTTAATTGCCCGCGTCTGTTAACCGAACCGATTTTTCCATATAACATACAACACCACAGCACACAACTCTCGAGCTCTCACACAAATGCTGGCTCATTGTGTTTCATTTGCTTTTGCTTTTGCCAAACTCATTCAGGTAATGCAGCAACTTTTTATTATCTCCCCGATAAGTGTTGTCATTCCCCGATGTCTGCTTGCTTTTTGCAGTCCCCCATTTCGGCATTTGTTCAATTTAATTGTAAAATCCATTTCGAGTTGAAACTTTAATAATTAAGGCATTTATTTCAAATGTAATGTGTAAGCAGAGCGGAGAATTCTCTAACTCTTTGCTTAAATATACTCGTACAATTTTTTAAGCTTCTAATATATTAGAGTATTAATAAATACATTAAAGAAACATTCAATATAGTATGCTTAATTAGAAAATATTCTATGTAAAGGTAATTTTCTGACAAAAATATCAGCTGCGACACATATTAAAATGAAAGGATATATACAAAAAGATTTTGTTTTAGTTTAAAGAATAATGAATCTTCTAGCTCTTGATTGACACTTTATTTAGAATTAGGAATGATTTTGGAATCATTTTAATGTTTTAAGATAGTTGCAAAAATTTACAAATTCGAAAAGAAGTTAATTTTAAAAAGAGAATGTGTACAAAAAATATATATTAATCAAATAAATTTAATTTTTAATATAGCCTGTTCGTTTAGCAGGCAGTAAAATATTAACTTTTAACTTTTTTGATATTCTGTAAAGTGCACTTAAATATTTACAAGTTTAATTACAATTTAAATTATTTTTCGTTTAATGCAATATTTTACTAGAACCGAAAATTCTTTCACTAGCTCTCTGAGCAACGTGAAACTTGCCAATTTGTGTTTAACTGCGTACATTTGCATTTAACTAGATTTAATATGCATGGCAATGCATTGCATTTTAAGGCAAGAAAGTTTCTAGATTTGAGTTTAATAGACTATCAGATGCCCTGCAATCGTTGCTAATCGGTTTTACTTATTCGACAGACATATTGGCTGCAGATTTGCAAAGTTTGGTGGACTTTGAGTTTCGGCATCTGTTTGCTGCTTATTGAGTTGCCTCGAAGGCAGTCTTATCGCGCCGCTTGTTGCAAGTTGAACGCATTCTGGCTCGTTGTCGTCGCATTGTAAATGACACCTTCTTCCCGTTGCCGTTCCCCCGCCTCCTCATCGCTTCCTCTTGACGTTTCCGTCGTGCCCCATGTTGCATTGTCTTCTGTCAGCATTGATTAAACTTTCTGTCTGCGCTTGTCTCGCACGGCGTCGCTTTATGCCGCGACTCCCCGCATCACGCTTCCCGCTTCCCGTTCCCCTCTCTCATTCAGTTGCATGCGTGAAATTTCGCCCATGTTGCACAAATTGATGTTGCATGCCGCTGACGTTGTTGCTGTTGTTGTTGGAGCTGCCACTGCCACTGCCATGCCACGCCACTTGGCAGCAACGACTTGGCTTTTGTTGTGCTCTCTTGCAACGCTGGTGGCATGTTCGCGAAAAGTCATGCGATTTCCTCAGACGTGCGCAATTAAGGAGGGGGAAAGACGCAAAACGAAGGATGAGACGACGACGACGACCCCTGACAAGACCCCTGACAAGCGCAGCCAAGTTTTGCTTTGGGGAGAAAACTTGTTTGCGCGCTGCGTTTTTCCTTCTCTTTTTTTTTTTTTTTGAGTTTTCAGCATTCAGCTTTCTGTTTGCAGCTTTTCAACTAAAGTATTCCACTGCGGGCGCACACTATTAACCCAATTAATGACTAAAGTTTAGCAGCTCCGATTAGAATCAGCTGAAACATGTTCGGTACAAAGCGTTGCGACAACAACAGCAACAGCAACAACAACGACAACGGCAACAACATCACCATCGACACAACAACAGCTAAACAATTTCACAACTTCTCCCCCCTTTCTCTACTCTTCTGCCTTGACAATACGAAACACAACCCCTTGCAATGCCACAACATCAACAGATTCATTGTTCTTAAGGTTTACACACAGGAATGTCCCAACGAAATTCCTCAAAAATGTCCCCCTCTCTCACCCCTTCCCCTTTCCATTCCCCTTCCCATCCTGTTTTGTTCCTACTTTTGACTTCTTTTGTTACGCTAGAAGCGCTCATTATTTTGGTATTTGTTGTTGTGCTCTTTTACAATTTTCGCAATGCGAGTGGCATTACTTTTAAAGACTTATATGGGCCGTAAGCAAGCGTAGCATTTCCCAACTTGCAAATGTAATTGAGTATCATATCTTAAGTACTTTGCTCCGAGTAACTTTCAAGGCAGTTCAAGGGGTGGCGGCAATGGAATCGTTGATGGAAACACAAATGAGAACAACTGTGCCATTATCATGCTATAATCTACTTTTCATAGGAAACAACAAACAATGTCTTTAATATTCAATTTTCATTTTGTTTTTTCAAAATACCTAAAAACCTAAAATACTACGTTTTTATTAAATTCCTCTAATGCTTTAAACATTTTCCCTCATCTAATACACACGTTTTACTATTAATATAATATTATTTTATAATAATGAAGTATAACAAAAAGAATTCTGAAATTGTAATATAATCTTTAATGTTGCAAATTAAAGTATTATATTATAATATTATGGGCAACTCGCAAGCCGATCAGAATAATATATATATATATAGCTTTACATGATCCGAGCTACGTGTAAGCTGCGAAACATTCGAGAATCACGTGACTGACTAATTGGAGACCAAGCAGAGATATCGAAAGAGATAATGGGCATGCGAGAGATATATAGAGTCAGATATTCGACATCACCTGAGCTTTCATAACTGATATTTGCCCTGACAAGTGGCAGACTGCTCATCAGGATTAAATATTCTTATGCCACAAATACTTAAATGAGTTTGCTTTTGTTTTCCATACTCAAAAATCATCAAATGTGCAAATTACCTTCAAACGAAAACCAATCGAAAATGCAGCAGCAAATGTTGTTTTCTTTTGAATACAGAGTGCATATATAATAAAATATATCGTAATTAGAATCGGTTGTTCAAAGAAATTTGTAGCTGTTAGTGTTTTCTTGTAGTTACTTATTCATGGTCATGAATGTATATAGAAAAGTCATTGAAATCAAGTAAAGGGGTAGGCTCAATGAGTGTCTTTCACTCTAGAGTGAAGCCAAGATTAGTGCCCACTTTCAAGTGTGCATAACTAAACTACTAAAGTGTACATCGATAGAGGTGTCCACTGCACTTCAGTCAAAAATGCTTCTCTTTGGCCACCAACATCAGTTTTGGATGTTAGAGGTTATCACACCCGACTTTAAAAATAGACATGCTCAATTTTCAATGTCAGCTCGTGTTGTTTGTTTTTATGTGATTAGCAAATAAAATGAGAATTTGGAATCGCTCATTTGCACTCAGATTCAATTTCAACATATTAAATTTGAATTTAATTCGGTCTCATTTAGTTGCGTTTTATGCTGGATGCGGTGCGGTTGCCCAAATCAAAATGAAGCGAATTATAATAAATCTAATTGTGATACTCTTAGCACAACATTTCTCTGCTGCTGCAGCTTTTGGTGACGAGGTGAGAGATAACATTTAATGTGTAAAGTGAGTGCAATATTCTGAATGTTCTTTGTCCTTGCCAGACTTGTGCACTGAATCGAGAAATGGAACAACAGTGCCGCAGTTATACTTACTCCGTTATTAAGCCTATGCTAGATTACTTGCGTCAAGTGAGCGAAGATTTAATGAAAAGTGAATCGAAGGATAGAATCATAAAGGACTTGAGAGAACAGCTAGTTCAGCAGGAGAATAATATAGAATTGATAAAAGAATCACAGGAAAATAATGTGAAATTGATAAAAGAATTGCGATCTCAAATCGATCTACAAAATAGAATAGATGGTCTATTAACTGAGAGCAATAATAAATGCAAGGACGAATTAGCGAGTCAAACCAAGAAGTTGGCTAGATTTGAAGTTGAACTGAATCAATTGAATTCCAGTCATATGGCAAAGAGTATCGAAATAGCTAATTTGAATACCAGCAATAAATATTTAGAATTGCAATTAAAATATCAGAAAAACGACATACAAGTAATAAAGAGCAATCTTAATTTATGTGAAAATAAAGTAGAGAAATTAAGTAAATTGGAGTTGCAGATTAAAGTGCAGCGTGATAGATTAATAGTAGAATCAAACCATTTTGAAGTATGTAAAAAGGATTTAGCAGATAAATCTAACAAAATCAATATATGTGAGGTTCAATTGAGAAAAGTAAATTCCAGTCTTATTGAAAAAGATGAATTTATTTCAAGAAATAGCGAAAAGATCTTAGGCTTGACAATTAAGGTGGAATCAAATGAGGTGGCATTAAAGGAGTGTCAATCAGAGTTACTAATTAAAGAAAGAGATAACCAGTTATGTCAAGCAGAAGTTCATAAATTAAATAATCTTCCATCAGATTGCCTTGCATTTACTGAAAATCCTGGTATTCACAAAATCAATGTTTTGGGCTTTGGTTCTTTCGATGTTCTGTGTAGAAATGATCAGGTAGACTCAGGTTGGTTAGTCATACAACAAGGAGTTATTCATGAAAAGGAGAGTTTCAATAGGGATTGGGCCGCTTATCGTGAAGGATTTGGTTCCATGCAAGGCGATTTTTTTCTGGGACTGGAGAAGATACATCAACTCACGAAATTGCGACGACACGAGCTTTATATTCGTTCCACCTTAGTAAGTGGCGGAGGGCGTGGGGCATCTTACTTGGATTTTAAAATATCTGATGAAGATAATGGATACGCGCTGAAGTTGAAAGACTCTACTATTAACCACTTACAACTCTATTTCACGGATGGCATGAAATTCACAACACACGATCGCGACAATGACAATAATGGGCGTGTAAATTGTGCTGTTCATTTCGGTTTTGGCTGGTGGTACAACAATTGTGATTGGTAAATATTTCAAATGTCTTTTGCACACTTAATAAACAAATGTATTTAAATATATAAATTCTATATTTTTTGCAGTGCTGAAAACTATGTATTTTGTAGTTCGATTAAGGAAATGATAATGCTAATACGCCCCATATAGTTAATTACAAAATACTAATTTGAAAATTGGATTGATAAATGTTTTCTATATGTAAATAAAATGCTTTGAGTGGATTCGATAGTACGCTTCAAATTTAAATGTTGCATTGTTGCCTTTACTATTCCAAATCCAGGCGATTGATAAAACTAAAAACGGTGAGTATTGAAAATGAAGAATTCCAAATTACATCTCAAGTTCCATACTGCAGCGTTCTAAGGCTTCTTTTTTAGTAAATATATATGTTTCTAATGCTGACATATTGATGTAAAGCAGCAAAAGTATCATTTCGAGTCCTACAACTTTTGTGCTGCGGAACAGATCGTATAATTTGCAATTATTCTGAATCTGAGAAAACTACAGTCGAGTGTGCTCGACTGTGAGATACACGCTTCCCATTGTGAATAAAAGTAAATCAGCACATTATTAATTTTAAAATATATATTTGGTATAATGACTACATTACCTGATTTTCAGCCAAAGCTATTAAGAGCTGTAGTAAGTCACTAAGCATTTTATCCAATGCAAAAGATTTTATTTAATAACTTTCATATTTATACCCGCTACCCATAGGGTAGAAGGGTATTATAACTTTGTGCCGGCAGGAAATGTATGTAACAGGTAGAAGGAGGCATCTCCGACCCTATAAAGTATATATATTTTTTATCAGCGTCAACAGCCGAGACGATATAGCCATGTCCGTCTGTCCGTCTGTGTGGCTGTCCGTCTGTCCGTATGAAACACTGGATCTCAGAGACTATAAGAGATAGAGCTATAATTTTGTTTGTAGCCACGCCCACTTCCGCCCCCGCAAATCAAAAAAATCGAATAACAAGCTAAAGTTGCGAATTTTGGTATATATAATAATTACTATAGTAGTTATTATTCCTGAAAATTTGGTTGCGATCAGATAAAAATTGTCGAAATTATTAAAGAAATAATTTGGATGGGCAAACACGACTACTTACTAGGGGTCTTAGTTGCTTTGGCCGACAATCTGGCACATTGTGCCGTCTATGGTATATTTTGAATGGAGTACTATATCGATATACCAAACATACCATTTGGTATATTTTTGTAGTATTTTTGCAGTATATTCGGTATATTTTGAGAAAAATACCGCAAAATATATTTCTTTTATTCAAAATGGGTAGCGGGTATCTCATAGTCGAGTACACTCGACTGTAGCTTTCTTACTTGTTTTTATCTGATTGCAGCCAAATTTCCAGAAATCATAAAGACTATAATTACTCTTGTCTGTATCGCAATTATTGTCCAGGCTTTAGCTTCAAAATTAGGACTAAGTGGGAGCGGCAAAATTTTTAAACAAACTTGATCTGTATACATTTTGTGTGTAAATTATTATAAAATCGATCGCTATCTCTTATAGTCTCTGAGATATTATTTATTATTACATAGCTTATTAAATTAATTTTGCAAAATGTAACGTTATTTTCAAGAAAAGAAATAAAATTATTCTTACATTTTTGAGATTATAATTTGAGAACTTTATTTTTCTTATATTTTATATCGATAATTGCAATTAACAAAACTACTGTGAATCGAATTATATTTCAAATCGACTGCAAAGCAAAATAATAAATAAAACAATTAGCAAAAATATTAGTTGAGCACAAACTATTAATTGATGATTTCCCATTCGAATTAAGTCAGGCCAAAACTTGCTAGCTTATTCAAGCCATGGATTTCCTTTCATCAAAAACATTGTTCTTCTTAACTTTATCCTAGCATCTAAGCAAAAAAGAACTTGACAAGCCAGTTGCAAGTTGGCAAGAGAACGAGAGAGAAAGAAAGATAGAGAGAGAGAGAGTGTAACAAGCATATCCGGTATCCGGCATCAACAACTTAGTTCAAGCAATTGATTTACCCAAAATGTAGCTAAGGGAACAATTTACCGCTGAAGCACGTTTGGAAATGATGCGAATTTTTGCATAAATTTGTAAAATACAGAGAACAAAAAAATAACACACACACACGCAGGAAGAATGGAAAAAATTTGTAAACATTGTTGAGGATGCAGAAGAAGCAAAAGAGAGAGAGAGAGAGAGAGAGAGTGAGAAGGCGGACAACATATGTTGGCCGCCGTTGCGCGTGCTAAGGATGGGGGCGTGGCATATCACGATTGCGGCAATCAACAAATGGAGCGGCAACCTCATTAGTCAAAAGGGGGGAACAAAGCGCCGCAAAAGGAATCACAACGTCTCTTGTTCCTCTCTTCTTTCATCTCCCTCTCTCTTTCACTCTCGCCTTGTGCTCCCCTAAGCTCCACTGTCCGTCTGTGCGAGCAGCATGTGCGGCATATGTGGCCACATTAGTCAGTGGGTCGCTCAGTGGGTGAGCAGTCAACACACACTCACACACACACACTGTCACAGACACACACACAGGCAAACACACACGTGCGTGCTCGCGAAATGGTTTCGTTGGGGTAAACGCAGCGGAAATTGTAAATTTTTTACTCGCAAACGAAAAAATAAATCATATGCGTGAAATGTTTGGATTGCCCTCCTCCTTCCATATGGAAAGCGGGAAAACGGGAAAACGGAAAACAGGATAACAACATCAGGTGCACAGTGGTAGATGGTCATGCCATCAAATGAAACAATCTCGCATTCGCATCCTTTACAGCTCCACGTAGCATTCAACTCTTTTTTTTTTTTTTTTTTTTTTTGGTTGCTAGCGATATTTAAATTGAAAAATGTTAAGTGAAGAATTGCTAGAAGAGGCTGGAGATATGTAAATTGTTGAGTTTAAGAGGAGCCAGCAAAAAAAGGAAAATAACTAAGAGTAGAGAGGAGAGTCAAGACGATTTCGATTAAGAATTAAGCCATGATATAAACTAAATAGTAAACAATTTAATTAAATAGTTTTATACTTAAATGACTAAGCATGTGAAATAAATTATTCATACAAATTGTTATATAGATAAGTTCTAAAAATAGTGCAATAAATCAAAGATAAAAAGAATATAAAAAATAACATGTATATTCAAAGGAAAAATAATAGAATTTTTGGAAAAGAAACATGACGACATTAAAGAGTACAAAAGGCTTTTAACAGAAATAATTTTTCTAAATTATAATTCTATAGAAGTGAAATATAAAAAAACTCGAAAAAAAAATTTTTTTTAAATTTAATAAAATTACCATAAGAAAATTAAAGAAAACTACATTAAGATGTGGAGAAAATAATTAATAGATTCTATATTTAAAGTCCATTTAAGTCCATTCTATTGAATGCAAGAACATTAAAAAAAAGAAACAGAGGAAAAGATTGAAAAATGAAAAAAAATATACCAAAAATTGCAGCAGGAAAATGTGACTAAACTATAAAATCGACAAAATATAGACAGACTGAAATAAAAAGAAAATTGATCAATAATTTATTCATCTATAACATAAACATGTTTCATCAATTGCGTTCAACTTTTATAGCCTGGCTCTTTTTAATTTGGTGTTCTAAGAATCTTGCGCTCAAAAGTATGCTACAAAAATTATGATAAAAAGGAGGACGGACAACAATTGCATATTAGTGACTTTTGCAATTTAGCTGACAATAGTTAATGTTAAACTGTGTCTCTATAAATACTTGATTTATCCCTGAAAAGGAAGCAATAGCTATGCACTGTGCTGGGCGACAAAAAAGAAAACCCCAAGCGAAGATGGAATGAAAAGACAAATCTCGTAACACAGTCACAGACACAATTACGATTTGCTGGCTGGAACCAGCATGCGCCATAACTTGCCACATTCCTCACCAGCACAACACACACACACACAGACACACACACAAGCAGAGCAGTGAGAGGAAGGTGAAGAGGTGGAGCCAGTATCTCCTGGAGGACACATGGCACTTGGCTTGGATCGTGCAACGCGCTGAAAAATATTTACATATTCACAAATGCAAACAATCCCCGAGCTCGCGATGAGGAGGCGAGGCGAATAAAAAAATAAAAACGTCATGTTGTTTGAGCCTCTGCCACATGATGAAGAAAGATGCGAACGGTAAATTGGTGTGTCGTTGATGGCAACAGAACGGAACGGAACGGAGAGGTGGAGCGGAGGGGAGCGGAGAAAGGGGGCGAGGATGAGACTGCGGTTGGTGTAGCAAACATTTTCAGTTGGCACTTGCCACTTTGTAAAATGCGCGCAGAGACGAAATGACAAAAAATTTGCGATGCTGTTGTGAAATCCATAAGCAGCAAGTGTTTCCTGCGGGAATAGAGAGCATGGGGCAGGACACAGCAGCGACAGAGACAGAGACAGTGGCAAAGGACTGTCGAGGACTAAGGACTAGGGACGTGCAAGGACTAGGCACATCGCGACCAGGATGAGCTGGCTGAGAAGGATGAGCTGATGCTGTCGCTGTCGCTGCTGCTGCTGTTGGTTTGCTTGCTTCGCTGGTTTGCCTGTCACTTGCCGACGTCCCACACTCCACACACACACAGCTTCACTCACACATGGATACACACACTCATGCACAGCTCACCTCGAACCTTTGCATAAAGTAATTTCGAGTGACAAGCGCGCATTGTTGGCATTTTTGGTGGCACAAAACCATCTCCTTCTACTTCCACTTTCATTCGCATTTGCTTATAAGAAATTCTATTTCTGTGATTGTCACACACACATCCAAACAGCAGCGTTATAAACAACAACAACAACAACAGCAACATAAGTATATAAATTATGTGCGAAAAGTTTTTCGTGCAGGTGCGATCAAGTTCCTTTGGGGGCAACTCCATCTGAAGTTGTTGTTGCTTTTCGTGTTGGGGTTGCCAAGTGCTGCGAGCTGGTTTATTGTGACAAAACAACTGACATTTTTAATTATGTCGCATTTGAAATGATGTCAAAATATATTATATGTATGTATTACGCTTGTTTTCGTTTCCCGCATTGTTTACAACGCCAAAGTTGATTTATTTAAATGCATTTCACGCAATTGTCTTTCTCTCACTCTCTATCTCTCTCTCTCTCTTTTTCTCTCACTCTGTTTGGTCCCTTCATCATCATCTGTGTGCGCATTTCAATTTATTGCCTGTCCTAACCTGATGGCAATTTAAATAATGTCCTGCCAGCCTCATTTCGCCCTCATCTCATCCCATCGCATGGCATCCCATCCTGTCCCATCCAATTCGAATTGTCATGGGCCTTGCAGCTGGGCTCCAAATATTTATTTATTTATTTAAGCATTCTACTGGAACTTTCCACCGGCGAACAGCCGGTCGCCAGGACATTAACAGGATTATATATGTCTATTATTGTGCTCAGAGTGCTCTGCACACTTTCCACATTTTTCTGCTCTCAATATCAACTGCACCTGGCGGATATTTTAGTGTATATTGAAGTGTTTTACATATATAAGAACTTTTAATATTTGTGTGTAGTATTTATTAATATATTCAAAGTACATTTGCGTTTCAAGATATTTAAAGAAATGTTTTGGAACAAATTGATAATTTATATTATTCTGGATAGAAGTGACCTTGATATAATATTAATATTCTTTCTCATCTTCTATATCTAAACTTTAACCATGTCAAATATGTTGGCTAATTTGATATAATGAGAAAAATATGAGTTTCTAAAATCAATAACATTCGTCTTCAAAAATGTATTCTTGAAATAAGATTACTTTAAGAAAAAATTCTTTAAACTAAGAACATTAGTCTAAAAAGTGTCAAATTATCAAAATAAGACCAAATATACTAGATTTAGGTTCTAAAATACTGTAATACTGTAATAATAAAATTTTTATATAGATTTGAGTTTTTTGGTTCAAAGCTCAGTTAGTCAAGCTGTCGTGAACCATTTAACTATAACTATAGAATTGTATCGTCTTATTAAAATGTATTTGTGTTTCTTATTAAATGTTTTAGAAATCAGGATGTGTTGTCCAACATTAAGATTTTCAGACCAAAATTTTGAGTACTGTGACCAAAATCATGAATTTAGTACTTTTTTTTGTAGTGTACTTAAATTTCTACTTAAAATATTGAACTTTAATAAAAACTTTTTAGGATTCCTTTAAATGTGGATGAGTATAGAATCAAATACACATAACTAATTATTATTGCTCTACATATTATTATTATTTTTTTTAATTTCTTGCTACAAATTGTTGGACATAATTGCTTCACAACCTAAGAAACAAAAAACTGACCTCAATATGTAAACTTAAACTGATGGATTTGATTACGTTGGCAAATTGGTTTAGCTAATTTGGAATTGGAATGGGCGAAAAACAATTATAATTAAGCAGAAGTTGCAATATTGCGAGCAGCCAAGGAAAATGTGGAGCAGTCAAAAAGTTTTTTGGGGATCTCTCGGTTCGCTTGTGAAGAACTCTTGGTAAGCGTCCAATGAATGTCTAAGCATGGAGAATACGAGAATACTTTGCTGTAAACATGCAACGATACGAGTTGGAATAGTCGGCAAAGTCGGGGATTGTCAGAGTTGAGGCATAGTTTTTTTTTTTTTTTTTTTTTTTTCGTATTCGTTTTTTGCTTGTTGTATTTTTTGTTTACTGGGTTCAACTTTTCAACTCGGCGAAACCTGACACTTGAAATGGAGCCAGGGCCCAATGCCAACAGAGGCAATTGCTTGGGGCCTACATACACACACACACACACATATACACACACACATGCTGGCGAAGAATGCTCAACTTTAATTATCAAAAAATTGTTTTCATGTGCGACTTACTACAAAGTGTGGGCTCTGCCAAGTTGTTGTTGCTGCTCATTTTGTTGCTATTGTAGCTGTACTTGTCGTTGCTGTTATTGTTGTTGTTGTTGTTGTTGTCGCTGTAGTTTCAGTTTTAGTTTTAGTGCCAGGCAACAGCAACAAAGTTGGCACAAAGTAATAAGTGCACGCCAAGGGAATTTAAATTAAGTTACAAACTTTGCATATTAAGCGCCTTATATACTACACACACACACACACACACACACACACACACACACACACACACACACACACACACATACGTTCGTTCGTCTGTATATCTACCCCTCAAAAACCACGCCTCCTAGCAAACTAAACAAACTCACTTACAAACGCAAACACAAACACTCCAATGAAATTTGCCAATAGTCGTAGCAACCCCTTCTTCACCTTCACCTTCGACTTCTTCTTCACCTTCTTCTTCTTCTTCTTTTTTGGGCCCCCAAAACACACAAGACCACATAATGGTCCACTCTTCCAGGGTTTAGTCTCACACGTGTAACGGCCCAACAACACACCAACAACAACAACAACAATAATAACAATAAGTAATAATGAACACACCAAAATAGGTTGATTTCCGCATACCCTGTACTTTTCAAATTTAATCAAATTCTTTTTGAATTTTTCTTAAACTCAATATTTGAAATTATTTTTTAAAAAATGTCTAAATTTCAGTAACAAAATACAACAAAAAAAAATCGAACTTTAAAATAGATTTTTTTGTAGAAGATCCAGCAGAATAATGCATATAGAAATATAAAATATAAATACTTTTACTACTAAATCTCATTATTTAAGTGTAATTTTTAGCCTTCAATAAATTATTTAACCATAATGTATCATTTAATATCATTTTTTTCTAAAGTTATATGTGAAGAAGTTAATTCAATATGATAGTAATAAATGTTTGTACTTTTAAAAATTAATTTAATTTTAATTAATTTATCTTATTTTTTAAATTAATTGTTTTGTCTCTATAATTCAAAATAATTCAAATTCTGTATGAAAATCAAAATTCGATTTTATTATTAAAAAGTGGTTGAAATTTCAATATAAAAAGAATAAAAATTAATTTTCATTTCATAGAGTTGTTTTTATTTGAATTAAGATAAAATCTTAAAAGATGATTAAAATTAATTTCTATTTCAAAGAGTTAAAGTATTTTTTACTTAAAATAAGAGAAAATCCCAGAAATGTTTTCACATCAGAATTATATATTCAAAAATACACAAATATTATTGTTATTACCAACAAAATGTCATGATTTATATTTAATTCATAAAATAAAATAATTTCATATAATTGTTTACCATATTTTTCTAAAATTATACACATATATAGAATATAATTTAAGAGGATAGTCATATATTTAAAGTAAATGCTTTTAAAAGATAATTCTAACTCTTCGACTTTGTAGTAAACTTTACGCTTCAAATTAATTTTTAAAAAATGTTGAAAATAAAAGTGTAGTGTTAAATTATATAATTTTATTATATTACTTACGTCTATCAATTATTGCCAAATTACAGGGTATTTTGATAAGACATTATATGCCCATTTTTGTGGGGCCAACGCTGCGCACTTCAAAGCTCTCGTTTGCCACGGAATGCATTGGGCATGCAAAGCTCGAGCTGAGGCTAAGGTTGTTTTTGGGCCAGAGACGAGAAAGAGACGTCGACTGGATTGTGAACATGAGTGAGGGGCAGCAAGTTGAGGGCGGAAGGTGAAGGGGGTAACAAACTAATTCGGCAACAAGGTCGGCTTTACATGATTTTCATATTAATGCCAGGCTTGCATAGACGATACGGCCAGCTTGTTAGGCGACAACATTCAAACTGGGACAATCCAAAATTTATTTTTGTATCTCACATTTTTTGTTTGCTTAATTTCCATGAAGTGCTCCTGGGCTCCCAAGAAGCCTATTAAAAATTATGTGTGGGCTTGCTTTTGCAAAAGCAAAACATGCTCAAGTTGGCAGTGCTTTAATGTTAGCTGACCACATACCAGATGAGATTTTGAATAGTTTTTGTGTGTCCCTCAGTCAGTAACTGAGATTAGATATTTAATGCCAATTTCTGTTGAGTATTGCCCCCAATTGGAGATTTTTTTCTGCAAAGAGTTAGAGTCCAAATGCTTTGCAAAGAGTATGCAACTTTTCAAAAGAAATATGCATCTTATTAAAATAATAAAAAAATTATAATAATAGTAGCATATTTACTTAGTTTAACATAGTGTGATATATTTTAATTTAAAATATTAGCTCTTATATGGAAACGAATAAATAAATTAAACAGTAAATTCATCAAAGCAAAAAAAGTTAATTTTTTTTAAATCTTTTACATAATTTTTTTTTTCATTTCTTAAATTTGTTTATTTAAAATTTTTTATTGATTTGCAGTTCATATTCTTAGAAAAGTTATATTAAATTTGTGACACAAAATATATATTATTTTAAGAGTATCCAAAAAGCCTTGCAACTTGTTATAATTCGCTTTATCAATGCCTTTCGCTTTTGGGCTCTTATCAGCAACCCACGCACACACAAGAACAACAACAACTGTGCAGCTGGTGCGAAGGTGGGCGTGGTCGATGGCAGAAGGTGTTGTTGTGGCCGTTTTATCTAATGGACAATCGGCCCTGGGGATTCTTTAAGCTCAACAGACACGCTCCAAAATTTTATGATGTGTAAATGGCAAATTAAAACCGACTGACGGCCATCACAGCGATGCTGACCATTGCTTTCCGATTCGTTTCGTTTCGTTTTGCTTCGTTCTGATATTGAAATGAAATAATAAAATATTATTGAAGTATTACGAGTATATGATATGATATGCACGTAAGCATTTGCGTTCTCTTCACTCAAATCAAGAACGGAAACAGCTCGTAAATGACAACAACTTGAGAATGTTTCGCACTATCTGTGTCCTCAGCATTTCAGTTCTGGTCTCCTTTACGACCTCCCTAGACGCCCATCCCCCCTCTGATGAATTCCCTGTCCGCCTCTTGCCTGACATCCTTTGATATCGTTTTCATGATGGGGTGCCGAGGCGAAGAGCTGCGTTCGTTTATCGATAGCGAGTGTGAGGGACATTAAAACCGCACGCGTTTCGCTTTTATTATTGCTGCAGAAATCGCTGGCATCGTTTTGCTCAAGATATTTTCTCGATGCTGTTATTATTGTTATTGTTGTAGGTGTTCCCAGGGATGCTTCTCTCAGATGATGGTGGCGGGGGGAATTTACTACAACGACAACAGCAACGAAAAATAATCAAGTGCAATCAACTGTTAACAATTTATGACATTTATTACATTTTTAATGTCGAACTCTGAACGTTAAGTTCACTGAGTTCGCCTTTGCTACCTGTCTGACTTCTTGACTCCTTGACTCCCTCCTCGCTCCCTTCTATCCCGCGCTGTCTTCATCTTCTCCAATCTTTGATCACAATTTGACTATAAAGCCAGCAAAATGCTCCAGAGTTGAACGTGTTTTTACAGCAGATACTGTTTTGCTCAACTGCAGAATACCCTAAGTCAGGTTTAAAAATTAAAATTAACAGATATGTATTTATTTATTTAATGCTTAAAGTGTAGTAATTTTAAATTATTGCAAGAATTATACAAAAAGTATGCCTTTTAACATTATCATAATTTAATTCAATTCATTAATATTTCCTTAAATATTCAATATTTAATTCTTTATGTCCAGTATGAGATCCGTCGATTGCCGTTTTGTTTACATTGGAGTGATAATAAAGCTTTTTAAATTGCTATTTTATTCATTTTGATATTTACATTAAAAATAAGAATTTTAAATATTAAATGTATTAATCTATATGGCTTTAGCTAGAAAGAATATTATAAGAATAATGCTAAAATCTAATAGTAAAAAAAATGTTCATTATTATTGTAATTTTTAGCATTATTAACATGTTTATTTTTTTTATTTACTTGGTTGACCTGTTATGATATATTAAATTAGTGCAAAGTATCCCCTAGTATATTTTTATTTCCTACTCCAACTTACAATATTTTACATTGCTGTTAGATTTATTATATATAAAGACAATTTTATTTCTTTCTTTACTATGTTGAACTGTTAAAGTTCAGCTCGCTTGTTATATATGTTATTGTAGGGTATTTTCTAGTCGAAATAATAAGATAATAGTAAATTACTAAAATAATTTCCATTACTATTATAAATATTAATAATCTCATTTTTTTATTTATTATCTAAAATAATTAAGAAATGCGAAATCAAAACAAAGTAAAGTTCTTTAATTTCAGTATTGTGTGTATGTTTTTACAGGGTATTTTCAAGTCGCTGTCATTTATATGTTGTCACTATGCTATGCACAAATAGTTGGTAAACAAATGTGTTACGTCCATCAAATCGAAGTCATTTGAAATGTGCGAGTAGTATACGAGTGTGTGTGTGTGAGTTGTGTATTATGTTCTAGTATATGTTTTTGTGTGTGTGTCGTGCGTTGGAGTGGAGGCAATTATTGGCATGTGCCGTGTGTCTGAAGCGGGCACAATTTGAATATTAAATGGCAAAAAGAGTGAGCACACTATTCGAGAAAATTACAATGGGGCAGAGCTGGGGCAAAGTGGAAAAGTAGAAAAGTGGAAAAGTTGAAAAATAGTAAAGTCAGCTAAGCGATTGCAATATTCATTGCAGCTCTTTTTTAATTGATGGCCTCTCGGGGCATCTGGCCACACACAGGATTTGTTACTTCGACAACCAAATGGATGGGAACGCGAACATGTTGTGTGCCCCTTCAATATGTAGGGGCAGGGAGGGATGAGAAGGGAGATGAAGGTGGAATATTGCGTAGCGGGTAATTTGAGCATCAATAATTGAAAAACTTGCGCCAAATTTGCTGCGTAACTGGAAACTAATTGCCAATTAAAAGTTAAGTGAGCAGCATCTAAAATTTATAAGCCAAACCCTGCTATGCCAATAAATACACTCGTCTGTCTATCTAAATGAAACTCTAGACTTAGGATGTTGCTTTTAACATGACGGCAATGAGAACCTCTTTCATTTCGCCGAGTGTACGATAAAGTTTAACGAAAAGAGCTTAAGGATTCAAAACACTCGAAACATATTGCCAACAATTTGAATATTTGTATCCAATTGAAATTTTGCTGTTTTGCCAAAAACGACTTTGTCCTTATTGTTTTGACCAATTTCTTTCCCCATGCCCAGCTTCTACTTCAGCGAATAATTCTCTCTAATTCTGTTCTAAGCAAGTGAAAATTGATGAAAACTGAACGTTGCCTTGCCACATGCCAAGTTCACAGCAGCGTTGTTGAAATGAGTCTGAACTTTGCATATCATTTGCGATTTCTATTAAAAATTTAAAACTGTTTTTTATTCAAATTGTTTCGGCAACTCTGTTGCCCCGAAAAAAATAAAAAAACTGCAGGAGCCACATGACTATATCCTCGCATATTTATGCCCATCCCAAAGTTTTCTGACTACGAAACAGTTAAGTGAAGAACTTCGAGAGCCTCACACGGAATTTTTGAGCATGATTTATGAGGGTTGGGGATTAGTGAAACTGCTTGAATATATTTACGGAGCGAACTTTATGAAGAAATGAACAATATCCAATAGAGACTATTTTTTATAGCTTCTAACTTAACAAAATATTAGATGAAGAAAAATACCTCCAAATTTGAAAGTTGCTAAAAGGAAGGTTGCGATCATAATCGCGATATATGTGAATTTGATACTTCAAGTGCATTTTTATAATATAGTAATAAATATAATAAAGTAGAGTTAAAAATGAATATAAGGTCAGGTAAAAATAATAAAGGCAATAAAGAATGTATATTAAATGTATTGCACTCAATGAGTTGCATTTAATCGCCTTTAAGGATCAGAGAAACATGATTAGTTGATCGGAAAACGATGGAATGGCATGGAACCTGCAACCGGATCAGGTAATGGCTGCAGTTCCGCTGGACTAAGAAACACTTAATCCGAGTTACGGACGCACTTTGACCCCTCCGACAATAATATCAGCAACTTTACTGCCCATTTTTGTGCCATGCACACACGTTTCAATGCACACATATCATAGGACCAATAACAAAAAGTGAATAAAGTGGAAAAAAAGATGGAAAAACCGGGCAAAAAACAGGGAAAAACTGTTTCAGGCTCAACGTGTGCATTTCAAAGGAGCGAGGAGCGAGAGAATCCAAGCGAAGTTCTTTGTAAACGTGTTTAAAAATAGAGCTCACTGCGAGCCTTGCAAACAATGGCAACGGCATTGTGTTGAGTGGGAGCAACAGAAAGCAAAAGAAAAGTAGAAAGCAGGACGAGGTGCAATAGGAGGATAGTTGATGCTGTTCTATGTTGTATGTTGTATGGAATGAGAATTGGAATTGGAGTGGAGTCGAGTCGAGCAGTATTTGCTGGCCAAAAAAAAAAAAAATGAAAAAGGACACAGTGCGCACTTTTGTGCGTTTTGCATGAGTGCCAGAGAGAGATTCGAGAGGAGCGAGTGCCTGACTTGAATATGAACTATGCGAACTACGTGCACCTCGCCCATCTGAAACAATGCGAGCAAACAATGCCAAAGAGCCGACAAAATCCTGGGCAAATAGCCACACACACACACACACATACAACGAGCACTGCGTACTGAGTGGCAGCAATAACAATGGACATGCCCAGCGAACAGGCAAGCAGACAGACAGACGGACAGACGGACGGACTGATGATGGTGCTAGTAAATATGCAGTACAAGTATATCTGCAAGTAAACACTACTAAAAACGAAACTGAACCACAGCAAAACAA
This sequence comes from Drosophila albomicans, assembly GCF_009650485.2. Classification (NCBI taxonomy): domain Eukaryota; kingdom Metazoa; phylum Arthropoda; class Insecta; order Diptera; family Drosophilidae; genus Drosophila; species Drosophila albomicans. The sequence continues at coordinate 14,476,876 of NC_047629.2, read as the reverse complement.
CAGAACCTGCAGCAAAGTGAAGCTCACGTTCTCATCTCTCTCTCTCTCTCTCTCTCTCTCTCTCTCTCTCTCTGGCGAAAAGTTTATTCGATTTCATTTCAATGTTGATGAGTCACATGCCGGAAATATGTGCTCCGACCCAGGCTGCAAATAACACTTACGAATGAGTTAGGAAATCGACAGAAGAAGAAGTATCGAAATCATCTCCAGATTCACTTAAATCTATCACACATTTCAGCAAAAAGGCATCATCAATATGCTAATCAGCAAAATCGAATGCTTTTACCAATATGAGAACGTATCCTTCAATCCTGATGATAACTCACATGTATGCTCGAGTTTTAAGCTACATTTCTAATCCTTTAAGGTCATGTTTCTGATAGGATTTGTCTAGAGAGTAAATCTTAAGTCAAATAATGGACATCCTCTTCAACTTTATTCATGTAAGGGAACTATTTTTTTTTTTAAATAGATAATAAGTCAGTTCGAAAATTTATAAATAAAAATTAGCAACAATATTTATTTTCACCTCTTTTCTGTAGATCGTATAAATATTCCAAAAAAAATATTTATTTGTGCAATTTCAATGTTCCTTAGTGTAACGAACAAAATTAAACTTTTTCATATTTTAAGATTTTAAAGGATAAGTTCAGTGGCTTTATCTTTACCTATTAACTTTTCTCACTATTGATTTGAAACCAATGCGTCGTATACTTATTCTAATAAACATATATTTAAATGATTGACTTTATTTAAATTATACATTTCTTGTTCGATCTAGATTTAAGTTTAATCAAAAAACTTTTCTCACTATTGATTTGAAATCAACGCGTCGTATACTTATTCTAATAAACATATATTTAAATCGATGGTATTAATTTAAATTATGCATTTCTTGTTTGATATAGTAGCCCTTTTTATTTATCAAGCACGATGAAGACAACTCGTGTGTGTGTGTTTAGTAAATACTATTTATCACTCCTGTGTAATTTACTCACCTCTCTGGCCCCATTATTTATGTATGTGTGCTAAGCCAAGTCATGTGTCGAAATATATTTATACAAATACGAGTGCTCGCAACAATTGAGCCCTTTTATGGGCACATTCAAATCGCTGTTAAGTAAAGTCATCTGTGTACATTTTCACCTCCATGGTCACTTTGTATGCACTGTCCTCTCAATCAAATCCAGCTGATAAGACCCTCGTTTGTCCCCCTCCTTTTTATTTTGTTTGATAGAACCTTATCAATGTAAAGGGAAACTTATCTCTTCTATCAACTTTTCATATCGATAGTAATGCTCGTGATACGAAAACCAAATGGCAGCTGCCAAGTTATCAGTGAATCATGCCCTCGGGAGGTATTTCTCAAGCCCTCCTTCCCTGCTTCGACCCCCCAAATGCCCTTTTATACAGATGTACGCATTTCTATTAGCCGACTATCAGGAGCTGCTGCTGCTGCTGTTGCTGTTGTAACCATTACGAACCCAAGACCGGAGACCTAAGACGCTTGTCGTATCATTTAGCCAAAAGCTTTCCATTTGCAACGGCAGTTTTTCTTTTTACATTTTATCCTTTTGGCTTTTCCTTTTGCCTGCCCCCATCCCCATACCCATATGTGTCCATATTATATAAGTATTTTTCGCTCTGTTTGCAAAATACGCACATTTTTACTCAATTGACATTTCAGCTAAAAGTCTTTGCCATCACCGGAAGCAGCAGCGGCAGCGACAACAGCGCAGGAAATTGTGGGCGGGACTCGAGACCGTAACAGCCCAGACCCGAACCCAAACACGGATCCGAACCCAGTTTTCCCCCGTTTGGCAGTTTTGCAGTTTCCACCAGGCAAACGACCAAACGACAAACAAAGGTGGCTTCTTCTATCTATCACACACACACACACGTAACAGACTGTATGTGTGTCTGTATAATATGTGCTTAGGTCTCTTTTTCCATTCCATTCCCCCTCTCCACGATAGAATTCACTCTTTCTGCTTCTCGGCGTGTATCTTTTCTGGCATTTCTGCTAATGGTGTGTGCCCTATAAAGCTGGCTAATGCCCGTAGAACCCTTTTGCTTGCACTCCCTTTTTCACTCCCTTTCACTTCTCTCCTGTTGTCCTATAATTGCCGTCCTTCGTTTCAGGCATGCGAAAAAATAAGTATAGAGTCCCTTTCTCTCTTTCCCTCTTAGACACACACTTTCTCTCCCCGCAGTGTTGCCTTTTTGTTCAATGGCAACAAAGAAGAAAATGAAAAGAGTAGCAAAGGAGAGTAGCAAAAATATAATTGAATGGAAAATGTAACATTTTGTTGCATTTATATATTGCTATGTCGACTGGACTGATGGATAGCTGATACTTGGAAATCCCTTTTTTGGCCTTTCTTTCTCTCGCTGCGAGAGTGCGCTCGATAATTGTCAGTCCTTGACAGGATATCGACAATTGAAACGGTTAATTGTGGCCACTCTGTTGCCCAAACAATGCCCAGCAAGGGGTTCACTTCTATCTCTATACAAAACAGTTAAAGTATTTGGCATCTTGACTGGCATATAAATAGACGTTTGAATATAGTCATTACTCAGCCATCGAGAGTGGCATTTCAATAGAGACAATCTCAACTGAATTGCAACTTTTTTATTGGCATTCTTTACTGAAATAAAGGGAACATATTGCATTTGGAATATATCTGCGCAAGCTAAGAAAATTGTAAAGATTTCTCGTCGAGAAAGACAGAAATACTAAATCTTATTTATTCCTAAAATAATAGTCTAAAAATTACAAATTTATTTTTTATTAGTCTTTTTTTTTAAGTCGGCAAATTTATTATCATAAATAAAATTAATAATGTAAATGATAAATAATAATATAATCTCAAGCATTGTGAAGGCTTTAACTAAGTATCTAAGCATCACGAAGATTATCTTTAATTTGCCGATCAACTTAGAAGCAAGCTTCCAGATTTCAGAGATTTACTTTTAAAACTAAGAATACAAATATCCATTTTAAATCCTTTTAAATTTTAACAATTTTTTTAATAAAAATTAAAAAAAAAAACACAATTTGTTTAAAATTCAATAACAATAAAAAGATATGCCACAATATCTTGAACAAGTTTCTATAAAATTTCGTTGTAAGCAAAAAAAATACTTTAAATAAATAAACTTAATTACTGAGTACCGTATTTCCACACTAAGCATTGAATTCATGAGAATTTCAGAAAATCGATACATTTGTAATATATTCAAATCAATACCAGAGACTTGAACAATTTGAGCAGCTTAGAGCAATTATTTACGGAGAACTCTCTGAATGTAATACAAGCGTAATTAAAGCGGTTCAATGACTTTACATCTGTTGCCAGACTCCTTTGAGTATCCTTTTGCATTTGTTTTATTTTCGTATTTTCAAAAAGTTGTTCACAAGAAATCGTGTTTGTATCTTAGCCTGAGGCTATTAAAAGGATTTAAGCAGCAAAGAAGCTCTCGAGGCAATCAGAGAAACTCAATTAGGGGCAACTTTAAGCAGCTTTCGAAGAAAAATAGCCAAAAGGAGTCGCTGACGGATCCTTGAACGACGAAGACGTAACGCAACAGTTAAATGGGTCATTTGGTCTATTTATCATTTTTGACTGGGCCGAACAAGAATGCGTACGAATAGATTCGCTATAGCATAGGATTCCGGACATGATGATGATGCAGGACACGATTGGGCAGCAGTTGGTCATTCAATTTGTGCGCTGTTACTGGCAGCAATCAATCAAAATGTGAAATACTCTTACGACTTACGACCAGACACAAATGCTCTCTAAACGTGGCAGTTTTTTGGGAGTACGACAGAGAAGAAGAGGGCGAAGGACGAACATTCTCGTGGGCTTCTCAACCCTTTTTTGAACTACAATCTAAACACGTGAAATTGGGTAATCGTTTGTGCAACTGAATTGGACAGCCCAAGAGTCAATGGCGGCCCTTTTTGGTTCGCAGCTCCTTGAATCGATACTCGCAAGACAAATGGTCCGATTTGCCCGCCAGCACCAAGAACCCAAAAAACCCTCCCCGCATTGAACCCCTTTCCCATGTCCCCCCTTTATGCTATCACTTCTCTCACACACATACACAGAGCTATAAATATATACTATATTTTGTTGGCAAACAAATAAACCGTCGCATCTACATATACGAACACGAGTATTTCAAAATTGGTTACCCACTGTAATTCAATCTGAAATTGAAATTCGAATCAAGCGAAATAAAATATACTTGTATTTGATGCAAATTGTTTTCTTTTTCTTCGCCTGACATCTTCATATATTCCATTAGGCATATCGAATTATTAACATGTTAAAAGTTGAACTTTTGCAGCGAATAACAACTGAGAAATTCATTTTGCAATCACGTATTCTGTATGCAAATTTTAAATAAAATGATTTTTGTTTTTATTGTATTCATTGAATTTCCAACTTTTATTGAGTGGGAGACAAAACAGTAATATATTAAATATTATTTTTACCATTTCAAAGTTTCTAATGACATTCAAAAGCGAAACAGTTTTCCATTTAACTATGACTTTCCAATAATTAGTTAATACTTCAGAAGTCGTTGGGGTGAAAGTTTTATATCTTAGCTCAACTTAAAAGTCTATCATAATTCATTGGGATTATTTATCAAGAACAAGTTCTGTTTTAGTATTTTAAGAGATGCGATTGCCATTGAAAAAAAAACGCAACACATTATGAGCAATCATATCATTTCAGAAGTATTTCTTAAATAAGAAAGTATTTCTTAAATAACTTATACAATTTTTATCTGATTACAACCAAATTTTTAAATACTGTAGTCTTAATGTATGCTCTAAAATAGCTTCTCTATTTGACTACTATTCAAATTTTTATTGATTTCTGGAGGCGGAAGTGGGCGTGGCAAAAATTTGAAACCAACTTGAACTGCGTGCAAACATAAAAAGTGCTGACGAAAAAAAAGTATAGCTCTATCTCTTACAGTCTCTGAAATTCGAGTGTTTCATACGGACAGATGGACAGACAGTTAGACAAACGACGCGGCTATTGACCCTGATCCAGAATATATATACTTTATGGGGTAATAGATGACTTCTTCAGTCTGATACATACATTTCCAACAGACACAAAGTTATAATACGTTTATATTTAAGAATATTTCAAGGCTGTTTATATTTATGAATAAAAACATGAATAATCATTATGTTTGTCCATAATTTCAGGTTTCAAAGAGATCCATAGCTTTAAGGATCAACTCGCAAGCCGATCAGAGTAATATATGCTTGACAAAATTCAAACTGCGTGTTAACTGAGGAACATTCGAGAATCACTTCTTAGGTTTACATGACTGACTAATTGGAGAGCAAGCAGAACGAGCGAAAGAGACAAATAGAGAGAGAGGTAGAGAGTTAAAGAGCGGGATAGCCAGTACAGTATTGTTGGCACACCTGTGGCCAGGTACCGCGAGACAGTTAGACTACCTCGTCTTCGGGTGCTGTCAGTGACCCTTGGTATATTGTTCGACGGGGAATTTCTATTTCCATTGTCAGCTGTTATGATGGATTTTCTGCACATGCCAGAGGTATAATTTTTGGTTGCCTACCGTTTTTCTCGAGTTTTGAGTTTCCCACGCTGCCGAGAAGCGCGCTAAACCTGCAGCCATCACCTGAGTCCTTTTTCCACCGATTTTCCGATTGTCTCTGACCTTTTTGTGCACTTATAGCACCCGTGTCTGAGGCAGGTTTGTCGTTCTTTGTTATTTTTGTTTTGGGATCTGGTTCCCAGGCTTCCCTCAGAAAGCAATTGGCGCGCGCCTTAATCCGCTCTGCTCTTCGCTCCACGATTTCCCCTCGATCCTTTCGTTGATCCTTCCTTCTGGCAATCGCTAACAAATGAACATGTTTTCTGTTTTTCTGATTTATGGCCAGATATTCGACATCATCTGATCTTTCATAATTGATATTTGGCCTGGCAAGTGGCAGACTGCTCATCAGGATTAAATATTCTTATACCACAAATACTTAAATGAGTTTGCTTTTGTTTTCCATACTCAAAAATCATCAAATGTGCAAATTGCCTTCAAACGAAAACCAATCGAAAGTGCTGAGCAGCAAATGTTGTTTTCTTTTGAATAAAGTGTGCATAGATATTAAGATATATCGTAATTAGGATCGGTTGTTCAAAGAAATTTGTAGCTGTCAGTGTTTTGTTCTAGATACTTATTCATCGTCATGAATGTGAATAGAAAAGTCATTGAAATCAAGTAAAGTGGCAGGCTAAGAGAAAGCCTTACTTTCTAGAGTGAAGCCAATATAAGTGTACACTTTGAAGTTTGTAAAACTAAACTGTTAAAATGTGCACTGTACTTTAAGCAGTCAAAAATGCCTTTCTTAGCCCACCAACATCAGTTTTGGATGTTAGAGGTTATCACACCCGACTTTAAAAATAGACATGCTCCATTTTCAGTTTTTTTTGTTGTGTTTTTGTGATTAGCTAATAAAATGAAAATTTTCAATCGCTCATTTGCACTCAGATTGAATTTCAACATATTAAATTTAAATTTAATTCGGTCTCATTTAGTTGCGTTTTATGCTGGATGTCGTTCGGTTGCCAAAATCAAAATGAAGCGAATTATAATAAATCTAATTGTGATACTCTTAGCACAACATTTCTCTGCTGCTGCAGCTTTTGGTGACGAGGTGAAAGAAAACATTTAATGTGTAAAGTGAGTGCCAAATTTTCTATATTCTTTATCTTTTCCAGACTTGTGAACTGAACCGCGAATTGGAACAACAGTGCCGCAGTTATACTTACTCCGTTATTAAGCCTATGCTAGATTACTTGCGTCAAGTGAGCGAAGATTTAATGAAAAGTGAATCGAAGGATAGAATCATAAAGGACTTGAGAGAAAAGCTAGTTCAGCAGGAGAATATCATAAAATGTATAAAAGAATCGCAGGAAAATAATGTGAAACTGATAAAAGAATTGCGATCTCAAATCGATCTACAAAATAGAATAGATGGTCTATTAACTGAGAGCAATGATAAATGCAAGGACGAATTAGCGAGTAAATCCAAGAAGTTGGCTAGATTGGAAGTTGAACTGATTCAATTGAATTCTAGTCATATGGTAATTAGTAACGAAATAACTAGAATGAATATCAGCAATAAGAATTTAGAATTGCAATTAAAAGATGAGAAAAACGACATACAAGTAATAAAGAGCAATCTTAATTTATGTCAAATTAAAATAGAGAAATTGAGTAAATTGGAGTCGCAGATTAAAGTGCAGCATGATAGATTACCAATAGAATCAAACCATTTTGAAGAATGTAAAAAGGATTAAGAAGATAAGTCTAACAAAATCAAAGTTTGTGAGGTTCAGTTGAGGAAACTAAATTCCAGTCTTATTGAAAAAGATGAATTTATTTTAAGAAATAACGAAAACATCTCAGACTTGACAATTAAGGTGAACTCAAATGAGGTGGCATTAAAAGAGAGTCAATCAGAGTTACTAATTAAAGAAAGAGATAACCAGTTATGTCAAGCAGAAGTTCATAAATTAAATAATCTTCCATCAGATTGCCTTGCATTTACTGAAAATCCTGGTATTCACAAAATCAATGTTTTGGGCTTTGGTTCACTCGATATTCTGTGTAAAAATGATCAGGTAGACTCAGGTTGGTTAGTCATACAAAAACGAGTTATTCATGGAAATTAGAGTTTCAATAGGGATTGGGCCGCTTATCGTGAAGGATTTGGTTCCATGCAAAGCGATTTTTTCCTGGGACTGGAGAAGATACATCAACTCACGAAATTACGAAGACACAAGATTTTTGTGAAAGTAGACTTATCAGACGACCAAAAGTTTTGGTTAAATTGCGACGATTTTAAAATATCTGATGAATATAATGGATACGCGCTGAAGTTGGGAGAAATGTATGGACATACAGATTTAATAAACTATTTCGAGAATGGCACGAAATTCACAACACACAATCGCGACAATGACAATGAAAGTTTTCTAAATTGTGCTGCTGATTTCGGTTTTGGCTGGTGGTACAACAATTGTGATTGGTAAATATTTAAAATGTCTTATGTAAACTTAATAAACAAATATATTTTATATATAAAATTTTTATATTTTTTACAGTGTTATAGACTTTGTATTTTGCATTTCGATTAAGGAAATGGTAATGCTTATACGCCCCATATAATTACAAAATACTAATTTGAAAATTGGATTGATAAATGTTTTCTATATGTAAATAAAATGCTTTGAGTGGATTCGATAGTACGCTTCAAATTTAAATGTTGCATTGTTGCCTTTACGACTCCAAATCCAGGCGATTCATAAAACTAAAAACGGTGAGAATTGAAAATGAAGAATTCCAAATTACAACTGAAGTTCAGCAACGCTCTTAAGCTTCTTTTATAGTAAATATATACATATGCACTGCTTACATATTGATGTTAAGCAGCAAAAGTATCAGATCGCCAAGTGCCAAGTAAGAGGTATGTTATTTCTCTATATCTTTAGCATGCTCAAGAATTCATATTTTTGTACTGTGGACAAACAGATCGGATAATTGGCAATTGGTCTGAGTTCTTCATGTTGGCACAAAGTTATAATAAAGCAAGTAATAAAGGTAGAGTCGAGAGTGCTTGACTGTGAGATACCCAATACCCATTGTCAGTAAAAGCAAAATAGTGCAGTATTAACTTTAAAATATACCAAATTAATATACCGCAAAATAGACAAATATACCATAGGCTATAACTGGTATATTAATATAGTACTACATTCAAAATATACAAAAAAGGGCAAAATATATACCAGATTACCAGCCAAAGTGGGTGAGGCGGCAATTTGAAACAAACTTAATCAGCGTGCAAACACAACAAGTACAAGTACACAACAAGTCTGTATAGCTCTATCTCTTTTAATCTCAAAGATCCAGTGTTTCATACGGGCAGACAGACTTATACACAGATGGACATGGTTTTATCATCTTGGCTATTGACCCTGATCAAAAATTCATATACTTTATGGGATCGAAGAAGCCACCTTCTGCCCGTTACATACTTTTGTAATACCCTTCTATCCTAGGGCTAACGGGTACAGATACTCTTTAACTTAATTACTCTACTCAAAGTAAACTTCCATGCGAATACCCTTTTCCGCTTTACCTGACGCATTTAATTTTGTTTTTTCGCTTTTTTTGCTTGTTATTTTGCTTGACACTCAACCTGTTGGAGGCTGGCAATTATTTGGGAAGAGGACTCGCGGGAAAAAGGACATCCTGTGCAGGCTGCAAAAGTTTCCTAATTACGACAAAAACATACAATAATTAGTAGACAATGTGGAGTGAGTGAAGTAATAAATGCTTCTTCACATCGCCTTCACTTTTTTTCCAGACGAAATAACAGCAAAAAGCTTTTAATAATATTATCAATTACAGGCAACAAATAAAGTTCAAAGCATTTTTTCCGAGTGCACAAAGTTGAGCTCATCATCGGCATCAAAGCGATGGGCAAGAACAAACCACAAAATTTTATTAAGCCGCCTCGTCTTGGCATTCAATCACGGTAGTGGATATGTTTTAAGAAACTGACAATAACTATAAGAAGAAACGGGGCATCCATTTCCTGATTAAATATATGTATATATACAGCATTTAAATGCCTTCATTCAGCGAGATCAGAGAGGTCTTGACCAGAGTCCGAGTCAAAGTTTGGAGTCGCTGAATCAGCACTGGGAAATGCCAACTGGCCATAGTAAGTATATCATACATGCAACATTAAGCCCAGCAGCAGCAGCAGCAGCTACCCATGCCACACACACACACACACATACAGTTTCACGTACAGTTTGTTGGCCAAGTCAACACGTAAGCAAAATCCCAATCTGTGCGAAAGGATTGCGATTGCCGTTGGCTTCTCGCTCTCTCTCTCTCTCTCTCTCTCTCTCTGTCTCTTTCACTTACTGTGTGTGTGCTGACCTCAGTATATTTTGCGAATGTCAGAGTGAAATCCGGGCATTTATCATGATTCGAATGAATTATTGAAGTATATTTCGTTTGGCATTCCCTATTGGGCTATCCAAACCCATTCTCTCTGCCCTGTCCTGCCCTTGTCCCCTTTCTCTATCGATATCCGGGTTAGGTCAGTTGGTCGTTGTTTGGTCACAGGATTCCCGTTTACTCCATCTCTCTCCTTCTCTTTCTCTCTCTCTCTCGGTCGCTGTGATTTGTTGTTTTTCGGCTTCATTTCTTGAACTGTGCTCAAAACTTGGCTTACGGCTCCTCGCACATTTAACAACGGTCCAGCACAGTTCCTGCTGCACTCGCTACCAGTTTCCGATCCCTTTTTGAGTGAACCATATACAAAAGGGATTTTGGGGGCTGCCGTAAATTTATTAGTTACACTCGCAAAAACTTTTTCAAATTATTACTTAACTTCAGTTAACTTATTAAGCAGCATCACATAGATTTCCAACAGGAGACACAATGAAGTTGTGTGGCTATTAAAGAAGGTAGCTAAATCAGTTTATATGTAGGTAAGAAAAACCTCTTGTATTTAACTGGCAAAGGAATAAAAAAATAAGCGAAATAACAAAAGAACGTCTTGATAAAGTAGAAAATAAATTGTTTGAGCAATCTTTTGAGTAGTAATAGAAAAATTCTAGAAATTCTAGAAAGATTTAAGGAGAATAACAAAACAGATTTTAGTTTTTATCAAATCTGTACATAATAGATTCTACAATAGAAGAACGTCATTAAATTTGCAAAATAAACTACGATAACTAATAAAGAACTTAACATATACGAAAGAATACAAAAATATGGTATGGTAAAAGTATTTTTGGTTTACTATTTTTACAGGTTGTTAAAGTTGACAAACTTTACATATTTTTTAACTTTCAAGGGTTATTAATTGTATACAAATTCATTTAAATTGTTAGAATCGAACATATATTACGATATATATTGTGCCAGATCTTAGATAATAGATCATTTATATTTGTATTAAATAACCCTAGATACAATGATGATGGTTACACTTCTTCTATGAACAAGTAAAAAAGCTGCACTCGAGCGTGCTCGACTGTGACATATCCGCTACTCATTTTGATTTTTGATTTACATTTAAATTATACCATAGAGTGCAAAATATACCAGATTGTCAGTCAAAGCAACTAAGTTACGTAGTAAATAGGCGTTTATGCCCATCCAAAAGTATTCCCTAAATAATTCCTAAAATTTTTATCTGAACGCAACCAAATTTTTAGGAACCATAAAGACCAAAAAGCCATGGCAATCGAAATTCTTCCTGTATGCTACTGTAATTCAATTTAATTCCGATATAAGGTAAACTAGACTACAAGAAAACTATGCACAAATAGTCAATACTATCGTTCGTATTGAGCGAGTAAACATAATTAGAATTCCTTTTCATACAATGCCGAGAATAGTCCTTTTTGTACATTGTATTGTTGTTTAGTCCTTTTATATACAAAGTGTGTGTGTGTATGTGAGTTGAGCAGGACACTTGGCGTGCAGTTAACGAGCTAAAATGTCAAGAGGAAACATTTGCTTGTCACGCTTTCTTTCGATTGAAAGCCTTTTTTGGGGTTGCCATCGGCTACTTAGGCTTTCGGCCATTATGCAGATATAAGAGTAAGGGAGAAAGGGAGTAAGGGTAAGTAAGGGGTTTACTTAATTGTAAACACCCAGCGTTTGGAGCCTATGTAAATTACTTAATCTGCATGCAAAGACAATTACCAATCAGCAGGATATTAAGCGTTAATCGCTTTAAACAATGCCAAGGCAAACAATTTGGACACGAAACTGGCATTTACTCGACAGCCCAACACAACACAACGTGAACCGAACTTCAAGGGCCAAATCGACCCATTGACCAGCAGCATTTAATGAGCCGACTCCTCCCATCCATTTCCAAATATCGAAGACAAGAAACGATTTTAGGCAATCAGTCAACAGTCCAGCTGTAGTTGCTTGTGGCAGCTAGAGAACGTGTCCAATTTTACTAATTAGAGCAAATATTTGTGTACTTGATAACTTTGGTGGGGCGTTGAGCAATGGCAGCGGCAGCGGCAGCGGCAACAGAAGCAAGAGCAGAGGCAGAAGGCGAGCAACCACTCAGCGGCACCCACTCATTACAATCACGCACACTCAGACACCATTCCATTCCATAGAAGCGCTTCCCCAATGGAATTTAATTACGCGTCCAGGTCGAGGAGACAAAAATCAGTCAACCCCACTCCGGGACGCCTCGTTCCATCCCCAGCTATTTAAGCGACGAGGAATCACTTTCATGTAGCACAGGAAGTTGCTTCACTCCTCTAAACGCAAGTTCTTTGTTACGCTTCACTGCTTGTATTTATGTAATTAAAGATTTTGATTATATTTTGAGCATTTTACGATGCTTATAGTCAAGTTTTTAATAACCCCAAATCGCAATTCGCATTCAAACCTCGAAATTGAGTTACTCCGAATTATACCCTGTACATTTTTGTTCTCTCTCCTTGGGCATATAAACTCACAACTAATTCGTTGGATATTTTCTGCGCATTTTTGACATCAATTCTTGCCGGGTATTTAGACGTCAATCAGTTGGCCATCATGCTGCTTTTATTACAGCGTTTTAATGACGCTGCCTTATAATTGCGGCATCATTAAAAATACGTTGCGGCTTTTATGTAGCCAAGGACTTGAGCTTATCCTTAAAAGAGCCAACAAGCTAATTAAAAATGTACTAAAATACTTTTTGATGCCACTTCAAAATGCTTCTCTTTTCGAGATGTATTAAAATATATATTATATATACAAAAATCAATTGATTTCATTTCGCAATATACTATTTTCCATTTCATTATTTATTCAACATATATTTTGCCTCGAGGCACGTGTACAACCCACGCCCCGATCTGAAACTAGTTGGTGTTTTGTACGCTTCGCTGATTAGTGAATAAAAACAACAAAATGCTCACAGACAAATAAAATAAAATACAAAAAAAAAAAAAAATGACAAAACTAAAGAGGAAAATAAAATTGGTTGAATGTTGAGAAGATTAATTCTATTCATCAGTGACAAGTGATCCGCACGCTCTTTACATTATTTCTCTGGTTATTTCATTTCTGTCAAGTTTCCCCACACTTGGCCAGCCAGCAAGCCAATTAGCAGATTTTCCATCACTCATTAAGTAATTATGTGTGTCAAAAAAGTCTTAATTAACCAAACATACCTTAAAGACTTTTAGCTATACGCGTTTTGCATCATTATTTAAATTGATGCCACGCTGAAACTAAATGAAATTCGTTTTAGCAGAATTATGTAAAGAAAATATCAAACTATATATTATATGATATTAGTCTTATCTTAACGAGTTTAAGAGATTTTACCTGAAATTTCCATAATTTTAATAAACAGCATATTTCTATGATAACACCGAGAAAGATATTTGAGAACAGCTTCTCTTATAACTCTGGAGAATTGAAGAAACTATAAACAAATATAGTATTGTAATACGAGCATCCATAAGTATTTCCCCCCTCTTGACAATACAAACAACAACATTTGAATGAAGTTTATTGCTCTTTGCTGAAATTGGAACATTTTGTAGATGAAAGGATTATTAAGAGATTTTCTTCAAGAGAGAATCAAAAGTTTTGCTATTTGCGACAGACTCAATAATTCTCGCATTTTATGGTTCAAGTTTTATTCGTATTGTTTTTGTGTACACGACGCCGTTTTTGGGTTGCACTATGGGTCAAAATCCCAAATTTGCGGCATAAACTCTAAAAATGGACCTAAGATTCTGAAAATTTGCACAAATATCTGGGAGAGAAAGATAGAATTTCGGAAAAAATTTTGTGTCAATTTGACCACGCCTTCCTTCCGCCCCCATATAACCCACCGTATGAAACACTGGATCTCAGAGACTATAAGAGATAGAGATATAATTTTTTTTCGACAGCATTTGTTATGTTTGCACGCAGATCAAGTTTGTTTCAAATTTTTGCCACGCCCACTTCCGCCCCCGCAAATCAAAAAAATCGAATAACAAGCCTAATTTTAAAGCTAGAGTTACGAATTTTGGTATATACAATAATTACCATAGTAGTTATGATTCCTGAAAATTTTGTTGCGATCAGATTAAAATTGTCGAAGTTATTAAAAAAAACACTTTGAGCAGCGCTGCATGAGAGAACTCATAAACACCTGCAACATGTATTGTTATTTCAAAAACGGGCAAAAACGGGCAAAAACCATTACTAAAAATGGATTCTATAGAGATTTGTTAAAAATATTACATTTTTACCTTTAAGGCACTTTGAGGCACTTAAAAGAAAAGCTTCACAGAACACATGTACTTTTGTTAGAATAAGCTAGAACAACACATTTGCAACACATTAGTCAAAACAACACAAACATTTAGAAATATAGAAAAACGTTTAGTAACTATTAATTTACATACCTTGATCTTTATTTTCCATTAACACACTTTTAACTTTTAATGTTTGGTTCAATTGAATTACGAGCTGCAAGTCGTCAAAATTTTCGCGGGTTTTTTGTCTAAAACAAAACAACACTGAACAGCTGACTTTAAAAGCGCGCAAAAAATTAGGGGTATTCCCAAAAAATTTTATCAAAATTTTTTTATATCATTTAAGTATTCAAGATACCAAAAAAATAATTAAACAACACTATTTCAAAAAAAAAAAAAATCATTTATGCCGCATATTTGGGCTTTTGACCCATAGTGGGTTGGGGAGATTTTGGAGAGGGGAATTGTTTTGGTTGTCGGGGTGTTGAAACTCCGCAGTTTGTAAACTTTATACTTCGAGCCATAAAATTATATAAAATATATCCTTAGTCGTTTCAGCTTCGTTCTGTCAATGTCTTTTGCCACCGAAAAAGTTGTAGGAAAACCATTTTGTGGCAAGATGTGAATAAAAAGTGAATGCTAGAAATATCAGATACCCTATAAGGTGTTTATTTTTATTACCATAGTTTGCTGTTGGCTCTTATTACAGAAAGAACGATTAAAATATTTTATTTATATAAGTACTTATTGAATCATTCCGCCTAAAAGGGAGTGATTGTATTAAGCGTATTAATTATACTATATACTATATATTCTATATGCTATATATAGACTATAAAACTACGAAATATACATAACTATTAGAACTGAAAGTCGTTAGTTCACAAAGGGTAGAAATAGAATATATACTGAAACAAAGCATGATGTACATAGATACATAGATACATACATACATACATACATACATACATACATACATACATACATACATACATACATACATACATACATACATACATACATACATACATACATACATACATACATACATACATACATACATACATACATACATACATACATACATACATACATACATACATACATGCATACATACATACACACATATGGAAATAAAGCTCAGCTTAAAGAATTCGAATTTAATTTATGTAAGAATATGATTATTTAGTCAAACAAATTCAAAAATTATATACATACTTATATAATGTAGTATTCATATTTCATTAACCTCTACTAAAAGTCAAAACTTAAGTTTGGCCATTGTAAGCGTTGTAACCACAAATGTTTTCGGCTATTCAAAATACTCACAATTGTTCAAACTTCCGGCGACAATGGGGCTAATTTGACTTTTCCAAAGCGAATTGTTTGAATGATGTAAAACAAAATAAAAACCTAACGCTGATTGTAAATTAAATGCTGAGAAGCAAAAGACGCAGATTTAAAAATCATTATGAATAATGGTGTGAAGTTTTGTCCCTCCTCCTCCGCATAATGAATGACAGCTGAGTGTACGTAATAGCTTTCGAGGCACTGTGCAATCGTCGCTCTAAATAATGATAATCTGTTGTACTTTCGCTACTTTACGTGTAGTTCTTAAAATTTAAATACACCGGCAAAACAAACAAAAATTACTTGTCATCGTCGCATTATTATATATAAGTATATAAGTATGTATTTCTATATTTCTGTTCAAAATAATCTCTTACCTCATCGAAAATGTTGATCTCGCGTGCCAGAAGATGAAGCACACGAGTGTAGACAACTTGTTCAGAGGTTGATTTAAATTTAAATATGATGTGCGATGCGGTGCGACCAAAACAAATGCTAAATCCACAGCATCAAGTGATGTAGTCAATGTTTGAATACAATCACATTTGACAAGGCTAACAGAATACACTCAGTGCACGGTATTCCCCAAATTTCATTTTCCTTGACATTGACAAACTAAAGTAATGCTAAGTAGTTTTCCGACATAGCACATATAGAAAAACCAATTACTAAAAGATTGAATTACGAATCTCTTTTCAATTTGCTTATCTTTTCTTGATTTTCCATTATCGATAAAATCTTAAAAAAAATAATGCGAATAGTTTTCAGCAAGATTTATGTCTCGGTTATCAAAGATATTCTGAATTCAAAATACATTATTATACTCAGTATTTTATGGATTTGTTTCAAGTATTCTCAACTAAGATATAAAATTATAAATTACTTTATTAAACATGTATGACTTTCCTATAAAATAAACATAAGTTTCGCTATTCCATTCATTCTTTTTACTACAGAGAAAACAATTTACTAAATAGAATGATTCATTTTCAACATTTCGATTATAGTTTGTAGATTATAATTACTTCATTTAAACTGTGTCAATAGTTCCCATTAAGCCGATGTAAAACTAAGCTGATAAGGCAAATGGTGAATGACCTGATAAGCTAAAGTTCAATTACAAAAAACAAATGCCAAGTACATCGAACTTAAGTAGGGTATAAAAATATTGCTACTCTTTATTCCTGACCATTAGTTGATCAGTAATATTTTATTGATTGCCATTCGTCGTTTAATCTTCAACTTCCTATCAATTTCAATTTGATTGGTTTAAATAGCTGAAGCATATGTGATTATTTGCCTTACATGCTTGCAAATCAAAGACTGTTTTCCATCAATATTCAAGTACGACATCATTGAAATAGAGATGTCTATCTCCATCGAGTGGCTGTCAACTAGCTGCCCACCCCTTCAGCTTTCCCCC
Organism: Drosophila albomicans; assembly: GCF_009650485.2. NCBI lineage: Eukaryota > Metazoa > Arthropoda > Insecta > Diptera > Drosophilidae > Drosophila > Drosophila albomicans. The sequence goes on along the minus strand of NC_047629.2, from coordinate 14,459,743 downwards.
GCTCCTCAACGACCCTTTGGTCAGAGCATTGAAGAGAGTGTGTGGCAAGTACTTTCAACACTTTGCCTATATGCATATGTAATAAGTTTTGTGGATAGTCGAACACTCAGAGTACACATATATATATATATGTATATACATACATTTGTATATATGTATCTACTGCGGTACAAGTTTCAGAGTTCCAAATTTGTTTACAATACCGAATTTGTTGGTGGCATGTTTACAGCGCCAAATGGGCAAACACAGGAATCTACAAAAACACATTTCAAATTGAATGTAAGAGCAAAAAAGAACAAGTAACAACACTCCAGTTGGGAGTGCTAGACTTGAAGTTACCCAGCAATTATTTACTAGCTACTAATAATAAAACTTTTAAATCGCAGAAGAACATTTTCGGCAAATAGTCATACCAACATATTGTATAATATTATAGAATAATTCAACACAAGCATATTATGAATATAAAGAGCTTTTCATCACTATTAGCATACCCCGCATTTCATCCAGAAAGTAAGGGTATGAAAATAGTAGAGAAAGAATCACACATTTCCGATTGTAGCAGAAAGAGAGAGAGGAATAGAGAGAGAGCAAAAACTAAATTGTGAGGAGTATAGAATAGACATTTGTACATACTTACGAGTGCGAGTATGATATGTAGAAATTCAAAATGTGCTTTGGGTATTTGTGGTTCTGATGTATTCGAGCACTTTCGGGTGTCACTTGAACATGTTCTGCCTGCTGACTTTGCCTCGTATTTATCATTTTTTACATTCCGTTTTTTTCTTCTTCTTATTTTCGTATTTCTTTTCAGAAACTTTTCCATTCAAGCTGCAAAATGTCAGAAGAGGCATCAAAAAATCAGAATGTCTTTCAGATGCTTCGCATATGAATGTTTATACTAGATGTTATACCCTATCAAACAACAACTGAACTTAAATCTCTAATTAAAGATATTTTTTTTTATTGAATGTTACGGAAAGTATAGTAAAACTTGTTAAATAAAAAAAAAAAATTATTATTTACTTATTTAGCGATCTTTTAACAACAGATAACCCGCTGAACTACTTGACGTAGTCACCCTTAGTTAATGTCAAATGTTGACATGCAAATATACATATGAGGATGTGTGCACAAATGCATATGTATGTATGTATGTACAGTATGAGTTCACATGTTTGTATCAATAAAAATGTGTTGAAGGTCAATGCGAATAACAGCTGAAGAGGCAATAGATATGTATGCACTGATGTGTACATATATGTCGTGTATGTATTTGTGTAGGTTGTCAATATCGTCAAAAGACAGCATCGCTACTTAAACGTCGACTGCAGCTGCAGCTGCAACGTGGCAGCGACGACTCTTGTCATATGCTTTTTGTTTGTTTGTTTATTTTGTCGTATTTTTTATTTTTTTATTTTGGCACGAAAGGCGACATGCATTAAAATTGATAGTCTGCGACGTGGGGCGACAGGGGTCGCAGGGGAGGCAAGGGAGGCAGCCAAAGACGAAATGAAACTGACAGCATACGTGGTAGACGAATGGGCAAGAGAGAGAGAGAGAGAGAGAGAGCGAGAGAGAGAGTGAGAGCGAGGGACGCCAGAGGCAGAGAGTGGAGCATCTTTAGAAGCTTTGCCTTTTGTTATGCATGTCCATACACACATATGTATGTACGTATGTATGTATGTTCACACACACGCGCATTTGTTTTTGCACTTTGCTTTTTGTCGCCTGCTTGGTGCCAATATGTCTGCCACAGCACAATCCAATTGTATTTCTACTTATGCATGTATGTACATACATACACACATATGTACATATGTATGATGTTTCATGTGCGCGTGCTTATGTGTATGCGTGGGTGTGGATGTGTATGTGAGCTTTTAAGTGAGTGTCGCTCTGTCTCTGTGTCGCCATCTCGCTCTCTCTCTCTCTCTCTCTGTGCGCCACACATTCGCAGATAACTCGCAAAAGCAACAACTACAATTACCATGGCGAAACAACAAACAAGAGCATAAAGATAACAAAACATCAAAGTTCGTGTTGATCATTGATGCACAGATGGCTAAAGGTGTGAGGTCGACTGAAAAATACCCTGTAAATTTTAAAATTTGAAAGTGCCAAATTGAAATAAAAATTCCCTGTACCAAACACAAGAAAAATAAAATTTATTATATAGAAAATTGTATAATAAGCACACGCTTTATTTTTTGAGGTATAAAACTTTGTAGGATTTTGATGGATTAGCAAAATTCGGCAATCTTATCATGAAAAGCGCGAATAATCTCTGTTTAATTATAATTATCTTTTAATCAGGCTTATCTTATCGGTTTCGATTACTGAATCGACAAGCAGCTGAGTGGATTATCGAGTTGCTAATAAACATGTTAAATTTAGTGCGATCGCTGAAAGCAAACAACAAAGTTGCCTCTTCCAGACAACAACAACGCCTACAAGATGCCCGAAATACGCCCTCTATCGGCCTGTTTACAGCGCACAGCCATCGAGGAGTTGAATGAGGATCCCGATCGTCTCGATGCTGATATTTTGGCTCTACGCACTTGGCTAAAGCAACAGGCACATATTCGATCGCGCAGTGATGATCAATTCCTGGTTTCTTTTCTACGCGGCTGCAAATTCAGCCTGGAAAAAGCCAAATCCAAGCTAGATAAATACTATACGTTGCGCACGCAATTTCCAGAGTTTTATACTATACGTGATGTGGACAACAAACGTATCCACGATATACTAAAATTGGGGTAAGTGACAGATAAACAAATAAATAATATTCACAAATTGCAATTTTGAAATGATCTTTAATTGAATGTTTCCCCTACAACTTGGGCCGAATAAGCATCTTAACTTCTTTAAGCTTCAATGAGGTCCATCCTAGACGGGCCCATAAATCATTTAAGTTACTGTATAAGAAATGCAATAATAATGAATTAATCATGTGTGAAATTCTATTTGAAATATTTACCAATAAGAACAATCATTGAACCACCATCCAGAATTATGAACAGAAGCACAATTGTAAGTTGCCAAATCATTGTCGCGATCGAATGTTGAAAATTTCATATGTTCATAGAAGCTGAAAACATCGAAAACGTTTCCTTCAAATTCACCCAAGTTCAGAGCATATCCAGTGTCTTCATCAGATATTTTAAAATCGTCGTAACGGGCGTAGTATTTCTTGTCACGTTTTGTAACCAAGTGCAGATACAACTCATGGCGGTGCGAGTTCGTCAGACGATGGATTTTCCCCAATCCAAGGAAAAAATCGCTATCCATGGAACCGAAGCCTTCGCGATAGGTGGCCCAATCCCTATCGAAACTCTCATTCCCGCCAACTCGCTGCGACCAGCTATCTGACTATTGCATAGAACATTGATGAAACCAACTCCAGAAACCTCGATTTTATGAACCCCGGGATATTCCGCATAGGGAAAGCATCTCGATGGAATATTATTATGTAATGTTTTATTTAATTTGTCAATTTCTGCTTGACACATTTGCTGATCATTTTCTTTGCGTAGTAACTCACTCTTCATAAATAGTAACTCAATTTCTTGTTGAGCTTCTAACTTATCGATCGTAGCATTGTATATCGAAATACTTTTATCCTTTTCAATAAGACTAGCGTTTAGCTTCATTAATTGAACCTCACAAACTTCCAGTTTCTTAGATTTATCTACTATTGTTACTTTAAGATCTTCAATTTCTGACTTATCACGCTTGCTGATATCAATCTTTGTAATTTCTTTAGAATTTAAATTGATCAGCTGAGCATCTAATATTTCCAATTTAATGGATTTACTCGTTAATTCGTCCTTGCAATTTGCATAGTTCTCAATTAATTTTGAATTTGTAGATAAACTATCTAATCTCTTTTGAAAATCGATTTCAGATCGTAGTTCTTTTATCAATGCCTCATTCATTTCCTGCTGAACTAACTTTTCTCTCAACTCCTTAATGATTTTATCCTTCGATTCACTTTCCATTAAATCTTCGCTCACTTGGCGCAAGTAGTCTAGCATAGGCTTAACAACGGAGTAAGTATAACTGCGACACTGTTGTTCCATTTCTCGGTTCAGTTCACATGTCTGGCGAATATAAAGAATATTTACTTTTAGCACTCACTTTACACATTACACATTTAATGTTGTGTCTCACCTCGTCACCAAAAGCTGCAGCAGCAAAGAATTGTTTTGATAAGAGTATCACAATTAGATTTATTATAATTCGTGTCATTTTGATTTTGGCAACCGCACCGCATCCAGTATAAAACGTAACTAAATGAGACAGAATTAAATCGAAAATGAATATGCATATAAAGAATTGTGTCATTAAAGCTACTGAATTTATTGTCTAATACTTATTTTTGACTATATACAGTACAATTAAAACTCCCTTTAACGAACACCTTATCGTACGAATACTAACAGTTAAGTTAGTCAAAAATTAAAATATGAATTTTGGTTTACTTTTTGTTTGTGTTTTACCAAGAGAGGTTTCACTGTATTTACCATTGTATACATTGATCATACTATATATTGATAATAGAATAAAATGCGTGTCATGAAGTCCGAAATACAGCAAAGATTAGAACAAGTTTGACATTGAGCGCTGTCTATTTAGAAATGTAATATTATAGTCGGGTATGATCGCTAAAAGATGCACAATGCCTTTCCAGATAAAGATGGTATGTCAATTGAGCAATTGCAGCTTTCGGGTATTAATTGAAAAATCTGGTGTATTTCGTTCCTTTTGTTATATATTCAGTACAGTAGCATGCCGTTATACCACATATGAATATTTTTATATATTTTTTAATTTCGAGTGTACTAATTTGACCGATAATAACGTATTTGCTCTGTTTTGCTTTTATTGAAAATGTTTAGAGGGTAACTCACAGTCGAGCAAACCAGACTATGGCTTCATTAATTTTTTATGTGTGATATAATATTTGTACTTACAACTTACAAATACCTTAGGAACTGGGTATCTTGCAATCGATTATTCTCGACCAGATCGTTGTTTTTTTTTTATATATTTCGAATTATTTATATTCTAGACTTTAAAGCTATTATAAACAGCTAACGTATAGTACACGATTATATATTATTATCTACTAAATAATAGGAGAGAGTAATAGATGAGAATAAAGCGATGCTTGTGCAATTTTTATATGTCACATGGAAACTAGGCAGACAGTAATACATATGTATATGCTAGCTAGGAATATGAAGACTCTCTTCTTCAACATAATTTTAGCAATCTCTACAGCTTACCGACAGCTAAAGAGTACAATTTCCGTCTGCAAATATCAATGCTAAGTCGCTTTCGATTCTCAGCTGTTTATCACCACAATTCTGACGCCACTGTTTGTTTCTAAGGCACCGAGTGGCCTTGAGAAAATGGTCAGAGTGATGTTATTGATCAAATTCAAGGAGAAAACATTAAAAGCTGAGCTGAACCATGTATTTTGTTTATAATATAATATGAATCGAAAATTCCGTAAAGTGCAAATAGCGAGAGAATTTTCACCGTATATACCATTATATAAAGTTTGAATTGCAGCAAAGATTACAATAAGTTTAACCTTGAGCGGTGTTTATTTAGAAATTATTACTTTATAGTCGGGTATGATCGCCAAAAGAGGCACAATGTCTTTCCACATAAAGATGGTGTGTCAATTGAGTACATTGCAGCTATAGGGTACTAATCGTAAAAGCTAGTATATTTTGTTCTTTATGGTATATTTTCAGTGCACTATATTATGTATATTTTGGTGTTCTAATTTGTTTGCAAAGATCATGATGATTTTTAACAATCATGAACAGTATTATAACCATCTTCCAATTTCAATTTTGCTTTTAATAAACCAAATAATATTCAAATACCAAAGCAAGTAAGTATCTTGCAACCGACCATTTTCGACTAAATCGTTGCTGTTTGATTTATTTCGAAATATTTGTTTATATTCTAGACTATAGACTAACGAATATATGTATTTTATAGTCTACTTCATAATATACGAGAGTAACAGATGGAAACAAGACACTTGAGCAACTATGTAGAGAGCAATATATGCTAGCTGGAATTTGATGGGTTGAGAATTTCATGTTTCGATGATATTTTAGAAAGTCATCAGATGAATTCAATTTAGTTTTACCCAAGCTTAGTGCGTAACCATTTTCTTCATCAGATATTTTAAAATCGTCGTACCAAACAAATTTGTTACTGTCATATTCATCAACCAAATTCACATACAGTTCGTGAGTCCGCAAACTCGTCAGAAGATGTATTTTTTCCAAACCCAGGAAAAAATCACTATTAAATGAACCGAATCCATTGCGATACGTAGTCCAATTTACATTAAAATCCTGGGATCCTCCAATCCGCTGTTGTATAACTAGCCATCCAGGCCCAGCGATGTGATTATCACATAAAACATCGAAAGCCTCTGAACCAGGTAATCCTATTTTAAACAGCCCAGAAGAGCCTCTAAACGGAATGCAATTAGGTGAACTAAAAATTTCCAGTGTTCTATTTAAAAGTTGAGGTCTTAAATGATCTTTATCTTTATTATTATTCTTCTGAATTGTTTTCCGATATTCTCTGCCATTCTGAAGTGTCGAAATAATTTGATCCTTTTCTAGCAGACTAAACTTGAGTTTCTTTAATTGAACCCCACAAATTTCCAAATTTTTAGATTCATCTGCTAATCTGCGTTGACATTTACCATGATTTTCTATTTCAATATAATTCTCTAATTGTAATTCTGATGTATTTTTGTTGTTTATAATAAGTTTTGCAATTTCTTGATTCTTTTTAAGAAGACTAAAATTTAATTCCTCCAATTGAACTTCTAATATTTCTAACTTGGTGGATTTAGTAGCTAATTCGGTCTTACAGTTCTCATAATTCTCAATTAATTTAAATTTAATATGTTTAAAATTTTGTCATTTGTACATAAATGAGCGACCGCAAATTCTCTTTTATGAGCTAATCACAATAGAGAACATTGCATGTTGACATTGAAAATTGAAGATGTCTATTTTTAAAGACGCGTAAGATAACCTATGACATACAAAACTGACTTTGGCTGGCATATAGAAGTATTTTTGAAGGTTTAAAGTACAGTGGAAACTCCCTTAGCTGAAACCTTTTTTTTTCTAACATTTGGCAGTTTAGTTATGCAAACCTTAACTTGATTTTTTTTTATTTTTATTCTCTCAAACCGACACTATTTTCTAGTAAACTTGAGTTTCCCAAGATGAGAGTCTTAACTGTATGTAGTTTTATATATATTTATATTATTTATTCATAATAGAATCTTCATGAGTTGAGTTGAGCGCCGTGTTTTTGATTCTTCATCTTCAGATTGAGTGTTGACTCTCTTACTTTTTGCGCAAAACCTCTCTCCGAAATCTGTTTATATTATGATCACGCATTATAAATAATATAGAAATTTGTACCCATTGAATAAATCTTAAGCATTACGCACGTCACAACTATATGTATATATTATATATATTAAGTTTGTTGTTCTGAATTACGCAGCTGAAGCTCGTACACAAAATATAAAATACAGCATTTGGTTATACACGAATGTGATGTTTTTAAAATGCTCAATCTAATTATGTTAGATTATCGATATAAAGAGACTATGAAAAGTTTGCCATTTTAGAAATAAAGACTGTTTTTTCTAATAACGTGATAACAATTAACTGCTTCTGCTCAACTCATGACAACCTTTTTTGCTTTACCTAATCATTTAATGTATTTCCATTTCTTCAGACAAATCACAACACACGTTAACTTTATCTTGCATTCGAATATTGCCTTATTTGATATCTAACAACAGCTTCAGCTGAAGCAATAGCCACTAGCTTTACTTGATCGTACATTAGTTAGAAGCTCACAAAGCTGTTTATTAACACACGTAACTGCATTCATTGAATTATCTAGCGTGGGACTTCGTTTGCCAATTCCCTTGCACGATGATGGACCCCGAGTGATCTATGTGCGTCCAGGCTGCTATCCGGCTGATAAATACACCTTTGAGGAGATAATGGCCATATCAAATGCATTAAATGCCCTCAGCATACAGTTCGATGATCATGCTGTTATCCATGGCTATGTTGTGTTGTTGGATTTTAGCGATTATACGGCATCGCATCTGTTGCAGATGACGCCAAGCGTGATTAAGAAGATGGCTAGATTCGCCGAGGATGCGATGCCAGTGCGGGACAAAGGCACTCACATGATCCACACAAATCCTGCCTTTGAGATGAGCTTCAACTTGCTGCGATCGGCGATGTCAGCCAAACAACAGGAGCGCGTAATTTCCGTCGTCTCATTCCAAGAATTCTTTCACTATTTCCCTTCTGTTTCGTCTCTTGCAGTTGTCGGTGCATGGCAGCAATCTGGAGTCGCTGTATGAGCATATTCCCCAACGGTATTTGCCCACACATTTGGGTGGGGAGCAGGGCACCATTGAGGAGCTGAAGGAGTCCGCGTGGAGCACTTTTGTGGAATGCCAGGAGTACCTAAGGGAGGAGTCTAACTATGGGATGGATGAAAAGTTGCGACCCGGAGGTCGATGCAACGATTACGATAGCATCTTTGGTGTCGATGGATCGTTTCGCAAATTGAATTTCGATTGATGTAGACGCTTTATGTCAAATGAGATTATAAATACTTTGTAATGAACACTAATAAATATATTATTATTTCTCCACCTACATTGATTTATCCACTTTGTAATCTTACATCAACTAATACATTGCCTTCAGATTACCAAGAAACAATACGTCTTCAAGCAGTTTTCCAAAATTTTCTAAGAAATAAGTGAAGAATTTCCCTCTTTGCTTTATAGAATGCATTTCCATGTGGCTTTGCTTTAATAGGTAATATTAACGCCCACATAATACGATTCACTGCAGATTTATGCGAATTCCAAGTCCTCTTATTTATTGTTGTTTGCCTAACGAATCTATACACGCTTTAGTATATACGCATATCAAGTGAATAATTCGATGCATATAGCAATTCCTCAATGAAAATTGTATGATTACGAATCATTCGCGCGCGGCCATTCACCTAACGCCCACTGCGAGGCGCCACCTGCCGGCCGTCTTTGTGTGCCAAAAATAAATTTGCACAAATGATAAACAGAATACTTAGGAATCATTCTACACTATATATAGGCTCATATATTTCTGATTCTTGGGAATATCTTTCTTTTGCTTAGGAATGTTGATAACCGAAGAATTCTAAGTAAAATATTTTAATTCTACGATGTCTATCAATATATATATTTGCAATTATATCTATAAATTTTTCATATTCTAGTGTCTTACAAAAATTAAATAAGATGTGCATAATCTTCACTTTAGTTTGTTGAAACCCCTTCTTCAATTATTCGCACAAATTCTAAAGAAAAGTATTTATTTTTTACATTTCTATTTCAGACATAAATTTGTGGCTACATCTTTTTCAATAAACAAAGTTTTTGTATTCAATTTTGCGGCCTTCGTTTAGTTTTGTTGTGGTAGGGGGATTCCTATTGATGGAAAAATGATTGTTTTTCCCGAGTGTTTCGAGTGTTTGTGTGAATTTATCGGAAATCTCAAGTCGACTTTTCGAATTCTTTATAAATTTCGACGGCTCTACACTCGTAGTATTTATAATAATTTATACACAGTTCTGTGTGTTATGGCGCAAACGGAAAAGCCCAAAATGATCTTAACAAATTGGCTTGGATTCTTGGCACTTACGGAACTTCCATTGGCCTTGATTTTACTGGCCAAGTTAACAACAGATTTTGCTGTTGTTTAAAAATGCTGAAATTAATTTTGTGTTTCAATTGATAAATCGAAGGTTCAACGATCCATCGATCGTCTCAATTTTGCATGTCGTTATGTTATTTATTTAATTTTTCATTTGAATTTATTGTCTTGCCATTGATTTATTTTATTTTAATTTTTTCGGTTGAAATCGTATGCTATAAATTAACTGTGAATGATTGAAAAGATATCAATCGGTGAAGCTGTCGAAAAACAAATAAACATTTCAATTACAATACTTCCAGCCTTACTCTGTAAATCAATATTGAAAGATCAAAATCGCCGACAAATAAAAAACAATTGTGTGTTTTCGTTAATGCATTTTTGCATCGATTGCAGAATTTATTTTGGGGATTCATCCCCCGATTAAATGGATATTATTACATTGGCATTTTCATTAGCATTTTCCACATCATCAATTGGACTAGCTAGATTAGTAGGTCTGACCCAGGCGACGTCTGTTAATGTGCACCAGACGTTCATCATCGCGACGCACACTCTCCAGGCTGTCGTCATTGTCCTCAACCTGCTGAACACGCTCTCCAGCGTTTTGCTGGCGACGCAGCATCTCAATGATCTGCTCATCGCTGGCGCCACTGAAGCGATTGTCCCTGCGTACGAACTGCAGAATATCCTGCTCGGACATGCCATTCACATTGCCAATGCGACCAATGCTTCGTGGCATCGACTCATCATCCTGGCTCTGCTCAACGCGACGTCTGTTCACATAAACGAGACGTTCGTCGTCGCGGCGCAGACTTTGCAGACGCTCGAAGTCATCATCCTGGTCACGTTCAACCTCGACACGCTGCTCCTGGCGGCTGTCCACCTTACGCTGGCGATTGCGGCGCAGCATCTCAATGATCTCGTCATCGCTCAGGTTCGTCAGACGGTTGTCCCTGCGAATAAACTGAAGAATGTCCTGCTCGGTCATGGCATTTACATCACCCACACGACGTCCTTCGCCGATGCGACCAATGCGACGTGGCGACATCTCGTCCTGCACCAAGCGACGGCGGTTGATATGCACCAGACGCTCGTCATCGCGACGCACGCTCTCCAGATTGTCCAGCGAGTTGCCGCCAACGAGCTGCTGGTCCTGATAGACTTGCTCTCGACCCTGCTCCTTCTGGTTGTACCTCACTTGCTGCTGGTTGTACTGCTCCCGACGCTGCTCCTGTTGCTGGTTGTATCTCACTTGCTGCTGGTTGTACTGCTCTCGCTCCTGTTGCTCCCGCTGAATGCCACGACGTTCCTCCTCCTGTTCCTGCTGCTGGCTGCCACGACGACCCTCACCTTGCTGCTGGTTGTCACGACGTTTCTCCTCACGCTGCTCCACACGGCGTCCCTCGCCAATGCGACCGACACGCAGTGGCATCACCTGCTCGTCGTCTTGCTCGCCCTGCTGCATGCGACGTCGGTTGATGTGCACCAGACGCTCGTCATCCCGACGCAGACTCTGCAGACTGTCTTCGACTTGCTCCTGGCTACGTCCCTGACGCTGGCGACGCAGCATCTCAATGATCTCCTGATCACTGAGCTCCGACAGACGATTGTCGCGACGAATCAGCTGGACAATGGCCTCCTCGGACATGGGACCCACACGACGTCCTTCTCCAATGCGGTTCACACGAAGTGGCATCACTTCCTCTTCATCCTGCTGCTGCTGATTGAGGCGACGTCTGTTGAAGCGCATGACACGCTCATAGTCGTTGGGCTCGCTGTTGCGCTGCTCCAGCTGCTGTTGACGACGACGACCCACATGCAACAGGCGATCGCTGTTCACATCGGCGGAGGGCAGAGCTTGATCAACGCGCTGCTCAGTGACATCGCGAGTGAGGGGCACACGATTGTAGCGCTGCTCCAGCTCCGATTCGATGTCCTCGCCTTGATCGTAACGCTGCTGTTGCTCCACGGGACGCATAAAGCGATTCTCCATCTGCTCTAGGCCACTGCGCGGTATTATCTGCCATCGGAGTCCAATCAGATGCATCAGAGATGGACGCGTGTTCTGCTCCTGCAGGACATTGATGGGAATGCGACCGGCGACAGCTGTGCCAAGCACACAAGCCACAAGTAACAGAAGTTTGCCCATGATTAAGAACTTTGAATTGCTTAACTTTCAATAAAAGAGAGAGAAAGTCGCGATTTGCACTTGAGTCTTGGGATTTGCCAACCAGATGGCAACTGCATTTCGATTGCTGGCTCTGCAGGGTTTTTATACCCTGGCTTATCATCCTAGTGCTGCTCATTACTCGTTCGGATCGGTCGAAAATACACATTTATCAGTCATAAATAACACGTATAATTTTGCATATTCACGAATCAATTTGGGTCTTAGACCCTATGGGTCAAGTGATTGTAAGTCTGGCTGATTATCTGGGGGCGGTTGAAGCTCTTCCCGATGCCGAGTTCAACGACATCCTCGATTGGGGACCTGCATAGCTATAGCTATAGGTAAGTAACACTTGAACTTATCATTTTGCTTGGGGTAAATAAACTGACTATAATTTGACTATATTGGAAACCAAAAACAATAACTACTTGAAGATATATTAAACATGACAATATTGCAATCGATTAAGTATTTTAAGTATTTAAACATCTAGACACACTTTCTTATTGGCTCTAAGTACAAATAAAAATAAAAATATAGACAATAATAACTATAGTATTTATTGTATTTATGGTTCTTGAAAGGTTGGTTGTAATCAAAATGTAAGAAGTTATTTGAGAAAAAATGTTATATGGAAAATAACGCCTAGTGCATTGGGGTTTTAGCTGCTTTGGCTGACAATCTGGTATATTTTGACCTCTGTGGTATATTACCAAATATGGCAATGGGTATTTTTCAGTATTTTTGTGGTACATTACTTGGTATATTCACTCTTTTGCTTTTAGTCAAATGGGCATCTCACAGTTGAGCACACTCGACTGTAGCTTTCTTACTTTTGTCAATATAACTAAGTAAAATTTAAACATAAATTAAAATAGCTCATTAATAAACTATTGCTATTGAGTGCTACAACACATTGTTTGAATTATATTCCCTTTAAGTGACACAGCGAATAAAGTAGCTAAACAGGTCTTGCAAGCAGATAAGCTGACTTACCAGGCCAACAGAAAATATATAGAGCGTGTATATATAAAACTTTTTATGGCCTGATCTGCTTGACTTCCGTCAAGAACTTGCATTTTTGATTAATGATCTCATATTAAAGAGCGCTTCCATTAATTTCATCTGTCATATTTAATTTGCCATAATTAAAATATAAGTGCAACAACATTAAATTATTCATAACATGACTTGCATAATAAAATTTCTTTCTAAATTTATGCATTACACAATCGCACAGGCTGGAAGTTGATAAATTTGTAGTTTGAAGTCGTTTTATTAATATGTAAAATTGAAAAGCAAATTTAATTTCAAACATTTTGTCGACTACAAAAGAAAGCTATCATCTGTATGTAAAAGGGTTAAAGCCATAAATCCCACCCATTCCACCTGCCGCAAGGGGCAATATAGAAACTGTCTGCGGTGACACAGCAAACTGTAAAATTAGGCAAAGTACTTTTCAGACCAGAACAAATGCAAAGCAGCGACCGAGCAGAGAGAAAGTAGAATAGAATAAAATATAATAATAGCAGAGAATAAAATGAAATAGAATTCTGTTGTACTGCGAGTATTTATTTGGATTTGCCTCTGTGTGTGTGTGTGAATCGCAGCTGCTCGTTTTTGATTTATGGCCACAAATATTGACTCTACGTATTTAAATATACGAAATATGCGAAGAAGCTTTTTCATTAAAATCATAGAAATAGAAACTAAATAAATATTGCTTATGACAACAAACCAATACGCCTCGCACTTTGTTTACTTGTTGTTGGCCAAGGTTATAAATCAAATTGTCAAAATAAAAACAAGAATGAACGCGCATGGAACGAGGCGACTAAACGAGAAACCTAACAAACTTGGAATACTCTAACTAAACAATAAACACTCTAAACTATTGAGGAAGGAGCTCACCAAATTCACAAAATTAAATGAAATAGAAAACATTTGTATTTTTATTTTTTATTACAAATACAAGTATCTACAGTAAGCAGCCAAAGAATCATTCTTACCACTATGAAAACTAGAACTACACATAAAACTGGCAAGAAAATTTATGATTCGAATTTATGGAAATAATCTTTTATGAAGACTTTATTCTCACTAACTTCATACTACATAATAAAAATATCTTTAGCAAGCAACCAAAATTTAAAACTGTCTCTACAGAGTTGCTCTAATGAACTCATAATGTCTAATTTAATTGATGTACCCAATTCGAAGGGCATAACATAAATGTATTTATTGACGATTTGCGCTTATCGCACATGAGAATCCGCGAATCGCATTGAGTTCTTAAACAAATATTGAATAGTGCCAAATAAACGAATTGGCTCCATTGGCTCCCCTCTCTTGCTGTTATCTCTCTATCTCCCCTCTATCTTCTGTTAAACAACATTTTGGCTCCCTTTTGCCACGCTTTTGAGAGATTTCCTAACAGAAACGACAACTCGCAGACAAATTGATTTTCGGTTTTTGGTTCCCCCTTAGTTTATTTATTTAAAATTCGTATTTTTCTTTCTTAACTCGCGTCCGACGTGCGCTACACTCTGCTGACGTCAACACGAGGCCGGACATGAACATTTTCTTGTACTTGCTATTCATTTAGGGGCGCGTGCCATAAGCCCCCAAAAGTTCTTACCCTCTACCACAATTTGTATGGGATTAAGGTTGATCGAACCATATAGTAGATAGTATCTTTCTGTCACTCTGTCAGTCAGTCAGTTTGTCATTTGTTTTTGTTCAGCGACCTTGAAAAAAGCGAATCGGAAAACATTGAAATTTGTCTTGAGTTGGCATAAATGAAAAGTTTTACAGCGCCCGAAAACCAAAATCAGTTTTGGGGCCAACAAAATAATCGAATAATGGCTAAAACAAACCCCCAGACAGAATTCATGCGAAATTTATTTGTTTTCGAAAATCAGCCATAAATAAAGGCATTGTCAAACGTCAACTATTCGTTCGGTTGGTAGAGCACTCACAACAATGGCACAAAATAAATGACAAAGACTGATCCCAAACACTTATGCCTTAAGCACACCAAATAGACAATTAACTTTTGCAAGCAAATTAAATTATTTTAAGCAGGTGTTAATAATCTTTTAAATGCCGCAGGTTTCGGATATAGATTCATTTGAGATCTAACATGAATACAGAGAAAAACATCTTCTTAATATCAGCAATCTTTAAACTATAATTAATGGCAACGCAGCTTTTGTAAGCACATTAAAGCTTTTTGACGAACAAAAGCTTTTTGGATGTCAGCACATATAATGTACTTTTTTTTAGCACCCAATAAAAATCGCTAAAATTGTGCCACGCGATTTGCGTGATTCACCCCACTGTGCGACAATAACAACAAATTTTTTTTGTGGTCGCATGGCAACAACAGAAGTCCGATTCGTTTGAGATGGAAATTACCTATAACACTTCGAGGCAGACGAGTGCAATTGACGTGCATGTGGTCTGACCGAATGATCCGAATGTAAACAACAAATTGTATCTCAAAGATACAAAATAAACTCGTATTCAAACCATATATGTATGTATGTATTTTGCAATTATGTGTACACACAAACAACTCAAGTACGTGATTGGAAAATTCGTTCAAATGCAAAAGCGGAATTATGATAAACGCCGCGTGGGGTCAGCCAATCCAACTAACAAACGAGTCTATATCATAGACTCATTTCCAGATGCTCAGCGTCCCCCACGGTGCGCAATGTCAGGTAATTATAATTTTGGCAAGGGACCAGCTACATCATATACATATACATACATATTTATTTTTCTCATCTACAGCATCTTCAACAGTTTTTGGGACACGATTGCCACAAGTGTCCCCCGCTGTTGAAAGCCTAGGTAAATTGTACTATATGAGTTATCATTATGAAATTCACAAACATATATTCTGTGATGCCCCCCGGGAAGCGGTTGAAGGGAACTTCAATATACAAATAAGTACCACGTATTTATTTTGGGGAAATTGCTTTTCTTTTCAGGAACGCAATGATAGTAGCCGAATCAAAAACATAGATGCACAATGACCCAACTCAAATTTGTCGGACTTGAATTCTTTATTCTTACATTTTATTTTACGTGCTATACTATTGAACTGTATATGGCAAAATATTTTTATTTTAACGATTTCATTACTTTAATATTAGTGTATTTAAAATAGTTCATATAACTTTTTTTCCTTCTCCATGTCGAATGCTTTTAATCTTAAAAAATTTTAAAAAATAAATAACAAAGGAGTATATAATAAAAACGAAATTTATATTATGCCATTAACCGAGTGTAAAAGAAGTATATGTTATTTTAGGCTAGACTTTTCTGTGTGACATCATTATTATTATTTTATCTTAATATTATTTTGCAGTAACAACGATATCCAATAATATCTTGTTGTAATTATATAGTAGCTTTTAATGTACTCTGGTAGTATTGAAATCCACGAGATATTCGCCTGATTCGGTACATTAAAAGCAGAGAAATTTACGGCGAAATTTTGGCATTTACCATATTCGTAGTCGCAGTCGTAGTCGTAGTCGACCCACTTAATTACCCAATCGGTCTTTAGCCGTCAGTCGACGTGTGCTACACAATGCGGTCGTATTGGCCATTAGATCATTCGATTTTAGGTTTTTTTTTTTGTTCTTTTTAATAACAGATTTCCGTCAAAACAAACAACAGGCCAAGTGATTGAGAGAAAGAGTGAGAAAGAGAAAGAGATGGACAGAGTGAAAAGAGCGAAAAATAAGAAAAGTGCGTCAGCAATGCAAATTTTGTTTTTCTGTTTTGTTTTTATATTTTTTTTTTTTTGCGATTCAACGAGTAGTTCTTCTATTTGCTTTCTTTGCGTTCTTTATATCTGCTAGCTATACTACTTATGTTGTTATTATTATTGTAGCTTTTTATGAGCTTGTTTATTTGTCTAGCGACTGCAGAGGATTTTAACCTTTCGACGCAGACACAGCTATATATGCAATTCTATATTATATTATAGTATTTCTCATCAAGACTGATCGACGAAACACCTAAATGTATCTTTTCTAGCTATTAAATGGAAGGGATATAGTTTGCAATATAAATTATCTATAGACTTTCTAGAAGTTTAAGAGAAATATGAATGTAAAAGAATTTTGTTGTTTAAGGCTTATTTTTATCTTTCAACATCTGGTTCTTATCTGTGCAAAATATTTGTTATGATCTTCTTGTCATAGGAACATGTGTACTTCAACTATATTTCTTATATCTTTATTATATTTTTCATTATCGTAACCTACATCTTTCATGACACAACAATTAATTTAAAATATGCTTTATTCTACGCGATCAACTCACTAGACATAGTACATATAGACAACTTTAATCAACACATATGGGAGACGTGTACAATTTGTTCTCACTAATTATTGCCTGTGTTTAATTTAGACTGTCTGTCTATCGCTTAGTTGCTATCTCCACACAGCACAGCGCAGCACAGAACAGAACAGCCAGCAGGGGTCTCTGATGAATCATCGTAATGCCCTGAGGGGGGGCCACAAACTGAATTCATTGCCAATGTCACGTAGCCCCATGGAGCGTCGGCCGATGATTATCTGAGCCATTCGATTAGTTGCTATACTATATAGATAATGATGAATGATTGCTGAACATTTGAACTGTTAGCTCGAAGCGCCACAAAGCCCTAGGCAAGACCTGTTAAAATAGAGAAACATTTCTAGAGACTTCTGTGTGATAAGCAAATCAAAAAGTTACGTTTAAATAATAGCATCTATTATCCCATAATCCCTTAAATATTTGTTCACCTAATCTAGCACATAAAATAATGTTCTGTTATGAACTACACTTCCAAATCGTATTAAATTTATTTATATATAAATATTTAAAAAATAGAGAAGCATTTCTGGCGGCATATTTGTGATAAGCTATATTTAAATAAGAGCATGTCGTGTGTATAAAAATAAATTATATAAATTTCCTTGAATATATTTGATTTAATCTATCATAGAATACAATGAAAAGTAGTTGAGAAGAATTAACTTAAGAAAGTAATGTTTTATTTTATTTTACAATAGATGACAGAATTTAATACAACAACAACGTAGATTTAATTATCAACATGTTTTATATATTATAATACACTCTATGAATTTTTATAAGTAACTTTCATTAAATCAACCACCGGAAAAAAGTTTATAAATATTATTCTGTATGAGTTCCAAATCTTATTGTTAATTTTTTATATTTAAATTAGTGAGTAATTTTTTTTAAATATAATATTTAGATGACATAAAGACCTTGACTAGACCTGTAAAAATAGAGCAGACTTTTATGTGATAATCAGAAGCTATATTTAAATAACAGCATGTCTTATCTATTAGAGTACATATTATGAATTTCTATTAATATATTTCATTTGATCTGTCATGTAAAGTTAATGAAAGTTTCAATATGCTTTTGTATGATTAACTTAAACAATTAACATAATTAGTGAATAATTAAATTTTCACAACTTTATTTCTATTACATTATTTCCATTTTTAATTCGTTATAAATAAATGTGATTCTAGAAACTTTTCCATTAAATATAACATTAGCAACATTAGCTGTACGTTAATGTCTTGATTAATCAATGACTTTATGTACAATATTTGAATTATTACCAAAGCTGATGACCGAATATTAAATTTACTTAATTATCGTCACTTTTAGCGAAACAATTCTTTTCATTTAAGCATTATACAATATTAATCAAGAAAACAATGGGCACATTTAGGCGACAGTGGAACTTTCTGCCTCTCTTGTGCTTCAAATGCTGACGAGTCGTTGGGCAACTCTTTGTGTGTGTTTCATTTTTTGTGCTTCACGAGTTACTGAAGCGTGTTGCCAAGGCATCATGAGTAATTGGGCAAACCCGACTAACGCATACCCTTCACACACGATCTAGTTCAGTTTGAAGCATAATCTGATGATTCATTCGATAAGCTAGCTTCGCAATTAGCTCGAAAAGAGCATCAACCCGCATCGAACTAAGCTTTTGTTGTACAAATTTTCGACACACTGTGCCAAGTTTACCGTTGAACGCGTCCATTGTTTGGCAGCTTGAAAGCTTGCTTCATTTCGCTGGTTGCTAAGCGGAGACGAGGACGTTGACAGCGACGTTGACGTTGACGTTGGCAGCGGCTGCGGCAGCGTTGATCGGTGTTTCATCTGCCGCTGTTGTTGTTGTTGTTGTGGTTGCTGTTGCTGTTGCTTTTGCTGTTGTCGCTGCCGCTTGGCAACAGTCAACGTCATCGTTGTCTTGGCATTTGCTTTGCATTCGTGTGCGTTTCGGTGACGTTGATGCGAACGTTGACGTCGACATTGCCGGCGCCGACGCCAAGGAGGAAATGAATGTCAATTACTCACGTACAAATACATATGCATGTACATACGTATACGTATATATAATATATATGTATGTATGCTTTTCGTATGTATAAATGAACATAAATTTTCATTCGACTGGCGGCCGCGTTTGGCGGTTGCTCGATTGCTCGATTGCAGCAATCGCACGTTTCGTAGCTTATCGGACGGGGCGAAATGAAAGTAGCAGCCGCAACATTTGCATAGGCGCCACTAAGACAGCAGCCAAAGATACAGATACTGATACAGATACAGATACAATAACGGCTACAGATAGAGACAGAACTTACAGATCGTAGACACAAATAGAGCTAAAGATACATGTAGTGATGCTTAAATAAATACAAGATGGTTTGAGATTTATAGAAACAATGAAGTGAATACATTTTGTAATGATAATAATAATGATAATGTAATAATAAAGATACACATATAAATTCAATATAATTTTGTACACTTATACATATAGATACAGATAAAGTCAGATACAAAACGCAGATACAAATAGACTTGATGCTTATTAAGTTATACCTACAGTATAGGAGACGTATTTTGTATTGCTAATATATGTAGATAGAATAAAGATACTTTTTTTTTGCGTTATGTTTGTAAGCCACCTTCCATGCAGTTATAATTGCAAATATAATATATAAAAATAATTATCTTTATACAAATAAATTTTAAACTTATTGAAACATTCTTAGTCGCAGATTTCGTTTATTAGCAGCAACCGGGGCTAAATCTTTTAACTGTCTTGATATGTGCAGTCTTTGCTAACTGTATGTTAATTGACTGCAAGATTTATGCGTTTTTATTTGCAATTTTATTGAACTCTAATCTATTACTCCTCGCTGAGGTATATGACACTTCGGGGGGCGTTAGAACTCAAAGCTATTGACTCTTGTTTTTCACTGATAGCGATGACCCAAAGCTCTGACCTAGATACTAGCCTTGATTGAACCTTTTTTTGTGGAAATGCTTTGAACTCTTATCATTGCGTGATTCGTATGGAAATGAAATGCACAAAGTTGTCTTGTGATGGCAATTTGAATACAATATTCAGTCATTATTCACAGCTGCTGAGTGAAGTTCAGCGAATCGAAGATGAAGATGCTAAATCCATCTCTGTTGCTATCCGCGATCGCAATGCTGACCATCGGTGGAGTCGATGCCAACGAATCCGAGGTTAATATAAGCATTTCGTTTAGAATACCAAATGTATAACGGAATGAATTTCGTTTCGTTTTAGTTTATTGCAACGAGCAGCTGCATTCCATATGCACAATCACCGGGAATTCATCAAATAACCGCTCCCGGTCTGAGCTCCTTTGATGTTCTATGCGATAGCACGATTTTCGGATCGGGTTGGACGGTTATTCAACAGCGAATAGATGGCAAGGAGGATTTCTACAGGAATTGGGCCAATTATAGTGCTGGCTTCGGTTCTTTGAATGGCGATTTCTTTCTGGGTCTCGAGCGAATCCATCGCCTAACAAGCGCCCATCGACATGAGCTCAACATTTATATGGAAAAATTCAACGGTGATGTTGAAAATGCGCACTACGATCGCTTTCAAGTTGCCGGCGAGGAGGAGAACTACAAATTGTCCTCTGTGGGTAATTTCACAAAGGGCAGAGTATTCGATTGCCTAAATTGGCATTTTTCTGAATCATTCTCCACCTACGATCGCGATAACGATAATTTCAAGGACACCAATTGCGCTGAGCAGCGACAAAGTGGCTGGTGGTTTGCTTATTGCGGACTTTGGTAAGTGAAGAGCCTCATTTGGACAGAGTATCGTTTTTAACTTATATTTGTTTTCGCTTTTCTAGTAACCTCAATGGCAGATACTTTGATCACGAAGTGCAGAATGTGACGGGCATGTTTTGGACGCCTCGGACTTCGCTTAAAGCAGTTAAGATGCTGATTCGACCGGTAGTTGAAAAAAAGTAATAATAACAAATGAAAATCACTTTTAATCATATAAACCTAACATATATATCGTATTTATCTGAATAACTAATTAAATTGTAACTACAGAATTATATTTTATCTACATTACAGCTACTTATGTTTAAATGGTAGAATCACAAAAGTTGTTTAATATTATATTTATTTAATTTATTAATATATTTCAGAAAGTATTTGAGTTAATTGGCTGACAGTTGTTTCCCTATTCCTATAGCAAAATATGTTCAAATAAAAGATACATCTTCATTTTGCTTTACGTTTTTGTAGTTTTCTTATCACCCAAAAACAGTTCGCAAGTTCAACTCAATTTCTGCTTAATCATTCTAACATTGATTTGATTACAGGGTATTGCACTGCTCAATCAATAAGTCAATCAATCAGCTTTCTAGACCTTGTCCAACAATTCGCTCGCCCCAGCTGTTGTGCTGTTTATAGATTTGCAACAACAGAAACACGATTACATCAAGCAGATCTCGCAACCATAATAGCGAATACTAAGTACACAAATCTCTCTAGGATATACTATAAACGTTGATGATCTTTCGTTTTATTTGTTGTTTACTTACAACACAGCCCCGAATTTGCTGACGCAAAACGCAAGGCAAACAACAAGAATGTATATATACATATATATGAATTATATGTATTTTTTCGCACGATTTAAAATGCGCGTCAGCAGGCGTGTCACATATTCGATGTTAATTGGATCCATTCGCATCCACAGATGGCATAGATCACAGATGGGCATTGCAAATTATTGTTATCTCCGGCTAATTGCATTAATCAATATATAATTCAAGTTATATTTTTTTTCTTTTTCGAACAGATGGTTCGCAAATAAATGATATAAAACCTTATAAATAAAATACTATTTGAACAACATACCATCGGAAATACAAACAATAAATAATAATCATAATAATCGCGTGTTTACAAATGAATCAAAGTCTCATTTTCTTCTCAACAACGAAGTAAACAACAAAATACTGCAAACGCGTCAAAAGATCGAGATCGGGATCGAGACGAAAAACATCTGCTGATCTTGAGAATAAACGAACCGAATAATTGTCGCCCTTGTGATAATAAAAGAAAACAACAGCATTGATATGATAACAAATAAGTATTACTACCGAGAAGTACTCTAGCATTATTTATACTAATTATGACCAGAGCTGCGTCATTCGCTAAACCAAACATTTGTCTTACTGTCAATATATGTACATATATGTATAAAACATTGCAATTTTACACTACACAGTTTTTTAATTTTAAGTATAATCAAATTCTGAATAAATGAATTACTCAAAAGCTGTCGCCACTTCTAGTTTAATTATCAAGAAGCCTCTCTTAGACATGCGTCAGAAAGTTGGCATTGTCTCGACATTGACATTATTTGGTATCGCCTTCACTTCCGCTACGAACTTTTGATCTGAACCCACATCTGTTGATCATGTGTTAATTCCAAAATCATACAGTACTCAGAGCTATATTCTTCGTCGATTTAAATTAAACTTTTAGTTTCAAAATCATCTTTTTCGAGAGCAGTCGAAATATTCAAAATGTGCAAAATAAAAATCAACTCAGTTTTTTTCTTAATAGTCTTGAAATATTCTTGGTGACCATATCTGCCTTCGAAGAGGTGAGAACAATTTTGTAAAACAGTGTAATACAGTGAGTGCTCAAAATGTTTATATCTTCTTCTTATCAGACGCATGAATCCGACCGAGAAATGGAAAAACAATGCCTCAATCAGACCTTTAAAACCGTGAAACCTTTGCTTGATTATTTTAGACAGGTTCGAAATGAGTTAGAAGACAAAGAAATTAAGGAAAATAAATTAAATGAATTAAATTCTAATCTCATGGAAAAGTATCATGAAATTGTGAGAATTCATGAAAAATTCACGAAGGAGGCAGCTCTATTAGATGAGTATAAAAACAAAGTAATTAAAGGGGAAAACGATTTGCAATTGAGTCAAAATAAAGTTGAGAAATTAGAATCTAAGATTAAATCACAAAAACAAATTATTGACAGATTAACACCAATTTCTAAACTTTATGATGAATGTAAAAAAGAAGTAGCAGAAAAATCCAACAGCTTAGAATCTTCTGAAGTTCAATTAAAACAACTTAAGTCTAGGCTATTTGAAAAGGATGAAAATATCAGGAGACTTAATGCAAATATCGAAAAGACTACAGAGCAACAGCAAACACTGATTGATACATTGAATAAGACTTTACCCAATACTATTATCCCATCAAGTTGCTCTCCTTTTGGAGATTATCCTGGTGTTCGTGAAATAAGAGTTTCTGAAGTTGGTTTATTCGATGTTTTATGCGATAGTCAGTTAGCTGGACCTGGATGGATTGTAATACAACAGCGAGTTGGGGGAAATGAGAGTTTCAATAGGGATTGGGCAACGTATCGCAAAGGTTTCGGTGCAATGGATAGCGATTTCTTCCTTGGACTCGAGAAAATACATCGTATCACGAGTTTGCAGCGATTCGAACTTTATTTACATTTGGTTGCTATGAATGGAAGTGTCTTTAACGCTCGTTATGACGACTTCAAAATATCCGATGAAGACAATGGATACGCACTGAGTTTGGGTAAATTCAGTGGAACTATTTTTGGGGATGCGATGGAATACGCTGAAAACATTAAATTCACAACATTCGATCGCGACAACAATGAGCTTACAATGCGCAACTGTGCGCACTCTTTCAAAAGTGGCTGGTGGTACAAGAGATGTTCTAATTGGTAAATATTAAAAGCTGTAATTTTCGATGGAATACACATAATTATTGATTTTTGTTTTTTCCTATGCAGTAATTTAAATGCACCATATGGACGAGATCTAAATTGGTGGGGAAGTAAACAAAAAGAAACTAAGATGCTAATTCGCCCCAAAAAAAGCAATGAAGAAGTGAGCAACTGAAGAGCTGAAATTTTAATATTTGACTCAATTATATAATCATTTATATATAATTGGTGCATTAAGAAATTACGTTCTGAATAATAAAACGAACACTATTTAATGTATCGATTTATTTTTTGAACAGAAGTATATCAGTTTTTATTGTATTTTATGTTTTAATATAGAAAGTTGTCAGTCTCTAAATGATTTCAATAGAGGTGCAAATACTTAAAAGTAAGTAAACTGAAGGGTATTATAACTTTGTGCCGGCAGGAAATGTATGTAACAGGTAGAAGAAGTTATCTTCGACCCTATAAAGTATATATATTCTTGATCAGCGTCAACAGCCGAGACGATCTAGCCATGTCCGTCTGTGTGTCTGTCCGTCTGTCCGTATGAACACCTAGATCTCAGAGACTATAAGAGATAGAGCTATAATCTTTTTTCGACAGCATTTGTTATGTTTGCACGCAGATCAAGTTTGTTTCAAATTTTTGCCACGCCCACTTTCGCCCCTGCAAATCAAAAAAATCTAATAACAAGCGTAATTTTAAAGCTAGAGTTGCAAATTTTGGTATATACAATAATAACTATAGTAGTTATGATTCCTGATTGCGATTAGATAAAAATGATCGAAGTTATTAAAGAAATACTTTTGTATGGGCAAAAACGCATACTCACTAGAGGTCTGAGTTGCTTTGGCTGACAATCTGGTATATTGAGCCGTCCATGGTATATTTTGAATGCGGTACTATATCGATATACCACATATACCATTTGGTGTATTTTTAGTATATTTGCAGTATATTCGGTATATTTTGAGAATAATACTGCAAAATATATTGCTTTTATTCAAAATGGGTAGCGAGTATTTCACAGTCGAGTACACTCGACTGTAGCTTTCTTACTTTTTTTAATAATAATCAAAATTCGAATAAATGAATTACTCAAAAGCAGTCGCCACTTCTAGTTTAATTATCAAGAAGCCTCTCCTAGACATGCGTCAGGAAGTTGACATTGTGTCGACATTAACACCATTTGCTATCGCCTTCTCTTCCGCCACGAACTTTTGCTCTGAACCCACATCCGTTCATCACGTGATAATTCCAAAATCATACAGCACTCAGAACTATATTCTTCGTCGATTTACATTCAACTTTTAGTTTCAAATTCATCTTTTCCGCGAGCAGTCGAAATATTCAAAATGTGCAAAATAAAAATCAACTCAGTTCTTTTCTTAATAGTACTTGAAATATTCTTGGTGACCACATCCGCCTTCGAAGAGGTGAGAACAATTATGTAAAACACTGTAGTACAGTGAGTGCTAAGAATGTTTACATCTTCTTCTTATCAGACGCATGAATCCGACCGAGAAATGGAAAAACAATTCCTCAATCAGACCTCTAAAAGTGTGAAACCTTTGCTTGATTATTTTAGGCCGGTTCGAACTGAGTTAGAAGACAGTGAAATTAAGGAAAAGAAGTTGAATGAATTGAATTCTGATCTTATAGAAAAGTATCATGACATTGTAAGAATTCATGAAAAATTCATGAAGGAGGAAGCTCTATTAGATAAGTATAAAACCAAAATACTTAAAGGGGAAAACGATATGCAATTGTGTCAAAACAAAGTTGAAGAATTAGAATCTAAGATTAAATCACAAAAACAAATTATTGACAAATTAACACCAATTTCTAAACTTTATGATGAATGTAAAAAAGAAGTAGCAGAAAAATCCAACAGTTTAGAATCTTCTGAAGTTCAATTAAAACAACTTAAATCCAGGCTATTTGAAAAGGATGAAAATATCTGGAGACTTAATGCAAATATCGAAAAGACTAGGGAGCAACATCAAACACTGATTGATATATTGAATAAGACGTTACCCAATACTATTATCCCATCAAGTTGCTCTCCTTTTGGAGATTCTCCTGGTGTTCATCAACTCAATGATTCTGGCATAGGTTTATTCGATGTTTTATGCGATAGTCAGTTAGCTGGACCTGGATGGATTGTAATACAACAACGAGTTGGGGGAAATGAGAGTTTCAATAGGAATTGGGCAACGTATCGCAAAGGTTTCGGTGCAATGGATAGCGACTTCTTCCTCGGACTCGAGAAAATACATCGTATCACGAGTTTGCAGCGATTCGAACTTTATTTACATTTGGTTACTCTGAATGGAAGCACCTACAACGCTCGTTATGACGATTTCAAAATATCTGATGAAGACAGTGGATATGAACTGAGTTTGGGTAAATTCAGTGGAACTATTATTGAGGATGCGATGAAAAGCAGCGAAAACACGAAATTCACAACATTCGATCGCGACAACGACATTAATTATGGTAATTGCGCAATTGACTACGAAAGTGGCTGGTGGCACACGAATTGTTATGATTGGTAAATATTGCAAACTGTTATTTCCGATGGAATACATATAATTATTGATTTTTGTTTTTTCTTATGCAGTAATTTAAATGCACCATATGGGCCAGCTCTTAATTGGTTCGTTGGATATAAAATCTATCTTAAAGAAGCTAAGATGCTAATTCGCCCCAAAAGAAGCGATGAAGAAGTGAGCAAATGAAGGGCTGAAATTCCAATATTTGACTCAACTATGTAATCATTTAAATATAATTGGTGCATTAAGAAATTGCCTTCTGAATAATAAAACGATCGACTATTTAATGCATCGATTTTTTTATATCAGGTTTTATTGTATTTTATGTTTTAATATAGAAAGTTGTTAGTCTCTAAATGATTTCAATAGAGTTGCAAATACTTAAAAGTAAGTAAACTTGTTATTTTCTTGTATATATCCTTTTAATCGAGCCTTGAATATTAAAGTAATATATTAATATATTATATAATTAAATGTTCATTAAATTGAGATAGTCAGGCAATATTTTCTAGTCTGTTGACCCAGACAGAGAGTCTATCTCTTATCATTAATGAAAAACTCGATTCCTTTTTATAAACACAGATTAAATGTTAAGAGCAGATTTATTTGTAGACTTGAGTGCATATATTATTCAGTTGCATGCTTGAGCTCAGTCGATTGAATAATATTAAATGCAGTTTTGTTATTAATAACACATGAAATATTTGTCGTTGCAACATCAGTTAAAGGAAAGGTATTAATAATTACATAAAGCAGTGTAGTACAGTGTCTGTGAAAAGTTTATGTGTGAATCCGACCGACAAATGGAAGAAATGTACCACATTCTTAACTATAAAACTATGAAACCTTTGCTTGAGTATTTTAGACAGGTTAGAAATGAGTTAGAAGACAAAGAAATTAAGGAAAATAAGTTAAATGAATTAAATTCGGATCTTATGGAAAAATGTCATGAAATTGTAAGAATTTATTAAAAAACTCATAAAGGAGACAGCTCTATTATGTGAGTATAAAAACACAGTAATTAAAGGGAAAACCGATTTGCAATTGTGTCAAAATAAAGTTGAGAAATTAGAATCTAAGATTAAATCACAAAAACAAATTATTGACAGATTAACACCAATTTCTAAACTTTATGATGAATGTAAAAAAGAAGTAGCAGAAAAATCCAACAGCTTAGAATCTTCTGAAGTTCAATTAAAACAACTTAAGTCTAGGCTATTTGAAAAGGATGAAAATATCAGGAGACTTAATGCAAATATCGAAAAGACTACAGAGCAACAGCAAACACTGATTGATACATTGAATAAGACTTTACCCAATACTATTATCCCATCAAGTTGCTCTCCTTTTGGAGATTATCCTGGTGTTCGTGAAATAAGAGTTTCTGAAGTTGGTTTATTCGATGTTTTATGCGATAGTCAGTTAGCTGGACCTGGATGGATTGTAATACAACAGCGAGTTGGGGGAAATGAGAGTTTCAATAGGGATTGGGCAACGTATCGCAAAGGTTTCGGTGCAATGGATAGCGATTTCTTCCTTGGACTCGAGAAAATACATCGTATCACGAGTTTGCAGCGATTCGAACTTTATTTACATTTGGTTGCTATGAATGGAAGTGTCTTTAACGCTCGTTATGACGACTTCAAAATATCCGATGAAGACAATGGATACGCACTGAGTTTGGGTAAATTCAGTGGAACTATTTTTGGGGATGCGATGGAATACGCTGAAAACATTAAATTCACAACATTCGATCGCGACAACAATGAGCTTACAATGCGCAACTGTGCGCACTCTTTCAAAAGTGGCTGGTGGTACAAGAGATGTTCTAATTGGTAAATATTAAAAGCTGTAATTTTCGATGGAATACACATAATTATTGATTTTTGTTTTTTCCTATGCAGTAATTTAAATGCACCATATGGACGAGATCTAAATTGGTGGGGAAGTAAACAAAAAGAAACTAAGATGCTAATTCGCCCCAAAAAAAGCAATGAAGAAGTGAGCAACTGAAGAGCTGAAATTTTAATATTTGACTCAATTATATAATCATTTATATATAATTGGTGCATTAAGAAATTACGTTCTGAATAATAAAACGAACACTATTTAATGTATCGATTTATTTTTTGAACAGAAGTATATCAGTTTTTATTGTATTTTATGTTTTAATATAGAAAGTTGTCAGTCTCTAAATGATTTCAATAGAGGTGCAAATACTTAAAAGTAAGTAAACTGAAGGGTATTATAACTTTGTGCCGGCAGGAAATGTATGTAACAGGTAGAAGAAGTTATCTTCGACCCTATAAAGTATATATATTCTTGATCAGCGTCAACAGCCGAGACGATCTAGCCATGTCCGTCTGTGTGTCTGTCCGTCTGTCCGTATGAACACCTAGATCTCAGAGACTATAAGAGATAGAGCTATAATCTTTTTTCGACAGCATTTGTTATGTTTGCACGCAGATCAAGTTTGTTTCAAATTTTTGCCACGCCCACTTTCGCCCCTGCAAATCAAAAAAATCTAATAACAAGCGTAATTTTAAAGCTAGAGTTGCAAATTTTGGTATATACAATAATAACTATAGTAGTTATGATTCCTGATTGCGATTAGATAAAAATGATCGAAGTTATTAAAGAAATACTTTTGTATGGGCAAAAACGCATACTCACTAGAGGTCTGAGTTGCTTTGGCTGACAATCTGGTATATTGAGCCGTCCATGGTATATTTTGAATGCGGTACTATATCGATATACCACATATACCATTTGGTGTATTTTTAGTATATTTGCAGTATATTCGGTATATTTTGAGAATAATACTGCAAAATATATTGCTTTTATTCAAAATGGGTAGCGAGTATTTCACAGTCGAGTACACTCGACTGTAGCTTTCTTACTTTTTTTAATAATAATCAAAATTCGAATAAATGAATTACTCAAAAGCAGTCGCCACTTCTAGTTTAATTATCAAGAAGCCTCTCCTACACATGCGTCAGGAAGTTGACATTGTGTCGACATTAACACCATTTGCTATCGCCTTCTCTTCCGCCACGAACTTTTGCTCTGAACCCACATCCGTTCATCACGTGATAATTCCAAAATCATACAGCACTCAGAACTATATTCTTCGTCGATTTACATTCAACTTTTAGTTTCAAATTCATCTTTTCCGCGAGCAGTCGAAATATTCAAAATGTGCAAAATAAAAATCAACTCAGTTCTTTTCTTAATAGTACTTGAAATATTCTTGGTGACCACATCCGCCTTCGAAGAGGTGAGAACAATTATGTAAAACACTGTAGTACAGTGAGTGCTAAGAATGTTTACATCTTCTTCTTATCAGACGCATGAATCCGACCGAGAAATGGAAAAACAATTCCTCAATCAGACCTCTAAAAGTGTGAAACCTTTGCTTGATTATTTTAGGCCGGTTCGAACTGAGTTAGAAGACAGTGAAATTAAGGAAAAGAAGTTGAATGAATTGAATTCTGATCTTATAGAAAAGTATCATGACATTGTAAGAATTCATGAAAAATTCATGAAGGAGGAAGCTCTATTAGATAAGTATAAAACCAAAATACTTAAAGGGGAAAACGATATGCAATTGTGTCAAAACAAAGTTGAAGAATTAGAATCTAAGATTAAATCACAAAAACAAATTATTGACAAATTAACACCAATTTCTAAACTTTATGATGAATGTAAAAAAGAAGTAGCAGAAAAATCCAACAGTTTAGAATCTTCTGAAGTTCAATTAAAACAACTTAAATCCAGGCTATTTGAAAAGGATGAAAATATCTGGAGACTTAATGCAAATATCGAAAAGACTAGGGAGCAACATCAAACACTGATTGATATATTGAATAAGACGTTACCCAATACTATTATCCCATCAAGTTGCTCTCCTTTTGGAGATTCTCCTGGTGTTCATCAACTCAATGATTCTGGCATAGGTTTATTCGATGTTTTATGCGATAGTCAGTTAGCTGGACCTGGATGGATTGTAATACAACAACGAGTTGGGGGAAATGAGAGTTTCAATAGGAATTGGGCAACGTATCGCAAAGGTTTCGGTGCAATGGATAGCGACTTCTTCCTCGGACTAGAGAAAATACATCGTATCACGAGTTTGCAGCGATTCGAACTTTATTTACATTTGGTTACTCTGAATGGAAGCACCTACAACGCTCGTTATGACGATTTCAAAATATCTGATGAAGACAGTGGATATAAACTGAGTTTGGGTAAATTCAGTGGAACTATTATTGAGGATGCGATGAAAAGCAGCGAAAACACGAAATTCACAACATTCGATCGCGACAACGACATTAATTATGGTAATTGCGCAATTGACTACGAAAGTGGCTGGTGGCACACGAATTGTTATGATTGGTAAATATTGCAATTGTTATTTCCGATGGAATACATATAATTATTGATTTTTGTTTTTTCTTATGCAGTAATTTAAATGCACCATATGGGCCAGCTCTAAATTGGTTCGTTGGATATAAAATCTATCTTAAAGAAGCTAAGATGCTAATTCGCCCCAAAAGAAGCGATGAAGAAGTAAGCAAGTGAAGAGCTGAAATTCCAATATTTGACTCAATTATGTAATCATTTAAATATAATTGGTGCATTAAGAAATTGCCTTCTGAATAATAATACGATCGACTATTTAATGCATCGATTTATTTTTTCAATAGAAATCTATCAATTTTTATTGTATTTAATGTTTTAATGTAGCAAATCTCTAAATGATTTCAATAGAGGTGGAAATACTTAAAAGTAAGTAAACTTATTATTTTCTTGTATATATCCTTTTAATCGAGCCTTGAACACATATTCGATTCTTGTCTAAACATTCAATAAACAGATTAAATTAATAAACTCGTTATTCTAATCAATTTAATTAAATGTTCATTAAATTTAGATAATCAGACGGCTGACCCAGACAGAGAGTCTATCTCTTATCATTATGAAAAACTCGATTCCTTTTTACAAACACAGATTAAATGTTAAGAGCAGATTTATTTGCATTATTCAGTTGCATAGCTCAGTTTTTCAGTTGCATGCTTGAGCTCAGTCGAAAGAATCGCAATGGGCTGAATTATACTAAATGCAGTTTTGTTACTAATAACACACGAAATATTTGTCGTTGCAACATCAGTTAAAGGAAAGGTATTAATAATTACATAAAGCAGTGCAGTACAGTGAGTGTGAAAAGTTTATGTGTGAATCCGACCGACAAATGGAAGAAATGTACCACATTCATAACTATAAAACTATGAAACCTTTGCTTGAGTATTTTAGACAGGTTAGAAATGAGTTAGAAGACAAAAAAATTAAGGAAAATAAGTTAAATGAATTAAATTCGGATCTTATGGAAAAATGTCATGAAATTGTAAGAATTCGTGAAAAATTCATAAAGGAGACAGCTCTATTATGTGAGTATAAAAACACAGTACTCAAAGGGAAAACCGATTTGCAATTGTGTCAAAATAAAGTGGAGAAATTAGAATCTGAGATTAATTCTAAACAATACGCTATTGTCGAATTAGAAGGAGGATTAGCAAATAAATTCACCAACATACAAATGTGAAGTTGAACTAAAATGTTAACTCAGTTTGTTTTAGAACTTGGGTTTTGTTTTTGAAGAGCATATACAATATACAATTAACATTTGAATCATCATATACTTCATACAAATAGCAGTTGCATCATACTCAGAGAAGTAAAATGAAAAGGTATAAAAACTAGTTTTGCGTTGCTAAGCCATTGTTATTAAACCCCCTACCCTAAGGGTAGAACTTATATTATTAGCTTTAGAAGCTTGCGTACTTGTACAAATTGAAGAACTTTTGATCTTGATTTGAGTTTTTATCTATGACCAATCTATATTTGTTATAAAATTTGTATCTTGATTTAAGAATGTTTGCTCTTATATTTAATGTTGACATAATTGCATAATAATACCAGAATTAATATAAAGATTTTTTCTTTTAATTTTTACAAATATGTATGTATATGGGATTAAACCAATTAATTTATTATATTTTTTCAATATACATATACAAATTTATAAAATATGTTCAAATATCAGTTACTTCAACCAACATGTTGTGGAAAATTAACGTGCTCTAAAATCAGAGTTTAAATTATGTTTGCTTCACTAGAGTCGCATTTACCTTGACTTTGTAATTACTGGCAGCTTTAATAATTAGCCGGCGACACGTGATTTCTGTCGTCATCTGCGCCACGTGGAGGGATCTATGTGAGGTGTGCGTTGTGGAACCTTTTGAGCTTGCCGACATCAGAGAGGCACGTGAGCTCGTGGCCGTCTTCCTGGTTCGTTACGTCACAGTTTATCCATCACATTAATGCATCTGACGACATTTGTCGTATATACTTGTCCATACAATATGTCTAGCTGAACGTCTAATCGCTAGCTAGCTAGCTAAGTTAGAACTCTGTGACGCCAGAACGCTAAAGACCTGACCTCTCGGTGGACCCTCACATCGCCTTCGCCTTCTGTGCGTGTCCATGTCCGTGTCATTTGGGTAACGTGTCTGTCGTCATATTTGCGGTTGGCATTTACCATAGAGACACCACATGTCCAGGTCTCTGTCTCTGTCTGTGTCACTGTCTCTGTCTGTGTCTGTGTCTGGCTCGTGTGGATCTCGCATTGAATACGTGACTGCAGCAACGTGTCGCATATAAAGTTGAAAATTTGTTAACTGTTTTACCCCCCACAGTAAATTCATTTTTAATTTTTAATAAGCATTCAACTTGACATACGCTTACACATTTCATATATTTTATTTCATCAGCCATTCAAATACTTCAATAAATTATACAAACACAAAAATCATGAAATTGTTATTCATGAAATTATTTTCCCCCGCAAAACGTTTCTGTTACCAAATGAAAAGTATATTTGAGGAAATCAAATAGACAATAAAATTGTGATGTCATTGCTGTAAAAGGATAGTTGTTGCTGGCTTTTTAGCTAGAATGATTATTTAAAAGCTATTTTATAGAGGAAATAAAAGCGAGAAATATATATGTATATGCTCGTTTTCCAAGCTAAAGTTGAAATCCACTCTGCTGATTTATAAAGCGTCGAAGTCAATCTAAGTTGAAAAATATAAAACTTGGATATTTATTAATAAATTGAATTGAATTAAATTAATGTTAAGATGTGTGAATACTTAAGAATATCTATGTAAATAGTTCCTTTTCAGTGGTAAAACGACTTCAGACAATAAATAAATCTAATCAAATAATAAGAGACCAGTTTAAGCCGACAAATGTTTTGTATATTTTTTAATTTATCTATAACAACAATTTCTTTCCACTGAAATCTACTTTTAATGTAATCCCGGAAACTATTTTCGAAATGATTTTAATACCATTTTTATGTTGTAGTAGTTCATTTTTCTTTCATAAATATATCAGATTTGCAAAAAATAATATTGTAACTCAATTTACAATTGTCCAAGTTGATTTTCTGTGAATAGCCAAATGAATATTATTTATTATAGTAGCACATACTTTAGCTATTCTAGATAAGTTATATCTGGCAAATGGACAACGCAAGTTGACAGCTATGTGATCCATAAACTAAATACTTAAACAGCATTTCATAGTGCTCAAATCGGATGGCAATGGCCCGGTTAACAGCACAGATGCATCAAGTGTAAAGCGCACAAAAATTGCCGCCATAAAATTGTTTAACTCCATAACCAAAAACTTTCGCTCATGTGCACAACACATACACACACACACACACACCCAACAATACACACACTCTGAGAGAGAAAGAGACACACTCGCTGAAAGGAGATGGTAGATAGTTGTTCAGAGCCATAAAATTGGAAATTATGATCATCAAGGCGGCTGGGGCCAAAGGCACGCCCAGCTGCTGGGTGGTGAAGCTGAAGAGCGCGCCCCCTAAATGAATGTGAAGCGATAAGCAGAGCTACTAAATACCCTGTAAACAGAGAACGATCATATTAAATGTCTAAGAATATTTAAATTATTTTTTGTGTTTCAGAAACAAGATAATTTAAGGAAATCTGTTCTTTGTTTTATCATCTTAAGTCTAGTAAAAAATACTATATTTAAATTAAAGAAGAATGAATAAATCTACTAAAATTAGTTTCTTAAAAAGTAATATACTACTTTCAATTGCAGAATATATGAACAGTTTAATGTGACAAACAAAATTTATACACTTTTTAAATTGAATAAAATGGTTAAACAATAGTCCAATATTTTTAAAGGAAAAATGCTTTTACACATTTACATAGTTTTATATTCTATCGAAGATTTTAAACTTTATGAATATGCTTATCGAACAAAAAGAATAAATCGTTGGGAATTACTTTGAAGCTAAAGTTTACAGGGTATACGAGGAAAAGGCATGGCAATAGCAAAACTAAAACCCAGGTTACGCACTACAAACGGGTGCGCCACCAAGTTGCACAGCCAAAGATACAGATACAGATACAAATACAAATACAGTTAAAGCTTCAACGCTTGCTGCAGATGCGAGGAAAGTTGTGTGGCGAAGGGGGGGTGATGAGGCAAGGCGAGGCAAGTTTGAGCTCGTAAAAAGCGCTCGCGTCTGGCGTTAAAATTTATGACTAGTTGAGGCGAGAGTGACGCTGATAGATGATAAAGCCCCGCCACCATCCATACTCGTAACATATATATGAGCCAACATATATATGAGCCAAGTATACAAATACGTACACATTATCAGAATACATATGCACAGATAGAGATACATACGTATATAGTATATACCATACTATACAGTATGTATATAGACGGTCGTTATGCTGGTCGTAAAGCTGCTAAGTGCCATTGCATTGTCGCAGCGCTTAGGATTTGATCACTTCAAGTGGAACAAAGTCTTCAATATTTTGTTGTTGATTCAACATTTGATTTCCTGCGTTGTGAAATCGAATTTTGTCTCTCATTTCCATATAGTCTGATTGAGCTTATGCTTGTCTCTTTATTGACTTTTTTATTAAATTTAAAGTATTTACAGATCAATGTTTAACAAATCTTCAAAAGTTTCCCTTTATCTGAATTTGCCATGTAGTTTGTATAAAGTTTTATTTGCTTTAAAACTTTTAAATTGATCTCCTTCCTTGATAAGAATATACAATATTTTATTTTTTTTTTTGTTTATTTTACATATTTATTTGCAATATGCGTAACATTCAATAATTCTGAGTTTATTTTCCTGAATTTCTACACAGATATAACATTTTTAGGTTTCCATTCTAGAAACATGATTAAAATCTAGAATTTTAAGATTGGGAAATCTAGATTTTTTGCAGAATTTGGTTCAAGTTTAACATAATAAAATTTTGATTCAAGATTTTATTAACTTTAGTACGTTTGTTTTTATCTGTGATTTCTTTTAATTAATTTTATTATAATATATAATATTATTTTATCTTTTTTCTTTAGTACCCTCAAATGTGTTATAATTTTTTTGACGTTAATAAAAAATATATTTAAAAACTTCACTGATTTTTCCTTCTAAAGGCAAGACACCTTCTTTATTTTATTTAGCAACAGATTAAATGTAAATATCATTCTTCCCGAGCTAAGTTCGGTACAAAACAAAGCTTAGAAAAGTTTCCCATGGAGGCTTTCTCCAGCTTATTCTCCATTCTCGCTTTATATGCAAATCTTTGCAGCATTTTAGCATTTTGGCTGTATGTCATGTCTCTGCTTTGGCTGCACTTAAATGCCGGCCACATTTCTCGCTTGATGGTTTGTGAAATGTGGCAAGAAAAACGACGCTGGCAATGCCAAAAAACCAAAAAAACAAAAAAAAGTAAGTTCATTTATGGCTATGTAATATGCAAAGTGCCACAGTTTGAGCTCCAGTTGGAGATGCGAGTTAAAGTTGGAGTTGGAGTTCCAGTTTCAGTTTCAGTCTGAATCCCAGATTCAGTGGCATATTAACATTTGTTGGGATCGTCGCATGGTTGGCTGCATGAAACGCACCACAGAGTGACAATGGCCCCAATGGATGGGATGTTGCTTGCTGCTGCTGTTGTTGCTGTTGATGGTGATGGTGATGATGATGGTGGCCAGGGAACCGTATCCGTATCCAAAGTTGGCTCACAATGGCGCCCAGTTTGGTGAAAAGTTGAGCGCATTTTCAAGCCCAAGCAGACAAAAGCCAAAGAGGAAAAGGCCAACGCA
This sequence comes from Drosophila albomicans, assembly GCF_009650485.2. NCBI lineage: Eukaryota > Metazoa > Arthropoda > Insecta > Diptera > Drosophilidae > Drosophila > Drosophila albomicans. The sequence goes on along the minus strand of NC_047629.2, from coordinate 14,422,838 downwards.
CAGTCATACATACACGCATTTATTCACTTGTATTCGCTTTGTATACATACTACATAATTTGCTCTATTGTTTCATATGCATTTCTCGTGGCACGCTTGCCACCAACAGCAGCAACAGCAACAACAACAACAACATCAGCGACAGCAGCAGCAGCAGCAGAACAGTTGCCCATCGAGAGAGGAAATGCCAGACAATACCTCGCTCTTGCCAGCAATTAGTTTCAGCTACACACACACACACACATACATACTAGAGCGTTTTCACCGTTTCGCATTGGCGAAAGTTCCATCAGTGGGCGGCAGATCAAGATTAAGCACGCCCAACATTAATCCCAAAACGAACACGAAGCCAAAGCCAAGCGAGCTACTTGTCTTTAGCTGCATTACAATGCATCACATTGCACTTCACAACTCTACTCGTATTCCGTGCTCACTTCACTGTCTGCAGAGCTGCTTGGCAACTATCTATAGACATTTTCGTGGGTTAGCACCGCTATAAAATATTTTCATAATATATTTCTTTTACATATATGTATAAGAAATATTTAATATTTAAGATACAATTCATTATTTAATTCTTGATGGTATAATATTGATGTAGTATATAAAAATTCTATATGTTATAACACTTCTTTTCTATTATTATTGGCATACCTAGTACAATTTATTCATTGATAATATTTAATTTGTAAGAATCCTAGACTCTTATTTGTATTAAATTTCTGTTTTCCCTACAGTTTTAAAAATAGTCATAATATAGTATATAAGAATATCGCTATATTAGTATATCAGTATATTGGTATTTTGGTATATTGGCATACTAGTATATTGTAGTATTAGTATATTAACTTATTAATATATCAGTATATTAGTATATAAGTATATTAGTATATTAGAATATTAGTATATCAGTATATTAGTATAATAGTATAATAGTATATTGGTATATTAGAATATTAGTATAATAGTATAATAGAATATTGGTATATTAGTATATTAGTATATCAGTATATTAGTATAATAGTATATTAGTAAATTAGTATATTAGTATGTTAGTATATTAGTATATTAGAATATTAGTATATCAGTATATTAGTATAATAGTAAATTAGTATATCAGTATATTAGTATATCAGCATATTAGTATATTACTATATTAGTATATTAGTCTATATACTACCTCTATAGCGAAACTAAATTTCTTGATTGCAACAAGTCCAAATGTTATTAAAAATGTGGAATGAATTTTATTTATGTATGTACATATTACAAATTCGCCAGAAGGCAAACATTATCCTGGCTTCTTTATTGTACTATAGAATTAAATACTAAAGTATAGAATATAGTATATAATCTGACTATTTTACATAAATTTTGAAATTTCCTTCTTTTCTTTCACATTTATTTTCTAAGTGAAGTCTTATATTCTTTGCTTACATACAAAGTTTTGTTAACTTTAGAAAATTCTTGAATTTCACTCGCTGAATTCTTTTTATGTTATTTCTTTACCAATCGGTTTTACACTTTTATCGACTAAACATCCATCATAAATGAATTTTATTCACTTTGTGATCGTTTTTTTTATAGATGGCCATAGATGTTGATGGAATTGAATGTGGCTGCAGTTGCAGTTGCTGTTGGACAAGTTGGTTTGATGTGTCCAATAAAAGTTTGTCAATCAATGAGTTACATAAGCGGTAAACTTTAGTGGCTGATTAAACTGCAAAATCAAACATGACAGAGCGTCGAGAGGACAGACAGACAGACGGATAAATAGATGGACATATAAACAGAGAGACAGATAAACAGACAGAGAGAGGTGAAGAGTTTAGAGAGACGTAACATGACACAAGAGGAGGGCGCTGTAATTGTCGAGGGAAGCGGGGCAACTAAGAGAGAGAACACGCTGCAGCAAGTTGTCAAGAAGAAGCCCCACAAAGACAGTTCGTTGTCGCAGTGGGTGCCACTTCTTCGCTCGTCTTCGCCCTTCTCGCTTCCCCCGACCACAAGCAGACAAACTAAAACAGCAAGCGAACACACATAGGTGGTAAATGGCCATGATAATGGGCTCGAGACACGTCGAAGAACATCGAAGAGCAGCAGGCAAAGGGGCAAGAAGATGTACATGAGTGGGGAGAAGGGGGGCATAGGCCATAACACCGCATGATACAGGCAATTAAACAATTGTAAACCAATTGATACACACGCTCATTAATTAAATTAAATGATGGAGAAACAAAACTAAAGCGAACGAGAGAAAAGCAACCACAGCTCAGAGAGAGAGAGAAAGAGCGACAGAGAAACTGATAGAAAGAAACAGCAGAACAGTGCAAAGCAGGGGGCAGTGAGCAGAGGAAGGGGAAAGGGGCACACCACAACAACAATCAATCATGCCAATTAGTTTTAATGGCCCCTCGCACAGTAGTCGCTGCCCCGTCCAGATGCATCTCTCGGTTTGCCAAAGAAGCTGCGAGTGCTGAGCTGCAATTAAAGCCAGAACCGGCTAGAAAAATTGCTTGCACTGCGCGAAAAAGTGGAGTTAGAAGTAAGGTAGAGGTGTTTCGCTTAAAGATTTTATAAATAATAATATTTATTTATTATTGTTGTGTGAACCAAATCTGCGTATACTTAATATTAGCTATGGATATTACAATATTGGCGTATACTTAATATAAGTTATGGCTAGAATGTAATATTAATATTATACAATTTCTTATATTGTATTCTGATGCTTTCTAAATTATCAGCATATGATATTTATTCTCCAATCAAGTTGAAAACATGAAATATTCTGCATTGTTGTCTATTCATTTTTTGCGTATACTTAATTTAACTTATGTCTATAACTATTATATTAAGTACATAAAAGTGACATAAACGAATGTTTCATTAACTTTCTTATATTGCATTCTGTTACTTTCGAAAATATCAGTATATATTAAAATTTAAATCATATTTATTCTCTAATTTGTCTAAGTAATATTTGCAGCACAAGTTGAAAATACTAATTATTTTAACAACACTTGTGTATACTTAATGCCTAGTAAATATATAAATATTTTTTATTGAACATAGCCACATATAGCTGCTAAATAAGGGAGTATATTAAATTATATTTTTTTATTTACTTATCAAGTATTTTTAAGTTCAACTAACTCGCGAGAAACTTTGTTAGTAAAAGATTTCTCCCAGTGCAGCTGAAGCCAAATAGGTCTGGCAATGAAAGAGATGCGCGCACTTCGACGTCGACCGAGGCTGACACTGAAACAGCAACAGCAACAGTAACATAGTCTGAGGTTGAGGTTGAAGCTGTGGCTGGAGGAACAGCAGCAGAAAAAGAAAAAGTAGAAGAAGCAAACGCTGGTAATGAGCACAGAGCGCCGTTGGCTGGTCGTTAACTTTAACGCCCTGGCCCCCAACCAAGCTGCAAATCTGGCAGCTGATGCAACTTCACTTCAGCCGGCGATGCCACCACCGACTTCTTCGACTGCCACTTCAGCTGTTTGGGCCTTTTATGTTGGCCATAAAATTTCGCTAAAATAGTCCAACGGCGAGTGCTGCTACTGCTGCAGCTGATGACATGTAATCAGCTCCCATTGCTGATGAGTCTCCTTCTCTTCATCTCTTTCTCTCTATCTGTCTCTCCTTGTTGGCTCCCCTTCGGCGCCATCTTAGCCGCAATCCTGCTGTCGTGTCAGAGCGACAATCAAGACACTCAACGGCATAAATTAAATGCTGGCAATTAAATGCAATTCGAATTTCAGACCCACTGAGAGTGCACTCAGTCCGACTACGCAAAGCGAATGCGAATACGAATACGAATGCGATTACGAATACGAATACGAATACCGAGTATGAGTCATGATGGGCACAAAGCAGGAAGACATTCACCTTTGCGACTGCATCATCTTGATTGGAGCAACTAAACCGAACTGGGCATAATGCCAGATTATGCTCTGATTTGCACAATATTGTTGCACGCTTCGCTTTTTAGTTGAAATAATGCTAGAGTGCGTGCTCTGTGGTAAAATAATAACATATATTATGATACTATATACAGTAATATAATATAATTAAATAATAAAACTTAATTATGTGCATCCCTTGATGCCGCAAACTACAATAATTAATACTGTAACTCTGCCTGCTGCAAAATAAAATTAAAGTTGCTTACATGCACCGTATTTATTAACAATAATAAGCAATAATTTAAGAATTTTTAAATATGCATATTTCTTATTAATCTACTTTCGTTGATATGCATATACATGAAGTATGAAGTTTAATTTCATTACAATAAACGTTAAAACGCTAAATTGATCACGCCTTAACATATTAATAGTTTTCCCTTAGCAAGTGATCAATACACTATGAATAATAATATTTAAAATAATATACACTTCAAAAAGTTTGAAAAAGTTTTTTATATTAATTAAAAACAAATTGAGATTACCACAAATTGCTGTAAAATGATTAAAATATACGCAAACTCTGATGACCCAAAAAAACTTCAAGTTAAAAAATATATATCAATTTGAAATGCTATCGCTTAACATGTAGACAAAGTTCATAAATAGTTCAACGAAAAATAAGAAATAGCAATAGCGGCACTTTAAACACAATAACTTGATAATAGATTAATCTAATATTATTCTATTCAAAATTGGAACAAATTAAATAATAATTGCTAGCACTAACATAAACCTGACAAATACATAAACCTTTAATACACTTAATGATAACCTGACAAACAAGAACAAATTGAAATAAAAACATAATTTCAATTTCAAAGTATAAAATAGTAAATAATAATAATAATAGTATATAAAGTATAAAAAGTAATCAATAGTCAACTCACTACGATTGATAGTATTTAAAAAATATATATTCCAAAGTCACAAAATGTAGATAAGAAAATAATCTCAAATTGTTCAACTAAGTGAACTTTCAAATATTATTCTAATAAAAATTATTACAAATTAAAAATACTAATTGAGATCACGACTAATTGAGACAAATTCATAAAAAATTTAAACACTTGCTGATAACTACGACAAATTTGAAAAAAAATATAAATTAAATTTCAAAATTTGTCGCCTAACTTTAAGCGTGTTCATAGTTCATAAATAATAAACCCACAGTTGATAATTTTTAATAATTTGTATATATTTCATGGCAAGGAAGATAAGACAATTATCTCAAATCTTCAACTGAGTGAACTCTCAACTATTTTATAAGAATTTAATTAAAAATTAGTTCAAATTAAATCCTACTTGACAACACGACTAATTTCGACAAATTCATAAACATTTAAACACTTGCGGTTAACTTACAAAACTATTACAAAAGTCATACGATAAATAAAATGTAATTCATAGTTCATAAATTGTACAGGAAAAAAACTATTTCAATGCAAGCAACAACTTGATAAGAAAATAATCTCATATTTTTCAACTGTCTGAACTATCAATTAAAATATTAATTGAGATTACGACTAATTACGACAAATTCATAAAACATTTAACATTTCATTTAAATTTGTCGTAGTATCAGCAAGCTACGACAAATTTAAATGAAAACATAAATCAAATTTCAAATTCTGTTTGCATTTATAGTTCATAAAAGCTTAGTTATAGTTCAAAGCTTTTCAAGTTGATAAGAAAATAATCTCATATTGAGTGAACTTTCAAATACAATTCTAATAAAAATTAGTACAAATTAAATGAACTAATTGTGACAAATTCTTAAAGAATTTAAACACTTGCTGATAACCTACAAAACTACGTCAAATTTAAATGGACACATAAATCAAAAACATAGTTCATAAATAGTACTAAATAAATTACATTTCAAGTTGATAAGAAAATAATCTCATACTGAGTGAACTTTCAAATATAATTCTAATAAAAATTAGTACAAATTAAATTGACTAATTGAGACAAATTCATACAAAATTTAAACACTTGCTGATAACCTGCAAAACTACGAAAAATTTAAATACAACAAAATTAATCACACAATTAGTTGAATAAATATTCTGTCACATAAAATTAGTAATTTGTCAACAAAAGATTTAAAGCAGCCTTCAACTTTTAATAGCTGCGAGTTCAATTTCAATCGAACAACAGCGAGCAATTTAATTGTTGTTTATAGCATTAGACGAACATTGACATTGATAAGATTGCAAGAGTTCAAGAAAGTTTAAACATTATCTAGACCAAAAAAACAAGAAACTGAACTGAAAAAGTGCATTTCTGATACTCTGCTATCGATCAACGAACTCTTATCGAGCAGTCAGTCAGTAGACCAAATAGCCAAGTTCTACTTCTTTATTTTTTTTGGTTTGTTTTTGGCCAAGACTCTGTGCGTACATTGAACTCAGTGAATACACTGACAACATTTGTCAAGTATTCGAGAGAATTAAATGCTGTCAAAATGGAGTGCAATGCACTCGTCGATGCTTAATTTGACGGTAGTCATGATAACTTGTTGATCGTGACACGCTAAATAAATAATAACACCCAGGGGAGATCCATCACATAGAGGGGCAGGGGAGAGCCTTACGACCTTGATGCAGGCGAGTTCAGTACAGTTTGATTCAATATTTCGACAGCTGCTCTTAATTGGAATTTAATAACTTGTCAACACGTGTTTGAGCCACTTGCATTCCAAGAGGTCACTGAACCCAACCAAACTTTGCCCATAGCAACAAACTTATGTGATCCTCGCCGCAAAAATATCATAAATAGGAGCTTCTATCATAATACATTATTATAAATGAAATGTAGTTCTAGAAAATAAAACAAAAGATCTCTTGCTTTGATAAATAATCAATCAAGCTCATCAAAGAGTTGTTAACAATTTACTGTGCAATAGTTTAACAGTAGAAAATTATTGACAAACATAAACAAAAAGAAAAACAAAGCTAAAATATATATTATTATCTTTAGTATCTATATCTTATAGTAGTACTTTCTGCACTTAAGTGTTCAAATTTAGCTCGTCATGTTTCTATTTTCGTACAAGTTTATTTATTATATTTTCTATATAATAAATAGAACATTTTTCTAATTCTCAGAATTTAGCCCTGACATATATTGTATTAACATTAACAATATTTAGTATATTGTTGGTCTACTTACTAAATGGTATATTAGTATATTGTTTTTCTACATACAGGCCAAACATACAAAATTTGATATTTTGATTTTTTTTTAAATAAAAAATAATTGAAAATATAAACAACTTGTTATTTGAATATTTGTTCATTTTATTTATAGTAGAAAAGAATAAAGATAATTGGAAAAAATAAATCAAAGTGATTAACACATTTTACGAATTTTACATCACCTTAAAATCAGAAGTGACAAACATTTGCGTACATATAATATATAAGATTGTCAAAAAAGTCTTGTTGTATTTTTATAGAATTAATTGTTCATAATATATATGCATATATTTACTAAATATTTTTAGTCGGCTTTAATAAATTTTTTATTTATAATTATCATGAAAACATAGATAATCTAACTACAATTTAACTCCTCTAAAATAGTACTTAAACTATTCTTTATTAAACCCCAGCCATTTAAAAGGCATCTGCTATATTCAGCTGACTTTTCAGCAGTGTTTCAGCAGCTTTTTCAGCTACTCTCGTTGCAGAGTTGAGAGCTTCACTAATGCAACAGGCAGTTTGCCTGCTAAGTAATCACTTTGATCGTTTGCTGACTCGTTTTATTTTCCTCTTTGGTTTTTTTTTTTTATTTAGTGGGTTTATTCACCGTTGTCGTTGTTGATGTTATTATTGTTAGTTGTTAGTCGATTGCCGTCCAACGATTTGTTGCCAAGCGAAACTTTTCTTTTTCATATTTCTTGTTGTTATATTCTGTTTCTTATACCCGGTACTCATAAAGAAAGGTTGACAAACGCGAGAAGTAAATATTAAATATTTAAACCAACTTTAAAAGATTTTAATTATTCATTTCGTGTTTAAACTTTTAAAGAGTCTTTATTATGAAAATGTAAGATTAAACTACAACTTTAGTGAGTATCTCGCAGTCGAGCACAACCGCTAAAAGTGTTTTCACTTGTTTTTTTTTTTGCATTATTATTTTCTCGTTTATTTTTTTTTTTTCATTTCTTATATGTTGTTATTGCTAATGCCTTGACTTGGTTGTTTGCTGGTCTGTTTGCTCGCTCGGCGACTTGTTGCTGCTACCGCAGCTGACGTTGTTGTTGTTGTTGCTGTTTTCGCTGTTGCTGTGGCTGTTGCTGTGACTGTTGCTGTTGCTGCCTCGTAATCAGCGTTAACGATCGCTTGCCATTGCCAGACTGCGCTACACCGAGTGGGAGTGGCCGGCTTAATCAGCGATCGCAGTACTTTCGACTTTGTGCAAAGCTCAGCTTTTATTTTTAAATCTTACTTTAAAATTAGCAATAAAATTCACGTAAATTTATGAACTGGAATACGATGAAGTTCTTTAAATCAATTAATGAAGTTTAACAAATATTATCGAGTATATAAATAAATGTTAATAGGTAATAAATCTGTTATAAATATTAAAACAAACAATTAAATGAAAATGCAAACAAATGTAATCAAAGTAATACATTTTTTAGCTTAACATTCAATTTAAACTTCACCTTTTTATAAAAGAGCTACATAAAATAAAACTAAAAAGTTCGTGATTGAATTTATTATTGAAATTCAAATAATATTATAATTTATCATACAATTTTGTTCAGATAAAATTACAACTAATAACATTAGGACGACATAACATTTATTTGTATAAGGAAAACATATTAAATATTATTAAAATTAATTTATTAGAAATTGAGTTATGTATGTATTAATGTGTAATTATAAAAAATATAGCAAATTTCTTTTAATTCTATAAATTAGTTATATTTTTCATACAAGTTTATTTTAAATCCATAACTTAGATATATTTTTTTACAATTATGTGTAATAATAATAATAATTATACATTTTTAGAGTTTGCTTTTTGAATATAGAAATTGTAATTATTTTATGTGCTTTCATTAAATGTAAAATACTAAATGAAACTGTATATAATATGTATTAAAGTTTGAGATGATATGAAATAATAATAGTGAAAGGAAAATCACATTAAAAATGATTGAATTCTAAAGTAACTTTTCTTTTTTTTTTTTTGTATTCTTATTTTGTATTTCCTTTAGAGGGTTACTATTAAATATGTTATACTACAAAAAAAGTAAGTTGAATACAGATAACATCAATTTTGTAAGAGCAATCTAAAAAAAAAAAATATTTTTGTTTCTTCTTTTTATTAGTTTAATAAAACTTTCTTTTATATTCTTATATATACTTTTACATTTATAAGACATATTTAGCTGCAAAAAAATCAATAGATTTCCAGCGTAGCGCATTTCAGGTTCGTTGCAACTGAAGTCTGTAATTTCTTTGACAACATCGCGACGTTAGTTGTCTTTAACAAAGTTGTGTGCAGCTTTTCGTTGTTTGCAACGTTGTCGTCGTCGTCGTCGTCGTTGTCGCAGTTGTTGTTGTTGTTGTTGTTGTTGGGTAACAACAACCAACAGCTGATGTCTGTCGTCAGATAATGATGAATAACTGTGCCCGCGGAGAGTGTAACAGAAAGCAGCAAACAAACCGAGCTGGAAAATAGGTGAAATTCAAAAGTAAGTCGCAGTTAAGCAGTGCTACCTGTACCATCAGGAAAGCAGCAACCATCCTGTATGCCGGTATCAAAAGCGCCTAGTTGCATTTGACACCCAAAGGCCATAATTCACCAGACACAACTGGAGGTCAGTGGCGGGAGTAGGAAAAGTCGAGGCAACTCTAGCTTGTGGTGATAATTTGGTCACGAAACGGGTTCTTTAACTACAACTATGGCCAGCGAAGCGTGGAAAATGGAATAGAGGAGAGCGGAGAGCGAAGAGCGGGGGGACAACAGTCTAACAAGAGCGATAAGATGGGGCCACAAACATAAATCGATGAGTCATTTGACAGGTTTCCTGTTCCGACAGACCCAAAAGTGTTGGTCTTATCGCCTCGCCAAGCCAAGTCGCAACCGAGTCGAGCAACTTCACCTCTTTGGCTGTCCCATTGTCTTGTCTGGCCCCAATTTGCATATCAGTTTGTTAAGTTTTATGTATGTATAGTATGTGTCCCCTGCCACATGAGTTGATGAAACCCCCCCACGCAAAGTGTGCGCTCATCTACAATTTGAAATCTGGGCCAAAGTGCATTTAATTCGTGTTTTATTTGCTATTTCATTTGATCTCTTTCTCTTTTGTGAGCAAGTTTTTTTTATTATCTTTTTTGTTTTTGTTTTATTTCTTATCAGATTTGCATAGAAAACGAGCACTAAAAATAAATAAGTACGAAACGTGATGAAATCAAATAATTAATTTGCCTCATCAGATCGAATGACGTCTTCGAATACTGTCGACAACGAAATCGCATAATACCCGATGCTCGTCAGGAATTAGAAAGCCTCATTAAAGTCCGCTACCTTGAGCACATGTTTTTCTCCTATGGCTTAACAATCTATTTCTTGGTATTGATTTACAAAAATTGTGTTGTTCTTGGTCAACTTAATGTCAGAAAACACATCAATTTATTAAAGTACTTAATTCGAAGTATTAAAACAGAAAGTATTTTTTAAATTCAAATATAAATCAAACCTATCAATGTAATCAAAAGATTTCTTTTAACTTACGCAAACTGATTTGAATTGCATTTGTCAAGCAGTTTATTAAGTTCATTGAGTAGCTTACGTATATCTGCTTTCATTTTGAAACTTAAATAATAATTATTGTACACACCAAAATTTTTATATTATAATAGTTAAATTACTTAATTTTCAATGAGATTTATTAAATTTAAGATATTTATTTAAAATGCGACTCTCAAATTAAACTTCAATATCTTTAATTATCACTCTTTTTAACTTGAATTTATTTTATATCATTATATATTTCATATTATTATTTAGCAACTTCAATGTTTACAAATTCCATTTATTTCGTTTGCTTAGAACCTTACTTTCATTTGAATACCATCAATTTCAAATGATTCTTCATCCACTTATATTATTTAGAGTTGTGCACGATTATTTATTAAATATAATAGAAATTAAGGTTCATCTTTAATTCGAACGCAATTCTGAGTGACTTTCTAAAATCAAGTTTACTTCAATTGCTTAAATGCCAAAGTAAGCAAGCTGTCTATTAAATTAAACAAATTCTTTGTAAACTTTTTTAAATCCATACATTTTTTAAAGTTCTTCACTTATGTAAATTCTCTTAGTACTTTGAATTGCTTAGAAAATAATTTATATAACAAAAACTTCATTTGACCGCAACTCTTAGTCACTATCCAAAATAAAGTTAAAGCTGTGGTTTATATTTTCTTAAATAAGATTAAGTTAAAATATATTCTCTTTGTACTATGAATGTTTCTTTAAGTAAACACTAAATATAATTAAAATTTTCTTAGTACATAGAATGTTTCTTTAAGTAAATAATAAATATAATAAAACCTCAATTTGTCACCACTTCTTAGTCACTTTCCAAAATAAAGTTAGAGCTGTTGTTTATATTTTCCTAAAAAAGATTACTACCCATTTCATTTTATTAAAACTTGTGAACCATACTTTGTGTATAATTCTTTATTCACATACATTCTCTTAATATTGTGAATGTTTTTTTTTAGTAAACAACAAATACAATAATTAAAATCTGCTTAGTACGTAGAATGTTTCTTTAAGTAAATAATAAATATAATAAAAACGTAACTTCTTAGTCACTTTTCAAAATCAAGTTAAAGCTCTTGTTTATATTTTCCTAAATAAGATTACTACTAATTGCATTTTATTGAAACTTATGAACCACACTTTGTGTATAATTCTTTGTTCAAATACATTCTCTTAGTACTGTGAATGTTTCATTTAGTAAATAATTGATATAACAAAAATCCAACTTATTAGTCACATTTTTAAAATGAAGTTTACTGCCATTGTTTATATTCAAAAAGTAAGATTGCGGCCTATTTGATGAACATCCCATTATCTTAAACAATTTTACTGAGTCATATTTTCACCAGTAGCATTCAAAATAAAATAAAACACTGTCTCCAAGTGTCACTTTTTTGTGCACAGTCACAAATGAAGTTAGTCATAAATAAAGTAAAATATCTCGCAACTCCAAACACGCAATCGGAGAGACATTTCTAATCAATTTCAATACAAATGCAATCAAAATAAAATATTTGAAATCAATTTCAAATTTCGTCTGATTAGCCAATTTAAAGCAGATTCGTCACACCTTGCAACACTTGAATGACTCTTTCACATAATTAGCATCTTATCGCACTTCCGACGACGACGAATCATTTCTGGTAATGTTATCGATAGCCCTTGGCAACAGTCAGCAGCGATTTGGCCATTCAGATGAGTCAATCGGCAATATGTGACAATGCGTACACAAGTTTCCAGAACACAAGTGGCAAAGTGGCAATTGGCAAGTGCATAAATTAGATCACAGTCCACCAAGAGCTGATGCCTGATGAAATAACCCAGAACATAGAGCACAGAGGCAAAAGAAAACCGAGAAACTAAGGGAAAAACCAGCTCAGCAGTTGTGCAAATAGAACCCACAGTGGATGGGTCACTTGGCCTTATGGCAAAAAGCAAATACCAGAGAAAGTGAACGACTAACGGATACTACTTAAATTTGCTAAATTTGTAAAATAATTGATATATTTGCCTTTATAATTTTAAATAGACATCACACAAAAATTGACTATTCATATAATTCATTCATCTAATTTTAATGTACAGCTGGGCTCATTGAAATAGCAGTGAGACGACCTATAATCTTAAATATAATAAACATAAATTCAAGACAAAATTTAGTTATAACAGTTTGATGTATTTATAAATTTTGAAGTTCATTAAATGAAGTACTTCGAAAAGTATTTTAACTAAACTTACATACGATATAAAGCATTTTATTGAATAACACCCGAAATATATAGATAATAAACATCATCATCAAATCATTTTAAAAACTGCTTTCACATAATTTTAATGTACAGCTGTGCTCATTGAAATAGCAGTGAGCTACAGTATTAAAACTAAAAACATAAATTCAAGACAAGATTTAGTTTTAACAGTTTGATGTATTTATAAATTTTGAAGTTCATTAATTGAAGTACTTCGAAAAGTATTGTAAATAAATACAATTACGATATAAAGCACTTTATTGAAGAATATTCTTTATTTCCCATATACAAGTTAGAAAATATAATATCGGATTCAAATAATGTACACTAAATATAAATTAAATGATCGATTAGCTAAAGTTAATTTCCATTAGCTACGCTTACTTCGTGTCGTCAATTACACCCCTTGGTAAATTTTGTTGTGTTTTAACAGGGTATCAGCAGTCGCGTGACGACTGCCAATCTCTGTTTACCGAGTGACTAAAGAACAAGCAGAACAAGTAAATACGTATAGTTTAAGGTCAGACTTGTGCTCGGTACTCGGTACTCGGTAACTGTGAAACTGTTGCCAAGTCCGCTGGGCGTACCTCAAAGCACGCTACCGCTAGGCGAAAGGGGCGGCAAAAAGAGGGAGGGGTGTGCGGGGGGTGTGGCATTGTTGCCAGCTTGTCTGTGGCTGCCAATCGATTTTGCTTTTTGTTGCTGTTGCTGTTGCTCTCTAAACACGACGTGGACGTTTGCTTAATGCCAACTAACTAGCCAAGCTAAACGTCAAGCCGCCAACAGTTCGTCAATCAGTGAATCGGTCAGTTCGTCAATCAGTCAGTTGGCCACTTAGAATCGACGGTGACGGTGACTAACAGTACTTTACTTGTTGTTGCCAGCTCGACTACGACTACGACTACGACTAGAGGTAATTATCTGTTGAGCCTTCAACAATCGTTGCTCGCGTGCTGTGCTCTGAACCCCGCTTATCGCTCCTCTCTCCCCTCTCCACTCACCAGTCTCCACTCCTCACTGCACCCCTCAATGCGGCCCTGTTGCTGAGCTGAAAGCGTGGAGCGATTCAACCGGTCGATGAGTAATCATCAATCATGCGATATCATTAAATGTGCTTCGTCTTGCAATCGCAATCGCATTGAGTGCACACGATCTAAATCACATTTGATCTGTCAGCTATCGAATGCGATGACAGCGACTCCAAAATACCCTTTACTAAATAAATGTCATTTTATATAAGTGTAAAGATACTATAAACATTGATAGAAATGAAAGAAGAAAATGACACAAAGGTAAAAGAATAAAAATTATTTGAAAAGAAATGATTAGAAAAATGTTTATATGAAACTAAAAAAGAATAATAAAATGCAAAACTGATTTTAAAATATAGTTTAGCTCTTTAAATATAAAAATAAATAGCAAATTAATACTATACATAATGTTATTCAAACTTATTTCTGTGAATACAGCCAGAATATCTTTAATAAAATCAAGTATTTTATATCTGATATAACTACGGATCTTGAAGGAATACAATCATAAAGGATAAAGGATTAAAACTGAAACATTTTTGAGGATTATTCAAGGGAAATAGTGTAGCAATCATTACGAAACTACATAAATATCGAATGCTAATGCACATATCTAGAAACCTTTTTATTTAAATTACAATATAGCGAATTCTATAGTCTACGTTGAAAAACTTTATTGGCTTGCAGTCTTACCTTGATCAAAATAAATAAGTTTTATAAAAATATAGTAAAAGTAACAGAAAATCAATAATGAAAGGAAATTTTGGCTTTCCTATGATACATTAATCAATTAAGAATCATACTCAAAATTTAATCTACAAACAAAATCATTTAAATGGAATTTTGTCATCAAACAGAACAGTTGATTATGAAATGGAATTAAAAGTTACATACTACGATAAGGAAAGAGAAAATTCAGCTTACATAACTGACGCATTTAGCAACAAATTCAGTTGAAGGTTGCACATTACGTATACGAGCTGTTGCCAAGCAATCGATATTAATTATTGGGAAAATTAAAAATGATTGCAGCAAATAAGCGATGAATAAAAAAAATATAGAAAATTTCCAGTATACAAACTTTCCATGGCAAAACTGCAGTCCAAGTGTGACACGGTGGGAATTTTGTGTTTGAGCTGTCCGATTATAGAGAATTGTGCGAAAAAAAAATAGGAAAAGGCAAAAAAAGCAAACCACAAAGCATTCTACAAACCCAGTCCCCCCATTTGTACAGCAAAACCCAACCCAACCCAAACATATAGTAAACCCAACCCGACCTGTAGCCGAAGCGACACGATCCAAACACAAAATCACACGCTGCCGTCAGCTTGTCTGGCGCGATTTCTGTTTAGTTGCCGCTGCCGTCGCCGTCGCTGCTGCCACAGTCCGTGTAATTGCAGGCAAAAAAAAAAGAAATATATATTAAAAAAAAAAGGTGGCACAAATGTCGTTTCCCTGTCCCTAGCACAACACACTCACACTCACACACACGCAGCCATTTGCCCCCACACACTCACACACCCTTTGCCCCCGTCGTTGTTGTTGTTGTTGTTGTTGCCACCTTTCGAGAGCTAAAGCTCTTGGCACCGACGGCACCTACTGCAATGTTTTTTGTTGTCGTTGCTGTTGTCGTTGTCGTTGCTTACGTAAGCGCTAAAGGCGGTAAAATGAAATGAAATTGTTGTAATGGGCGATTTTCATTGCGGCATTACACGCCAACAACTCTTACATAGTCATTCGTACTAGAGATGGTCGCGTTTTGCCAACACACACACACACAAAATACAAAACAAATCTCACGAATTAGAAAAATGTTTTCTATTAAAATCTGTTTAATGAAATTATCAAAACATTCAAAATGTTAAGAACTGATATATAAAAACAAAAGAGCTCCTAGGTTTTTAAAGTAAATCTGAGGACATCACTTCTATAATACTTAAACACAATACAACTAAAGGCAGTACAATATGTATGTTGACATACTTAATAAGCTTTAATTGTCACACAAAGTTTTTCTAGATTTACGTCAGCAGTTTTACTAATTTTAAAAGAATTTATATATTTAACAGAAATTTCATTAGAAAAAGAAACAAAAAAAACTAAAAAATAAAATGTTAAATAAAGTATTAAAATTTTAACAATTAAGTAATCAATTTATAATAAAGAACAAGTGTTCCCAAATATATTCTTTTAACTTGCGACCTTTAAAATTTGAATGAAGATAATATAAAATTTATAAAATAAACCAATCTTATATATAATATAATATCTTTAAACTGAACTCAATTCATTTTTCATTACAAAATTCGCTTTGTAGTTTCTTCAAATGTTGCTAGAGATAATGTAAAATATTTGCTAGCCAAATTACAATCTATCTAAATAAAATTTATAAATTTTGACTTTAAATTTCAATTTATTCTTAAGAAAAATTATAAAACAAACAGTTTTTATCATACGTTTTATATATTATATATTACTGAATATTATTATTATTATTAATAAAGTGGTTTATTTCATTTTGGCTATTTATATAATTTAAAGAAATCCATAGAATAGGATATACATATATTATTCTATCTAAATAAAATTTTAAGATGACATTTGTAGATTAACCCAATCGTAAATATAATTATTTGAAAGCTTTAAAATTCTTAACAATATTTAATTTCTTTCCATTCAATTTTAGTCTCGTTTAATCATAAATATAATTATTTTTGAATATATATTCGTTCAGCTTTAAAAATTTTCTTTTATTCAATTTCAGTTTCATTCAATCTTAAATATAATTATTTTTGTAATATTCAGCTTTAAAAATCTTCTTTGCGATATTTAATTTCCTTCAATTGAAGTTCACTTTCGTTCATTCTCTTACCTATGCTTTAAGCTCTTATAGCGTTTGTCACGCACCACGCACTAAGCTCGTGTCACGATGTCATCACTAAAACATCGCTTAAACAGCGTATTCGCATTTGTATGCCCATTTCGGGTCCCATCTGCACACACCTTTGCCCCTCTTCTATCCTCTTCTCGCAGTTTCTCTCTCCCTCTCCCTCTGCCTCTCTCTGTCTCCTTTTTGCGTCGCTCGCTCTTTCTCTTTGCCAGCTGTGTTGAGCTGTTTGTGAGCTCCTCCTCTGTTATGTGTATATTTGTTCTATAATTACAGCCTATTTGCGCTCTATTCTCGGTACACATGAAATTTTAATGGACCTTTTGGCCTGGCCTGGTCGCGACTTTGCCTCAGTTTTGGTTCGGTTCGGTTTGGTTTGCTTTGGTACGCTCTGGTCTGGTCTTAGCCTGGTTGCCCTGAACTAAACTGAACCATGCTGAACCGATGCCGGACACTTCCCAAGAAAAGCTCCAGTCCAATTCGGTTACGAGACCACAGCATAACATATGTACATACATATGTCGTTTGGTCTTGTGTGTGGTCTCAACACGTCGCTTGTCTCTGGTCTCTGGTCTCTAGTCTCTGGTCTTTCAGATTTAGTCATTTGGATCAAAGCATTAGAGGCATTCGACATTAGACATTAGACATTAGGCAGCGCTTCAAAAGGCCCCGAGACGTGTCTATCTCGCACTTACATGCTCACTATATGTATTTCAGATGAACTTCTTCGAACTTCTTCTCACATGTTTTTTATTTTTGTTGCTGTTGTCTTTGTTTTGTTTTGTTTTGTTTTGTTTTTCTGCAAACGCTTTCTTTGTACTTAGCATTTGCCACTTTCTTTTCGACGTCTTCGTGTGTGGTCAAGCTGAGGCTAATGGGTTTTAAGGCGAGGTCGTTGTGGTTTGCTGTGGTCTGCTGCTGTGGTTGCAATTTGCAGTTCATCCCAACGAGAGGCAAAGCTAATGAGCAAAAGCGAATGCAACGCAAATATGACCTCATAATGTTTCCACTTTTCCAACTCAGAACATGAGAATGCGAATATTGGCCAACAAAAAAAAAATAATGATTACATATTATGAAAGACTTAAGAACAAATACAAAAGATAGTCACATTAAATAATTATGGGAAGACAAAAGTATACTTAAAAAAAATGGTACCTTAATAAGAAAATAAAATAAAATAAAAATAAATGCTAGCACTAAAAACTTTATTATACAAAGTAGTAAAATAAAAGTAAAAGGGTTGAAAAAAAAATAAAAAAAAAACAGAAACTTGAGAAATGTAGCAAAAATAATAATAAGCAAAATTAAAAATAAATAAAAAAAAAAATTTAATTAACAAATTTAAAAAATATAAAAATATTAATATTTAAATACCCATCAAATTAAATGTGAATATTACTATAAAAAAATGTTAATATTCTTATTTAATGAAAAGGCTTTTTTAAAATAAGTAAATATAAATTATAATCAAGTGAAGAGCATTTTCAAAAATAATATACATAGTTATAAAAAAAAATGTACGAAAACATAGTATAATATTTAACAACTTATAAAAAAGATTTTATTGTTAAAATAAAAAATAATAATAATTATAATTATCATTACCAAAAATAATACAAATTTAAATAGTAACAAATAATATATATAATAATAAAATAAATAAAAAATAATGAAGAATATCATTACCAAAAATATTAAGAACTTAAATATTAACCATTAATATAATATAAAATAATAAAAATAAAATACAATTTAATAGATCAAATTCTATATAAATTTAGAACAATCACAAAAATAATTTAACATACAATTATAGTATTCAATATTTAAAATAAATAAACTGAAATGTATTTGTTGAAATTCGAAATTAATTTTTACTCAATAAAAAAAGAGTATTCGAAGTTAACTAAGATTCTGTTAGACGATAATATGCAGTTTTCATTTTGTTTGTTCAAATTGTTTTACTAATGACAAAACAGCAACAATTGATGCTAAGAGCCAGCTATAAACTCAGCTGACACTTAACACTCCTATTTGATTAGTTGAAACAATTAAATTGAAATGTTCAGAACGGAAATCAACAAAAAGAATTCTGGCATAAATATAATTAAAATGTGGAGACTCATGAAAGTAAAATCGTAAAGCCGGAATACAATTTAAGAAAATAAAGATTTCAATTTATTATTGTGCAATTAAAGCTAAACAAGTAAAATGCAACGTGTTTTTAATGTTTAAGGTCATGTTAAAGGATTTTTTTCAAATGCGATTACTGTGGGAATGAAATGGAACCCAAACTGTTATCTAACTAAAATTTTACAAATAAGAAATAATAAGTTTAATAAAATAAATTAGTCACTCGCAATTTGCTAATGACGCCCTATTATCATACAAATTTAAAGCAAACATGTCAAAAACTAACCTTTTCTAAAATTTCCCCTGAAGCTTAATAACAATGGCAACTGGAAACTCCTCGAAAATGTTCTAAAATTGCAATGTTTATGGACTAAACTAAATGAATGTGGCACACAGCTTTGTTTACCTTAAAAGTATATATAATATATTGTATAACAAACTTTTCTAATAGATACAAAAGCAAACTCATAAATGTACAAAACTGAAGTAAACCGAACTTTTTTCCATTGTTGCTTTGTTCAATGTTTATGGAGCTAACAGATTTGCTTGCACTTGTTCGGGGTCGATCCATAGAATACTATATAGTAATAGAATAAGTATGAGAGTATAACTTTAATTTATTCAGTATGTGTTTAATTTATGTGCTTCTCTATTTGTATACGAATACGTATTCGTTCGTGTTTCAGTTTCTTTTGTTGTGCTGTTTTGCTATTATTGTTGCTTTTTGTTAGCCATAACTATTGCATTTTATACAGCAATTAGCGTAGGTAGCGAGCTCTGTGAGCATTTTGATCGTAGTTAAGATTGTATCCAGGTATTAGCTGTAATGTTAATACCAGCTGCTAGTATATCGTGACATGGCCAATGCGGAAAATAATATCTCTAGCTAATTATTTCACTTTTTTTTTGTTGTTTGTATGATTATTATTGTTGTTATTTTTTATTTGTGTTTTGTTCTTCGCTTTTGGCATTCATTTTCGTTTAACAACTGATCAACTGTAATTCGCGAGAAATTTATAATTTTACAGTATCTGAATCAAAGTTCGCTGGCTTTCAGGGAAATTTCAATTAACGATGATGCGTAGTGATGATTAAAATCTGAACCGGTTCACAATTGTTTCGACTCTATATCGTAGCCAGCTGCATATTATTAATTATGTAAAACTGGAACTTTATTTACATTTGTTATTAAAAATAACAAAACTAGCAATTTTGATAATTAGAACTTTGCGAACCGGTTCAAAAGTGGTTCAAGCACATAGCTCAGGCAATTGTTAAGATACAAAACGGAAATTTGTTCGAGATGTTAAAAGTGTATCACGACGAAGTTAAAGAATAATCTGTATGCAGATTTATATAAAGAAATTTCAATTAACGATGATGCATAGTGATGATTGAAATCTGAACCGGTTCACAATTGGTTCAGCTCTATACCGTAGCCAGCTGCAAAATGATTCGTAAATTATGTAAAACTTGTACTTAATTTGTACTTGTTCTTATAAATAATAAAACTAGCTATTTAGTACTTTGCGAACCGGTTCAAAAATGGTTCAAGCACATAGCTCAGGCAATTGTTAAGCTAGAACACGAAAATTTGTTCGAGATGTTAAAAGTGTATCACGACCAAGTGAAAGAATAATATTCATGTATGCAGATTTATGTAATATAGTGCTGATTAAAATCTGAACCGGTTCACAATTGGTTCAGCTCTATATCGTAGCCAGCTGCAAATTATTAATTATGTAAAACTGGTACTTAATTTGTACTTGGTTTTATAAATAATTAAATTTGAAATTGAGAATATATCATATTCTTTAAATTGGTACTCTCTTTGCGAACCGGTTCAAAAGTGGTTCAGCTAGCTAGAACACGGAAATTTATTCGAGATGTTAAAAGTATATCACGACGAAGTTAAAAAATAATCTGTATGCAGATTTATATAAAAAAATTTCAATTAACGATGATGCATAGTGATGATTAAAATCTGAACCGGTTCACAATTGGTTCAGCTCTATATCTTAGCCAGTTGCAAAATATTAATTATGTAAAACTGGAACATAATTTGTACTTGAGATTATAAAAAATTAAACTGGTAAATTTAGAACTTTGTTAACCGGTTCAAAAGAGGTGCAAGCTCATTACTCAAGCGATCGTTAAGCTAGAACACGGACATTTGTTCGAGATGTTAAAAGTATATCACAACGAAGTTAATGAATAATCTGTATGCAGATTTATATAATATAATGCTCGCTTTCAGGGAAATTTCAATTAACGATGATGCATAGTGATGATTAAAATCTGAACCGGTTCACAATTGGTTCAGCTCTATATCGTAGCCAGCTGCATATTATTAATTATGTAAAACTGGAACTTTATTTACATTTGTTATTATAAATAACAAAACTAGCAATTTTGATATTTAGAACTTTGCGAACCGGTTCAAAAGTGGTTCAAGCACATAGCTCAGGCAATTGTTAAGATACAAAACGGAAATTTGTTCGAGATGTTAAAAGTGTATCACGGCAAAGTTTAAGAATAATCTGTATGCAGATTTATATAAAGCTGGCTTTCAGGGATATTTCAATTAACGATGATGTATAGTGATGATTAAAATCTGAACCGGTTCACAATTGGTTTTAACTTTATCGTAGCCAGCAGTAAATTAATTAGTAAATTATGTAAAACTGGAAATTAATTTGTACTTGTTATTAGCAAAAATAAAACTGACAAATTTAGAACCTTGTGAACCGGTTCAAAAGAGGTTCAAGCACATATGTAGCTCAGGCAATTGTTAAGATAGAACACGGAAATTTGTTCGAGATGTTAAAAGTGTATCACGACGTAGTAAAACAATAATATTTGTGTATGCATTAATATCTGAACCAGTTCACATTTGGTTCATACTTATATCGTTGCCTGCTGTTAATTGATTAGTAAAATATGTAAGACTGGATCTTAATTTATACTTCTTAATATAAAAAGCGATTTTGATATATATGCTGTAAATAGGTACGAACTCTGCGAACCGGTTCACAAAGTGGTACAAAAACGTAGCTCAGTCAATTGTTAAACTAAAACACGGAAATTTGTTCGAGATGTAAAAAGTGTATCACGACCAAGTGAAAGAATAATATTTATGTATGCAAATTTATGTAAGGCAATAAGCCAGTTTGCTGATTTCTGTGCAGCTCTTATTACATATGTATTTGTGTATGTGTGTGTGGTTGACTCGATTCTAATTTCTGCGAACAACAACAACAACTCTTGGCTTCCATTCAAATGCAAGACAAATTGATGAACGAGCTGCAATCGCTGGCATCGAGCGCAGAGAATCAATTGGGATACCAAACATGAACCATAACAGGCAGAGACAGAGATAGAAATAGAGTGTGGAAGGAGATAGAGAGATGGAGAGTGACATACGGCAATAGAAATAAAAGCCATGAACTGATGCAATTCGAAATGAAAGTTGCCAAATCGAGTGCAAAACTTGCGTCAAATCGAAAAATTAGAAAATGTGTGAAAAGCCAATGAACGACAGCAGGAAAATTGCATCTGAAAGATGGAAGCAACAGCAACAGCAGCAAGAAAAAAAACTGCTGAAAAGAAGAGCAACAAAATCGAACAAGAAAATGGGATAATTTTTGCGCTTTTCATTTCAATTTGAGTGCAACAATATTTCAAATGCTCATTTGCATACCCTGCAAAGTGTTTTCATATGGGGTAGTGTATTTTTAGAATAACGATAATCGTACAATTCAGTAGCTGAAAAATATTTGAAAAATATTGAAAAAAATGTATAGACTAAGGAAATTAGAGAAAATGCTTAAGAATAAATTAAATATGAAAGAAAAAAACGTATTCATAGATACTCAATTTTCTTAATTGTATTATTATATAATCTTATATGAAATAAAAACAATATATAATATTTAAAAATTAAAATAAACATAAGGAATATAGAATTATATGAAAAAAATGATATAAAATATTTAAAAATTAAAATAAACATTAAGAAAATCCTACCGTTTCTAGAATATCTATAAGAGTTCATATATTTTTCATTATTAATACAATTACCTTATATAGTATATATGTACATATATCATTATACTCTACAAGATAATAATAATAATGACAAACTTTATTTGGATAATAGCAAAAGAAATTTTGTACAAGAACGTCTTTTAGAACAGAAAAAGAAAAACTCAGGATAATATTGCCTTTCCTACTTAAATAGTTTAATTTAAAGAAAAAAATAACTTAAGGAACAGAACTTAACAATTAAAAGGGAAAATATAGGACGTCTAACGTTGTCAATTAACAACATTCTTCACAAATACAAGTAATTAATACTAAAAAGATTGTATTCATACAAGTTTAAAATTCATTCTAATATTGTGTATTTCTACAGGGTATCTGCGCGTCGAGCAGTCATGCAGACAAAATGCTGACACTGCCAATTCTCGTGGCATCTTTCACTTGGCTTAGCTGCGAGTACGTGCGGTTGACAGGCCACAGCCCGAATTGTATCTGTATCTGCATTCGCGAATGAATCGTGTATCTTGTATCTGCATCTGCATCTGCATCTATAGCCGTAACTGTATTTGTATCTGTAGATGTAGCTATAGCTGTGCATCTGCATTGGTAGCTGACAAGTACGAGGGCCCCAAGCCAAAAGATCAAAAGATATCGCTGCAGTCTGGCGGTCGGCCCAAAACGTACTGAGCAAAACAGTTTTTCGCCTTCGTTTTGGTTTTTTTTTTTTTTGGTGTTGTTGTTGTTGCTCAATTTCAACTTTTCTTTGCTTTTCTTTTGCTGTTGTCGTTGTCATGTTGTTGCCTCACTCGACGCTGTTTCGTTGACGTTTGTTTATAATTTGCGATCTGCTTGCCTTCCATTTTTTTTGTTTCTTTCCATCTCGATTCATTTATTTTTTTTTCTTTGCTCCCCCTCTCCTTTCGCTCAAAATAATCATTTTAGTTTTGATCGCATTCGACTCGCCCATAAATTATCCAAACACACTGCCCATAAATATCTATTCTCATCAGTTCTTAACGGAGTGTGTTATCCATGTGTGTGTGTGTGTGTGTGTGTTAGTGTGTGTGTTACGGAGCAGGTTGAGTGTCGAAACTTAAGGGAACATTATATTTTAAACGAGCATTATCATCCAGCTATGTAGGTGTGACCAAATCGTGGGTTTTAACATTAAAGAACACATCGGAACCTTTCAGAATTATCGCCAGCGGAAGTGCATTAACTTAACATATTTTGTAGTGGAAAAACATCGAAATAATAACTAACAAATTATTTACATTCATCTAGTTATTTAAGTAATTCACATTTAATACAAAATTTGATAGATTTTTAGATGATTCTTGGTACTTTTGAGTTTGACGAAAATAATAGTTTAACCAAATCGTCATAAGTATTGAATATATTTCTTTGATAAATAAAGAGTCAAGAAGGGAGTTTAAAATTATTACTAAGTAGAAATTGAACTAGATACATACAATATAGGCTATTATATTATAATATAATAATATATAATATATATAATATATATAAAGTTTCTTCAAATGTACAACAATAACATAATATATTACAACACTATTAAATATTACCGATTTACGAAGAATATACATTTTTTCTCTACTCCATGATTTTATTTTTTACTTTCAATAAGAAATAATTTCAATATAATACCATATTAATCAATTTGTAGAAATCTAAAGTCGTTTTTATAATCATTCTTCTATTTACAACTTGAATTAACAAATAATACAGGGAAGAATAACAATAAAAAGTTCTCTAAAACAATATAAATTTGTTAAACTCTTTTGTTCTTAATTAGAAATCTTAATCTAGAAATCTGTTAAATACATCTGCATTAGTCTCAAAATAGATTTCACAGCAATTATTAAGTAAAAACTGTTGTTGTGCCAATTCCTTTTTGATTCACTGTGTTTACGGTGTAAATTTTACAGCAAATGCGACACAATCCACGCGATTGCCAAATTTGAGCGATGGCCAAATAGAAATGACCCACGGTACAAACATAGCACACACACACACACACACACACACACACGTTTATATTTATATACATTTGTATGCAACACACTTGAGGTAATATTATGATTTGTACATCTATTTAAAGTGCCTGCAATTGATTATTTTCCATTTTATTAGTTTTGTTTTCGCTTCTTTTTTTTGTTGCATTAATTTTCACGTCAATTTCGCATGATTTTTGCACATTGCATGCGCTCAATACGTGTTGCTGCGTCTCGCTCGCACACTCGCTCGTACTCGATATTTATTTGCTGATTGCATGTGTGTGTGTGTGTGTGTGTGTATTGGTTAATTTAATACGCACACACGAACGCGCGCCGTATGCAAATTGCTGTGAGGCAGGTCGCAAAATAGCGCAACGACTTTTTTCCTAGCGCTGTTCAAGAGCATGGCTATAGCTGGAAACGGCTAAATAGTTAGCTAAAAATCGCTATAGCTATAGCTAGCATGTACAATCGTGTGCTATCGGTCGTTGCGCTGAACACACACATTCATACATACATATATGCATAATAAAGACAAACTATAAAAATCAATGTGTTGCTGCAGCTACCACAACGTGCCACATGCTGTCCCTATGTATATCGTATTTATGTGCAACGTTGCCCCTTCCTCTTCCCCATCCCCAACCCCACTCTGCGCCTGTTGCACTTATTTATTGTTTGTCGTAAACAAATGGGCTTTTTATATTTTGTTGTTTTTCTTCAAGTTGTTTCGTTCCCCATTGTGGTTGTTGTTGTTGTCGTTGTTGCTGCTGTTTAGTTGCCCTGCTTGCATACACTGTGTGTATTACACACACGCACACATTAATTTATTATATACAAATGTAAATGTGCCTCAACCCGTTTGCTGTTTGTCACGCTTGCCCTCTCTCTCTCTCTCTCTCTCTCTCACTCGGTCTCTCACCAGCTGGTTCTCGAGAGCATGCCGCTCAGCTGCGATCGCCCCAAAAAAAAGCACTCAACTCTCTTACGCTCTTGCTCAAACTTCTTGTTTTTCAACTCAATCGCTCTTTATCCAGATTTGACACTCTTAAGCCAACAACGAAAAGCACTCAAAGCTAATGGCTCTTCGCTGCCTGCTCTTTAACTCGTTCAAGAGCGTCGCTGTATGATCGCTCTCTCACCCTCTCTACACACTCAACACACATATGCTGCCGCTGCCGCTGTCGCTGTCTCAGCTGATTCCGCTGCCCCAAACCTCTGCTGCTGCAGCTGGACCAGGCGTCGAGAGATCGTCGGTCGACCCAACGAAACGTGAACGTGACTTGGCTCGGCTGCTTCGCCTCTATTTCATTTTCATTATACTTTTTGTTGTTCCTCATTTTTTTTTTGTATTATTTGTGTTTTGTGTGCCATAAATACACAACTTTTTTTGTTGTCGTTGTTGTTTTTTTCGCTCCTTTGTTCGGCTGATCGTTTGCCAGCCTCTCTGGCTGCCTACCCGGCCTCCTCCGCCACCCCCGCCCCAGACCAACCACCTACAGTGCAGTGCAAACTTTGTTGTCTTTGTCTTCGCTGTGGTTTTGTGTTGTTGGCTCTTCGCATGGGGCCTCTGCTTGTGTGCTGCTGCTGCGCTGCTTCTCTTGTTGTTGTGTAGATGCACAGATACGGATACAATTCATAGGCCTGTCTTGTTTTAGTGTGTGCGTGCGTCTGTATGTACTTACATACATAAGTGTGTGTGTATGTTCGTGTGCTTTGCTATTTTGCTTTTATTTATCGTTGGTTTCCTCATTTTACGCTGATTTGTTTTGAAATGAAATTAAACGACGCATGGCAATTCAAAGCAACAGCAACAACAAAACGAGTTAAATCAAGAAAGAAATGAAGACAAAGAAGACAAACTTGACTACTGTAATCCATTATTGCTCCTAGATGAGTCAACTTTCTTATCGCTAGAGCAAACAACAAAAAAAGGTAGATAGATAGCTAGATAGATAGAGACAAATATGGGCAACGAGCCCCCCTTTCGAGGCAAGTAAACAAAAACTGTGCCAACAACTGGTTGGTCAATTTGCATTTGTTTGCAAATTAATTTATGCGCCATTCTGATTAAGAGACATTGTCTAATCACCTCGCAAATTATTGAGGTGTCTATATTATAAAGTGGTAAAAAAATAAAGACACACAACAAAACAATTCACAGTAGCTAATATTAGTGCATTAAATATGTTAATTGCAGCGGCCAAAAATACTTTTCAAAAAAGTGCAAATAAGAAAATGCGACAATCTGACAGCACTGTCATCATGACTGGCAGACAAAAGCTCAAAGGCACAGCCAAAATGTCTAATCGGATTACGAAGTTAATTTAATAGGATTTTTATTATAAATTATTTCTGTAAATAATACATTTTTGATTACTAACATTTTTGCTAAAGTTTCTTGCTGACTAACTTCGTTAAAAATATAAATATACATATATGAAAATATACATTGAGGAATAGTCTGGCAACGCTGCGCTCCAGTGTGACACTATTGTAATAAGACCAAATAAACTAAAAGCAATTAAATGTGAAATGTTGATAGTGTGCAGCCATTAGTTGTTGGTAGCAGCAACGAGGACATGGCACAGCGTGTCGTATGCGTAATATGCGCTCATTGTCCTTTGCTAACGGCGTCATTTGTTTGGCTTAATTGTCGATAAATAATTGTTGAAAGTGCGCACTACAACACTGTTTTCTGTTATCGTTGTTGTTGCTGTTTTTGGTGTCGCAAAAGAAAACACAAAAATTCGCACATCATTTTTCAAGCTCAACGGCGACGATAACAACAGCTGCAAAAATAACGAGTAGGATTTGAAGCGTGATGCTGGCAAACCTTTTAAATCTGTGTTTGTGTGTGTGTGACTGTGTGTGTGCGTGTGAGTGAGACAACCCTTAAGACAGTCCTGTGGGATGGGGAGGGGGAGCAGCTAGCGTTTATCCTTTCTCCATGGCTGATCAACCGCAAGTTACAAATGTCAAATGTTGTTTTTGTCAAAAAGGCTTTCAATGCGACGCATTGGCAACCCTTACCGACTTCCCTCTCTCCCCACTCACTCTCTTGACAACGTCCCGCATGGTTCTCAAAAGGTGCCATGACGCAACAATTCTATATTCTATTATTCACGCAAAAATTTCTACGCATTACGCATTTGAAGCGCTCCTGACATTGACTGACATTGATGACGATGATGACGCATAAAGTGGCCAGCCTCCGCTTTACTCTCATCCCCTCTCCAGCTCCCCTTTCCCGTTATAAATCGAAGACTTTCAACGCACTTCGACTTCACTTCGTTCAACGGGTTTGATTTTTTCGCATATGCTAAAGGTATCATTGGCTTCTAGCCCAAACCTTTTTTTTAGTAGTCGGAAGTGAGCGTGTTCAAATTCCGAAACAAATGTTATTTGAATTTATCCCAACGGAGTTTTCTCAACAAATTTCAAATCTTTAACTTTTCCAGTCTCTGATTTCAAGACCTTCATTCAGAGCGGACAACCGGGAATGACAATTATTTAAAGATAATAATTACTTTCACATTATCAGCTTCTTCCCTTCTTCCTTCGTTCATACCATTTATTAGGTAATGCATCTTACATAAGAAACACATTAATATCATATGAGAACTGTATAGAATTGTATTAAAAATTAAAATTTGAATTTTTTTTATCTGATGTATTTTTTTTTTTAGTAATTTAAGCTTAACAAACTTGAAATCCAATTTAATATTTTATTTAAACCTTTTTTTGTAATTTTCAATATTGTAATATTCAGACAAAATAAATCATATAAAAAATGTCAGAATCTATATTTCTATAATAAACTTCTTGGGTGATGTTTTTAGAGGTATTCAGTATATTAATATCTAAATATATATAATATACATTCATTTCCTGATGGGTAACTTTATAATTGATAAAATTAGATGTCATATTTAGTTCATTCAACACATAATTCTTATTTTTTTCATGGCATTTAACCTTAAATAATAGCATATGCTATATGTCAGACAAAACATATATCCGTATTTATAAATCAATTTTCATTTTTGTAAGCGTTATTTATAGAATATTCTTTTTTTCTAATTTTCAATATTGTAATATTCATACAAAATAAATCATATAGAAAATGTCTGAATCTATATTATTTATAATAAACTTATTAGGTGATATTGTTAGAGGTATTCAGTATATTAATATCTAAATATATATATACATTTCCGAATGTGTAAATTTATAATTGATAAAATTATCATATATCCGTATTTATAAATCATTTTTGTAAGCGTTATTTATGGACTATTATCAAATAAGAACTTGTAGATCTCATATAGAACGTTAATAAATTTGTTATACACTCAAATAAAAGCTTTTTCCTTGGCTAAATTAGAATAGTTAATAAACTGATGGCTACAATCGATCTCTCTTGCCTTAACAAATTAGATATTTAGTCTTGATTCGTAAGTTAATAGTTGTAAATTATAATAGTATACAATTCCCAATTGGATTTTCACTGATATTCACATCTCTTAATTAGATAGGATCTGGCTCGCCCTGCATTCGATAGATTTGCGTGTGTGTCTTCACGTTGACCAGCTTGTTGTGGCAGCTCCAGCTGATGTCAAAGTCCAGGTGGCGAGCACAGCGTCGCACCTCAAACTGTCCGCAGAGCACATCACCCGGACAGAGGGGCAAATGGTCGTCGATGGGGAAGAGTGTTTGCTTCCATTGTGTGACTGCTGCACTGGGCGAAGTGCTGACGATGGTTGAGTCGGGAAAGCGATAGTCAAAGTAGAGCAGCAAATGTTTGGCCAACGCTTGACGCAGAGTGCGCAGCTTGAACGGCACTTTGAAGCTTAACTCATCTGGTTGCAACGTCAGCAGATCGAAGCGCTGCAAAAGTTGCCGCTGGCACAGCACATGGTTGGCATCCACAACTCTGACCACGGGTGTGTGCAGGGCGATCTGCCAGGCGAGCGAGAGATTCAACGATCCAGCGAAACGTTTCCAATACTGGCGAGGCGAAATGATCAGATCCAGGGGATGACGTGGTTGCTCCACAGCTGTCATATATAGATTGGCGATGTCGGGAAAGATGCAACCGTTGGGCTTCAGCCACTTGTCACGGGCATAGAGCACATCCTCCAGCGTGGAGCTGTACATCAAGCAGGCACTGCAAGATTATAAGCTGTAGATTAATTGTAGTTAGTGGATCATTCCACTTGCTCACCCCATCCACTTGGAGACAATGACATCGATTGGAGGCAGTTGCAGTTGCTGCAACGGACCGTGCAACACATCGATCACATGATCTAGGCGATTGTGTTGCACCAATTGACGCGCCACTTGACACACATCACTTGACTCCACGGCATAGACACGTGCCGCACCCTGACGTGCCAGCCACATCGAAAGTAGTGCACTGCCACATCCCAACTCCAGCACGGTGGCGCCACGAAAGAGCTCTGCATTTGCCTCAATGGCCGCCTTGAAGCCAAGCATTGTTGTCTCGTCGCGCAAAACTCCTTCGTGGCGTTGCAGAAAACGCAAATAGACTTCAGGGGAAATCTCATCGAGCTCTGTTTGCTGCATGCGTTGTCCTTCAGTAGTTTCTGCGGTCATCGACGCCATAATGTGAACGAGGCATGCAACACAATTTCAAATTAATGAGATCAACGACAATTTGAATTATTTTGGCGAATAGTGTGCAAAACAGCTGTTTGCAGTTATCGATCGGAATGCTATCGATTAATTTCAGCAGGTTGGTATATTTTTATGCAAAAGTAGTATATTTTGAAGGTAATTTTGTCACTAACATAATTTTCGAAATAAAAATAAATTCTAAGCTTAATAGTTTTTTTTTAATAATTACATTTCATAATTTATTTATACCTCTCTTCCTTTGCTATATCATTTTTTCTAAATAATTTTCATACCATGGCTAAAAAGCTCTAAATGCGACAGTGTGTACACACTAGAAATTGAATAATACTGAATTTATACTTCTTATTTTATGAATTACCAACAATTTGGAAAAACTATACTAATGTCCCGATTTAACAACTCAGTATACCAAGTTTTCTCAGTTCAGCAATAATATCGAGTATCGGTCGAAAACGATTCAGTGTATAGAAATGAACGCCATAAACACCCAAATTGGCAGCCAAAGTCTGTTGAATATTTCGCACCGATAACTGAATAAAATAATTCATAACCGCATCATCATCGTCCTTAATCGGTTCCACCTCGGCTAATTGCTCTGGGGTAAGAAATACTTTGGAGAAACCTGCCATGCGTTCATATCGGGCAAAAGATTCTGGTATGAGAATGCCCAGCATAATGGGAGCCGTAATTCCAGCATTGCGAGCATCTTGTAGGAATTCCACAATAGTGTCTCCCGAGTAGCACAGTTGGGTGACAATGAAATCGGCGCCTGAATCCATCTGTAGGAAATTTAAGTTTAATAAATAAGATAAGTTTTCGTTTTATAGACTTTCAATATTTCAAAATGAAGAGAATAATATTATAAATCTTAAGAAAAGAAACATAATTATTCAATTGCACTTTTTGTAACCTTACGCATATTTTCATTTTGTATAATAAATAAATAACCGAATTTTCTAAAATTCAGTATTCAGTATTAAAATTGCAAGCAAATTTCAAATATACCGCAAATATCGCTGTGTAAATGGAATAGATGTGGTTAACTTGCCTTTAACTTCATGTATTCCATGTCCAATTCCTTGTCTCGAGGTCCTACTTGCAAATTCGTATATCCCTCCGGATAGCCTGCGACAGCAATCGCCATATCTGAAAATATAAACAGACATGCTAATCGTGCAATTGATTTGGCGGAAAATGCAAAGAAAACTCACCGCTACGAACACATCGCAAGTACTTTACCGCCTCATAGGCATAGTTATATTCCTGCCCCTCCTCGACGTGATCGCCGCGAATCATGAGAACATTGTTGAGATTCAAGTCGAGGAAATCGTTAAGATGCTGTTGGGTTAGTTTATATACCGTCATGTGAATCATGGCGGGAATGTATGGTGTCAAGCAGGGCATCATCTGAATGTTGGGAATTCTTGCCATAGTCGCCTCTTCAATGGCATCCGAAAACCGTTTCGTCCACACAACGCTAATGAATTCGGGCATTTGGGGCAGAAACATGTGAAAATCGAGGCAAGCAGTCTCGTCACCATCGAGAGGTTTCGTTTCAATGCCATAGAAGAATTCCTTGCGCTCGGTCTTCTCCCTCACAATATCAGCGATATTTACATCCTTGAGGCAGAGTTCCTTCTGGGCATCTGTAAATGTAAAGCACGGCTTGAACGGTGACCAGGGCAGCTTTGGTTCTCCGTCCATCGCTGAGTCGCCTCCGCTTTTGGTGGTACGTTTGGGTTCAAGATACTCGTACTTGAAACGCAACTGATACTGCAAATTATACTGACTACGGCTCAACGCTTTTATACTCCTGAGCAACGCTGACGCGGGTCGGATTCGGTTGAGATTAAAACACATTGTGATTTTATGTTCGTATCACCTGAACGTTGATTATAAATTGTGAAATGGGAATTATTTACAAACATAAGCTTTATCTAGAATATATATTTACAAATGTGAACTCTGTTTTATTTTCAGACTCATGACAAATGTCCCGCTTCAAATGCCACCAGAGTATTTGCCTTCTGATCATCCCGTTCCCATTCTCCTCTATTCCGTCCACTTAAAGTGTGATGCGTTATTCTTTTGAATTGAGGCGGGTTTTGTGTGCAATGTCTACACATCAATTCATTTTCGAAATATCGGACTATTTGTTAGTTGTCGATTGTAAATGCAATACTTTCCCGATTTATTTATTTACATTTAACTTCCTTCAAATCAGAGTGACGACTAAGCTATGGCCTCATAGATTGGTTTCCCAGAGACACTCAAAGTCAAATAAACAATTTGAATATTTTATCGATATTCATATAGCTTGTTGTCCAATTGGAGTTTTATATTGAGATGCAAACCTTATCGATAAAAGCTTATTCAAACAAATGGCATGGATAAATTGTCACAGTAATCAACACTATCGATCAGTGAGTCAATCCTCAATCTAAGCAAAAAACGCTTAATTTTGCATTGCTTTGCAATTTATTTGTTTTATATTTTTTGTACATCATAACTAACAATCAGCTTTCGAATTTTTGGGAATTCCCTTCGAGCGGAGCTCACGCAGTACCTCGACAACCGGCTCGAAATGATTGAGCGTAAAGAATTGAATACCATATATTCCCAAGTCAGCCTCCAATATCTGTTGTATAATTCGCACCATCAATTGCACAAAATAATCCTTCACCTTAGTGTCATCGCTGCTCAGCTGCTCCACTTCAATTCGTGCCTCAGGCGAGAGACGGACTCCAGTAATTCGCTCGATAATCTGATAGTTGGAAAAGGAATACGGCACTATAATGCCAACCAAAATCGGAACCGTAATTCCTGCAATACGGGCGTCCTTTATGAGCTCTATGATTTTCTCGGCAGAGTAACACAATTGGGTGATAATCAAATTGGCACCGATATCGATCTGTAATCACACAAATATTACAAATTTGAAATCTTAAAAGAACTAAAATTATTAAGATCTGCTATGTTAAATAAAATATGATTTTTTTCTAAGATAGCTTAAGATTAAATAGCTTTGTTACTTTAGAATAATCTGAATACTTAAGTGGCGGTATTTATATGTTAAAATACTGCAAATACTGATGCATATATGTACTATATATTTTTTCGCTTCAACTTGCCTTTAACTTCAAGTACTCAATATCTAAAGCCTTGTTTCGCGGTCCAACTTGCAAATTCGTGTATCCTTCCGGATAACCAGCGACAGCAATTGCCAGCCTATCTGTAAAAGGATTTCACTGATCGCGCAACAATAAAGCAAGTACAAATAATACTCACTACCACGAGCAGCACGCAGATACTTGACAGCCTCGTAGGCATAATTATATTCCTGTCCCTCCTCGACGTGATCGCCGCGAATGACGAGCACATTGTTGAGATTTAAATCGAGAAAATCGTTGAGATGCTGTTGGGTTAGACGATGGAGCGATATGTGGGCCATGGCAGGAATAAAAGGCGTCAAATGTGATACCGTCTGAATGTTGGGTAATTTTGCCATGGAAGCACTGCGAATTGCATCCGAGAATTGTTTGGTCCACACAATGCTCATAAATTCAGGCATTTGGGGCAGAAACATTTTAAAGTCCAGACAAGTATTTAAATCCATTTTGAGGGGTATCTCGATTCCATAGAAGAATTCTTTACGCTTACTCTTCTCCTTCACGATTTCGGCGATATTTGGATCGTTGAGGCAGTGTTCCTTCTGGTCATCTGTAAATTCAAAATACGGCTTTATTGCTGAAGCGTTCGCTTCGGAGCTACACAATCTTTTAGCAAACATCCAATGATATTTGCAATGAGAATGATACTGATTCCGTTTTATCGTTCTCATGCTTCTCAGAAAAGTTGTATGGGATAGAATTCGACTGAGGTTGAAACACATTGCTATTAAATGTTTCTAATATATTTAAGCTAAATATAATTCTAATTAAATGTTACATCTAAATTTTGAATTTTTTACATACATATTAATTTGTTTACGCATGTGAACTTTGTTTTATTTTCAGTCTTGTAAACTTCGCCAACAGTTATTCCACTTTCAACATAACCTTCCATAATTAATTAGAATTAGGCATTCCTTACATAGTGGCGGCTTTTGCAACAATCGCACTCATTGTTATATCTATAGTAAGTGCATTGTTAAAAACATTTTCGACTTACCATTTTTATTTTATTTTCTAATATTCAACCATCTAAATATTAAAATTACGCCTAAACGATGCTCTATTAGGTTGCTGAGATTTTTCCAATGTGTTTTATCCAGTGTTGCCAAATTGAGTATTTGAATATACTATCGATATTTGTATATATTCCAATAGGAATGTTATCGAGAGATGCGCTAATGCAGTTGGACGTATGTACGTCATCGTTGAGGGCTATGGCATTAAATTGCACTTATATGCATTATACAACAACATTTTATGATGTTTTCTATTTGCCTCTACTAATATTGTCTTACTACAATCAATACTTATTGATCACACCTTTAAAACGCCAATATAAACAAGCAATGTTTATTAATTGCACTTTGCAAAGCAAGTTTGCTTTATTTATTTTCACATTACTATACATTTGTTTGACTAATCATCAGCTGCCGTCTCCTTGGGTATTCCCCTCAAGCGCAGCTCACGCAACACCTCAACAGTGGGTTCAATATGATTGAGCGTAAAGAATTGAATACCATATATTCCCAAGTCAGCCTCCAATATCTGTTGTATAATTCGCACCATCAATTGCACAAAATAATCCTTCACCTTAGTGTCATCGCTGCTCAGCTGCTCCACTTCAATTCGTGCCTCAGGCGAGAGACGAACTCCAGTAATTCGCTCGATAATCTGATAGTTGGCAAAGGAATACGGCACTATAATGCCAACCAAAATCGGAACCGTAATTCCTGCAATACGGGCGTCCTTTATGAACTCTATGATTTTGTCGCCAGAGTAACACAATTGTGTGATAATCAAATTGGCACCGACATCAATCTGTAAATCACGCAAATATCATGGCAGATAATAAGGGGCTTTATAAGATTAAGTGTGACCAAAAGCACTAATTGGATAATTCTCTAATTTGCTATCCTATTGTTAGTTAACCAATTGGTTTTATAATTTGAATTAGATGTCCTTTCAAGGATTGTAAGTGGCCGGGATACAACAAATTTCATAGCTTTCGCTCTAACTGTATATAAGATATTCCTCATCATGCTGATGGACAGATAGTCAGACAGACAGAAGGAAAGGGGTTTGTATATCTCTCACCTTTTGCTTCAAGTACTTCATGTCTTGGGTCTTATTCGGAGCATCGCTGGTCAAGCTCGTGTAGCCTTCGGGATAACCGCCGACAGCAATTGAGATATTATCTGAAAGACTCACACAATCTCAGCCTGCATTGGGAGAAGACTAGTGAATGCTCACCTCCCCGGACACGTCGCAGATACTCCACCACCTGATAGGCATAACGATAGTCCTGCTGCTCATCCAAACTATCGCCACGGACGACGAGCACATTGCTGAGATTCAGTGCCGCAAACGCATCCACATGCTGTTGGGTTAGACGATAGAGAGACAGATGCGGCATCGCGGCAATGTGAGAGTTGAGGTGGGGAATCAATTGGATGCTGGTCACGTCATCAAAGTTGCCAGTGCGTCGAATGGCATCGGTAAACTGCTTCAGCCACACAAAGCTAATGAACGAGGGCAGCAGCGGCAAAAAGTCATGAAAGTCCACACAATGGGCTTTCCCCTCGTTTTGGGCCATTATCTCGATGCCATAGAAGAATTCCTTCTGCGCCGTCTTCTGGGCCACAAGCTCAGCAATGCTTGGCGTTAATTCCTGCTGATCGCCGGTGAACTTAAAGCATGGCTGAATGCTAGCTGGCAATGGCGATGTTGGTCGCAGGCTGTTTGTTGTAGCCAAATCGATGGGGTGCATGATGAAGTATATAGTAAATAGCCGCTTAATGAACGCTTGCTCACGCTTGCTTGAGACCGCTCAGACAACTGACAACTCTGCTACCTCTCTGCTACTGATAGGGTCTGTCCCTCATTTCCACAGTTGGCGCCGGCTGTGGCTCGGACTCGGATTCGGAATCGGAATCGGATTCGGGTTACAGATTGCGATTCTCTCGATTCACTGTGGTTTCCATTGTTTACTACTACTAACGAAAAAAAGAAAAGAAAAACAACTGAAATAAATAAATAAAAACCCCGCACACAGGTTATCGCAATTGCTTTTTTTTTGCCCATAACAAAGCTCACACTTTTTCAATCTGCCAGACACAAACTATATAAATTATTCCTCATAAACGCAAAAGTGTGAAAGAACATTGCACAAGTTCTCCATTTACAAAGATAAGATTAAAGTCAATAAATAAAACGTTTAGTTGCCCATTCAAAATCAAAACTAGGTTAACAGCTTCTAGCGTTAAAAATGAAATTACGTTTTTTCTTGCAATCTTATATAGACTTAAAGTTGCACAAATTTTGTAATTGAAAAATAAATATTTTTGTTTTATTGTAATTAGCAAAGATAAGATTCCTGTCAACTTCTAACAACTTGTGTTGCCCATTGTAAAATAATTAGTTAATCAATTTTAAGCGCTTAATCGGAATGAGAAATTTTGTTTATTTTAATTTGTTTATCTTTAGATTTTCTCTATAAAAGCAAAACAATGCGGTGTTACTATTTTAATATACCAAATCAATATACCGTATAAATACAGAAATATACCGATATATATATTTGGTATATTGATTTAAAAATTATGTCTCAATCACTTATATAGACTCTGAGATCTATGGGACACAGATACATACATACATGGCTATATCGTCGTAACAAAACAAGAATATATACTATATATGTATCTACATTATATGCTAGGTTTGGAGATGCCTATTAATATACCAAATATAGAATTTAGCGTATTTTGGTAATTTTGTTGTATATTAATTCGATATATTTTAAGAATTATACTACACTGTATTGCTTTTATTCAAAATGGGTTGCGGATATCTCACAATCGAGCACACTCGACTATAGTTTTCTTACTCGTTAAAGCTGAAATTGCATCAGACTTAGCAACCATTAAAAAGCTATTGCATTCCGCAAATAAATTAATTTTAGTTACAAATGCATTCATGTAGATGTGTGAAGACTTTTGCTGCAGCTAAGCAATAAAAATGCAGATGTTATTTCAATTATTAACAGAATTTATATTTTACTTTCATTGAGCTTTGTTTATGTTATATAAATCTTTGGCAATACAATTTAAAATTTAAATAGAATTCTTTCTTACTTACTCCCAATTGATTTCATAATCAATTATGGTCATTGAAAGCAGTTTGAAATGTAAACACTTGAAATTAAAACAACAAATATAGAATCAATTCTATTTTTGTTCTAGGAACTGACTATAAAACCTAATGAGGTATTACATTTGATGCGATGCCACATTGGGGATATTATATGTTAGAGCTATGCAAACAAGACCTGCAGTCAGCTTGAAACTCGCTGTTGTCCTGCAGGCCAAGGACATCAGTTGAAAAAGTGCAACCATGAGGTGTGTTTGCCTCTTTCTCTGGTGCTGTTGCACTGCAGCTTTGATAAATGGTCGGATAGAGTCAACAGTGCAAAGTGACAGTCTTTATAAGAGAGCACTTCGATTAATATCGATGTACGACAACATATTTCATTATAAAAACTTTATTATATATGGCAGCTTCGATGTAGACTTGGAACAATCGGTTGGCTCTTCATTCGTCCATCGAATGATGATGAGATTCAACAGGCCTGTGATTATTGCTGGTTCCCGAACAGATTCAATGCATAATCTTTTAAGTTTGCATAATTTCGCAGTGGTTTTTATCAGTGGAATGTCTGATCCGATGTGTTATATAGTTAAAAACACGTTGAGACGATTAATATATCTTCCCATACTATTTGTGTATGAGTCGAAGGATAATTTGCCACTTAATGCAACTGAAATTGAAGCCTTTTTCAAATGGTGTTGGAAATCGCAATTGTATTTTGTGGCTCTCATATTTGAACACAACAGTGAAAGTGTGATTTGGACATATGACTTTAAGTCGAACTTGACAATATATCGAATCACAGAAGAAAAATTACGCAATTTTAAATTCCAATCAATGTGTCAAATGTATGGACAGCAATTAACAATATCTGTCTATGATAGTGTGCCAGATGTATTTGTGGTAAGTGGAAAATTAAACTCGAATTCGAATTCTAATTTCGTACTTATTTTTAGTATGAATCAAAGCAGCAAAATGATCTAACAGGAAGCAACAAAAGTCTTGGTGGCGAATCTGGCATTTTGTTAACCGAGCTAATTCGCCATGTGAATGGAACTATGAAAATTATTCAATTGCCAAGGAATAATTTTTGTCGTGGCAATACTCTTTACTGCATGAGGAATATTACAATTGATATAAGTGCAAATTTGCAGTGGACAACTAATTCGAGTCAATATAATTCTCCCTTCAAATTATCGAAAAATTGCCTTGTTGTGCCCTTTAAACGTCGGATAAGTATACGAAAATATGTCAAGCAGATTTGTGGAAATTGGACAATAATATCTTTCTTTGGATTATACTTAATTGCGAATGCAGTGATTAAAAAGTTGTACCATCGACGTATGAAACTTGATGATTTGATCTTCCGATCTATTGAGATTTGTTGTGATCAGCCCATAAGTGAGCGAGTAATTCGCAATATGAGAATGGCCGAAAAGATGATGATGATCTGCACCATGGTCTACAGTTTGCTAATATTGACACTATTTTCTGGCGCTCTAACAACACTCATTACCACAGGTATTCATATGCCAGAGATTGTCGACATCGATTCGTTTGTGGCAAGTGATTTGCGTGTTATGGTGTCCAAAGGTCATCAACGTGAAATGATAAAACCGGGAACAATGCCCAAAGAGATACTGAATAACATTGTATTCGTAGACGAGCAGATACACGATGCACATATGAATTCACTGAATGATAGCT
This sequence comes from Drosophila albomicans, assembly GCF_009650485.2. Classification (NCBI taxonomy): domain Eukaryota; kingdom Metazoa; phylum Arthropoda; class Insecta; order Diptera; family Drosophilidae; genus Drosophila; species Drosophila albomicans. The sequence continues at coordinate 14,383,030 of NC_047629.2, read as the reverse complement.
TTCTCTACATAATTCCCACACATAAATGGGTCCTTTATGAGTTTGCTCAGAAACGTCTGCGAGAACCGAAATTGAAATTGGCACCCGAGCCTCTGTGCAGCGTATCACGTATTCTTGGCTTTCCAGCTCGTCCGGCGTTGCCTTTGACCTTCCAATTGAGTAGCTTCATGGATAACTCTCGCGACACGGGACTCACTGAGAAATGGTTACGCATGGGACTTGAGCAGCTGAAGAAAGCAGAGCTGATCAAACAAGCTCCTTACGATCCACCAACACTTTTACGATTGCCTTTGGAATTCTTTATGGTTCCCTTTATATTTTTATTGTGTGGTTTGTCTTTAAGTTTGGTGACATTTTTCTTTGAATTCATCTTAATGTGGTGGCGTCAGCAATCGAAAGAATCTGAAAATGTAATTATTGTATAAACACAGCATTAAGATTAAATGTTGTCTCTTGTTGTCTATAAAAAGCACTTGGATAAATTACATATTATAGCAATAAGAATATAACGTTTGCGAAATTTGAATTTTAAATAATCTCAGCAGCAAATAAACAAAATTAAATATTATAAACAAGTAAGAAAACTACAGTCGAGTGTGGTTCAAGATGCCCGCTACTAAATTTCAATAAAAGCAAAACAATGCGGTATTATTTCTAAATTAATATACTAAACAAAATTAATATTGCCTGAATGCTGTATTTCGCAGCAGACTTTTTTGCTAAATAACTTTTTTTCTTAAACAAATTGTACATTTGTTATCTTTCCTCGCAAAATATTTTTCAGTACTGATGTTATTATTGTTTGTACAACAAATCAATTCTAGCTCCAACATCTTTAGCTAGAGTTTTCACTGTAGTTTGGAGAGTCAAAACTGCTCTTATATATGATTGCCAAATACTGCTTTGCATGCCATCGGTTATCACACTCGATTTTAAAAATAGCCTCGGTCAATTCTTAATGTCAAATCATTTTGATATTTGTTGTGACTTGCACTTCGTAGGCTACATACATGTAAATAAGTGTTTTTAGTCTCTCCTAGTTTGAATTTTAACACAATAAATTTAAATTTAATTCGGCATCGTTTAGTTCCGTTTTACGCTGGATCGAGTGCAGTTGTCAAATTCAAAATGAATCGAATTATAAAAACTGTTGTTTTGATACTCTTATTACAAAAACTTTCTACTGCTGAAGCTTTTATGGACGAGGTAAGAGAAATGTCCTCTCTTTGTAAACTGTGTGCTAAAAGTGAATATTCTTTATCTCTGCCAGACTTGTGAAGTGAACCGAGAAAAGGAACAACAGTGCCGCAGTTATACTTACTCCGTTGTTAAGCCTATGCTAGACTACTTGCACCAAGTAAACGAAGAGCTACAAGAAAGCAAATCAAAAGATAAAATCATAAAGGACTTAAAAGAAAAGTTAGTTCAGCAGGAAATGAATGAGGCATTGATTAAAGAATTGCGATCTCAAATCGATTTTCAAAAGAGAATAGATAGTCTAACTATGATCAATAAAAAGTGCAAGGCCGAATTAGCGAGTAAATCCGCGGAGTTAGATAAATTAAATGTTGAAATGAAAAAACTAAATTCTAGCCTTCTTGAAAAGAATCAAGAAATTGCAAATATTAATATCAACAAAAATAATGAAATAGAGAAATTGCAGGTACAAAATATTGAGAGATTAACAATACAATCTAAACTTTTTGAAGAATGTAAAGATTTTGTAGACAAATTTAAGAAATTTGAAATTTGTGAAGCTCAATTGAGGAATCTGAATAACAGTCTTATTGAAAAGGATAAAAGTATTTCGAGATATAATGTAGAGATCCAAAATGTAACAAAATATAAAAAAATAGTTGAGTTGCAATTTAAGGAGAGTCAAACAAAGTTGCTAAAGATAGAAAAAGATAACCAGTTATGTGAAGCAGAAAATTATAAATTAAATAGAACATTTGACCATATTCCATCAGATTGTTCTTCTTTTGAAAGTAATCCTGGAATTCATACGATTAACCTTCCTGGCTTTGATTTATCCGATGTTCTATGTAGCAATATCTCTGAATTTGAAGGTAGTTGGTTAGTCATTTTACACCAAGTTTTTAGTGCAAAAAAAATTTTCAATAGAGATTGGGCCACCTATCGCGAGGGATTCGGTTCCTTGGATAGCGAATTTTTCCTTGGACTGGAGAAAATCCATCGTCTGACAAGTTCTCGACGCCACAAGTTTTATATGATTATGAAAGAACTAGGGGGCCGCATTCACGGGACTCATTATTTGGATTTTAAAATATCTGATGAAAACAGTGGTTATGCGCTGAATTTGGGTGAAATCTATCAAGGGTACCCTATGCCCGACTTCAAACTATATAAAGGCATGAAATTTTCAACATACGATCGAGACAATGACAATCATAAAGATAATTGTGCTTCTCGAAACAAATTTGGCTGGTGGTACAATAATTGCTATATATGGTAAATATTTAAAATGATTTGTGTACAGTTAATATACACATACTATATGTATTTATAATGAACTTTATATTGCTTTTTATACAGTCAAGCAAGTGGATTGGATCGTAATTCAATATGCGGCAGCCGTGTTATAGAATTTACTATAATGATACGTCCGTATTAAGACAAAAAAATATAGATAATTACAAAATTGAAATTGAAAATCAGTTATATAAATAATTTTTTTGATAATTTCCGTCTAAATAAAATGCTGTGAGTCGAAGAAATTTCAATTTCAATAAAAGTCCAATATGCAATAATAAAATAAATATTTAGCATTAATATTCAATATTCTCATAGATGAAGCCATTTCAGGTGATTAATTAATGCAAAAAATTAACAAGAGAGAGGCTTTGGCACTCTGCATTGCGTGTTAATTCTTCTCCTCGGACTTGGCAATGACGTCACCAAAGCAGCTTGATACCTTAGAGACAAACAGTGACAACAGCATTTCGCTGATAAGCGACTGAAACTCGAGAGCGACTTTGCTTTGATATTCACAGGCGGAAGCAGTGCTCTTTAATAGTCGCTAAGCTGTAGAGAGCGAGATTCAGTGTAGCTGAGGAGAGAGCAATAAATTGAGATGGTCGACGAAACAATCAGAAGAATCTGTTGCTTACTGCAAAAAATTCAAAATAATGCAAATAACAACTTTAGTAACGATTGCTAGACTCCAAGATACTCAGTAATAATATTTATTATTTTTATCAACATTTTTCAAATAGATGCTTCTCTCTGCCTCTTACAAAGTTATGATATAATTTTTCCCTATGGATTGCGGATATCTAAATAAAACAATTAATAATAAATTCAAAATGGGCTGCAAAGATTTTGTGACATTCATTGTATTTGTATCAGGTATGATTCCCTATTCCTAAAAAGACAGCACTCAATGTCTAACTCATGCTAATCTTGGCTGTGTACTTCTATTTTGTACTTTTCTGCAATATTAATACATAATACGAACAATGTACATAATCGTAAATACAGCGAAAACTCTCCTGGTGGAACACTCAAGGTCTGTCAACTTTAGAGGATCTCTTCCTTATAGAATGCATTGCACTAATAAGTAAAGTTTAATATTTTAAACTCACACTAGAATGTCTAGAATGCATATTCTTCACAGTAAATGCAACTATTTTCCTGACAAATTCCGATGTGAGTTTGAATAGGTTATCAGACCTGATTAATCAATTGAGAATTTTGAGTCACTTGAACTGAAAACGCGCATATTTAAATGCAATTTAATTCGAAATTAGTTCTCTTATGTACTTCATCGAGTGCAGTTGTCAAATCAAAATGAGACGTTTTCTAATAAATGTAGTTGTGATACTTTTAGCACAACAATTCTCCGCTGCTGCAGCTTTTATGGACGAGGTAAGAGAAATGTTCTCACTTTGTAAAGTGAGTGCGTAAAGTGAATATTCTTTATCTCTACCAGACTTGTGAACTGAACCGAGAAATGGAACAACAGTGTCGCAGTTATACTTACTCCGTTGTTAAGCCTATGCTAGACTACTTGCACCAAGTGAGCGAAGAGCTACAAGAAAGCAAATCAAAAGATGAAATCATAAAGGACTTAAGAGAAAAGTTAGCTCAGCAGGAAATAAATGAGGCATTGATAAATGAAATGCGATCTCAAATTGATTTCCAAAAGAGAATAGATAGTCTAACTAAGAGCAATAAGAAATGCAAGGCCGAATTAGCGAGTAAATCTGCGGAGTTAGATAGATTGAATGTTGAAATGAAGAAACTAAGTTCTAGCCTTCTTGATAAGGACAAAGAAATTGTAAAAATTAATATCAGCAACAGTGGAGTTACAATTAGAGCCGATCTTTAAACATGATAAACATACCATTTTTTTTTTTAAATTCATAATTTCCACTTAACATCACAGTTGCGTATGACCTCAAACACCCATCGCCATAATCGTATATAGTACACTGTAAATAAAACTACTAATAAAACTTTATGAAGCACAAGTTGATTTAAAGAGACACGTATCCTGTGCATGTCGAGGACAGTAGTTGAAAAAATGCAGCCATGTCGAGTGTTGGCTTTTATCTCTGGTGCTGTTGTATTTTGGCTACAATTCATTTTGGTCACAATTCATTGAAACCTGTCGATAAAAGTGGCTGTGAATTTGACAATGTTATTCACATAATTTCAATGTTTCAACCCTTTATGCATTTCAACAACTTTGTGTTATTTGTGGGACATTCGCATGAGGCTAAAGGAAGCGCAATTGCCACATCTCTTCATCGCAGTGTCATGCACACTTTCGGCCGTCCAGTGATTGTTGCTGGCTGTGATACTGGGCCACTTAATCATATTATTACCACTTACAATTTAGGCCTGGTTCTCTTCACTGGCATTCAAGATCCCATACTCAATGTGGTTATAAACGCATTGGGCAAAAATTCGATCTCGACGATTCCGATTCTCTTCGTATACAAATCGTCAGATGGTTTACCACTCACAGCAAATGGGAGAGCTGAATTTTTTCATTGGTGTTTGAAATACGATTTCCGAAATACGATGATAACTTTCGAAAACAAGACTCATGATCTGGAACTGTGGACATATGAGATGTATGATGACATGCTAATACATCGAGTAACACAAATACCGAACAGCTTTAAAAGAAATCACCAATCATTGATATATCAACGTCAGCTGAAGGTTGCTGTATATCAAAATTTGCCGTTTGCTTTTGTGGTAGGTCTTCAATAAAAAGTGTTTTAAATAAGTATTAAAACAAAAACACATTCCTAAAATTTATATAAAACACGGCTATACTTTTGCACACTTTACGTTATTATATTCTTTTATTATTATTTTTATCTTATTCTTTTCAGAGAATTTAACTATTAAGATTTTGTTTTTATTTTATTTATTATAAAATTGGATTTAAATATTTTAATGAAAAAAAATGTACATTTGAACCCATTCATTGATAACATATTAGTATTCAATTTTGGATTTTTATTAAAAAGAAAACTTTAATTTTTATTTTTGAGCTATAATCAAACAAGTAAGAAACCTACAGTCGAGTGTTCTCGACTGTGAGATACCCGCTACCCATTTTGAATAAAAAAAATATATATATTTTGTGGTATTTTTCTCAAAATATACCGAAAAATATACCAAATGGTATATGTGGTATATCCATATAGTACCGCATTCAAAATATACCATAGACTGCACAATATACCAGATTGTCGGTCAAAGCAACTAAGACCCCTAGTAAGTAGGTGTTTTTGCCCATACAAAAGTATTTCTTTAATAACTTTGACAATTTTAATCTGATCGCAACCAAATGTTCAGGAATCATAACTACTATAGTAATTATTGTATATTCCAAAATTCAACTCTAGCTTTAAAATTACGCTTGTTATTCGATTTTTTTGATTTGCGGGGGCGGAAGTGGGCGTGGAAAAAATTTGAAGCAAATTTGATTAGCGTGCAAACATAACAAATGCTATCGAAAAAAATTATGGCTCTATTTCTTATAGTCTCTGAGTTGCAGTGTTTCATACGGACGGACGGACAGACGGACATGGCTAGATCGTCTCGGCTGTTGACGCTGATCAAGAATATATATACTTTATAGGGTCGGAGATGCCTCGTTCTACCTGTTACATACGTTTCCTGTCGGCACAAAGTTATAATACCCTTCTACCCTATGGGAACCGGGTATAAAAAATTTCGCAAATGTTTAAAGTAAAAATGAAATGAAATATCATATGTGGTTATAATTATTTAAAATTCAATTTAATTGTGTAGTAGTATTTCATCGATATACCAAATATGGGCTTTGGTATATTTTAGTATGTTTTTAAAATAATACCGCACTGTTTTGCTTTTATTTAAAATTGATAAAGAATATCTCACAGTCAAGCACACATAACTGTAGCTTTCTTATTTGTTTATATACCCATATATTAACATATATAATATTATTGTTTACTAAATACCTAATATCTACAAAATCTTTTTAATTTTCTTTTTCAGTTAAACTCTAGCGATCATCGGGATTTAACTGGAGGTGGAAACGTAAGCCTTGGAGGCGAAACCGGGATTTTGTTGGCCGAGTTTGTTCGCTTCATTGGCGGAACGTTGCAGATCATTCCACTGTCAAGAGAAGAATATTTTACCAATGTGACAGTTGGCGATAGAATGATTGATTTTGGTGCTAATATGCTGCCTAGTACGGAAGCTCCCACCGGAATTAGTCCTCTGGTGATAGCCACAAAATATTGTTTAGTCGTACCCTTTGAACGTCAGGTGCCTCTATCAAAATTTTGCACAGTTTTCTTTAGGATTCCCACTTTAAATGTAGTCTCCATAATTATTCTTATTGTCGTGGCACTAATCAAACGATTTATAAATCCACACAAGCCTATTGCTGATATAATTTATATGTCATTTCAAGTCCATTGGGGACAGGCGATACCAATTCGAACCATTAATCGTATGGGTATAGCCGAAAAGATTCTGACAATTTGCGGATTGATCTTTAATCTCTATATAACAACAATTTTATCTTGCATCTTGGCCACGACACTAACTACAGGCAATCGTATGCCTGAAATTATCGACATTGAATCATTTGTGGCAAACGACATCAGTATCATGATTTCTGAAAATCAGATGAAGGAACTCTCGCAAGTCGATAATATTCCTGTGGAATTATCCAGGCGTATGTTTGTTGTGCCTCAGGAAATACTTGAGCGACATTTAAATTCCCTTAACGATAGTTACGTATACCTAATGGAACCACAACGATTTGCACAAATGAAGTTTATGCAACAGCGCTTGCGGCGACCCAAACTAAAAATGGCACCCGAACCTCTATGCACTCTCGATCTATATCTCCGATTGCCCATTCGACAAGAATTAAGTTTCCTGTTGGTTTTGACACGCTTTGTTCAAGATGCCACAGAATCGGGACTGAGAGAGAAATGGATGCAAATGGGATTTGAGCAGTTAAAGCAGGCAAATATGATTCGACAAGCTCCTTACGATCCACCTTCATTGAGGGGCCTTTCACTATCATTCTTTACATTTGGGTTCCAGATTTATGCTACTGGCATAATATTGAGCCTGATTGTTATGCTAATTGAATGTATCTATGGCTACTGGTTAAAACGATCTAATAATTATAATAATGTAATAATAGTATAAACATATTATATAAATTCAATTCTTGTATTGTTTCTTTATGTCGCTTTAATAAAATTTGCATTAATGTGTGCATGAATAATGTGTTTATAATTATTTCAAAAAGCTAAGATGGGTAGAAAACTTTTGAATTATTATTGCTGGAAAATAGTTAAGTACATATATAATTCAGAGATACTTTATAATCATGTTTTTTCTATATTTCTGTATTTTGTGTATTAAAATATCATCTAATATAATTTACAATACTTTGTTGTGCAAATTGATTCAGTAAATGCACCATATTTTGTAATTTTATTTTCAGTTTTACAAATTTTCTTTATGCTAAATAGAGCTAAGAATTCAAGATTAAAGTAATAATCGTGTAGCTATTTGATTATTGAAATATTTACTCAGTGAATTTTACTTGGCATACATTGAAACAAGCACAACAATAAAATCATAGAACATACATTATACTTTATATAGTATTAATAGATTGAAATATTTTGTCGATTTTCATCTTAATTTATTTCAATGTAGTGTGTAAAAGATATAAATTGTTACTAAAGTCTAGGTTATAAAGTTAAAGGAATAAAAAGTATACTTTAAATATTCTGGCTTTTGTTTCAAATAATAAATTAAAATATAAGAACAATATTAAAGAAGAATATTGTGTTTATAAAAAAAAATTCTAAATTCTAAATTCAATCATACATCATAGGAAAATTTAGAAAAAAAATGATTCGAAGATTGTGCTTAATAAATAATAAATTGGTATAGCTATTAGTATTACTTGATATTGATTGAAATACAATTTGCCAGCTTCTAAGAGCCTCATATATCTCTTTTATAGCTCTCGAAATAGATGAATTATGTTTGTGTGTTTGTGTGTGTGTTGCATTCGTGCAATTGAAATTTTATAATTGTGCACGAAATGGATTTATAGTTGGAAACGATTATGTAATTACATATTGAAGCTACAAATGAGATATTTCATTAAAAACAATTTTCAAGTAGCTTGTTGCAATTTGTGAGCACAGCCAGCAAACAAAACGAAGCTATTCATTTCCCCATTTTACGATCGGCTGTTTCAATGGGGCAAATTGTTTGATGGCGTTAATTACAAAAATGCAGACCATTTAGATTAGAGCAGAGCAAAACGCAGAACGCAAATCGATTGCTTTGGGGAGCGCATTTAATTGCTGTCGACCACTTGAAAGCCATACGAACCGATCTCATCCAATGCGATTTCGCCCCTCTTTGGCCACTTGGGTTACGCTCCACAGCCATAATCATAATTTAAATTGCCGCTGGCAGCACTTGAGAGACATAAAAAAAAAACGCTATACAAAAAGTAAAAAAAAAAGCAACAGAAACAAGATCGTGGGGCGTTGAATGGCAGTCAAGAGCCAGAACCAACTTTCTGAAATGGAATTGAAAATCGAATATATAAAAAAAAAATCAATGCTTAAAAAATAAAGAAAGAAACTTAAGAGAACAAGACAGCCCCATCGGGTGTCGGGCGTCAAGTGGCAATTAAAGATTCATTTTACTGCTCGACTCCTCCTCGAAAACAAAAGGAAACAAAAAAAAACTCATTTTTATTTCCGAAATGTCTGCACTTAGCTCTTGGTCCCCCAGAATTTCATCCACACAAAAAATGTATCGTTAAATTATCAGCTTGTATTATATATTACAAATAAGATATAATATGTGGAGATGCAATAACCTGTCACGTTGCATCCTGATATATGGGCCACGTATAGATTTGTGCCCTCTGCTGTATTTATTGCAATATTAAATCATTTGTCTCGACTGCAAAGAATCTCGCTTCATTTGGAAATAATTATACTCTAAGGTAATAATAAAAAAGATTTTATATACTGCTTGATATACTGATTTGATATACTACCAAATTTTGTAATTATATTAGTTAGTCTGAGAAAAAAATTAGCTTATAAGAAAATCACTTAAATAAAGGATTTATATTGGTTTCATTCTATTCTATCATAGCTCTAAAAAGATTTGAATTGCATTATTGAAATTTTGTAAACTGTTAATGATAGAAAAATTGTGATTTTCTGTATCATAAAATAAAGTATATACAATATAATTATATTTAGTTCGCCAATATTATAATTTTCAGGTAAATATGTTTAAAGTAATATGTAAAATAAGTTGAAATTCATTTATGCTAAAATAAAATAAAAAATGTGATTGTTCATTAGTATGTGGTGGAATCATATAAATATAATATTAACTTCTCTATAATAAAAATAACGAATCGTAATAAACATATATTATTAGAATAGTTTTATATATGTATATATGATAATTTTTATATTTATAGTTGCTCAGTTCTTTGGCACTTTTCGTGCCGAGTTGACGCTTTTTACGAGCCGACATTAATAAAAATATTTTGTTATTTGTGATAATTTCAGCGATATAAAATTGTTTATGATTATTAGTTTTCGCTTAGGAAACAAACCCCGAGACACGCAGACAATGCCCAAGAGGCAAAGGCAAAGGGAGCGAGAATAAGAATGGGAATCGGAATAGGAATGGGAAAAGGGAACCTGTCCCTATGTGAGACAACGGCGGCGGCGACATTGAGAAAGTGGGCACTAAATCAGCAGCGGCGGCAGCAGCGGAGGAGTCGCCGTCTTCACCGCCTAATTACAAATTTGATGCAGCTGCAGTCAGTCAACGATGCCTTCAACGGACCTTGAAATATATTTTCGACTCTCTCTCTCTCTCTCTCTCTCTCTCTCTCTGTCTCTTGCCACATTAAAAATTTGTTCGGCTGGCGCGGCACATGTGGCATGAGATGGGATCGGGGCACAGTTGCCCTCAGGATGTGTTCAGGTCTAAATGTGTTTATGTGTTCATATATATGTGTGTGTGTGTGTGGGATCGGAAATGCGGCGACGCATGGAACCTGTTCCACACTGATTTTGCTTTGTTAGAAGGCCATTCTAAAATTAAATAACGCATCGAATCTGTGGGGTAGAGAGATGGGAATGGGATCGTGTCATATTGGTCTCTAATAGGACACAAATAAACACGAACATAAAAATACACACAATGAGTAGTCGCTGTTTAACCCAAGTTATGGATTTATGTGCGTTTTGTTTGCAGGCAACAAGGCGACAGCCATAAGATACTCTATTATTATTATTTTTTCTCTTTTATTTGAAAATGGCGTAATGCAAGCGTTGCCAGACTTTGCAGTCATATGCATTTACATACAAATATTAATACGGGCGATCATGATTCGCCAATTAAGTTGCGATAGGGCTTAACTATCGATGACGTCGATAGTACTATCGGTATAGCTCCACTTTCAGTTTCATTTTAGTAGCTGTTAATTGTAGTTTTCCGAAAAGTTGAGCGAAATTTCTTTGTCAGTGTCATAAAAACAATTTTCATATGATTGAAAAGCTGTCCAAATGATGGATGTGCATTGCAAAATATTAAATAACGTGTAAAAATGAAAACCCTTTAAACGCAATCAGTGAAGATCTTATGTGCTGGCTGGAAAAATGCACTGATTTTAGCGCCATACTTGTGAAATAAAAAGCGCTGAGCTGAGAGATTAAATTACAAGTCAAGGCAAGGCAAGGCAAGGCAAGGCAAAAAGACAAGACACGTAAATCCTCCCCCAAAGGAAATGAAGAAATCTTTGATGAAATGCGGCAGCTCAAGCGCCAGACTCGTCACGCACAAAACCCCTACAAGGCAAAAGGGGGCAAGGTGCCCATGGTGGAGGAAGGGAGTGAAAGATGGAAGACGGAAGATGGAAGAAGGAAGGAGTATGGAAATGGAAATGGAGAAATTACGCTGCAACACTCACGCATGAGATACATTTCAGTTGCTCAGCACTCTGCTGTAATGTATGAGATACTTTGGCTCTGTCTAAATTAAAAAATTCCATGGAGAGCCGAGCACATTATAATGCTGCTGCCGCTGCTGCAGGATGGTAAAAGAAAAAAAAAAAAACAACAACAAAATACAGCAAGTAAAGAAAGAAATGTAATAAAGACATGAGTTGTGAAATTATTAAGATGATTATGAAAAACGAGACGAGTCTGCTGTGAACTGACAAGGAGCTCAAGCAACCGACGATAGACGATGTAAGTTGTAGCATAAGTCTGCCTTCTTAGTGGTTGATGGAATGAGGAGGTATCTAGGAGCTTCATAGAAGGCTCCCAAGGGAACGATTTGTTTGTGAAAAAGACTTCAATTAACCTAAGATACGACAACATCTAAGAGAAACAGCTGGAATGCCAAATCCAAAAAAAAAAAAAAAAAAAACAGTTGTGAGAACGTCTACGATTTATGCATATGACTTGATTTCCCAGGAATGCTGACTTATTGGAAAAACGAGCAAAAGGAAGTTAGAACTCGGATAATGAGCTGATTTATTTGCATTATTAAAAGCAACTAAGATTAGACAGCATTGATTATTTTACAATCCAATGAAAAGTGCTTAGCTATAATACATTTTCAAATATGAATGCATAGTAAAATCCAATTATACTACTTAAAGACATGCAGAAAATCAATCACACATTGGCAATACTGCCAGCTGTGTTTAATAAATATAATATATCATAAAACTTTGTCATAGGACTGGGAACCTCTTCAGATTCCAACAGAAAGTCAGCTGGAAGCGTTGACAATCAACATTACAACACAAAAGCTTTCTCTAATGACTTTAGATGCCTACGGAGCATAATTTTAACTAGTAATTGACTAGACAATTCTACAATCAAAGGAAACCTCAGCTTAATTATTAAATAACAGAAAAGCAGATTTCTTACTGGAATATGCAATGAATTTGAACTCCAACAGAAAGAAATTTTGACTCTTATTCAATTACATTACTATAACTGAAAGTTCTACTGTCCTATAAACAAAACTGAAGGAAACATGCTCTACGAGAAAGTCAGTATAATTTCCACTGGAACCTCAAACAAATTTGCATTCCAGTGGAAACATTGAGAGCGCTGCAATTAACTGAAAGCTCTGCTTCCAATTAAAAAAAAATTAAAATAAGATTTTGTACGGGAAAATACTGTAAATTCGATTGTCCTATTAACAAAACAGAAGAAAAAATGTTCTACGAGAAAGTTAGTATAATTAACACTGGAACCTCGAACTAATATGCATTCCACTGAAAGCATTGACAGCGAAGCAATTAACTGAAAGCTGTGCTTCCAATTAAAAAAAAAAAACTGAAAATAAAATGTTGTACAGGAAAGCAAATATAAATTCGATTAGAATCTTAAATGAATTTACATTCTAACGAAATTTCCAGCCACTGGAAGAATTGACTGCGCAGAAATCTACTGAAAGCTCTGCTTCTAATTAAAAAAAAAACTGCAAATAAGATTTTGTACGGGAAAATAAATGTAAATTCCACTTTAATCTTGAATGAATTTGCATTCTAACAAAAAAACGAATTTGCACAGGAAGCTTTTAAAGTCAAATAGAATTTTAAACAAATTTCCAACCACTGGAAACATTGACAGCGCAGAAATCTACTGAAAACTCTGCTTCCTATTAAAAAAAAAAAAAACTGAAAATAAAATTTAGTACAGGAAAGTAAATATAAATTCGATTAGAATCTTAAATGAATTTACATTCTAACGAAATTTCCAGCCACTGGAAGCATTGACAGCGCAGAAGTCTACTGAAAGCTCTGCTTCCAATTAAAAAAAAACTGCAAATAAGATTTTGTACGGGAAAGTAAATTGAATTTTCACTGAAATCTTTAATGAATGAAACGAATTTGCACAGGAAGCTTTTAAAGTCAAATAGAAAGCGCAGAAATCTACTGAAAGCTCTGCTTCCAATTTAAAAAAATTTAAAATAAGGTTTTGTACGGGAAAATAAATGTAAATTCCACTTTAATCTTGAATGAATTTTAAAAGTCAAATAGAATCTTAAACAAATTTCCAACCACTGGAAGAATTGACAGCTCAGAAATCTACTGAAAGCTCTGCTTCCAATTAAAAAAAAAACTGCAAATAAGATTTTGTACGGGAAAGTAAATTAAATTTTCACTGAAATCTTTAATGAATGAAACGAATTTGCACAGGAAGCTTTTAAAGACGAACGTCTACGCGCTGACACATTTAACAAAATTGAATACCCATGGTGAGTAGATTCATATTTTCGAGTACTCTCTAGCATGTACTTTGTGTACGTTGAAAGCGTGGAATTTTCCATAAGCTGCAGCCCAGTCATTTGGGGGTTGATGTGGTGTTGGTGCGGCATCAACACGGGGGTGCATTCAGCACACATCGCATCGCCAGATGCCGGGCGCACAAACAAAAAAAAAAAAACGGGAGAGAAAAAGCGAAATTATTTGTACCTATCGCAGAAGGGCGAATTTGATCGCTTGTTGCTAAGCGGCAATGGAAAAGGACAAAGGCAGCCGGCAGTCAGGACGAGCACTCGTAACTGGGTGAGTGGGTTCAGGACTCAGGACTCAGGACTCAGGACTCAGGACTAAGGACTAAGAACTCGACATGCGCTGCTCTCCCACTGACTCACTGACTGACTGAGTGATGGACAGAAAGTCGGTAAAAACTCGGGGGTTGTTGCACAAATCGCATCATTAAAATAGCTGCAAAATCTGTTTAAACAAAATGAATGTCGAAAGCCGGCTGCGTGAATCGCCCCGTTTTGGGTTGTTTCTTCAATGGGTGGCAAAGCAGCAGCAACCCTCAAAAAGGGGCGACAACAACAATTGAGTAAGCAGCGACAACGACAACGACAACAACCACAATGACAACGACTAGAACAACAACAGCGACGTCGACGTGTGCTTGTGGCTGCTGCACCTTTCATTTTTCGGTTGCAAATCTTTTTCTGAATTTGCGTCATCAACATCATCATCATTGTTGTCGTTGTCGTTGTTGTTGTTGTTGTTGTCCTTCCCCTGACGAACGTGCCTGGCACGCATCGCTCTCACTTTACTACTACTACACATCGAATATCCTTTCGCATCCTGGCAGGGCAATCTCGTATGAGTAACTGACATAATTAGGTCTTAACTGGAAGTCACGCGTCGCGCATTCGTAATCCAAGCACGACCCTCGCTCACTCTCACTCTCTCTCTCTCTCTCTCTCTCTCTCTCTCCGTTTCACTCGCTCCGCTGGATGTCCATGATGACGACGATGATTCTTTTGATTTCGAATTCAAGGTCACAATTCAATATTGGGCTGCAACTACTACAACACAAAAACACAATTAACCACTCAGCGTTAGCTGCGATTTAACCTTGACGAGACTTCTAGGGCCCGGGGGCGAGGTCGAGTGCAATTTTCGTTTGGGTTGCTCAATTCATCATGGACATATTGAAGGGGCCACTAATGATTAAAAAATGCTCAACTTTGCCAGCGACTATGATTTTGTTATTGTGGGGAGTGGGAAAATTTATTATTCACATTTTACTGCATGGCAAGGATTTAAAAAATAAATTATGTATTGATTTTAATTGAAATCTTATTGTTTTTTACACATTTTTAATGGAAAATCCAAATAATATGAAAAAGCCAACATCGACATTAAGAAATTTTACCACTGATATATATTATATTTTCCAAAAGTAACCTAAGCAACTTCTGTATTTATTTTTTAAATTGGCAACAATTATTTTTTAATTCTAATTTCATCAAAAGGCATTTTTTTTAATCAAATTGATTACTGGAAATTTATTATTATTTGTATAATTTAAGTTCTATTTTTTGAAAACATCACTTAAACATATAAGGTATACAAAAAACAAACTTTTTTTTTATCTTTAAGATTTGTATGTGGAAAACAATTTTTTGTTATATATTGCTGTGATTATACAATTTCTTTTTTCAAATTGCATCTGTAATTTGTATAAAATAAAAAAACCGACCTTTTTTTATCGTAAGCAATACCCTGCAATTACTTAATTCGTTGTATGATCCAGGTCAGTGCTAAAGATTGATTCCCAAATTATGTTCATTATAATATCGCGTTTCTTCAGCTGAGAAAAGAATCTTTCCCAATTTGACCTCCTGTTGTTGTTTCTTGATGAATTGCTTTGGGTCTGCTTTCTCTCTTCAATAATACTAGAGTACATCGCTGTAAATAAATTAAGGACATTACTCATTTAATCTTGAATACCCTTTAACCGCAGAACTAATCTGGCTTTGTCTGAGAAAAACAAAAACTCCTTGAAATGACTTGACAAATTACTTTGAAATTATGCACTTTAATATAAAAGAAAAGAGATTAGTCACGCAGCCTTTTCTTCAGGTATCATCTAGAAGAAAACTACTTGATTTGAGCTATTGCATTTTTTTTTTGTTTGTAATTGTAATCCCATCACATTTTGGGTGAATTTCTCGCACACACACACATTCACACATTTGCTGCAAATAAAAACGCAATTACTTAAATTACAAAAACAAAAAAACAAAAACACCAAAAACGTTTCGGTGATTACATATTTTACAGTTACAAGCGGCGCCAAGGCTGCAAAGGCGTATGTATTTATTTTTCCAAGTTTTCGTCAATTCGCTGCCGGATGCGTTGGAGAAGCGTGACGGCAAGGGGTCCCTCTTTAAATGGGTGGAAGGGGGACAAACACAGTATATGCAGGCAGGCAGGCAGGCAGACCTTGAAATCCAGCTAAGAAAAAGCAAGTCAGCACGCGTTCGGTAACAAAACACACACAGCCGCACTTACTTACTCCTTCTCTCACTCTCTCGCTCACGCACACACACGTGCCAGCCGAAATGGATGTTTGTTTGTGTGTGTGCTGTGTGTAATTTAATTATGGGCTCGGCCTGCGCGCCCGTTTGTGTGTGTGTGTGTAAGCACACAGCGGAGTCTTTTGCGATATCGCATGCGATATTTTTGTGAGAGAGGCGATATTTCATTGATATAAGTCTTTGTTTGCCAAGTATTCTAAGCGATACTATTTCCATACATATTTTTTGCTCTCTTCTTCTTGCGATACCTTTTGTGAGACGCTTTTAATATTTGAAACGAGAAGCAGTCGAGACGCGTGCGGCGGCGGGTGGCAAATTGCCAAAAATTGTACGCATATCCTGCTGTTTAAAAGTCCTGTCCACCACACACACACACACACACACACATACTCGGTTGTTTTCCTGGGTTTTCTGCCCCTTTTTTTCCCATTCACATTGTTGCCTTATTTTGGCTCAAGCTGTGCACATTTTCGGTTTGATTATCGAACACAATATTTTTTCCGCTTTCGTCGCTTCCTCTTCGTCTTTTTTTTTATTTTTATTTGTATGTTTCTTTTTTTCGCCATTACTTCTTGTCGGCCCATAATTGACGATTGCGCCATGAGTTGCCGCAATTTGTGCTCCACCTCTCACCCCTCAACCTCCCCCCTTGGCCCCTCTCCACGCACTCACAGGATGGCAGCATCATCGTGAGTTTCGGCTTCTTGTCATTTAGCTTTTGCTCCTTTTTAATAAAATTCTTGCATCGGCTGTTGGTCGAGTAAACACATTAAACAGATTTCAAAACGAATTTAAATATTTGCTTGGTCCCAAAAATAAAAAGGCAGAAATTAATTTCCAATACGGAAATTGTAAAAAGTAATCAAAAACGGCAAATTTCAATGTGATTAAATGGCAAAAAAAAAACGTGTGCTGCGAAATTGAAAATGCGCAAAACAAATTTAATTACGACAATTCATAATTGATTGAGGCAAATGTTAACGAAGCAACGATTGAAATCCAATCAACCAGATCGATGGTATTAGAATGGGTTATCGATAAGCCAAATAGTAATTATCTTAATTGACCGATAGACAGAGAGCAAAAGTTACGTTGATGCAAATATAGAGTAAATAAAAATAAGCAAAATTGCTTAAATTTCAATAAATTTGTTGACATTCGATATTGTCAACAAATTTGATTAGCGTTTTGTAACGATATGCATAAATTTTGAAACGTGAATACGTATAGTAAACTATATAGTATAGGGGAAAAAAAGCGTCAACAACAAAAACTGAAAACCAATTTCGGATTTCAGCGGTTTCTGCGGCTAGCGTTAACAATAGATCATGAGCCGAAAATGGAAAATACATGCATTAATAATAATAATAAAAGTCGTAAAAGAGCAGTAACCGTTAAAGCCATGAAAACCCGTTAAGCGCACGAGCAACACCCACTCACAACACACACACACACACACACATACATATAATATATACACACACTTTGACACACAAGAGATATGTGATAAAAAAGAAAGAAGCAGCTAGAGCCAAAAAATATTGGTAATACAATGGTTCAGCCCATAAATGGCATTACAAAGACACACATACTCATACACACACACACACACACACGCAGATATATTGAAGTATTTTTTATGGTCTCTTGTGCGTTGGTTCATTCGTGCGTTTCTCAATGCTATTGATTTGTGACGCTGCCTAATCAAAAAATATAAAAAAAAGACAAGCAACAGAGTTAAAGCAGCAACATAAACGACTTTCCAATACCCTGCACTTAAAATACAACTCTACATTATGTGTATTCTTTAAATCACATCTTATTATGAAAGAATCTTAAGTCAGGGACCGCAAATAAAAGTTATGAGCTCCAAGATAAAGAAGAGAATCTTTATATATGGAAAATTCTCTGGAGAATTTGTCGTCTGCAACACTACAGTGAAAAATACAAATAAACTGAAACAATTTAAAAAATAAGTATTAATAGAAATAAGTAAGTTATTCTTAAAGCTCTGAATTAGCACTAAATTTAGAGCTAAGTTTGATTTTATGATCCTTTTCTGTTTTACTAAATTCGTTTATTTTTTCAAATATTTTAAAACAGAAAAATAATTCCAAAATCATTCGCAGAAGGTGTCTCACGACATTTTCGCTAGAGAATTACGCATATTCATAAATTTTATTTTAGATTTTTATAAAAATATAAAAAAAAGTACTTTTGTGTTTAAGAGGCATTTATAAATTACTTTGATTTCAATAAAAAAAAATTATTAATTTATACAAAGTGCAAAACTACTATTAAGACTCTTTTATAGGTTATATATTTTACAATCTTCAAATCATCACATATTATATTATAAATTCATATTATAAGTTCATCGATATACCTTTCCACTGCGGTGCAGGGTATCATAAAAAGCCATAGAGAAAAGGTGTACAAAATTAAGGAAGCAACAAACAGCAGCGACGCCATAAAGCGAAACGACGACGAGTCTCAGTTGTTGTATCTGAGCGCCAACTCTGCACGCTCCATAGAAACTTGTGTGTGTGTGTGTGTGTGTGTGTGTGTATCCGTAAGATACTCCTGCTAACCGAAATTGGGTTCTGACTTATTGTTATTATTGTTGCTGCCAATCCATTTGGCAATGCTCAAGTCGATCTGGGCCAAAATGAAGCCTCAAAAAACCGAAACGAAAAGAAAAGAAAAACAACAAAATCAAAACGTCAAATGTCAAACGTGTCCATAACCACTGCCAATTGTTCAGTGCCCCTTCCCCTTCCCCTTGTTGCTCTGTACTCCACTCCACTCGTTTCCATTTTCATTTCCCTGCCCTTGCCCCCAGGTTGAGTGTGAATGTGAATGTGAGTGTCACACCTAAAATGAGACGAAAAACTAGTTTTCACTTTCGTTTCCAATATTATTATATCTTTTCTTTTGACTGCAACGACTATTTTATTTTTATTTATTTCTTTTTGTTGTTGCCTTTTCGCTTGATTAACTTTTGGAGTGGACGTGTTTCGGAAAACAATGAAATCCTATTGCGAAACTCATAGAGCTGAGCTGCTTACTAGAGAAATAATGCAGTATATGGTAGACTCGAAGAATAGTAAAAGATTCAAAAGGATAATTGAAAGATTTCTTTAAAACTTATTTTCCATTATGATTTATACCACTTTTTTGATTATAATTATTCAATATCTAAATATATTTTGATAGATTCAACTCCCATACTCTATCACTCAGTTCCAAAGCAACCTTATAAATCTTTCAACCCATTTGATCTCACACTTTTTTAAAGTTAGCGAAATGAAATTTTGATATGTTAATTTTTATATTCCTAGATTTTAGTTGAATATTGCTACATACTAAAGAAATATTGAATTATATGCTAAAAAGCAAAACGTAATAATACTCGAAGAATTGTTAAAGACTCATTTAAAGATTTATTCCAAACTTTTATTTTATTATATTATAACTATTAATTACCTATATAATATATATTTGTATTTACCTATTGCTAAGGCTTCTTGCATTCTTCTTGTTCTTTTCAATATGTTTTTACATTCTGGCTATTTATATGTCTCCATCTCCCTCTCTCTCTCTCTCTCTCGCTGTTTCTTTGTTTACTCATTCTTTTCTATTTCTTTTCGGTTTTACGGCCTGCATGCATTTTGAGTTTTATTTTAGACACTTTTTTGTTGTTGTTGTGTCTTTCTTCTCTTCGGTTGTTGCTGTTGTGCTGTGTTTTAGAGCCACTTAGAGGCGTTGTTGTTGTTGTTGTCCAAGCAACAGACACTGGATTCGTCGGTCGGATTGACAAACTGACGGACTGAGTGGATGACTGACTGATTGCATGACGAACTAACGAAACTAACGAATCAACCAAGCGAACGATGCCATACACAGCACACACACACACACACACACACACACACACACATCTAAGTACAAACAACAACAAAAACAACGTCGACCTCTTAAAAGGCTGGCAACGTTGAAGAAACACAATAATGGGCTCGAACTCGGCACCGACCGGGCCTAAGTTTACTTTTGCCTTTTTCACTTTTGATATTTTGACATTTTCATTTGACAGCTGATTGAAGGGCCGCATGAAGGCGACGCGACGCTTGCCTTAGCAGCGACGTCAGCGTCGGCGTCGGCAGCGAAGCAGTATGTTTCGATTTCGATTGAACTGAACAATACGGAATAGAGCGAGACGGAAGGGAAGGGAACGAGACGGGAGATCGGCAGTACGACGAAACGTTGAAGCAACGAAGCAACGCTGTTGCTAGGTGCCGTATTGGGGCAGAGCGACGGTGTCAAGTGCCGCACAGTGGCACAACACGAAAAGCCTTTCATAGTTTGTGTACGACAATAATATTTATTTTTTATAAAAATGTATGTACAATAATAATTGCATGCAGGTCACATTTTTTATACAAATTTTAGTACAACTATAATTGCAGATTATATTTAATCAAAATTATATCCTGATATGATATACAAAAACAAATAAATTATTTAGTTTTTTTTCTGAATATTGCAAGTTCAGAAAATATTGATTTTGTAATTATAGAAATTATAGAACAAATTTTAATGGAATTTAATAAAATATAAAAATTCAAATTCATATGATAACTACTTAAGGGGCTGTCCATATATTATGAAATCACTAAGAGTGAGGAATGGGTGAGCGAAATGATTATGTTCCTCGAAGCATTACTTTTGGTTATATGGGGGGAGGGCGTCAAAAATCACGAAAAACGTGATTAATACATAAACGAAATCAAATATCACATCAATTTTTTATTCAAAAAGATAAACTTTAACTTTTAAAACTAAAATTCAAATATTCGTAAGATTCCAATTTCAGATTATTTTAAATATTGTACAACACAAAAGTTAGACATATCGATTAGAAAAGCATAAATAATTATCGATATGCAAAGATATCATTTTATTACTCAGGCAAATCAGTAATTTTGAAATATCAATGTTTTTATTCTCGTAAATATATATTTCAAAATGTGTCACATTTTATTGTATATATATAATTCTTTTATTGAAATAATAAAGAGTTGTTCGAAAGTTTAATTTTGTCCATATATGTAAAAAAAAAAAAACAAAATTTCAAATAAATGTTATACCAAGAATAAATATTTGGTTTACGCAAATCTATTTGAAGTTATTATTAGATTTCATTCCATATAAATATTCCTTGTACTACTGTGCGTTGGCTAGTGTGAATCGACGGGGTTTCTGGTTGCGGGGGCGTTTTCAGCGTTCAGTCCATATGAATGTGTGACATGTTTGTCGAAAATGTTCAATGATGTTTGGCTCTCATTGTTGTTGTTGTTGCTGCTGTTGTTGGTTTGCCTTTTGCCTGATGGATAAATGAACGGGGACGGTGTTGGGGATGGCGAGGGGAGAGGTTAGGTGTTCATTTGCTGCAGGCCAAGTTTGCGCCTAATGGCGTCGCCAGCGTTTACTTTTAGCGTCAAGTGTCGCATGCGTTGTTGTTGTTTATGTTGTCGTGCCTGGGTGTGTTTTTTCTTCTTTCTTTTTTTTTGTGTCTTTTTGCCGTGTTTGTCTAACTGCACTTGACAGTTGGTGAGCATTAGCCTTATTCAATTTACTACTTTGCCCCGCCCCGCTCCGCCCCATCCTCGCCTCCGTCCACATCTTTGCCTCCGACTGTGACCGACCCCGTTGGCCACTTCGTGTCCAGCTTGGTTGGAAATTAAATGGTCGCCAGCTTCTTGGAATCGCACTTCATCTTTGCATTTAATTGCCCCAAAGGTAGCGAGTTGTGTGACCTCTGCTAATTAGCTAACAAAGTTGGCTTTTATTTCCCCCCACCTTAGTAAACTTCTGTTGCCTCTTCACTCTCGCTTTCCTCGTCATTATGCTACTTAATCGAAAAGGTTTTTCCCTTTCATTAGCTGCAGGTGAAAAGTAATTGTAGTGGGCAGTAAAAGTGGAGGAACTATTAATCTATTATTGATGTGTTACATATTTTTCACTTGCAGATCTTTTTATTTCCAGAAATCATTGCATAGTAAGAAGACGACGAATAAAGAATACTTATAAAGAAACTTGTGTACGAAAATAATTATAAAAAGAAAAAAATCAATCATTACAAAAATCAAGTTTAAATTTGGTTTGCTTATTGCATAACTTTAATGTTTATAATCGATTTTATGGATGTTTTCAAGTTGGTTAGATAAAGTTCTTTGTGTTAATAGTGTATATATTCTTTTTTGTAATCCTAAATCCAAATATTTATGATTTATTTTACTCCTTCATTTATTGCTTGGGGCGAATAAGCATCTTAACTTCTTTAAGGTCAATCGAATACCATTTTAGCTCTCTCCCATTTCTTACATTTAAGTTACTGTAAAAAATGCAAGAATATGTATGTATATATGAATGCACAAAAACCTTTTAAATTATTTACCACTGATAGCAATGTTCAAACCACCAGCCAGAATGGTTATTAAGAGCACAGCTATAATTGTAACCAACGTCGTTGTCGCGATCGTATGTTGAGAATTTCATGCTTCGGTGGCGTCTAAGGCAATCGTCAGTGCTTGCGTTTCCATTGTATTTACCCAAACGTAGTCGGTAACCATTCCTTTCGTTAGCTATTTGAAAGTCGTCGTAATGAGCGTAATATGCGGTGCCATTTAAGGCAACCAGATGCACATAAAGCTCGTGGGGTCGAGAGCTTGTCAGACGATGGATTTTCTCCAATCCAAGGAAAAAGTCGCTTTGCATGGAACCGAATCCTTCACGATAGGTGGCCCAATCTCTATTGAAATCCTCATCTCCACCAACTCGCTGTTGTATGACTATCGCACCTGGTCCAACTAACTGACTATCGCATAGAACATCAAAGGAACCTAAATCATCAAAGCTGATTTCGTGAACACCCTGGACATAGGGAATACAACTTGATGGAATTTTATTATTTAATTTAATAATTTCTGACTTATTTTGACTCGCCTCTGTTTGTAACTCTACAGTTTTCTGATTATTTGCCACACTTTCATCCTTTTTATTAGGACTAGAATTTATTTTCTTGAATTCATGTTCACAATTTTCTAATTTGTTGAATTTTTCTGCTGAATTCATTTTACATTCTTCAAAAAGTTGTTGTTTGAGTAAATCAATCTGAGACTGCAATTTCTCACTAAATTGCAGACTATTATCTGTCGTTTGTATATTCTTTTTCGGCTCTTTTAATTCTGATTTATCACTGATATTAATCTTTGCAATTTCTTTGTCCTTATCAAGAAGACTTGAATTTAGTTTTTTGATTTCAACATTTAATCTATCTAACTCCGCAGATTTACTCGCTAATTCGTCTTTACATTTCTCATTGCTATCTGTTAAAATACTATCTATTCTCTTTTGGAAATCGATTTGAGATCGCAATTCTTTTATCAATGCCTCATTTATTTCCTGCTGAACTAACTTTTCTCTTAAGTCCTTAATGATTCTATCTTTCGATTCACTTTCCATTAAATCTTCGCTCACTTGGCGCAAGTAATCTAGCATAGGCTTAACAACGGAGTAAGTATAACTGCGACACTGTTGTTCCATTTCTCGGTTCAGATCACAAGTCTGGCAGAGATAAAGAATATTCACTCTACGCACTCACTTTACGTATTGAATGTCTTCTCTCACCTCGTCCATAAAAGCTGCAGCAGCGGAGAATTGTTGTGCTAAAAGTATCACAACTACATTAAATAGAGAATGTCTCATTTTGATTTGACAACTGCACTCGATGAAGTACATAAGAGAACTAATTTCGAATTAAATTGCATTTAAATATGCGTATTTTCAGATCAAGTGACGCAAAAGTCTCAATTGATTAATCAGGTCTGATAACCTATTCAAACTCACATCGGAATTTGTCAGGAAAATAGTTGCATTTCCGTCTATAGAGTGAAAACTATACACTCTGAACATTCGCTCGAGCAGAGATTAACAGATTAACAATGTTAACTTTACTCATTAGTGCGATGCATTCTCTAAGGAAGATTTCCTTTAAAGTTGGAGGACTTTGATAGTTTCACCAGGAGAGTTTTCACTGTATTTACGATTATGTACATTGTCCGTATTATATATTGATAATACAGAAAAGTACAAAATAAAAGTACACAGCCAAGATTAGCATGAGTTTGACATTGCTGCGCTGACTTTTTAAGAATAGGGAATCATACCTGATACAAATACAATGAATGTCATAAAATCTTTGTAGCTCATTTTAAATTTATTAATTGTTGTATTATTTTGATACCGACAATCCATAGGGAAAACCTATATTATAACTTTGAAAGAGGTAGAAGGAGGCATCTATTTAAACAATGTTGATCAAAAATAACAAATATTATTACTGGGTATCTTGAAGTCTAGCAATCGTAACTACATTTTTTGTAGTAAGCAACAGATTCTTCTGAGATGTTTCAGTTAATTGCTCTTTTCTCAGCTACACTGAATCTCGCTCTCTACAGCTTAGCGACTATTAAAGAGCACTGCTTCCGCCTGTGAATATCAAAGCAAAGTCGCTCTCGAGTTTCAGTCGCTTATCAGCGAAATGCTGTTGTCACTGTTTGTCTCTAAGGTATCAAGCTGCTTTGGTGACGTCATTGCCAAGTCCGAGGAGAAGAATTAACACACAATGCAGAGTGCCAAAGCCTCTCTCTTGTTAATTTTTCTATTAATTAATCACCTGAAATGGCTGCATCTATTAGAATATTGAATATTATTATTAAATATTTATTATATTATTGAATATTGAAATTTTATTGAAATATTTCTTCGACTCACAGCATTTTATATAATATATATATAACAGATTTTCAATTTCGATTTTCTAGTTATTTATAATTTTATATTCATTATATTGGGCGTATCATCATAGTAAGTTCTTTAACATGGACGCCGCATATTAAATTAGAAGGGAGTCCAGATCGTTCACTATATACAAAAGGAATACAAAATTTATTATAAATATGGGCAATTCTCTGATGTCGAATGCGACATTTGTACGCATTCAAACTGAAAAAAAACATGTGCCACGACATTATTTTAATTTTGTAAAAATTGAAACTTATAGCTCTCGGTTAGCACTATAATTGGTGCTAAGATGGATTTTGGGCAATTGTTCGTTTTCAAGAAAATTGCAAAAATGTTGCGCATTCGCACGCGACAAAAACAGAAGTTACTTTTTCAAAAACCAGTTCAAGCACTTATTTCAGCGAAACGTGCAATTAATTTTAATGTATTATGCATATATTTATCTAAATAGTGTATTTGGGTTGACTTAAAAATATTAAGTTGTCTTTTTTTAAATTAAATTTTAATCACTGTCGCACGCGACATGTCGCACGCGACATTTTTTCCATCATACTTTTTATGCTGTTTTTTTTTACTTTTTAAGTTCATTTGAAGAGCATATGAAGCATTTTCATAGTTTTTTAATATATTCAATATATATTTTTATTTTCAACTGAAATTTCATACTTTAAAAAATAACTTTAATAAAGGTAAACAAAACGAAATATATTCATAACATGTACATAAGAAACATAATTACCTATCTTAAATTACATCATTAATGTCAAAAAAATTTTTTTTATGAATATACTGTTCTAGTAGATTTCGTTTGTTGGCCATTTCAGCAAAACAAATTCATTTGGTTTATAACCGGTATACTGTGCACATTCATTCTATCATTGTTTTTAATGACAAAGTCTCAATTGGCGCTTATGACATGAAATTTATATTATTTTTTGCACATAAAAAGAGTATGCATCATCTACACTAAAAAAAAAAAATAATTTAACGAAAAAAAAAAAAAATTTTTTTTTTGCCATGTCGCACGCGACAAACTTTCAAAAATTCTTAAAAATGAAGTTGTGCTTATATTCATTCAAATTTTATTTTATTATATTTGGTAGCAAAAGATGTGTTTGGACACAATTTTGCATGCTCAATGGACAAAAACTTTAGATGCACTCATAACAAATGCTGTTTTTCACTGTCGCACGCGACAAAAATAGAAGCTGATTAGCTGAAAAGAAATTTACCGTTATTAGCTATTGCATCATTTCTTTTATATATTTTGTATATTCCTTGGATATTAAACAAGATATTAAACTAAGGGTATCAATGCATACTGACTCCCTTTAAGGAAATGAATCAAAACAAAACTTGCAGTAGAAATCTTCAAAACAGAACTTTTGCTCATCTTCGACTTTGCATTGAAATTTTTCAAAATGTGTTATGAGTAAATGGAAAAATCGTTTATATTAGTTAAATGTAATATTTTCCCTATAAACAAATGTGAAGAAAACATGCTTTTATAGAGTTTGAATTTTTTGGCGCCGGTTGCACTTTCTAGAGAATTGCCCATATGTGTATATTAACCGTACACAAATCATCTAAAATATTATATTTACCATATATCGCAGTCATTATACCACCAGCCAAATTTGTTTAAAGAAGCACAATTATCTTTATGTTGGTCATTGTCTCGATCGTATGTTGAAAATTTCATATCTTCATATAGTTTGATGTCGCCTTTAGAGTACGCTTTAAAGATTTTAACCAATTTCAGCGCGTATCCACTGTTTTCATCAGATATTTGAAAATCGTCATAATGAGCGGTGTAATTGCTGCCATTTTTGGCAACCAAATGCACATAAAGCTCGTGGCGTCGAGAACTCGTCATACGATGAATTTTCACCAGTCCAAGGAAAAATTCGCTATCCATGGAGCCGAATCCATCGCGATAGAAGGCCCAATCTCTATTGAAATTCTCCTTTCCACCAAAAACTCGGTGTAGAATGACTAACCAAATACCATCATGTGTTGGGCATTTGCTACATACAACTTTGGATAAACCAAAACGAGGAAGGTGGATAAAATGAATTCCAGGTCTACTTTCAAAAGAAGAACAATCTAATGGAACATTATTGTGTAATGTTGAATACAATTTATAATTTTCCGCTTCACATAACTGGTTATCTTTTTCTATCTTTAGCAACTTTGTGTGACTCTCCAGTAATAGCAACTCAACTGTTTTTTGATATTTTATTACATTTTGGATCTCTGCATTATATCTCGAAATACTTATATCCTTTTCAATAAGACTGTTATTTAGTTTGCTCACTTGTACGTCACAAATTTCGAATTTCTTAGATTTATCTTTATATTCTTCAAAAAGTTTAGATTGTATTGTTAATTTGTCAATACATAGTTCCTGCAATTTCTCTATTTCATTATTTTTGCTGATATTAATCTTTGCAATTTCTTGATTCTTTTCAAAAAGGGTAGAATTTAGTTTTTTTCATTTCAACATTTAATCTATCTAATTCCGCGGATTTACTCTCTATTTCGGTCTTGAATTTCTTATTGTTCTTAGTTAGGGTTTCTATTCTCTTTTGGAAATCGATTTGAGATCGCAATTCTTTTATTAATGCCTCATTCATTTCCTGCTGAACTAACTTTTCTCTTAAGTCTTTTATAATTATATCTTTTAATTTGCTTTCTTGTAGCTCTTCGCTCACTTGACCCAAGTAATCTAGCATAGGCTTAACAACGGAGTAAGTATAACTGCGGCAGTGTTGTTCCATTTCTCGGTTCAGTTCACAAGTCTGGCAGAGATAAAGAATATTCACTTTTAGCACACACTTTACAAAGAGAGGACATCTCTCTTACCTCGTCCATAAAAGCTTCAGCAGTAGAATGTTTTTGTACTAAGAGTATCAAAACAACAGTTTTTATAATTCGATTCATTTTGAATTTGACAACTGCACTCGATCCAGCGTAAAACGGAACTAAATGATGCCGAATTAAATTTAAATTTATTGTGTTAAATTCTAACTAGGCGAGTCTAAAAACACTTATTTATGTAGCCTACGAAGTGCAAGTCACAGCAAATATCAACATGATTTGACATTAAGAATTGACCGTGGCTATTTTTAAAATCAAGTGTGATAACCGATAGCATCCAAAGCAGTATTTGGCAAGCAGTTTTGACTCTCCTTCACTACAGTGAAAACTCTAGCTAAAAATGTTGGGTGTATAATAACTACAGATCAGATTAAATTTCAGATTTCAGTTATTTAAAATGTAACTTAATTTTTATATTGTAATGTAATATACAATGTAATATTAAAAAAAAGTGAAAGATAACTCCTTTATTTTATGATTCTTGAAAATTTGGTTGCGATCAGATAAAAAATGTTGAAGTTATTTGAGAAATTCTTTTGTATCCTATAGGGAAAAATCTGGTATATTTTTTACTCTATGGTCTATTTTGAATGTAGTAAATCAATGTAATATATCGACAAATATAGCCTTTGGAAATTTTTTCAGTATTTTCCGGTATATTTGTTAGGTATATTTTAACCGGTATAACCGCACTGTTTTGCTTTTATTCGAAATTAATTTATTGCCCTCTCTTCTCAGCCACAGTGAATTCCACTCTCTAAAGCTTAGCGAATGTTGCTTCCGTCTGAGAGAATCAAAGCGAAGTCACTCTCGAGTCTCAGTCACTTATCAGCGAAATGCTGTTGTCACTGTTTGCCTCTACGGTAGAAAGTTTCCGTGCTATCGCCCTGATGATGTCCAAGTCCGGGGCAAGTGTGCCAAAGAGAGACTTTGGCTATTGTCAATTTTCCTGTTGATTAATCACCTAAAATAGCTGCATCACATATGTAAATAGATCAGAAATTGTATTGCCGAACTGCAGCTGTTATTGATAAAAGAATAGTACCTCGAATTATCACAGGAAAGATATAGGATATTCGAATTTTAAGATCATCATCTTCTGCTTACAATGTCAATTAACACACCAATTGGCATTTCTATTGAAATATCTCTTCGATGGATAGCATTTTATTTAGAAAAATATTCATTAAACAGAGTTTGTTAATTCCCATTTTGTAATGATTAATAATTATGCTATTATATGGGGCGTATCAGCATCTTAAATTCTTTAATATGGACGCCACATATTAAATTGGACTCCATTCCATTGTGATTACTGTATAGAGAATGCAAAAATAAAACATTCATTACAAATATTTGTATAAAAATCTTCAAAAATATTTACCAAAACGAGCAAGCTTTGTGCCACCAGCCGTATTTGGTTAACGAGGCACAATTAAAATCTCGCATGTCATTGTCTCGATCGAATGTTGTGAATTTCATGCCTTCATGGTAGCTGAGTGTGATGGGATCATGGGAATTCCATTTACCCAAATTCAGCACGTATCCACTGTCTTCATCAGATATTTTGAAATCGTCATAACGAGCGGTGTAAATGCTGCCATCTTTGGCAACCAAGTGCACATAAAGCTCGTGGCGTCGAGAACTCGTCATACGATGGATTTTCTCCAACCCAAGGAAAAATTCGCTATGCAAGGAGCCGAATCCTTCGCGATAGGTGGCCCAATCCCTATTGAAATTCTCCTCTCCACTAAAAATTCGCTGTTGTATGACTAACCAACTATCACAAAGAACATCGAAGAAACCAAGACCAGGAACGTTGATCTTATGAATTCCATAATTGCCTCCAAAGGAAGTGCAATTTGATGGAATATTATTGCGTAATGTTCTATTTAATATATCATTTTCTTCTTGACATAACCGGTTATCATTTTTTTTAATTAGTAACTCTTTTTGCTTTCCCTCTAACTGCCACTCAACTGTTTTCCGACTATCCATCAAACTACCGATCTTTTCGTTATTTCTTGAAATAGTTTCATCCTTTTCAATAAGACTGGAATTTAGTTTGCTCAATTGAACCTCACAAGCTTCTAATTTGTTGGATTTATCTACTAAATCGTCTTTACATTCTTCAGAAAAATTTGATTCTGTTGTTAGTCTATCAATAGTTTGTTTCTTTAAATCAACTTGAGATTCCAGTTTACTTAATTTCTCGACTTCAGTTTCACACAATTTAAGATTGTTCTCTGTTTCTTGTATTTTGTTTTTCTGATCTGTTAACTGCAATTCTGAATTTTTTTTGCTGATATTCATTCTAGCAATTTTTTTATTCTTTGTGGTAAGAATAGAATTTAGCTCTTTCAGTTCAACTTCTAAACTATCTAACTTCATGGTTTTACTCTCTAATTCGGCCTTGCATTTCTTATTGCTCTCAGTTAGACTATCTATTCTCTTTTGATAATCGATTTGAGATCGTAATTGCTTTATTAATGCCTCATTCACTTCCTGTTGAACCAACTTTTCTCTTAAATCCTTTATAATTCTATCTTTTGCTACGCTTTCTTGAAACTCTTCTTTCATTTGACGAAAGTAGTCTAACATTGAGCCGCATTGTTTTCCCATTTCTCGGTTCAGCTCACAAGTCTGGCAAAGATAAAGAATATTCACTTTTAGCACTCACTTTATACATTAAATATTATAGTTCACCTCCTCTATGACAGCTGAAACACTAGAAAATTGTTGTACTAAGAGTATCAAAAATATATATTTTATAATTCGATTCATTTTGATTTTGACAACTGCACTCGATCCAGCATAAAACGAAACTAACCGAGTCCGAATTAAATTTAAATTTAATATGTTCGCAAAGTGCAAATCACCGCAAAGATCAACATGATTTGACACTAAAAATTGAGCATGCTTATTTTTAAAGTCGAGTGTGATAACAGATGACCTTCAAAGCAGTATTTGACAATTACATAGCATCATTTTTGACTCTATGAACTACAGTGAAAGTTCTCATAGCAAACATCTCTTCTAATACAACTTTTTTTGAGTTGAGTAAACTTAAGACTGCACAATATTCTCTCACCTGCTTCACTTATTATTCGAAAGTGTCCGACCAAGTGAGTTTTTACTGTAACTTATAGAATAAAAATTGCTTCTATATAATTTCCAAATACTGCTTTGTTGGTATGTGCCAAGTAAATATATACGCATCTGTATGTCGAAAATACATCATAGATCAGCATGAGTTTAATCTTGGATTGTTATGATTTTATAGTCCCGAATGACGCATGACTAAATGACGCACAATGAGACAGTGACGCTTAAGCTCAAGGTAGTGTATCGAAGTATATATAGCATTATTTTGTGGATTGTGACTATAACTTGCGTTCAAAAACTGTTTGCATTGGATAATGGAAGTGTCTCGAATTTGAGTACATACAATAATTACTACAGTATTTGTGACTCCCGAAAATTTGGTTGCGATCTGATTAATAATGTTGAAGTTATTTAAGAAATTCTTTTGTTTGATACTTACTTTATGATATATTTTGAATGAAGTACTATATAAATATAACAATTAGCAGTATATTAATTTGGCATATTTTCATAATAATACCGCACTGATTTGCTTTTAATACTAGAATGAAGTGAGTGAACTGCGTCGCCCTATTTTCATTTTTCGCCAAATAAGAATGTTACTTTACATCCGATCTATGTACGTGAACTACTTTATATAATTTTATTCTTTTTTATAGTTTTGATTGGTTAGTTTGTGATTTGAATTTAAATTCGTTCACTTTTTGAAATATGTATTATCACGTTTTGCAGTCATGAACAGTTCGCCAGCCTCATTTCGTTGATAAACTGCTGAACACTTGCTCAAACTCGGGGCATACTCATTCGTATAATTCATATTTGTGAATAGAAAGTGGCAACTGAGACTCTTCACGTCGAGTGTTATGCAGACTTGCCGTATAAGTATACATTTAATGTAATTGTGTAATCCCAGGAGAAAAACATCCCAAAAACGTTGCTGTCGTGTTGCAGGGTAGAGACCTATTGTAGATGAACTGAAGAACAAATTACATTGCCATTTCCACATTTCTGCGGGTGCTTCTCGTGCTTCTACTTGTTTTGGCTGCACTGCGTTTTCTGTTGTTTTTTTGTATTTTATTTTATTTTATTCTCATTTTTTTTAGCTGCTGAGATTCTTGAGTGCTTGAAAGCACCATAGGTCGTCGCCAGCTATACGAAATGGGAGGTTAGGAGGTAGATAGGGAGTTGTTGGGTTGCTCGTACAATGCACACACCATATATAGAGAGTATAGTACTACCTCTTGGGTCGAGGTAGTCGCTGCGTGGCTGGACGAGCGCTTGGAGTGGCGTTCAAAACGAATTTGCCACAGCACTTGAGCGCTTAACAAGCTGCCAAGAAGGACGCAGGACGCTGAACGCTGAGCGCAACGCGAAGGATATGGCAACGCTGGCCATGTAATATTCAACAACAAACAGCAACAACGGCTGCGATAATAATGACGGCAAAAACAATTGCAACAACGGTAAACAAGCATTCGCTCGACACGCTCGCCACTTGAAAGGCAGGCAGCAACAACAACAAGGTGGCAAGGGTGGCAAGAAGACTCCTTGAAGGGAGAGAACAAGCATGAGGAGCAGAAGCAACTCGAATGGCAACTGCAGGAGGGCACTGCACAGAGAGAAATAAATATATATATATATTCATTAACGATGAGATTAATAATACTTTCCCCAACATTATTAATATATTCCAATTTTAAATTACGTTTAAATTAATGAAATTAAAATTAAATTATGTTGAATTTAATGCATTTCAAATAAATTTCAAATACAATTTAATGAATATCGAATATATTTAAAATTAAATTTTGTTGAATTTAGGAAATATTTTCCTTGTGTCCATTTTTTGTTTTGTTTTTCAATTAGTTTAAGTTAGTATATATAATAATTAATACAATGGGAATTATTAAAAATAGTAGTTCTTCCTCTTAAACTACTATTTAGAATATGTTAAAGGAAAGGTTATTCCCATGTGTCTCTAGCAGAGTCTTTTGATATACTTTGTACTATATTCATAAAAGTTAATAAACATATATACATAACATTTAATATTACTTATTTTTCGCAATTACAATGTGAACTAAGTTTCTTTTATGTCAGATATAAAATGTATTACTAATCAAGTGAAATAAGCACGCCAACAGCATTTACATATATTCTTTTATGTTCTCATTCTATAATTTAGATTGCATCGCTATTGAAAGTTCATTTGTTTAGTTTGAATGTAGTTTGTAGTTTTTCGCTCGGTGTAGCTAGGGAGTATGAGTTGGCATTATGTAGAGAGTTCACTGTAGTAGCACGCAATCACGCGCACTCGCTGCGCTTAAAGGACACCCAGACACACAGGAGGCACGTCAGGGATCGAAATGGGACGGGCGACGGTGAGGTTGCGGGGTAGGGTTGGGAGGCTGCGCTGCGCTGCGTTGCCCATTGTTGCTGTGTAATAAGCATTAATAGGGTGCTCACCGGGTGCTGGCGTTGCTGTTGCCGTTGCTGTTGCTGTTGCTCCTGCCGGTTGCTGTCCTATTCATTCCGAAAGTTGTTTTTGTTTATCTGTCAACATGCAACGGCGGCTGCACAAACAACTTGCCACCAGCCACGTTACCATGGGGCAAAACTGCAAATAATAGATCTACATAGATACACTTATATACTACATAGTATGTATATATACTTGTCTATATACAGTCTAGTTCTTAACTTTAATTCTAATTGGTTTCTGTCCTGGAATGTGGCCAGTGGAAATGACAAGAATGTTGTGCAAGTGTTGAGCGATTGCCTAATAAATTGTTCGTTTTTGTGGCGTGAAATAAATGTGTTCAAGTGGGTTTTTATCTGCAACTGCCTAATTACAAACTCTACACAATTTCTATAACACTTGTGCAAGATTTGTACATTTTCATATACAATAAGCATTTATATAAACTTTGTAAAACTGTTTTAATATAGAAAACTATTTTACTTATATTGCCATTGTCTGTAAACAATATATATAAATATATTAATATATGGATTGCAATAGTATAATATAGTATTTGGTATATTTTGAACACAATAGTATAATGATATACCAAATATAGTTTTCGGTATATTTTAGTATTTATTTAAGAATAATACAGCACTGTTTCGCATAGCTCTAGCTTTCTTTCTTCTGCTTGTTATACATCTATTTTTCTTTTATTCACTTAACATTTGAATTTATGGCTTGACATATTTGTGGCAATGGCTTTGGCAAATTTGCCCACAGTGCCACGTCAGCATCATTCGTCAATTGCCAGTTTGCTTACCCAGCGTCATCTCCATCGTCATCGTCATCGTCATTCCCGTTCTCCATTCTCCATTTCTATTTCCATTTCCATCTCTGTGCTATGCTTATTCCCATTAGCGTTGCTTCTTTCGCATTTCTTGCTAACATTACGTTGATAATAATGATGAGAATTGCGATGATGCCGATGACGATGATGATGATGATGATGATGATGATAATAATGACAGAGAATGAGAATGATGTGAATGACGTTGGCGCAACGTCAGCAGCGCGTGTGAGAAATCATCTTTTTAATTTTCACAATCAAATGTTGTTTTTCTTATTATTAATAATCTTTTTTCCTCCCATTCTTTTTTTTTTGCCGCCCATTCGCATTTGCCAGGCTTTGGCATCGAGTGCCATTGGCAGTGGGAGTTCAGTGCTAAGGGGCAGGGACAGGGACAGGGGGAAGGGACAGGGGCAACGCAGCTGGCCAAAATTGTAGCTGTCGCGTTGTGTGGCAGTCAAGACAGACAGACGGACGGGGGCGACTGTTTGCAGGGTGGGAGGGTGAGAGTCACGAGTTTTGTTTTGTGGTTTATTACACGCAAATAAATTAAATTTATGTTTGTTTCCATTTCCCCTTTCCCATTTCACTACCGCCGCTCGCCTCTCTATTCTCCTTTCCCTTTATCGCTCTGCGTGTGCACATTTGTTTTCATTTGCGTTTTGTAATTTTTCCTATGCGATTTTCCCAAACACTTTTATAAACTGCCCCCACCTCGGATACTACACTACAAGAAATCAGAAGGAATATATTTTGCTGTATATATTTTAAAGGGTATAACTGTCGCCCACCTCTGCTTATTATTATTTTGGTTCAATTTACTTTTGCAATAATATTTCTTATAATTAAATTGTTTTGTTGATAATTCGATATAAATTATTGTTATATTTTTCGTTTGATGAGATTGATTTTAGCAAGCATAAAATAAGAATAAAATATTTGCATTTTAGGCTTGTCTTATAATATCTATTTCCGTAACTGATTCAATTTGATAGTAAAAAAATGATAATACAAATTTATTATTAATTTGCGAAATATTTTACTTACTATATGTACTGAGAATTTCAATCACTTGAATTTCTCTCAGTGTTTTGTTACCTCTCTCACACTCGCACTCTCGCCCTCATTTCGTTTTTTTTTTGTGTGTGTCGTTTTTGATTGTCTGCAGCTCTTTATTAATTTGATCATTTTATGATTGCTGTTGTTGTTATTGTTGCTGTTGTTGTTGTTGTTGTAATTAACCTTTTGTCTTTCGCCCGTTTGCTTGCTGCTCATTTGTTCGCTTTGCTCTATTTGCCTGTCCAGTGCCACTTTCTCTTCCCTTTCCTCGCCTCTAAGGGTCCCTTTGTCTTTCTGTCTTTGTGCTAGGACCAAACTCCAGTCCCAATCCCTACACCATTGCCATTCTCCTTCCCATTCCCAATTCTCCCCATTGGCACAAAGGTCTGGGTACCCTTACCTTTTGACCTGTCGTTGTTGCCGTGTGTTGTGTTTGACTTCTATTTTTGGCTCTTTGTCGGCAGAGATGGACACACGAAACACTTTTTAGTGGGCAATTATGCACTTGACATTTGATGAGGGCTCCTCTCTTTCTTTCTCTGGCTTTATACGCCCAGTGGATGTCAGTTGTACCTGTTAACTGTGCTGTGCTTACCTGTCATGCAGTCTTCGTGTAATTATCGCATAAACAACACTGTGTGAATGAAATCCCCAGGGCGTATTTCGGATTGCGGCTAGTTAGGAAAATTCTCTTGGTATCATTTACTCAGTGGGGTTCTGCTTCGATTTTAGGTTGATATCAATTGTATTATATTATAGTTGTATATTTGGTGCACGTTTAGAAGCCTGCATTTTTAACGAATTTCTGACTTTCAAGATTTCACCATAATTTAATTCTGAGCTCAACAATATTTTCCGGTTCACTGAAATCAGATTGTTTTTTATTTAAATTCTCCAAATGAATTTATTTTGTTGTTGCTCAACATTTTAATTCTTATATAAATTTATATTAAGATTTTTCCTCTTTTGGCGTCAATTGAGCATTAAAACAGCCGGGGCAAAGTAACCAAACGCTGGCAAACTCATTAAAATTTTACGAACTTGGGCGCAGTTTTTCACATTTTATGACTTTTGCCAGCGTCTTTTTATCCGGCGATTCACTTCTCTCTCTTCCCTTCCCTATCTCTCTCTCTTTTCCTCGCTTTTCATGCTGCGGCACTTTGTCTAATTTCATAGCGAAAACGACTTTCAAGGACCTTCAAAAGAAATTCCAAATTTTGATCACGTTACGTTTTTTAATTGTTCCCCTGCGGCGTGGCTCATTTAAAAAGAGTCTCGTCCCCTCTCTAGGCTTGACTGTTCCTGGTCCTACCCTCTTTCCCGTTTCCCCTCCTTGTAATTGAGACCTTGGCATGCGTGTGAAGAATTCTCGGTTGCTTATTTAAAATAGGCAGAAATTACTTGAAACTTTTATTGAGATTCGTTTTTTGCCAGATATTTTATTTTGTTTTTCCTCTTCCAATTCCAATTTCCATTCCCATTCACGTTTTGTTGTCTCTTTTGCCTTTTTCCAATAATTGCATAGAAGTTTTACGAGGACACCCGACGCCCCGTCAGCGATTTTCAAATTAGCCTCAAGCAATTTAAATGCTGTAAAATATATAAAAATAACATTAAGTAACCCAACACCCCAAGCATTTTGTTCCCTCTCCTTCTCCGTCTCTCTCGCAAGCCATCATCATATATGTATGTATGTTTTTTTATGATACATCTTTAGCTGACGGTTAGCCCTTAAAGGACTCAAGCCAAGGATGCAATTATTCTTATGCGAATTGCCTATTAACTGACAAATAGCCCCATTTCAGTCTGATGAGTCACTTTTAACGCTGACATAAGCTTATTAGCGATACATGGCCTGTAAACATATACGAATTTATTGGCTACACTGCGAGAAATGCGGATGAAGTATTTTTGCATGTTTAAATATCTATATATCTATATCTATATCTATATCTATATCTATATCTATATCTATATCTATATCTATATCTATATCTATATCTATATCTATATCTATATCTATATCTATATCTATATCTATATCTATATCTATATCTATATCTATATCTATATCTATATCTATATCTATATCTATATCTATATCTATATCTATATCTATATCTATATCTATATCTATATCTATATCTATATCTATATCTATATCTATATCTATATCTATATCTATATCTATATCTATATCTATATCTATATCTATATCTATATCTATATCTATATCTATATCTATATCTATATCTATATCTATATCTATATCTATATCTATATCTATATCTATATCTATATCTATATCTATATCTATATCTATATCTATATCTATATCTATATCTATATCTATATCTATATCTATATCTATATCTATATCTATATCTATATCTATATCTATATCTATATCTATATCTATATCTATATCTATATCTATATCTATATCTATATCTATATCTATATCTATATCTATATCTATATCTATATCTATATCTATATCTATATCTATATCTATATCTATATCTATATCTATATCTATATCTATATCTATATCTATATCTATATCTATATCTATATCTATATCTATATCTATATCTATATCTATATCTATATCTATATCTATATCTATATCTATATCTATATCTATATCTATATCTATATCTATATCTATATCTATATCTATATCTATATCTATATCTATATCTATATCTATATCTATATCTATATCTATATCTATATCTATATCTATATCTATATCTATATCTATATCTATATCTATATCTATATCTATATCTAGTATATCTGTAATTTCTCTTAGTGTACCTTACAATATGAAGACATAATCGCAAAGCCCATTTGATTTTAACGATTGAAAATCTGTATTCTGTCAAATTTAAGTATGATTGAAATTAAGTTAATTAGCGCGAATTACGCTTAATGTAGGGGAAACTGTTAAACGGAAGTCTGCTTTATTATTGAGCATGAATTTATCTGCGAATATTTGCATTTTATATGGATTCCACCATTTTTTAAAGCGGAGACAGCTAAAGTTAGACTAAGATATGCTTAAACTAATATGCTTAAATAAAGTTCATCCCCTTTATTCATATATATTATTAAGCTTTCGATTAGCTTGTAGCGCATAATCTATGGAGAATGTTATGAAATTTTGCTGTGGTAATTATCTGTGGCAAGTGGCAGCAGCAGCTGGTCGTGTTTTCAGCATCTGCCACATGTTTTTGGGTGGGGCGGTATGCGAATTATGCATTATGCACGTGACTTGCCACACGAAGTGGCAAACGTTCGTTGTCCCAGTTTAATTCACGTGCGAATTTATTAGATTTTCATCAGAATAAACAATGCGTCGTCCAACGGCATTTAATTGCTTAATTTATTAATAAACAACTGAGAGCTTCTCGGTCTCATTTGAAACCAGCAGCCAGCTGTCACTACGATGAAATTGACGATTGACGCTCCGAAACCTACAGGGGAGAGAGGGGGAGAGAGAGGGGGAAAAACTTGCGCAACAAATTTGATTTTCATCACAGACAGTGAATTTTCGTCAATTTTCGCACACGCCCAAATGAGTTTTCGCCTGCGAGAAATATGCTTGAAATATGCTACAGAGAGGGGTAGAAGCAGAAGCTGAAGCAGATGAAAAAGAAGAAGAAGCAAAGCTGGCCACGGGTTTGGGATGTAATGCGAGGCGAGTCCTTTGGGAAAATTAACACTCTTTGATTAGCCTGCTGCCTGATGCCTTGCTGGCTGCTTATTACGTATACGCCCTAATGGCAGTCAATCAATGAACACTTGAGCCTTGCGTCAACTCCGCACACCCAACACGCACACGCACACGCCGATGTCCTTTGCCTGTTGTTCTTGTTGTGCTTCTTGCTGTTGTTGTTGTTGCTGCTGCTGCTGCTGTCAGGCAGAAAGTTACGCAATTTTTGCTTATTATTTTCATAATCAATATTCAATTTGGGCAAAACACTTGCCAGTCATCAGCACGCTGGCTCCTGTTGCCGCTGAAATGAGCTTCAAAGGATACACACAAGGCAACAACTGCAGATACTGTGACTGCACATTGGGCAAAGATCGCAATAAATACTAAAACATTTTTGTTCTATTCCTTTCATTACATTACAAATAAAATAGAAATAAAACAAGCATTTAATTTGTTGTATATATTTTTTAAGAAATTAAAATTTGAATTTAAAGTAATTGAATTGTATCGTAACGTTCTAATATCACTTTTGTTTTGAACAATTTCAAATGGTTTTAAATTTGATTATTGATTTGCCTTTGTGGCCACTGTGCTTGGCCCTTGTGCAAATTTCCCTTGTGGCAGCTTCGGCTGCTGAGCTGAGAGTGGTTGTGGCATCAACAGCGGCAGCAGGCTTATAATTAAACATGGAAAACGTGGAAAATGTGGCAAACGTGAGCACAAACAACACCAACAACAATGGCGGCTGCTGAAAGGGAAGCGATGTGGGTGGTT
The DNA here is from genome assembly GCF_009650485.2 of Drosophila albomicans. NCBI lineage: Eukaryota > Metazoa > Arthropoda > Insecta > Diptera > Drosophilidae > Drosophila > Drosophila albomicans. Next base: position 14,342,872 of record NC_047629.2, on the reverse strand, counting down.
AGAGAGAAGGGAGAAGTGAGATGCGGGAGTGGAAGTGGAAGTGGGAGTCACGCGGCTGGCGTTCAAATTGAAAAAGTTATTTTGCATTCGATTATTCCACTGACAGAGAGGCAACACATTGATGCCAACGAGCATCATATTTCAGAGAGCAAACGTTCCCCATCAACCAGCCAAGCCATGTCTATAGGGTCGATGCTAGTGCTACCCTCCACAGATCATTTCATTTGGGGCTGTGCGGCTGTGGCTTTAGGCATATTTTTGCAATTTTGCGTAATATTTTGCTCATTTACACTTCGTTGCATAGTCAATGGCAATGTCTATCTCCCTCTCTCTGTCTCTCTCTTTCTTTCTATATCACCATCTCTTGTTGTAATTGACCAGCCATTGCTGCGTGGCAACAGGACAACGGATATTCAACGAGGACATCATCAACAGCTCCCAAGGGAGCGTTTTTGTTCTAGCGAAACTTTTGATTGCCATCGAATGAATAAACGAATAAATGAATGAATGACATGTGAGACTTCTCACAGTTAGCTGCTAAATTAGTTAGTTCGTTAGCTAGTTAGTTGCAGCGCACAGTTGTTTGTTGCGCTTTAATGCAGTTGCGATTCATTAGCATTAATTAGCATTTTCTATGCAGAAAGAAACGATTTCCTGTATCTGAATCCTTCTGTTCTCAATTAAATTATGAGGATACCTTTAAATTCCAGCTGTGACTTGTTGAAATTGAAATGTGCTTTTTGCACTTATCTGCAAATAGTTAACAAATCATCTACGAAAACCAAAAACAATGAAATAAATCTCTGAGTTGAGTAAGCCAAGTGGATGTAGATTCAACTGCTGCCAAGTGTCTTGTGTTTATCTTCAATAAAGTTTGAGCTATGGCCCCTTAAGCAAATTCAACACTCGAACGCAAAGTGTAATTAATATTTCAAAGCGCAACATTTATCAAAAAAGAAAAAAAAAAACAAATAAAAACAACAACAACAACAAAAACTAACAAACATTTTCGAAAGTTGAGCCAAAAACAATTAATGGCACACTCTAAGGGTCCCCTCTCCCCGCTTCCCTCAAGTCTCTCTTCCACTGTCTGGCCAAACGAAGACAGACCATAACAAAAAATAACAAAAAAAAAGGCAACTCCAAACTTGGGAGTTGTAAACTCAAACAAGATGAAAACTCCACACTCGTACATGGATTGGGATTTCGAGCCCAATAATCTGATGGGCCCCAGCGAATGGTCAGCAGACAAGACACAGTAGCCTCATGAGCATACACTGAGAGAAAATTAACTTACTGGTTAAAAGCTAAATGTATTTGCTTTAAAAAAACTTTCAAACAGAAATTTTCATCAAAAACATGGTAAGAAAATTATTATGTTGTATTTCAAAAGTGCGAATGCTCAGAGTAATTAAAAAATATATATATTTTTTTAATATAGACGGCAAAATAAATAAATAATTGGTTTTGTATTAATATAAAAAATAAACAATACTTTTATTATTATTAAAATTAATAAATTCGTTTAAAAAATATACATTTATTTATATAGAAAAATAACTAAATAAATAAAAGGTATTAATATTAAATATAAAACAATACTTCTATTATTATTAAAATGAATAAACTCATTTTATAAAATCAAATCATAATTTCATAAATTTCAAATTTTATACTTTCGCTAACGAAACGAACCTACTTTTTCTCACTGTGTAGTATTTTAATTCCATCGATTATTTATTTTATTAATTTAAACAAATATTTTTGTTAAAATCTTATTATTGTTGTATAAATGTTTTTTATACTTTGTGCTAGACTTTTTCTCACTGTGTTGTATTTTACTTCCAGCGAATACAAAAATAATTAAATGAAAATGAACCAAAAATTTCAACAAATCTTTTTGTTAAAATCTTCTCAATGTTGTATAAATGCTTTTAATTTTCAATAGTAGACTTTTTCTCACTGTGTAGTATTTAACTTCTCCGCCAAACTTCGCCCACTCCAAATGCCATGCATGTATCCATGGCTTGCATGAAAGGGCCAACAACTGGGGAATAGGGGCGCGAACTGAGGTGGAGACGGTGACGGGCTGTCGAACCCGTTGAAGCCAACTGTGATTAGTGTGGCAATCATAAATTGACCAAAAAGAGGGTGAGGTTCAATCTGTTTTTTTCTTCTTTTTTTTAGTTGTGGTTGCTCCGCTATTAAGTTCGCTTTCGGAGTGATTTACGAGTATGAAACATATTCGAGCACGAGTATCTGAAGAGAATTATACACTACACAGTCGAGTCTCGATTATTTTTTTTTGTTTTGAATAAACTAACTGTATATTTAAATAACATTTTCAGATTTATTTAATAAGAAAATATTTGAGTATGTAAGCAAACATACAAAATCTCGAAAATGAATAAAATTCCTATTTAACAAAATCTACATTTAGTAGTACAATTTATGTAGTACAATTTTTTATATACGTTCTTTTCGTTTATACTTTTATGATAAATTTATATTATATTATTTTTGTATCACCGAATATAGTTTATAGTACCCAACTTTTCAACTTAAATCGAATTAAAGCTTTTTTATCTTATAGTTTTATTAGTTCTCACAGTTTTATTTATAATTCATGAAGATTCAAATATATCAAATCATTTGTCTATATTATACATTCGTAGATTTCATTTGCAGTATTTTTAATCAAGCTTAATTTCATTTTAAGATTTTGCTGACAACAAAGACAACGAATTATTCTAAAATTTATAAATTAAACAATTTAATTTCAAGTAAATATTGCAAGATTATTTAAAGCAAGTCAATGAATTTGTACTATTAAAAGGTAACTCATTCCTGGAATCAATAGACTTTGCTTCAAAAGTCAAATTATAGCGCAAAGAGTAAAAAAAAAAACAGAAAAAAAAAACAAAAGCAACAAATCAGTTTCATTATTGTCAGTTGGTCATTTGTCTACCTCTGTGTCTGTCTTGGTCTCAGTCTGCTTTGTATTCCGTTTGTACCTCTTTTAGTTCCCCCCCTTTCTGCGCCTCATTTGGAGGAGTGTGGAACGTGGTACTCGTATATCTTTAATGGCATATTCATCAGTCACTCGTGATAAAAATCGCTACACATACATACGCACACATCGATACATAAAAACAAGCAAACAAACAAACAAACAGGCAGACAAACAGACAGACAGACAGACAGATAGACAGACGACAGACACATATGCATATGGTCAGAGTGAGACTATCTTTTGGGGTCTGGAGTCTCCGGTCTTGGGAGTTTGAGTCCGTCTGCTGTGTCTGGCTAAGGCGCACAGTCATTTAGTTAAGTGGCAGTTGATTGGAACCAGTCGCAGTCATCAGCAACAGCAGCATCAGCAGCAGCATCATCATCATTATCATCATTGTCGTCAGCGTTATGATGAGGAAAGCCAAAAGCCTATTTGAATTTCTTGTTACTCGTATTTTCTCCAACAGATTTGACATGGATTTTTGTTATTTTCTTGACCCGAAGAAGAGTTGTATAAAATATAATATTATATTTTATATTTATATTTATATTTTTGGAGTGAAAGATAGGATTATAAAATAGTCTTAAGTAAAGCCAAAAAATGGTTATAATCTCTAGGTATCTCTAGGGTATCTCAAAGTCGAACCCACTCGACTGCTGTCTTATTACTTCTGTTGTTTTTCAGCCGAACATTCTCCTTCCTCAAACTCTTTTAGTTCTCCTCAACTACTCGAAGTCTTTGTGTCTGAAATTGCTGTCATTAATGAGTTACAGATATTACACTTTTATAGCTCACAGACACGCTTATCCACTCTCCATTCTAATCGTGTTGTTGCTGTCTCCGCTCTCTTCTCTTCTCCTCTTCTCACCTCTCCTCTCTGCCAAGCTAGAGTCGGCTACTGTTTTGGGTTAATGATGACTTGTGTATTGTCCGTTGTTTTCCAATATTCTTCCATCGATTTTGTGGCTACTGTTTTTTTGTATAATTTTTTTTGTTTTGTTTTTTGTTTCCTCCTCTTTAGCGTTGTCTTTCGCTTCTCTTGAAGAGTCTTCTATTTTATCTGCGGCTTTCTGCCTGATTGATTTTTGAGCTTGTGGATCTAGTTACGGCGATGAGCAATTGCTTCTTCGGTTCGTTCTCCTATCGCTCGATTCCTTTAAATTACTTTAATTGATGGCACATTGCCTACAGTCTTGCATCTCCAACTCCGACTCCATTTGAAGCTCCATTTTCCCACTCCAGCGAATGCGATTGCAATGCTCGGCTCAATGATTTTCTTTCATCGTTGATCGCCATCTGTCGTGCAACAGTGATCGATTGAATCGAGTTGGTTCTGGTTCATTTCTAGTCCACTTCAGTCCATGCTCCATTTCCAAGCCTTTCGCTTTATCATTCTGGGGTCAGCGCGCTTAGATCTTGAGCAAGTAATCGATTGATTATCAATAGTCGACTATTGTAAAGTATTCGAAATTTTGGCTCATAACTATCGATTGTAATAAGTCCTGAAAGATATTTTGGTAGTTGAAGTTTTATTGAAAAATAATTTAATAATAAAAACAAGTAAGAAAGCTACAGTCGAGTGTACTCGACTGTGAGATACCCGCTACCCATTTTGAATAAAAGAAACATATTTTGCGGTATTTTCTCAAAATATACCAAATATACTGCAAAATACTAAAAAAATACCAAATGGTATATTTGGTTTATCGACATAGTACCGCATTCAAAATATACCATAGACGGCACAATATACCAGATTGTCAGCCAAAGCAACTAAGACCCCTAGTAAGTAGGCGTTTTTGCCCATACAAAAGTATTTTTTTAATAACTTCGACAATTTTTATCTGATCGCAACCAAATTTTCAGGAATCATAACTACTATAGTAAATATTGTATATACCAAAATTCGCAACTCTAGCTTTAAAATTACGCTTGTTATTCGATTTTTTTGATTTGCGGGGGCGGAAGTGGGCGTGGCAAAAATTTGAAACAAACTTGATCTGCGTGCAAACATAACAAATGCTGTCAAAAAAAAATTATAGCTCTACCTCTTATAGTCTCTGAGATCCAGTGTTTCATACGGACGGACGGACAGACGGACAGACGGACAGACACACAGACGGACAGACTGACAGACGGACAGACGGACAGACGGACATGGCTATATCGTCTCGGCTGTTAACGCTGATCAAGAATATATATACTTTATAGGGTCGGAGATGCCTCCTTCTACCTGTTACATACATTTCCTGCCGGCACAAAGTTATAATACCCTTCTACCCTATGGGTAGCGGGTATAAAAACGAAAATTCTTTCAGTTCATTCATTAATTTAATTAAAATTTTATTAGAAAATAATTTAGTAATAACAAAAAAAAAAAACAAAATTCGTTTTGAGATCCATTAAATCCATTAAATTAAAGATTTTGAGTTTAAAACAACTAACTAATAGCCAACTCCAACGCATAGCTTTTAAAGTTCAAAATTAGCTAATAAAATATATTAAATTTAAAATCAATTTATTTATATTATACTTAGTTATATAAAATACATACACTATATGTGATTATATTCCATACATATGTTATATTCTATGGAAAACTGTTTCCAACTAAAATTGTCTCATTTACTTCAAGCGAAAAAAACAACGAGGTCAAAGGACAGCTGTCAATGTGATCAGTACAGAGGGAAGAAGGGGAAAACGAGCAGCACCTAGAGATATAACGCGAGACCATAAATCAGGACAAATGAGACCATTCTACGGCCTGTTCGTCCTGACATTTGCCGACAAGTCTAAAAGCCAGAACAAAAGTTAATAACATGCAGCAGCGAAATGATAGAGAGAAAGAGAGAGAGAGAGAGAGAGAGAGCAGAAGAGACCAGTTGAGCGGAACGGAAAAGGAGTGGAAGTTGCGAGATGGAAACATGTGCGAACTGTACCTCTAAGGACACCAGTGGTCGGCAAGGACAAAGGCAATAGTGATGGCTAAGGCGAAGGCAAAAGCAAAGGCAAAGGCTAAGGAAGGCAGTGCGCATATTAAAACCGGAAATAGTTGAACCAAGTGCCAAGGCAACCGACTGACGCACTGACACACATTTCGCTAACAAAGGACACGACAACAACAACAACAGCAAATACAACAACATAAAAAGGAGTCGACACACACACACACACATACACAAAAAAAGAGAAGAATGAAATGAAATGGGAAGGAAAAAAACGAACTGAATTGAAGCGAATAAAAAGCTCAAATAAAATGCTTTGTCCAGTGCCGAACTAAACGCCGGCGGCGAATGGCAACCCACCCTTAATGGCAGCAGGACATGCAGGACATGCCTGAAGCTGCCTGCCTGGCAACAGGCAACTGGCAACTGGCAACAGGACGCTGATGTTGACGGCTGCTGCATGCCACACACACACACAAAGGACACCGCATAAAATAGAGATCATAATAATGCGGAAACTTGAAACCAAGGATACCCGCCAGGATACCTGCCAGCAATGTGTGAGTCTGCACTCTCGCTCTCTCTCTCTCTCTCTCTCTCTGTCGTCTGTCGCTCAGATTGCATCATAAATTCCAAGGATATGAACCCAAAAAGTGAATCATGCCAAAGAGAGACAGTGAGAACGAGCGAGCGGGAGAAAAGGACTAAGGCGAAAGAAGAATAAATAAAAATTAACTTATTTGCATATTTCAGTGAGCGGGCGCAAAGGATACGCTGCAAATGCACAGGGATACAGCCACACAGGCACATGGACACGGACATGGACATTCATGTAGCTGAAATTAAATAAAAACCAAAAACTCACACACACACACACACTCACACTCAGGCAGGATGTGCGCAAGGATGTGCGTGCAGCGAGACTTAACCAAGCGTATGAACATTGCGAAATCCTCGCACGCAATTTTTATACTTTATTTTCCATTCTTTATTTTACACCGCGAATCCCCTTAGCACCCTTCGCAGCACTTTGCCTGCGGCTAGGGCGAACAGCCTGATGACCTACATGCAAGCTATAATCATTATGATGTTCCAGTGATAAGTTTATAAATGCATTTATAAATAAATAACAACATGCAAAGTAATATTGTATATGAAATTCGAAATTTGCATAAAACATGTGAAGGCAATAAACGCAGTTTCTATAAACACATTTTGCACTCATTTTCATTTAATTACCTCTTTTGAAATTGACCAATTTTGTATGTTGAAATAGAAAAGTTAAAGTTCTAGTAATACAGATAAATTCTATTATATATTATATTATAAATTCCTTTTAAACATCGCTTTGTTTAAAGTTCAAATTTCAAGTTTTCTTTGAATCATTTATTAATAATTATATTTAAACATATTTTTCAGTATTTAGTTGAACTTAACTTAAGACGAATTTGCTTAACTTTCTCAAAATAACTTTCTTTATTATGTATTCCTTAACTCTTCACAAATTATTGGAACTCTGAAAGAACAAAAAATAAAAAAAACAATTTGACACATATATTTTAAAATTCTTTATCAAAATAATGAAATATTTATTCATGTAGTTTTTTGAACATAGTTTTGAAATTCATAAAAACATAATACAAATTTTATTACAGTAATTAATTATTGCATTTCATGAAGTTACCTCAAAAATTAGGAACACATATTTTACTCTAAGAAAATTATTAGCTCCACAGTTTAAAGTTATTTGAATTTTTTAACATATTCTTTTTACATGTACATATATGTATGTTAGTATAAAGCACTTATTCTAAAATTGTCTTTTTATAATTGCAGTCTAACAACGTTGTTAGATCTTTGTTAGGCAAAACACATATGCACAACTGTAGGGTATTCCGGCAACGGCAAAAGGGAAGTATAGGCCACGAGAAGGGGCAACAACAAACACGAAAAAAAGCAAAAAACAGGAGAAAAGGACGAAGGAGAACTGGTGAGTGTGGTGGCGTGATTAAGTGATGGACGTGTATGGACACATGCAGCGTTATATTTAGCATACAAAAACCCAAACATATACATATGTAAATACGTGTGTGTGTGTGTGCCAGAGAGAGAGAAGAGTATGAGGTAGTTGACGAGTCCTTGCGCTTTTAATCATAAATAACAAAGGACACATGGCGCGTAGATGCTCGTATAGCATTTAGCTTTCAACCAAACAAAAGCTTGGGCCACCCTCGAGGGTCGCTTCATGTTGACCAAGAACATACACACACGCACACACATGTATGCCTGTTGATAATACTCCAACCAGTGACCATTGTGGCCCCCCTGGTTTTTTTTTTGTTGCTATCCCCCCGCAGCCTTGTTGCCATGCGCTTTTCATTTCCGCCTCATGGACGCCAAACATGCCACTCGCTGCTGCTCGTCGTCGCTCGCTGCGATTCATAGCTTGACCTGGCCCCAGGATATATATTTGAAGAGGAGGGGGAGGGGTCTTGTCCTGTCAGCGCTAAACAACTGCGCAGTTGTTGCCCTCTCTGTCTTTCTTTCTCTCTCTCTCTCTCTCACTCTGTGTGTGTGCAGAATTTTGATATTAATAGCTTTGGACAGTTTTATAAACGCCTTTCGGGGTTAACATGTTCAAGTGGTATTCATATTTTCCACTGACCGACCTGTCACTATTGTGTGTGTCAGCTAACTGGCAAAATGAAGCCCCAAGTGGACCTCAGCACTTGGTTTAGATTTACCAGCCAGCCAGCCAGCCAGCACATTTTTTTTTTTTTTTTTTTGTTGCCTCGCCTTGGAGCAACTGCAACTGGAGCTGAGCTCTTATCAAGCTGAGTACACAATTTATTGATCAATGATCCACACACACAGACACAATTAGAATTTATCTTTTGCGAACTTCTAATAACACACTCGTTGCACTCTGCTTACACATAAAGTATCTTTAAGATACTCAACACAATATTCAACATAGAACAAGTAAGAAATCTAGAGACCCGCTAACCATTTCGAATAAAAGCAAAACAATGTGGTATTATTCTTAAAATGTACCGTATTTAAAATGTATGATATACCGCAAAAATACTAAAATATACAAAAGGCTATATTTGGTATATTGGTATAGTACTACATTCAAAATATACTAGAATGTACCTTTAAATCAAATTTTCTATCATTAGAATAATATTTTGTAATCAAAATTTATTCCAGACTTTCCATATTGAAATAAGTGCAGTGAAAATTCAGTTTTTTTTGCTTAAAAAACTTTTTGCTTCAATTGAATTTTGCTCTTTAAAAATATTAAATCGTATTGTTAGCGAAAATTTGGTTTACTATAAAAAAAAACTTTTAATAATAATATTACACACCTCAAATGAATTTGAATTTTCAACTTTTTTCTAACTTTTCAACACTTTGCTTCTCAAAAGAAGCTTACAATTTTCATGTTTTTAAATCTCTTCAAATTAGTTTCGATTCAAAATGTTAATTTTCTATGTTGAGTTAAGTGAAAATTGTAGTCACGAATATATTTTGATTTCCAATATATGAAATTATGCACGGTTCGAGCTCAAAAGTGATCCACTTTATTGTTATTTGATGGCTCAGCTATTGTCTTAATGAATTCAAGAGCTGTTTCTGATAATTTATGCTGATTGCAAGTAACTGCCAGATGTTTAGATAACACTGATCGAAATTTGTTCATATTCATTTAAAAATTGTTATTAAATTTACATATTTGAGAGATTTAAAATGGAGTAAGGCAAAGGTGAACTTTATTTCCTCAAATATAATTTCGATGATGCTTTCTTGTTGCTTTGCTTATAATAAAGAATACTTTATTATTTAAATAAAATTAATGAGTTGTATGAACTTTATATTCTCAATCATAATTTCGATGAAATGCAATTGATAACTGTTGTCATAATATTGTAAAAAATACTTTATTTAAATGAATGAACTTTATATCCTCAAACTTAATTTCGATGAAACGCATTTGATAACTGTGGTAATAATATTGTAACAAAATGTTCTATTTAAATAAAATTACCGAGTTGTAGGAACTTAAGCTTAAATTCCCTAACGTATGCTTGCAGTCATCAATGTGTTTGATTGTTTTTTCTAAACAGTAACGAAGCAATCCATTTGGAATTTTCCAAGCTGTTGCTGTTGCTGTTGATGAGGTTTTTCCTGAAACTGTACACTCATCGCTCAGCGCTTGATTGAATTAAGGCGCTGCGATTACAAAGGTGTTGTTGTTGTTGTCTTTTGGTACAGGCGATAAAATCGAACGGTAGTCCTTTGTCGTGACAAGGACGATAGTCAAGGCGTCAGCAATTGGGGGTTGTTAACGGGCTGCTTTAACTTCAATTCAGCTTCAACGGCAACGGCAACTTTCAGAGGGTTGCTTGCAGCAAAGACAAAACGCAGTTTCCCGAATTGCGTCTCAGACGTTGAAAGTGGTGTCTTTTCCTTGTGGGAAAACTGCAAGCTTTTTCGCTATGTGAAGTGTACAGTTACAGGAGCACAGGAGTTACGCAGCAACCACCAGGACTTTATGCTGCCTTTCGTCCTGCGCAGCATAAATTACGCATTTCCATTTTTATGTTTCTCTGGGTTTTACTTTTTTTTTTTTGTTTTTGAGCTGAGTGTGTGTGTTCTTTTCGCTGCGACGCAGTTGGCGTTTGTTGCTTATGATTTATGTGCTGTGATGACACACAGGACTCAGGACCAGGCTCAGCCTGAGGACGTACAGTTGCAGCCAACTCCGACTCCAACTCCAACTCCGAGCGCCTTTCGCTGCTCGTTGTAAAAATTACACGCAAATTGCACGCAACACGCAAAGCCGCATGGAAATGACGGCGAAAATGCCACTCATGCATGCGCGATAGTTGCTGTCACCGAGCACCCAGTTACGCTACACTGAGAGAAAAGTTATACCAACAAAAAAATATGTTTAAAATTTTAATTTTTAGCAGCAATAAATTTAGTTGAATTCGCAGTAGTTTCAATATTTTAACTCTAAATCGTTTTTATTGTGCTTTAATTTTTTATTGAATTTCATTTAATTTATTTTTATTGCTTATCAAACTATGGAAAGCAAATAGTGCGTATTCTATTCTTGAGATGTGATAAAATTAACATTGAAAAGTTTTCTTACCAATCCATTCATGGAATGAAAGAATTTTAGATTTTGTGGTCAATATTTTATTTTTTCAGTTTTTTTTTGTTCTATTGTTCATTATTATTATTTAACGCAAGAAGTAAATAGAATCTTATAATGTAAGTAATGAGTTATATGTATACAACAAAATTTTTATTTAATAAATTCTAAAGTGAAATTTAAATAATATTTCACTGAAAATAATGATCATGAATTCTTTTTATGAAAATAAAGAGTTATATAACAAATGAATAATAAATGCTACGATGAAATTTATATTATTTTTAATCCTAATTTTAGCATTTGTTGTTGTTGTTTTTAATTTTTCCTATATGCATTTTATTTAAGTACTAATCCGAGAATTTTCTCACTAAATAATTCATTTGTATTATAGCATAAAAAAACAATTAATGAAAATTTGTTTTATTTATTATCTACACTTTTCAACCGTTTTAAATTTGCTGTTGGCCGAAATTCATTGCAAATTTGATGCACAATTAAATTTCAAAATTTTTAAAAATTCTTCAAATTATTTGGATTTTTTTCTCTCGGTGTTTAATTGTCCCCTATACCACCGTTCTGTTGCCTACATGCTTTCGTATCCCTATCAGCGTTAAGTCGTGCGTCATCCTTGACGGGCAACGGCGACACATGCGTGTCTCTCCCCATTCCCCGCTTGATATATCTTAGTGCCAAGCATAAATACGTTCTTAAATGCTAATCCTTAAATGTGAACACCTTCTCCACGCACAAAACCACCAAAGTCTCCTTCTCTATATATGTATGAGTCATGCTCTCCTCTCGACCCTCCTTTTGCAACAATTATCGGTCACTTGAGCGAATGTTGCGGTTGCGGTTTGCAGTACGAATTGAAGTTGCACCTAAATGGGGATTACAAATGACCATTGAAATTGAGCTCAACACTAGCAATTTTATCAATTGAATGCGATCTTAGAGCATGCATACAAAGCCGATAAGTTTATATGTATATGATAAGCCTATCATTTAACCTGGGGTGCGGAACATGTTTTCTTGATCTGAATAAGAGATTGCTTGTGTCTATATTAAATATAAAGTGCAGCTTTAATTTCAGTTTCTGACATTGTTAAAAAATATGCATATTTTCTTTAATAGGCAATATAACTAGAATTTTTAAATATAACTTAATGTGATACAACAAAATGCACTGAAAAAAAGACCAGTTTCTAAAAGAACTGAAAATTCGTCTTAAAGAATGTGTTCTTAAAACAAGAACATTCATTTAAAATATGCCAAATTCTTAAAATAAGACCAAAAATATTAGATTTATAAAATTCTGTAATCCATCGAAATGTCTATCTAGCTTTTGAGTGGTTTTATTCATGGCTCATTTAGTCATGTGTCGCGACCATTCTTCTTAATTGCATTTCAAGAGAGGATGTCCTGGGATCAAAAACGAACCCGTAATAAGGATTTAGTAAGTAGAGTAACATAAAACAGAATAACTGAGTGCGCCAATTAAATAATAAAATTCAAAATTAAAGCAAAAAAAAAAAAATTATAATGCAATGTTTTATTTGATGTTATGTTGCCTTAGAACTATAAGATTTTTCTTTTTATTAAAGAGAATTTGGATCTTATATCAAATGTTCTTGAACTTAAGGTTTCTTTTAAAAATATAAGACTTTTAAAATCTTCATTAAAAAATATTTTTTTTCTCAAAATAACAAATAAGAAAAAAAGGAAAAAAAAACTGCACTTGAATGAATGTTATGATTGGTATTTTGTGTTATGAAAAAATATAATTAGAACTCAAAACAAAAATGTTGATTAAATTAAATTAATTGCGGCTGTGCTTTCACTTGGGCTTCGATTGAGCTTAAAAGCAAAATGAACAAAATAACAATGTATGAATGAGATTTTAATATGAGTTAAAAACCAACTTAAGTGCTGCATTAAATTTGATTGAAAAATTGGCCAACAAGCTTTAATTTTCAATGAGTTTTCACTGTGCCGTTAGCAGCTGGCCATTTGGTTTTATTTTTTGCCCAATGTTTTTGACATTTTTATGGCAGAAAAAGTATGGAAACAACAAAAGCAAAAAGACAAATTTTATAAATACATAGACGACGTATGTTGTTTGGGTGTATGTTCGGTTCGTGTGTGGCACAACGGATGGGCCTGCAGCCGCAGTTCACTTTTTAATCACTTTTCATGAGCTTTTAATTACAAGTCCGTAGTTAGTCCGGGTTGGACCGAAGCTTGGCCGAGCTGCGAGTCTGTCGGAAATTTATGAAAAAACCCAAACGCATAAAATGCTTAACAAGCCAACGGTGGCTGAGGGCGCCAACGGTGTTTCTGTGTGAGTCGACACAGTTGCTAAGCTAGCAGATACCCCGTAATGGCTGCGCAAAAACATTGGTTTGAACATTAATGTGGTTTCAAAAATATATTCGAGAGCAGTGAAAAACTTGATAATTATTCTTGAATGCATAATGAATAATTACGGGCTACATAATGATAAAAAATATATTTAATATTAAAAAAAAAATAAGGTATAAAAATTAGTGTATAATTATTTTATGGTCATTGAAAAAAATTACCAAGTTGTAAAATTAAGAACATTCGACTTCAAAATTGTGTTATTGAAATAAAACTTAAAGAACAAATTCTTAAAATATTCGCCTAAAAAAATGTAATATAATATTTTGATTACCTCATAATTTTGGTTTTAAAACTATAAGATATCTTCTTCATATTCATAAGAACTTAAGTCTAACATTAAATGTTCTTGAAATCAAAATGTGTTTTCTATATTTACATGTTATTGATGCACTTATGAGACAAAAATTCTTAGTACGAAGAGCAAAATCTGAATTTCAGAAATATTTTATGTTATATCACTTGATCAAGAATCATTATTATTATAATCACTTCTGATTTCATGATTTGGTATAATTTTGAATACGCTCTAGATGGTATGAGGACAACTAATTCCATCTCTGCACTGATTTATCTACTTCTTATAATATGCCAGCAATTGAAATTGCTTTTACTATTGTTGAAAATGAAAATATCGTGTTATATTTTGAAAGCATCTTTAGTGCAGTTCTAAAGTGTTGAAGATGAATTATTTACGCCAAGCAAAAAGAGTTTTAAGATTTAAGCTAATGTAATTTTGCAATTGTCAAAATCTAGACCTGAAGCTGACCGATTTTCTTGTTGCTGATACAGTTAGTTGATTAAAATATACGAATTCCCATGTCGAAGATATGTAAAATGTTGGTACACCCAAGCAAGTCTGTAGATTGTCTAGTGAAATCATTTGGTCTCCTCGGTGTCTGCTGCTTAGTCAATGTATGTGATGATTACAGGGTATCGTTGGGTGAGCATATGCGGTACTATGCGAAACCTCCCGCTACTGTTTTCATAATAATAATGTGTGAAAGGATATTAATTATGAAACAAGCGAGAGGCAGGAAGCGCTGGCAATAAAAACAGCAAGCGACAGCCAACACCATGCGTGACCAACACCAACAAAAACAACCACAACAACAACGACAGCAACAACAACAACAACAATAAATGGCAATACTCATTACAACAACAAGAGCAACAATTGGAACAGAACCAATCTTGTATACAATATATTGTATTTTATGCGAATGGCCACATGACCATTTGTGGTGGTGGCGGGCAAAGCGGTGGAGAGGGGGACTAGAGAAACGGAAACGGGAGCAACATGTGCAACATGTCGAACGGAAGTGTCGGCCATATTCCACACACGCACACTCACACGCACACACGCATATGTACAAACATACATATGTAAGCCTAAATAGGCCCACGTCTCGCTACCTCTCTCTTCCTCTCTCTCCTTCCCTCTCTTTCTCTCTTCCCTCATAGCACATCGTCTGCCCCATTTCTCTCTCTTTCTGTCTTTCGTTCTGTCTCTGTCGCTCACGTTCAGTGGCCAGGACAAGAGTCATTAGGAGCTGGGCCAAGTAGATTTTTATGTAATGTCGCTTGGTTATTGCTTTTATACATTTATTTTATTTCATTTGCCCCCACACACACTCACATATCGAACATATACGCACAGCACATGCGGAAATTTCATATTTCTCCTTTTTTTTTTCTTTTTCGTTATAAGTTGTAGAGTATACGCAGCGTATGCATTTTTAATAATGTTTGCCTTCTATGGAACTTGATTAAAGAAATTGAAATTCTAAAAAAAATGCCAATTATTTATTAGCATAATAGTTGAACACATTTTGCAAAGTGAACGCAGTTTAAATTAATAAAAAAAAATCCGCGAGTGAAATCAAATTTGAAATCCATTCCTCTATAAAATATTATATTGTTTACGGTTTCTCTAAAATAATTTATTTGAGTACTTCTACTTTTTGATTATATTTAATGAAAAAATAATATATAACCATAGTTCTTATATAACTTGTCTATAAATTTATTCTTTTTAAGTATTTCTATTTTAAATAGTTTCTAATTAATAGGATTAGAATATAATATATTTTTAATGAACTACATATTTTTAAAAAGATTTATAGGTTCCATTTATGATATTAAAAAATATTCAATCAAAAGTATTTTTATGTAATATTAAAAGGATTATATTTAAATGTATCCTATTGCTGAAAATTCAAAATATGGAAAGCAATTATGTGTTTAAAACTTTAAAAGTTAGTTAATTTAATATTGAAAGTTGTTTTAGAAATTTAAAGATAATATAAGTTTAAAATCTGTTAAGATATTTATTATTATATGCCTTTAGCTTAGTGAGTTTTACAAATCTGTCACTATCTGTATTAAGCAACGAGAACGAATGCAAATTAAGCAATTCCGTATTGAAATAATTCTGTTGATATGTGTTACGCTCCAATTTCCCAAGTTGCTCATTAAATAAGCATGAAAAGAATTTGTCAAACGTTTTTATAAAGTATTAAAATAAAACACATTATTACGATAATGAAATAGTATAATCGAATAAGAAATTGTAGTAAATGTACAAATTCGCTTTTAAGTAGCCAAAAAATGGTGCAAGGTATTTGCAATTCGAATTCTTTGGTTGGCAAGAGAAGCCCGACAGCGAGCAGAAGGCAAAATTGAAGGAGGAGGAGGAGGAAAGACACAGAGAGTGGGAGTAGGAGGAAAAGCAGAAGCTGGAACAGTTCGCCTGTCAATGACAGCGTCGACGTCAACATCAACGTCAGCACTGACTGTCGTCCATCAGAGGATTGTGCGTCAGGCAGACGAACCGAGCTGACAGAGAGACAGACAGACAGACGGACAGACAGGCAGACAGACGATGATTCAGTCAGTGAGTCGGTTGGAGCACATTGCCGCTTCACGTGACACTGACGAGGATGCCTGGGATGCCAAGGATACCAAGGATACCAGTTGGCAGTCTCTGTCGCCCACGTTGCGGCTGCCTCCTGCGTGTAATTGCCGTTGTAATGTGGCCCGAACGCGAATATAATTGCTAAAATGTTGCCTGACTCCAAAACGAATCCGACAGGACGTGCCAATGGCCAATGGTCGCTCATTGCGAAACAGAAACAGAGACAGAGAGAGAGTGAGAGGGAGAGAAAGAGCGACAAATGCTACGACACTTTTCCATTTGAATTTAATTTTAATTTACGCCCAACGGCCGCTTTTTGCCCCCGGAAATTGGCAATGGCAATGGCATTGCCAGCGAGCATTCCACACTTCCACATGCCACACAAACCTAGAGACAGTCCAGAGTCCTCTCGCCAATGTGCCTGCCACACTTCTCACACTCCTGTTTTTTGTCGCTGGCCAAATTCGAGAGGTCGTTCTGTCCGCACCGTTGAGTTAATGAGAGAACCGCCGCCAGACATTTGTGCAACTGGCCAAATTGTAAGAGGAAGTCTAATTGAAGCAGCCTCCCTCCCCTTCCCCTTCCCCTTCCTATTCTCTTCCCCATCCACACCTGCTTCGCTTTAGCAATTACTTGACGAATTGAAGCAAACAAATGTAGATTTGAGTGCACATCTCTATATATCTATATCGATGTCTATCTAAACATATTTACAAAAATATTAATCAAAATGTTTACTACACTTATAGATGTAACTGTAATCTTAATCAATATCTATATTCAATTATATATCGACAATTATTTTAATATCTATGTATATCTTTATATTCGAGTCATTCTCTATGTTTGTATAATTCTTTATCTGCCAATTTTATTTATATCTACTACAAAAACTTTGAATCATTAAATTTTATCAATAATTTGAGATTTAATCTTAATCGATATCTATATTTAAGTATATATTGACAATTATTTTGATATCAACTACAAAAACTACCCATTCGTAATCTTTATTATCATCTGTATATATGTATATATATCATTTATATCTACTATAAAAGCTCTTTTTACAAGCGTGTCATATAATTTAACCATTATCGCTATCTAATTTCAAATTTTATCTTAATCAATATCTATGTATATTTAATTATGTGTCGTTATCTTCATAATCATTTCTGTCTAATTTAATATATGCATATTTCAAAAAACTTAGTTTATATTTGTGTAATATATTTATCTAATATTTCAAACTAATTATTTATCGGAAATTATATTTCTATTTACTAAAAAAGCTATAATTATTTTCGGTAACTGTTATTTCAATTACATCAGATTTTATATTAATCAATATATTTATTATGTATCGGCTATCTTAATCATTATGTCTATCTAATTCTATATCATTTGTATCTACTACAATCATTCAATTTAATCTTTAACTAATTCTTTATCGGCAATTATATTTCTATCTATAACTGGCTCGGTAACTGTTATCTTAATTATTATCAACATCCGCAATTGTTATTTGTGTTTATAATTATGACAAACCCGCCTTTTATATCTGAAAGTGCAATCATTCGTGTTATCAATATATAAACTTGCCAAATTAAAATAGTACCAATTTTTATGTCTACCTTTTTTATAGAGCATGTAATTAATTTTTTTATATATATAATTTAGTTTTAGTCTAATGTAATAAAAGTTAAATTTGGGTGTAATGTAAAGCATTTTTTATTGTGAAATTTGTTTAACAGAAGAATTTTTTTACGCTTTTATTTAATTTTGCATGTGCACATTGAATTTTATGTGGAAGAGCTATATATATTATATTTATGAATCTGTATTTATGCATCCGTATCTACAATCTTTATTCATATCTATATGCTCTTTTATAACTTCATTAATGATATCATATTTATATCTACAACAAAAACTACTCTTCTAACTATATATGAAATTGAAATCAATAACGCTATCTATTGCATTTATAGTTTTCCATTTGGAATCCAAATCAATATTCATACGATACAGAGCTCTGCAATTATATTTTTATAATTGTATATTTTATTATGTCTGTATCTGTAATCCTAAACCATATCTATATCTAATCATTTATCTGAAATTGTGTTAAAGTTCGAAGGAAATTTGATGAGAGTTTAAAGAGTTTGAATAATTAATCAATACAAATTATCACAATCGTTTGAAATATTTGTCAGAATTTTCCACAATTTCCACCCCTACGCTTTCCCCCATTAATTATCTGTCTTCACTGCGACCGCTTCGTAGGTAATTTTCCGCTGCTGCAAAGTCGTGCTCAGCAGCGCCGACTCATTAATTGTTAATGGCAATTAACAGAGAAATAAAACTAGAATACAGCTTTAAAAGAAACGTAGTTGGGAACAACGAATAATGAATGCTCTCGCATTTATGTGTTTTGAGTTCTTTACATTCTGATATGTCTGAAATCCTTTTAACCCTCTCTCTCTCTCTTAGTTTATGATCATTTGATCATTATCACATACATAAATATTCTCTCTACCTTTTAAACCACCCTTAAGAATGCCTTTGTGATCTGGATCTTTTTTACTCTCTCGCTTTTGATCGTTCGCTCAGTTTCACAACTTTAAGATCTTGATGTTATTTTTTTATTTTCTTCATTTTTTCAAGGAGAGCTAAGTTCACACTCTCTATCTCTCTCTTTGATATCTTCCCATATGCTAAAAGTTTCTTCTTTTCTAACATTATGTTGCTCGTTCTTTGTGCTTCATTGAACACCGAAGCTGCGAAGCTCTCACAGCAATTATAGGGTATGGTCGTCAAGTGTATGCACTTATTAAAACATATAGGCCCAGGCAAATACTACGTAAAGCATTACGGGGTATTAACATATATGCAAAAGATGGGAGATGGAAGAAAATTTGTTTTCAAATTTAGTAAAACTATTAACCACGCTATGTTAATTTCATTAGCATGTCTCCCCACAGTCTTTCTTGTTTTAGTGACCGGGTTTTATATTTATCTTATTAATTGCGCTAATTAGCCAAGCACTTAGCGTATCTTTACTGGATTTTCAGTCTGTCCCTGACGTCAGCGTCATCGAATGATGTCGCCAACTTAATAAATCAGTTTGAAATTAATTTTCAATATGCTAGTGATGCATCTTTTTCTTTTTCTTTTTGTTTTGTTTTTATTTCTATTTCGGTTCGAGTTTCTTTATCGCACACAGCTGGAGAATTGGGTAAGGCAAACCTACCCAAAGCGCTACCTGAGTGTGAGTTAGGGTAACTTGATCGCTGAGTTACCTGAGTTCAGAGCAAAACGCACATTTTGCAATATTGTTGTACATATTTTGAGGCGAGTAGAATTATGTTTTATTATTAAACAATTGTCAAATGTATGGAACAAAAAATTTAAAGAAATTATTATTTAGGTCTGGTTGATAAAAATTCTCTCATCATATCGTTTCTCTCCTGCAAAAGTTGATTGCGTTGTCTTTGTATATCATTCGCTTCGATGAGTGCTATTCGAATCGAGCGTAATTCTTCAAGCCGTTGAACTTCCAATTCCTCTGCCAGATTCAGATACGGGCTGTCCACATCAACATCTTGTTCTTCGTTCGTTGCTGTTGTTGTCGTCGCTCTATCCGAAATGATATCACCGAAATTGGATTCGTCGAGCATTTCATGGGGATAGACATCATAAGGTTCGGCTTTGATCTCAATTTTCTCCTCCTCACACACGGTCTCATCGCCCTCGGATGACATCCATTCGCTGGATTGATTGCTGCCTCCATCGAGTATCGCATCCATGGTATGAAAATATTCCCAGTTCGGTGCTTCCATGAGATTTTTCCGTTTAATATTGTTGTACGTCCGCTTCATGTTGCGAAATTTGCGATCCAACTTTATGTAGCTGGTTGAGATGCCATGTTCCTCCATCTCTCTGACAATGTGTTGCCAAATCACAGTGTTTCGCTTCGGCTGGCCATGGAATTCCTGTTTGTACTTCATGTAGAGGGTAAGCAACAGCTTTGTCTCTTTGTTCGTCCATTTATCTGCGAATTAAGCATTAAAATTAGTATGAAAACTATTTAAGGAATCAATTTTCACTCACAAGCCATGTTCAACCACTGGCAATTTAATGAAGTTTGATCATCAGTCAGCTGTTTGAGTGCGAGTGAAAAAATCGATTCAGGGTTGCTCGTTATATCGATGTCTCACGGCACGCAAAATATCGCATCCTTAATATCGATACTTCAACTCATTTATCGTCGTCCCGTTTGAAACGATAACTCTTAAGGATAATTGTGATCGATTGCATAAAAATTAAATTGGTATATAATGCAGCAGTTTCTGTTTTATTTTATTAATATTCTCATAAAATTGTGTTCAGCTGATTTATGGATCAGAGTCCATTGAGTTTTGTGTTGCGTCATGCCAGAATTGTTTCCATGTCTTTGTCTCAGCTGTCGTTTCATCCCCGTTAGCAGCAGAGCTTTCGTTTCGCTCACTCTGCATGTTCTCAAATTCGGCGAGCTTTTGCAGACGCAGCTTCCACCGTTGCTCAAGTTCGTGTGTGCTGTAAATTGAGCTCTGGCTGTGCTTTGCCTTCGGCTCAACTTGATCTCCCCCCGAAAGCTCCGCAGCACTGCGTTGAGTAGGCTCGCCTGTAGCTTGTTCAGTTGATCGTGCTTGAATCTGGTCGCCGTCACCGGCTGCAAAGAGGTGTTCAGCTGTGTTGATCAGCTGAATTGTATCAGCTCGACTGGAAGCGGACTTGTCCGACATGCTGGTAGAGAAGTAAATGATAAACGATTTTCGAGTACAACTTTGCAAAGCTAACTCTGTTGTTCAGTAAATCTACCCGCTTACTATGTACTATATAACTGAAAAATCTCAGAAATAATAAAAGTTATAGTCAGAATGGTTAGTCCTAGAATTTGATTACTTTTCATCTCGTCAAATAAAAAAGAAAGAAGAGTATTACAAAGTCGGGCACACTGCAATTCTTTATTAATAATGTTTGGTGGAACTGACTTGCAGTTTTGCTTGCAATACTCGCAACTGAATTATGTGGATTGCCACATAAACAGATCATAAGCACCTGCTCTCAAGCGAAATGCCAAGGTTCGCACACTTGCCACAGCAATTTACAGTTACACCTAACTAACTGAGAAATATCAAAAGTTAAGCAAACTTTTAGTTGGCCTAATGCATTTGCTTGGTTTTGTCAGTAGTATGTGTATTATTTGTTTTTGGGCTCGTTTCGACTTGTTTGTAGCGTTTCCCTTGTCCCTCGTTCCTCGTCTCTCGTTTCGGTTTCAGTTTCAGTTTCTGGGCAACATTGGGCAATGCAGGCACACACACACAGAAACACACCCATTTTTCTAAGAAGAGGAGAAGAGAAGAAAAAAACTAAATAAATTTGGGTGCGTTAGTCAAACACTGATAAAAATCATAAGCCAAAGATGAGAAGTAGCTCGCCTGTCCATTGTGGGGAGCACACTCACACTCACACTCTCATACATCACACACACATACACACACACACACACATGCGCAATTGTACGTGTCTGGAGACCAAACATTAGGACAAAGCCAAGCTAAAATATATTAGGCCAATTATGTTTCGGTAAAAATTTACATGTACTCGCCTCTCAAGTGGCCTCCTCTTTCCACCTACCACTTGGGCGATATCACGATGCAGCCATCGAAACGTGCAGCGGCATAAAACGAACCCACAACCGAGACACACCAAAGTACAAGTTGCCAGGGTGTTGCTCATTCTACACTATTCCACTTCGGGTGTATTCAATTTGCAGTCTATGTGAACTTGGTTAGTGTTGAAGGTGTTATGAGGAAATTTGGTAAGGAACTTTCTAGAATCGAATACAGCAAAATGCAATTATATTATATATATTTTGTATATTCCTTGGATATTAAACAAGATATTAAACTACGAGTATCAATGCATACTGACTCTCTTTTTATATTAGTCGGCAAATAGTGCTTTATTCTGTGTAGTTCAATCTCTAATTATTTTGAATATTTCATTATTTTGTTGAAGTGAAGCCACTTAGTAGTATTAATACAATAAATAAATCAATAGTTTAATCAATATTAACAGTTTGTGAACTTTACATATAAAATTTAATATTCTAATTAATTATATTATTAATTCTAGTATAATTTAAGCTCATTTCTTATTTTGTTGAAATTTTTTAGAGTATTCAACTCTCGACTAGGTCTTTGACGTTTCTCTTTTCTGTTATTATTATCGCAGATTTTTCTATTTTCTATCTACGGTCATGTGCGCTGTCTACTATCTGCACACAAGCATCGCCAACGTCTACGAATATTCATTTGTTCTTTTTCGTTTTTATTATTATCTTCTTCGCTTTTCTCTCCATTTTTGTTCCTCTCGATTCTGAATAATACGAAGGAGAGAACGCATTATGAATGGCTGCACACCAGCCGAGGCGTTTGTAATTAATTTTGAGGATTTGAATTTAGATATTTGGCGATAACAACGTCTCTCCGCTCATATCAGGAATTTTCATACGGACACGTACACAGCATGTCGGAGTACCTGTCAATGGGTCTGCCTGCAGTTCATCTTGATGCCTCCTCCTCATCCTCCTCGTTCTCTTCCTCGATTGGGTTCAAATGTGTTCATTTCATTTTATGGGTCAATGAGCAACCACTCGGTGATAATTAGACATCAGATTGCTGGGATTATTGGGTTACATTGCGCGTTGAAGGGCTTTAGTGTGGGCAACGCACAACACAGCACACTTGGACGCATAATTGATTCTTACATCGGACATCATTAACATAGTTAGGGCGCAGCTTCTGGGAAAATTAATTTATTCCGAAATTGAGAAATCATTGAATTCTATTCGACTAACTCAAGAGGATTCTGGGAAGTGTGTGTGCATATGTGTGTGAGTAGAAGGTGTCAAAGTATGCAATAGTTTGTGATTTATTTAATTACTAAAGCGAATGCTATCTATGAACATTCTCTAAACTTGAAATAATCGGAAATTTTAAGTACATGATTGCAATACTAAATTATTGAAAGGTATGGTAGAAAAAGATACTAAAGTAGTAGTAGAGTAATAGAGTAATCGGTATAAAGCACAACAAAATAATACTAAAAATAGTCAGAATTTGGTTTAATAAAATAAATGAAGATTCTGGATGACAGGTCGGAAGGAAAAAAAACTACTTAAAAAACCAACAAATACGTTTATACATAAACTGAAACTAGTATAAAGTAGGCTTTAACATAAAGAAATAATCATGAAATTAATGTACTGAATAAAAGTTGAATAATAAGTTTTTATAACGCAAAAAATATTGCATGATGGAATAGTTAAAAGAAATTAAATCCATTTTGAAAGCCAATATATACAACAACTGAATTAACTTATTTAATAATGTCCCATAAAGTACTATGAATAATAATAATAATAAATTAATATACTAGACTGAGTTCCACATCAATAAACATTGCAAATAAAATATGTGCAGACCTAAAGTAAGCGTAGAGGATTATCTTTATAAAAATTGACGTAATATCAATTTAATATTTTAGCTATATCACGTTGACCCAACTCGGGTCTAATTTGTGGTTAGCATCTGGCTGGAGCATTGAAGAGATATGCTTGAATTTGGTCGCCGTAAGAAAGGAATTGATAAATGCGGCCTATAAACATGGCTGATAAGTTGATATTTATCAAGGCGAGGGAGAAATGAGGAAAAGTGGAAAAAGGAATAAGGGCTCGAGGCATCATTTGGCCTGGCGAGTGGAAATAGAAAATGACTTTCGACACGGTTATCAATAACCGGCTATCGATATTTTATGAAAATTGATACGGCCCACAAGCGCACACACAGCCTCATCTCCAACCATCTCCATCATCTCTCACCATCGACATCAGCATCCACCCTGCTGAGAGCGTTACGAAATAAAAATAAATAATAATAGACATTATTGCAGTTGATGCCAGCCTAAATAGTTTCGATGCCTCCTTCGAACTCTGTGTATGTGTGTGTGTGTGTGTGTGCACTGTGGAGTCCTTTTACCAAAATGCCACTCATAAGCGCACTAATCCGTCAAAATTTATTGCCATAACTGGAGAGATGGGCATCGAGGGCTGCAGATGAGCATGAGACACTCGTCCAGCCAATTGATAACGTGCGTGTGAAATTTATCAAATAAATTGAGGCCATAAATGTCAAAGCTGCGCATGATTCATAGACAGGGGGAGTGGCAGTGAGGTGTGCCTTTTGGTAATGCTGCTTATTAGGCAGCTTCCGTTGGCAATCAGAAAGCCAAGTCAAGTTGACAAATTCGCTTGATTTCGATTTCGTATTTCGCAAGCAATGACAATAATTCATGAAATAAGTAAACACACTCAATGTGGCAGATAAGTTTTTTTTGAGCCTTGATCTTTGAATTCTGGGTATTTAAAGTTCAGCAAAGCGTAGCAACTTTTATTAAATTTACGCTCTCAATCGATTTGCATAACAGGGGAATAAAAAAACTGAACGCATTTTGAGCGCTATTATTAAATTTGGTTTTCGCATTGTGCGAGCAACGAGCTGCGGGGAAGCTGCGGGGAAGCTGCGGGGAAGCTGCGACTGTTGCATGGTTAATGACAATGCATTCAACGCTCCCTTTGGAGCACACAAAAGAGCGAACGAAATATG
Organism: Drosophila albomicans; assembly: GCF_009650485.2. Taxonomy (NCBI): domain Eukaryota; kingdom Metazoa; phylum Arthropoda; class Insecta; order Diptera; family Drosophilidae; genus Drosophila; species Drosophila albomicans. The sequence goes on along the minus strand of NC_047629.2, from coordinate 14,317,698 downwards.
AATACACAGACATTTCATATTCAATTTCGAATACACTCATGAATACTGACATGTATTCGCAGTGCTGTTCGCCACACTGTGAGAAAGGCATGAAAGATTTTAGATGGTTGGTTCTTTGCTAATATGGATCAGTAAATTTGTATATTAAATTTAAAAATCATTTTTGAATAATTTATATTTTTGCCTTTTATTATATTTTATAGTAAGCATAACTCATATTGTATTAATTTGTTAGCGCTTGTCTGAACTAATTAGTTAGTATTTTTATTGTCAAATTGGTATTGAATGGAAGTATTTTTGTACATTTTAAAAAAGTAAAAATAATTTTCTTCAATATTATAGTCTTTTTCTAAACTAATATTGTATAGAAGTGTTTTTATATATTTTAAACATTACTAAGAAAGTAAAAAATGTTCTTCAATACTAGAAACTGTTTTCATTTAATATAATTAATAATAGATTACATTTTTAAAGTTCTACTTTGAACGTAATTACTTTTTAAGGATTTATCATACTATTTATTGCAATGGTATTTATTTTACTTAATCCCCTATTTATAATCGACCTCTAATCTGCCTCAACTTTGTTTCGGAGTGTCCATTTGATTAATGCGTGAGCTTCAGAGTTTTATTTGCATTCTGTAATGTAATATATTGATGAAATTATATGTTTAATACCCAAATACCAAGGTATATTGGGTCATAAGCAATGTCCAGCCATCCGTTAACTATTTAAACTCTGACCACGAACCCTGACCAATATGGCCAGCTAACCGAAAGGCAAAACAAATAATGTGCTTAGACAGCATCATCAATTAGATGAGAAAATTGTAACCGATGCCAATCATAGCCCAACAAATTGCTAGACAGAGAAACCGACACAGCTCTTAATAAAAGTCAATTGGCAACCACACACACACACAAGTGTGGGAGGAGGGAGTGAATGGGAGGCGGCATATAGAAATGGAGAAGAATATATATTTGAATAAAATGTCTTTTTATCGCACTTAGAGGCCATTTAGTAAGCTAAATTATACGATAGACAAAGAGAGAGAGAGAGAGAGCAGAGAGTATTAGATGGATAAAACCAGGCAAAAATGTAAAATGCGATAGAGACCCTAAATGAGAGAGGGAGAAAAGAGAGAGAGAGAGGGCAATCCTAAACCGAACCCAAATCCAAACCCAAAGACGAAACCTGAAACCCAGAAATCGCAGTCAAATTGGCCATGTTAAACCGCAGACCATTTGCCTTGCCTTTGCTTTTGCTTTAGCTTGGCTTGGCTTGGCTATTGTTGATGTTGATGTTGTTGCAAGTTGTATAGTTGACCCGACTTATCTTCAAGTGGCAACGGGGCAACGTAAACTTGCCACAAATTGGCCAACAATTGCTGCTTTTGCTGTTGCTATTGCTGCTGCATAAGTCCAATTTATTTTTGGTTTTCTTCTCATTTGTTATTGCTGTTGTTGGTTTTTATGCTGTTTACTTCAAAAGCGAAAAACAAGAAGCAAAACCAAATCGAATTAAGCCAAATCTACATAAGCTTTTTCTCTCTGTGTGTCACATTCCCTCGCCCGCTCACTCACTCTCTCTCTCACTCTCCCTGTGTCTTTCCACCTCCCGTTCTCTCCTTTTTCACTCTATCCCACTCTCTTTCGATGGGTCCACGTCTGCCTACGTAACCCGCAGTACCTCTCTTGCCATCTTCCATTCGCTCCATTTGTTGCTACTGTTGTTTTTGCTGTTGTTGTTGCTGCTGTTGTTGTTGCTGCTGTTGTTGTTGGGCATGAATTACATTTCTCTTTGCATTCGCTTTGTAGCTGCTGCTGCCTTTTGCTCTATCCTATGCATCGAGTATAGTGAGTTTGTAATGCATTGTGTTACACTTTCCTACAAATAGTATAAATAATCTTATTCAATGGTGAAAATATTCATGAAAACTTTAAAACTGAGATGCTCAAATTGATTTTTTCACATTTAACACTTTTTTCATGTATTAAAAGCAAGCAGGAATCGGCTCTATAAATCTAACATCTGTCAATGAAGAAATAACATATATTTATATTATTATTTTACATTAAACATATTTATTTTAAAATAACAATGAAGAAATAATATATATTTGGAATATTATATGACATTAATCATATTTTAAAATAAAAACAAAACAAGTTTTTTTCATCGAAAATTCTAACAAACTAAAGCGTTGTTTATGTTTTCAATACAATGCGGCTTAAATACACCGAATCAGTCTAAAGCGGTGTCAATGTCTGGATTTTCTTAACCATTAGTCCAATTTATTTTTGGGTTTCTTCTTATTTGTTATTTCTTTTGTTGGTTTTTCTGCTGTTTACTAAATGTTGGTTTAACATTCTTAAATTCGGTATTAAAATTTAATATTAAATGATAATTTTTTATCACGCTATAACGATTTGTTTTAGAGAATTGTGATAAAAAAAAGTATATCAAAGAAAATATAATTATTTTAAAAGGGTATTCCATAGTCACTAGTGCGTCGTTGATATTACTTTTTTCATGAGTTTTTTGTTTTTGTTGTGTTGTATTTTTTCTAAATGCTAATTTATGGGCATGTGTTGCCATTTGGTTGCCGTTGGGTAATTTTAGTACCTACCAGCAACAACAGCGCCACAGCAGCAACAACTACAACAACAACTTCAATTGGAAACAGGAAATGCAGTAAAGCGAAATAAAAAGTTGAGTAAATTGCATATTTATGAATCTGTCAATTGTTTATACTAAGTTTTGGATCGTTCTGCTTGTTCTTCTTGTTGTTGTTTCTTTTTGTTTCCCAGAATTTCTCATTTTGTTAGTTTTTGTGCATATTTTTTTTGTTTTGTTTATAGTTAGTTTGTTGCGCTTGTTTCCCTCTTGATTGCTACCTTCCCTCTATTCATTCATTCGACTTTTTTATATATATTTTTTTTTGCATTCGTGAACCGCCTTAATAGTATATCCCATTGCAGTTCGATGCGCTTCGCGAGGGTTTCACAGTTTCGGTTGAAGTTTCAGTTCCACTCTGTCAAACATCGGTAAAGCCAACATCATATCCTGTTGATGATCCTAACTATGCAAATGATTGACTTTAAAGAATTTCATAAACTTTTAGAAAGTTACTTTGATGTTCACATTGCAATGCCTTTCAAAAATGTAGAATAATATGTAAGAATTTATTGAAAAATTACAGATCTTTGGAATTATAAAGATTGAAACAAATTCATTAGCTCTTAGAAAATTTTTCTTTGTATATTAATTTATTATAATGAAATTTCACAAAATAGTTTGTTACAATTTCTTAATTTCTTAATTTTTGTTATTATTGCCATTGATGATACTAACATAACAATGAAATCAATCATTAACATTTTAAAGTTTTTGTTTTTAATATAAGCATTATAATAACTTTACAAAACTACAGTAATATATAAGCGAAACTAATAATCATTTAAACTATGTAAACAATTTGAAAGAAATTCTATAAAAGTTAATAATTTAGTTCAATATTTGTATTAGCATTTATTAAAAGATTTTGGATATTCTTTGGTTGATGGAAAAAATATACAAATAGTGAAAAATAAAAATTTTCTTGCACTTTCAAGTAAATTAACTTTAAAGAATCTCTCAAATTGTTAATTTGTTAAAGCAAGTTGCCAAATTGTAAGTTGCCCATCATGTGCAGACAATGCCAACCTTTGGCTACATAATTGCAATTGCTGTCATATCATAAGCAATGTGTAGTATGTATGTGGTAGATAGAATTTGTGGCATGTGGCATTTGGCTCAATGTCTGTCTGTGCAATAAACTTGAATCAATAAACCGAACAAAACAACTTCCATTGTATTCGACAGTCTGTCCATCCATCTGTCCGTCTGTTCCGGCTTGGGTTTGGGTTTGCTTCGGTTTGGCTCTGTTTCCCATTTCATGCGAAAGGCATTAAATAAGTCGAAAGGTATAAACACAAACCGGCAAACAAATACGCTCTCGTCCCGGCCAAATGGTTTGCCATGTTCGACAGGGGAAGCAGAAAGATGGAGGGGCGGGGGAGGCGAGTAGGAGGCGATGCAAGCGAAACAGTGAAAACAAAAACAGTCGAAATTCCTTCACAGAACATTTATTTCGGTTGCTTTTTCGTTACACACATTGATTTTCAAGGCAGCAACAACAACAACACCAAGCTCTGCAAAAATGGGGAAGAACTAACAAATGTATGGTAAAGAAAAAAGAAAAACAAAAGCAATGCAATAAACTTGAGCAAGGTAAATGCTAAACGTATTTTGTATCTTTTTAGATACCACAACTGATCTCTCTGTCTCCCTCTCTCTCTCTCTCTCTCTCTCCCTCTTTCTCTCTCTCTCTCTCTCTCTCTCTCTCTCTCTCTCTCTTTCTCTCTGTCATAAGTGCATGCATATATCTACTACAAATATTTGCATTCTCCAGACACTTGAAACTGGCTGAAAACCGCAGTAAACTAAATCGAACAGCTTAGAAAGTGGCTGAGGAAATTGTTAGAATGTAAAGAAGTTTATTTCGCATAATAGCATCGCTACAGATTCTTTATAAAACCTTAAAATTTCAATATTGCTTAGCTCTTTATAAAAATTCTAATTCTTGAAGAAACTACTTTATTTAAAAGGATGTTTCCCTGCACTGAAGTGAGTCTCAAATTTAGTTTCATTTATGCGAACTTTACCCTTTAGTTATTATAATTTTTGTTCTTATTTGTTACTGAATTAAATGCTGAAGAGTCAACAAAGCCACACTGCATCAGTACGTGGAAAAAGCTCATTGTGCTAAAACAACAAAGTTAAATCAAAGAACTTTGTCAAAAATACCCTGTAAACACAAGTAAGATTAAATGTTGCAGTTAATATGAGTAATTAATTATAGAATTGCTTACGTCTCTCAAGTTATAATCTATAAGTTTCACTCAGTAAACAATATACCCGCTCTAAAGTCTATATGCTGGGTATAATTACACCGGTATACCGTTAATTGTGAACCACATCCGCAGGCATTAGTCGCAATGCGCCAACAGTGAGTATAAAAAAAAAACTGACCAAAACAAACAACAGAACGGTGGAAAAAATAGAAGAGAAATGTGCAGAGGTGGGGTGGAGGGAGGGGGTACAACTTAGTTTGTAGTAAGTACGTTAAGATAGGGAAAGAATCAACGAGTGAAATTCATTGTGAATTCTCATTAGCAGCAGGTAAACACATTTCTGGAACATTGCTTTTAATTAGTGAAACAGACAGTTCCCTGTCACGGCCCCTCAACAAGCTAAGGTGACCGACAACAGCAACAACAACGAGAACAACAAGAACAAGAACAACACGAAGGGTGAACACCCGGTGCCTTTTTAATTGCGAGAACGTCAAAACATTTACCAGATTAACGCAATCCAACTTGAAGTAACAACAACATGCACAGGAAGAAACTACACATTGCCAAAAACAAAAAAATACAACAAAAATTACTTTCGAAAGTATTCGACCGGCGAATACCCGGTACTGTTGAGTGTATAGTATTTAATGATTACAAGTTTTTTGTATTTCAGAAAAACTTCTTCATTATTGATCTTAATTATTTTCCTATGTAAATTTAAACCAAGTCTTACAAATTTATTACTAAATTTTCAGAGAATGAAAAATATAATCTTTAAATATGAAACACCAATTCATTGTTATGCCTTTTACAGCTTTAGTTATCGGGTAGGAAAGCAAGCGAAAATGGAAGACATAGAAACTGAAACAGAAGCAGAAGAAAAGTGAAAAAGAAAGCCAAATGTCTGTCAATAGAGTGCAGAAACCCGGTGGAAAGGTAGAGCAATTGAATGAGGTCGTGTCAGGGCAGGGAAGGAAAAGGAAAAGACGAAAATACATAGAGGTGAGGTGAGGGCACAATTCGACTTTTATCTGATAAACTTGCACTAATTTGTGTACGCTTAGCGAGGACATCGGAGGTGAAGGAGTCGAAGTCGATGTCGAAGTCGAAGCGATGGGAACTGAAAAAACCGAGGGAAAAGGAAAAAGGTCGAGGAAAAGAGTAAGGGAAACAAGGGAAGCGAACAGATGATCGTGACGCAAATTGACCACAACAACGAATAAAAGAAAAACGAATAATACTCGAATACTTGAATACTCGAGCAATAAAAATAAATATCAACCTCATGAACGAAATGCCTTTTTTTCATTTAATTTCAATTTCTCTAACCAAAGTTTGGATACATCTCATAAGTCTGTGTCATTTGTCATCGGAAACTTAGAATCTTCTTAAATGTAGTTCAAGAACTGAAATTATAGTTGAAATAAATATTGTTTCTTGGACTGAATTGAATTGAAATAGTTCTTTTTTATTATTAATTATTATTATTATTTATTATTATTATTCAAAGAATCATCATGTTGTCTTTACTTTTTTTAAATTTGCTTATTTTGTATGAAAACTTTCAATAGTTTTATAACAAGAATTGGATTTCTTTTTAAAGAAATTCTTTTGAATAATGTTTGATTAGTTATTATATATTTGTTTTACTTGCTGTTAGAGTATTCGTTATTCGTTTGTGCTGCAACGCGCATACAAATTGTTTTTCCACATTGTGCTGGCCTCACACATTTCGCTTTGTAAGTTGTTTATTCGTTTCATTTCTTTGCTTTCGGGGCGTAAGTTAAGTGTAATATATATTTTTGGTACTTTGTAGCGCACAGATACATTTAAAGTCATTCAGTGCAGATACGTAGCCGAGAGTACGGATGCAGAGACGAAGAGACGATGATTGCAGCAGGGACTTCGAAAAGGGAATGTTAAAGTGAAGCAGGTCGGGCGGTGAGGAGGGGCGGATAGAAGGCAACGAATTAACTACAAACGACTACACATTAATGCCAACTTAACAACAGAAGCCGTCCAAGCGACCAACGGAAAGAGCAGGATAGGAATGGACAGACAGACAGACGGACAGACAAATGGACTGACAAGCAGACACGACGGACGAACGGACAAAGTGACGGACAGAGGTTTTGCTGGACAGCAGAAAAACACCAGAAGCTATCGAGGCAACGACGACATGCAAACAGAACGGATATACGAACGACTGAGGCTGCGACCAAGAGCGAGAGAGGGAGCACGAGGAGGTGGAGAGAAGAAGAGTGAGTGGGATAGATACACAGATACAAGATACAGATACAAGATACGGCCATGGACATGGTCATGGCATGGTCTTGGCTTTGGGCCTGGCTAAAATACGAGACACACACACACTCGTATTTTATGTGTGCACTGTGTTTATTTTCTTTACTTCTTTTTCTTTCATTTGTTTTCTTTTTTTTTTTTTGTTTAGTTATATTTCTTGTTCTTTTTTTGGGCTGCAAACGTTGCGCATTCTTTAAAATTAACATACTATATACATACTAAATACATTGTATGTGTGTGTAGAATCGCCAAAATCAAAAGCGGATTTGGTTAGAGTGAGGATCGATTTCAAGTGCCAATTACAACCTCAACGAGGTCAATTTACGACACTGCTGTAGAGTTCTGCTTGCTATATGAATAAGCTACTGAATTGAAGATGTTGATGGCAATTGTCATTTTATGCTTAATAAGTTCATTCAAAAGAATTTATCACACTTCTCTAAACTCATTTAAATATATTAGTGGGTTATTCAAATCCATTGAATGCATAGTTATTGTAATAAATTACAATTTTATTAGTAGCTTCGTATATATTTTTTAGTATTTAATTGATTATTCGGTATTTATTTTAGTATTTCATTATAATTTTAGTATTTATATGTTCGTATTTATTTTTTAGAACCTATTTAGTATTTTAGTATGTATCTATATTTGTAGTATTTATTTCTTAGTATCTAATTTGTATTTTCGTATTTATTTATTAGTATTTATTAAATATATTTTTATATTTTTGTATGTGAATTGATAAAAATTATATTTTATTTATTGCTTGTTGAGCTTAACTATTGTAAATGTCCTCTACTAAAAATAACTTAACTTATTCATATTAATTAATCAGCTTTTAAATAGTAATTCAGTATTTTTAAGTATTTAATAAAAATGTTTCTTATTTCTTACTTAGTATTTTAGTATTTATTTATTAGTTTTTATTTATATTTATAGTATTTTTTATTCAGTACTTAATTACAATTTTTATATTTATTTATTAGCATATAATTAATATTTTTGTATGTATTTTTTAGTATTTAATTAATATTCTAGTATTATCATAATATTATAGTATTTCTTTTTAATATACAATTATTATTACAGTACTTATTATATAGTATTTATTTATATTTTTAATATACCTTTAAGTATTTAATTACTGTTTCAATATTTATTAATAACTATTTGTTTTTTTTTAACATTTTTATATTTTACTCTGTACAACTTATTGTTTATAGCATTTGCCTTGTCTGACCTGATCTAATAAATGCTTACATGAAGCAACGATAATGTTGTCAGAGTCGCCTACAAATAATAACATATATGTATACTTAGTTGCATAACTTTCGATGCAATCTAAAAAGGGATTACGAGCGATGCCATGACAATTTTATAGACTGACGACGACTTTACAAAAGACGCAACTCAGAGATGTGTGTGTGATGAGCCTGCTTAGCTGCTCTTGGCACACTGAATTGTTGTTTAGACAAAATCCTTGTTGCGTGCGTGTGTGTTGCCATATCAGCGGCATATCCAGCGTAATCCTTGGCAGCACAAGTAGAAATATAAGCGAAACAAGCAGCCGCGTAAGCCAGCAAACAGCTTTGACAAGAACCAACCACACACTCACACTCACACATCCGTTTAACAGGGTTCAATTATAGAAAATTGCACAAATCCTTCAAAGTTTTGTACAGCGAAATGCAAGAAATATACGCATAGTACTTGTATCTAGTATCTTGTATCTTATTAGCGCTCTCAACTTGGGTTTGACATTAATCCTCCCCATCGCCCGCTACAGTTGCCCGTTTCGTCTGCCTACACATCCAGACAATGGAAGTCAGAACTTGGCCCTGAGTTGCGTTTGAATTTGTTGCAACTTCAACTTGGTTGCACATAAGCCGATGACGATGACGAAGACGAAGTTGAAGTTGAAGTTGAAGCTGTAGCTCAACTTGAAAGACGCCTTCGCTTTGTCAGTTAGACCACGTCTCCCCATCCGCAGCAAAATGAATGTAAAGAAATGAAACCAAAGTAAACCATTATAACAACAAACAGCTGAATAATACGCTCAGTGAACAACCAATTATCGACGACGAAATACCCTTACTGCTAAGCTACTTATTACTATAGCTCTGAAAACATATTAGTTCAGTTTATTTTAGATTTGAATAGTAAAAGTATGATAATAAATTGTTAAAAATATATAATGGAACAGTAATTGAATTTATTTAGTTTTGAATTGAATAAAAGGAAATATCATAAAGTGATTTGTTGTTCCATAAACTATTATTTTACAAAATACAAACTCAAAGATAACTTCTTATTAAATGGACAAAATTTTAGTTGAAATTAAGTTTCAGTTCACTTTTTGATCTCAAATATAAAGAGTTGTGTTCCATATTTTCATATTTAAAGAACAGTAATTAAAATTTAATAAATAAATTTGCAATACATTATATTATATAATATAACATTTATAGTTCATTTAAAACTGTATTAATGCTAATGAGATCATAGACAGATTGAACAAGAAACTTTATTATTGTAAAATTAATAAAAATCGAATGAAGAAAAATATGTGATGGAAAAGAATATTGAAATTCAAAAATACAAAAATTCTAGCAATCTGTAAAAAAATAATAAAGGTTAAGAAACTGTTTAAAGAACTGATTTCAGATGTTTATTTTATTATTAACTAAAGTTACAACTACTATAAGTATTATTATTTTATTATTTAAATAATATAGCACACTTTAGCTAAATTGATAAATCGACCGATGACTGGAAAATAAAGAGTAACAAGTGTCAAGCGCAATTCACATAGCCCAAAGGGCATTTTAGGGTATAGTTTATAAGCCACACAAGAACCGATTCCGATGCGTAGCTGCAGCAGATTAAATTCCAATCCCAAATTGTTTTTGTGCTCCGTCAAGAGGGCTGCCTAGCAGGGGGAGGGGTGGGGCAAGTGTGCAACTGGCTAATTCCCGCATGCAATGAAAACAATTTTTCTCTACGAGCTGCATTTTCAAACAAGCGCGTTGATTTTTATCAAGCTTATTATATGGGTCGGCAACGAGGTGAGCTCACTGAGACGATGCAACCCTTTTTTCTTTATTTTTTTTTTTTTTGTGTATTTTTGTTGTTGTTTTTTTTGGGTTCTTTTCTTGGGTTCTTAAGCCGGGCAGCAGCAGCAGCACAAGCAATGATAGAGGGGCAACCGCAGCGAGTTGAATGCCACATATCAGGCAGCGGCTCAGCTGGCTTGCATCCTGCCTGCCTGCCTGCCTGCCTGCGCCCGCATACCAAAATCCCTTGCCCCTTGCAGCACGCTTGCCGCATCGCGTTGCATTGCGCGACGTTGCGGCTGTTGCCACAAGTGCAACGCAGCGCGAAATTCCACTCATTTTTAACAAGTTCTCGGTCGCTTTTGTTGCCCAACAATGCGAAGGTTAAGCCAGAGCCCAATGGAGTCGCTTCACTTCATACATACATTGTAGTCGAGACTCGGTATCATCAACTGCAACTGGCGGCGGCAAGGGGCAACTTGCTGGCTTCCTCATCGCTGCCTTCGTATCTCTCATTTTTTATGCGTAGCGCTTGAGGTAACTTAAAACTGCTGCCAGCAGCCAACAGCCAGCAGCCAGCATAAGTTCGAGTACTTGCCACATTGTCAACGTCAGCGGTCGCTGGCTCCTTCCCCCTTTCCTCCTTTCCCCTATCATCTCAAGCTAACATTGAACACAATCAGCTGTTGCTGTTGTTGTTATTGTTATTGTTTTTGTTGACGGGTCTTCAAAGAGAATCTATCTCCGGGTACTGACAATGTTTGGCACAATTAAAGCTGCTTTTGCTGTTGCTGCGACTCAGCTGACAGTGCACAGTGGGCACAATGTGTACAATATATGCATGGAAATATTTTACAAAATACTCTATTTAAAATATTTAAAAATGTTTGTATATTTTTAATGAAGCCTCTCTGAGACAGACGATCGCTAGCTATTATCTCTTAGCACGGAGAGAGAATATTTATATACTCTATTATAATCCAATCTCGGATCTTACGTTATCAGCTAAGTTCGAATTTGTTATATTATATTTTTATAAATATATATGAAAATATATTAATTTATATTATATATATATAATTATATATATATAAATATATGATATACATCAAACCAATCGAGCAAATATTTACGTAGATTGAAATGCATTATTTAGTTCTATATTAATCTTGTTTGAATGCAGTCGAAAGAATCGAAATGGGCAGATTAATAATCAACGCAGTTTTGTTACTGATAGTGCAGGAAATATATTTTGTAGCCACAGCTACCGATCAAGAGGTGAGAGTACAGTGTAACTAAAAGAATGCTAAAAGTTAAGTATTTTGTTCTTATTAGACGTGCGAATCCGATCGACTTATGGAAGAACAATGCCGTATTCATAATTATAAAACTGTGAAACCTTTACTTGACTATTTTAGACAGGTTAGAAATGAGTTAGAAGACAAAGAAATTAAGGAAAATAAGTTAAATGAATTAAATTCGGATCTTTTGGAAAAGTATCAGGAAATTGTAAGAATTCATGAAAAATTTGTAAAGGAGGCAGCTCTATTAGATGAGTATAAAAACAAAGTAATTAAAGGGGAAAACGATTTGCAATTATGTAAAAATAGAGTTGATAAGTTTGAATCTGAGACTAATTCACAACAAAATGTAATTGTGAAATTAAAAGGAGATTTAGCTGAGAAGTCCACCAATTTAGAAAATTGCGAAATTCAATACAAAACTCTTAATTCTAGTTTATTTGAAAAAGATGAAAATATAAAGAGATTTAGTGAGAATATTCAAAATATAACAGAACATCAGAAAACAATTGAATTGCAATTAGAGCAGAGTAAGACTAAATTAATAAAGAAAGATAAAGATAATCAGCTATGTCGAGCTGAAATTGATACATTGAATAAGACTTTACTCAATACTCTCATCCCATCAAGTTGCTCTCCTTTTGGAGATTCAGATGTTCATCCACTTAATGTTTCTGGGATAGGTTTCTTCGATGTTTTATGCGATAGTCAGTTAGCTGGACCTGGATGGATTGTAATACAACAAAGAGTTGGGGGAAATGAGAGTTTCAATAGGGATTGGGCAACGTATCGTAAAGGTTTCGGTTCTTATAGGAGCGATTTCTTCATCGGACTAGAGAAAATACATCGAATCACCAGTTTGCAGCGATTCGAACTTTACATACACTTGGTTGCTGTGAATGGAAGTATCTACAACGCTCGTTATGACGACTTTAAAATATCTGATGAAGACAGTGGATATAAACTGAGTTTGGGTAAATTCGATGAAACTATTGTTGGGGATGCGATGAGAATCGGCGAAAACTTGAAATTCACAACATTCGATCGCGACAACGACATTGGTGGTGGTAATTGCGCAGTTCAATACAAAAGTGGCTGGTGGCATGTGAGTTGTTATAATTGGTAAATAATGCAAATTGTTATTTTTTCTGAAGAACACATAATTATTGATTTTTGTATTTTCTTATGCAGTAATTTAAATGCACCATATGGGCCAGATCTGGTTTGGTATATTCGAATTCCATTGATAGAAGCAAAGATGCTAATTCGCCCTAAAAAAGCGATCAAGAAGTGATAAATTGAAAAGTTGAAATTCCTATATTTGACTCTATTATGTAATCTTTTATATATAATTGTTGAATTACGAATTTACTTTCGTAATAATTATACGATCGACTATTGAATGCAGCGATTTATTTTTTACTTAAAATATATTCGGTTTTAGTGTATTTTATGTTTTGATGTAGGAAATAGTAAGTCTCTGGAATAGAGCTGCAAATACTTAAAAGTAAGTAAGCTTTCGATATACATATACATATACGTATATATATTTTCAAGTGAACCATATTCAAGGTAAAGTAATTTAATAAATGATCTACACATATTCGTTTCTTACCCAAACATACAACAAACAGATTAAATTAATAAACGCGTTGATGTAGCAACATCTAATCCCTTTAATTAAATTTGCATTAAATTGAGATGATACGATAATATTTTCTCTTCTGTTTACCCGATGAGAGAGAGTCTATCTCTCATTAATAAAACATTCAATTGCTTTTATATTAACACAGATTAAATGTTAAGAGCAGATTTATTTGTAGATTTAAGTGCATTATTCAGTTTCATATTGATCTTGTTTGAATGCAGTCGTAAGAATCGAAATGAGCAGATTAATAATCAACGCAGTTTTGTTACTGATAGTGCATGAAATATATTCTGTAGCCACAGCTACCGATCAAGAGGTGAGAGCACAGACGTCATACAGTGTGATTAAGAGAATGTTAAAAGTCGAGTATTTTCTTCTTATCAGACATGTGAATCCGATCGACTTATGGAAGAACAATGCCGGATTCATAATTATAAAACTGTGAAACCTTTACTTGACTATTTTAGGCAAGTTCGAAATGAGTTAGAAGACAAAGAAATTAAGGAAAATAAGTTAAATGAATTAAATTCTGATCTTATGGAAAAATATCATGAAATTGTAAGAATTCACGAAAAATTTGTAAAGGAGGCAGCTCTATTAGATGAGTATAAAAACAAAGTAATTAAAGGGGAAAACGATTTGCAATTATGTAAAAATAGAGTTGATAAGTTTGAATCTGAGACTAATTCACAACAAAATGTAATTGTGAAATTAAAAGGAGAATTAGCTGAGAAGTCCAACAACTTAGAAAATTGCGAAATTCAATACAAAACTCTTAATTCTAGTTTATTTGAAAAAGATGAAAATATAAAGAGATTTAGTGAGAATATTAAAAATATAACAGAACATCGGAAAACAATTGAATTGCAATTAGAGCAGAGTAAAACTAAATTAATAATGAAAGATAAAGATAATCAGCTATGTCGTGCTGAAATTGATACATTGCATAAGACTTTAATCAATACTCTCATCCCATCAAGTTGCTCTCATTTTGGAGATTATCCTGGTGTTCATGAAATAAGAGTTTCTGGCATAGGTTCCGTCGATGTTTTATGCGACAGTCAGTTAGCTGGACCGGGATGGATTGTAATACAACAACGAGTTGGGGGAAATGAGAGTTTCAATAGGGATTGGGCAACATATCGCAAAGGTTTCGGTGAAATGGATAGCGACTTCTTCCTCGGGCTCGAGAAAATACATCGTATCACGAGTTTGCAGCGATTCGAACTTTATATACATTTGGTTGCTCTGAATGGAAGTACCTACAACGCTCGTTATGACGATTTCAAAATATCTGATGAAGACAGTGGATTTAAACTGAGTTTGGGTAAATTCAGTGGAACTATTGTTGAGGATGCGATGAGAGACGGCGAGGACGAGAAATTCACAACATTCGATCGCGACAACGATGAAGATTTAAGTACCAACTGTGCGAACTATTTTAATAGTGGCTGGTGGTACCATAATTGTTATAATTGGTAAATATTCCAAATTGTAATTTTTGATGGAATACACATAATTATTAATTTGTATTTTTTCTTTTGCAGTAATTTAAATGCACTATATGGGCCAGATCTAAATTGGTACCAACGAAATCCATTGAAAGAAGCTAAGATGCTAATTCGGCCCAAAAAAGCAATACATGAAAAAATCATGAAGGAGGTAGTTTAATTCGATGAATATAAAAGTAAAATACAGAAATGGGAAAACGATTTGCAATTGTGTCAAAATAGAGTTGATAAATTGGAATCTGAGAACAATTCCCAAAAAAAATCATTGACAATTTAGGCCCAATTTCCAAACTTTTCGAGAATTACGATAAATGTAAAGAAGAATTAACAAGTGAATCCAATAAGTTATTACTATGTGAGATTGAATTAAAAAAGCTCAATTCTAGTCTTCTTGAAAAGGATACACATATCTCTGAATATACTGCAAAAATCCAAGATGTAATGGAGCGTCAGGAAAAAATGCAGGTGCAATTGGAGGAGAGTCAAAGCAAGTTACAAAAGCAAGATAAGAATAATGAAATTTGTAATGCAGAAGTTGATAAACTAGTTAGATTTGTGAACGCATCTAGTTGCATTCCATTTGCAGATTATCCTGGTATTCATAAGATACAAGTTTCTGGAGTTGATTTCTTCGATGCCACAAGAAAATTTCCAGCTTTTATATGAACTGGGTTAGCATTGAGGCGTCAGAGCCTAGGCTCTAGGCTCTTTCATTCTATTTTAATTAAAATTTAAGTTGCCAAAAAAAAAAAATTATAGAAGAAAGAAGAGAAACATAGAAAATGTGTTGTCATTTATGGGGGCAACTTCGATGCACCAGCAACGAGGTCTAATCGAAGCCTGTGGAATTGGGTGCCAGAAATAAAAATAAAAATCGAAATACAGAAATGTAGAAAAAGATGATCCGATATTTTTGGGGTTTGCCAGAAATTCAAATATTCACATGTTCTCGTGGGCTGACAGACATTTCAATATTTATTCAAGGCGTCCAAAATATGAACAGAAAATAAAAATGTAAAAATTCGTGGAATTGTTTTCATTTACAATATTTGGGTTGAAAGAATTATGCAAAGGTTCGTAACAGGCAGAAGGATGCATCTTCGAATACATAAAGAATATAAACAATATATATATACATACATATTTAATCAGAACCCTTAATATAGAATTCGGAAAGTGTCCGAGTATCGGGATTACTAAGCTTTTTTATACGTCTTGTTATACCCGCTACCCATAGGGTATTATAACTTTGTGCCGACAGGAAATGTATGTAACAGGTAAAAGGATCAGCGTCAACAGTCGAGACGATCTAGCCATGTCCGTTTGTCCGTCTGTGTGTCCGTCCGTCTGTCCGTATGAACACCTAGATCTCAGAGACTACGAGAGATAGAGCTATAATTTTTTTTCGACAGCATTTGTTATGATCAAGTTTGTTTCAAATTTTTGCCACGCCCACTTCCGCCCCCGCAAATCAAAAAAATCGAATAACAAGCGTAATTTTAAAGCTAGAGTTGCGAATTTTGGTATATATAATAACTATAGTTGTTATGATTCCTGAAAATTTGGTTGCGATCAGATAAAAATTGACGAAGTTATTAAAGAAATACTTTTGTATGGGCAAAAACGCCTACTTACTAGGGGTCTGCGTTGCTTTGGCCGACAATCTGGTACATTGTGCCGTCTATGGTATATTTTGAATGCGGTACTTTATCGATATACCATTCGGTATATTTTTAGTATTTTTGCAGTATATTTGGTATATTTTGAGAATAATACCGCAAAATATATTTCTTTTATTCAAAATGGGAAGCGGGTATCTCACAGTCGAGTACACTCGACTGTAGCTTTCTTACTTGTTTTTTCTTCTGTTCAATGTTCATGTCAAGCTTCTTGACTAAAGCGTTTATTCTTGTCGACATTTGAAAATAAATTTGAAACTTGAAATATATATTTAAAGCTGCCTCTAAAATCAGCGTCATCATTGTTGCGATAAGCAATTGAATTGCTCTCAGTAAATGAAGACGGTGATATAGACAGAGACTGAACTCAGCAGACGCCTAGGAGGAGAGAGAAAGCGAGAGAGAGAGAAAGAGAGAGAGAGAGAGAGAGAGAAAGAGTGAGAGTGCTGATCAGCGGACTTTAAATCTATGTGATATTATAAAATATATTGGCCCATTTATAGTGCCATCGATACAATGCGCTGTGATGTAACTTCACATGAATTTCTCTTCTCTAATATTGCAATGCACTTTTATTATACACTGTTGTGAACTTATACCCATAATTTGAAAAAAAAATAAATCACGAACAAGTTGCCGCCACTTCTAATTTCATTATCAAGAAGCCTCTCTTAGACAGGCGACAGAAAATTGACAGTGTCGGTTCTCTCGACATTAAAAGAGACTTTATTTGCTATCACCATTTCTCCCACTACGAACTTTTGAGCTGAACCCACATCCGTTGATCACGTGTTAGCTCGAAAATCACTCAGCTACTCAAAACTGAATTCTTCGTCGATTTAAATTAGGCTTTTAGTTTCAAATTCATCTTTTAAGAGTGCAGTCGAAATATTCAAAATGCGCAAAATAAAAATAAACTCAGTTCTTTTCTTGATACTACTTCAAATATATTTGGTGACCACAACTGCCTTCGAAGAGGTGAGAACATTTACATAAAGCAGTGTAGAACAGTGTGTGCTAAGAATGTTTACATTTTCTTCTTATCAGACATGTGAACTCGACCGAGAAATGGAAAAAAAGTGCCGGATTCATAATTATAAAACCGTGAAACCGTTGCTTGATTATTTCAGGCAGGTTCGAAATGAGTTAGAAGACAAAGAAATTAAGGAAAATAAGTTAAATGAATTAAATTCTGATCTTATGGAAAAGTATCATGACATTGTAAGAATTCATAAAACATTCATGAAGGAGGCAGCTCTATTAGATGAATATAAAAACAAAGTACTTAAAGGGGAAAACGATTTGCAATCGTATCAAATTAAAGTTAATAAATTGGAATCTGAGATTAATTCACAACAAAATATTATTGTGAAATTAAAAGGAGAATTAGCTGAAAAATCCGCCAACTTAGAAAATTGCGAACTTCAATTCAAAAATCTGAATTCTAGCCTAATTGAAAAAGATGAAAATATTAAGAGATTTAGGGAGAATATTCAAAAAAATACTGAACATCAGAAAACACTTGAGTTGAAATTAGAGAAGAGTAAAACTAAATTAACAAAGCAAGATAAAGATATTCAGTTATGCCAATCTGAAATTGATACATTAAATCGGACATCAGAAAATATCAGAGAACAACAGAAAAAAATTGTATTGCAATTAAAAGAGAGTGAAGCTAAGCTAATAGATAAAGTGAAACAAAATCAGTTATGTCAATCTGAACTTAATAAGTTAAGTCCCACATCTTGCATCCCATTTGGAGATTCAGATGTTCATCAACTTAATGTTTCTGGAGTTGGTTTCTTCGATGTTTTATGCGATAGTCAGTTAGCTGGACCTGGATGGATTGTTATACAACAGCGAGTTGGTGGAAAGGAGAGATTCAATAGGGATTGGGCCACCTACCGCGAAGGCTTCGGTTCCATGGACAGTGATTTTTTCCTCGGTTTGGAGAAGATTTTTCGTCTGACGAATTCTCGACGCCACGAGCTTTATGTGCATTTGGTGGAACTTAATGGCACTATATACTATGCTCGTTACGACGACTTTAAAATATCCGATGAAAATAATGGATACACACTGAGTTTGGGTGGATTTATGGGAAATGTTTCTGATGCGATGAGAAACAGTGAAAATCTAAAATTCACAACATTCGATCGTGGCGACGATAAAAGATGCGCGGATCATTACAAAAGTGGCTGGTGGTACAAGAGCTGTTATAATTGGTAAATATTATTTATTTTAATATCTAAAGTAATATATTAATGGAGTTTTTCTAATGCAGTAACTTAAATGCTGTCTATGGAACAAACTTTAATTGGTATTTGGACGTCAAAATTGAACTTAAAGAGGCTAAGATGCTCATTCGATCCAAGGAATAAAAGAATAAGTAAAAAAAAGAAATTTGATTTTGTTCTAATGGATTAAATAAATGAATACTCGAATATAGAATACCATTTATTTTACGTATCGACTTATATTTGGATTATCCCAATAATTGAAGTGAGTATATACTGTAATTATAACATTTGGCACAAAATTGATTTTATTATAGGAAGTTTAACATCTGATTATAGGATTATAAATAAATTAAAAGCAAAAACACTGTTTTACTTCTGCTACAAAAGATAATATAATATATATATAGAAATATTATGAAATTTTATGTCAAGGCCTATAAATTAATAATAAACAAAAACTGGGTCGCATTTATCGGTCTTACTTGATGTGACATCAACACAAAGGCGGCAATTAAAAATCGTCATCGGGGATGCTAGGTAAAGCTGTAAGTAAATGCTATCGAAAATCTTTAAGGTTAGTCATCAGGAAGCAGACAGTCTTGTTTCTTCTGACGTTTTGGATAAAAAGTCTATAGTATCATCAATTGACCTCCGCTGCTGTTCAGACCTTTCAATTAAATCCGAACCAATTGTATATGTATTAGTTTTAAATTCGCACAATTTGACTGTTCAGAGCTGAGTTCTTCGTCGATTGAAACGAAATATTTAGTTCCATATTCAAGTTCCATGAGTGCAGTCGAAAGAAGTGAAAATGGGAAGACAAATAATATTAAACGCAGTTTTGTTACTAATAGTATACGAAATATTCTTGTTGGCTACAGCAACCGGAGAAGAGGTGAGAACAATTACTCCATAAGGTGATGAAAAGTTAACTCTAAAAGCGTAAAAACTTTCTTTTATCAGCCGTGTCAATTAACCAACAAACAAATTGATGAACAATGCCGATCTTATGCTGATAAAATCTTCAAGCCAATACTAGTTTATTTAGAAAAGAGCGAAATAAAGAAGAAAAAGATAATTCAATTAAATTCCAATCTTATGGAAAAGTATCGAGAAATTGTAAGAGTCTATGAAAAAGTAATGAAGGAGACATTTCAGCTAGATGAGTATAAAAACAAAATATTAAAACAACAAAATTCTCTGCAGTTGTGTGAAAACAAAGTTAATAAATCAAAAACTGAGATTAATTCCCAAACAGAAATAATTGAAAAACTTACACCAAATATGACATTTTCTGAGAATATTGTTAAATGCAAAGACGAATTAGAAGAAAAATCAAAAGATTTGGAAACTTTAGAACTTCAATTCAATAATATAAATTCGAGTCTTAATGAGCATAATAAAAATATTTCGTCAAACGAAAATTTTCAAAATGCAATGGAATATCAGAAAACAATTGAGTTGAAATTAAAAGAGAATAAAGCAAAATTAGTAGAGAAAGAAAAAGAATATCAATTATGTCAAGCGAAAGTTAGTGAATTAAATGCGACTGCAAAGGAAACGAGTCCCTCTGATTGCATTCCTTTTGGAGAGCATCCTGGTATTCATCAAATCAAAGTTTCTGGCATTGGTTTCATCGATGTTTTGTGTGATAGTCAGGCAGCTGGACCTGGCTGGATCGTGATACAACAGCGAATCGGTGGAAGCGAGAGTTTCAACTTGGATTGGGCAAACTACCGCAGAGGCTTCGGTGCTTTCGATGAGGATTTCTTCCTTGGCTTGGAGAAGATTTATCGTCTGACCAACTCTCGTCACTATGAGCTATATGTGCATATGGTTAGTGCAGATGGCAAAGTATACTACGCTCATTACGATCACTTCAAAATATCTGATGAGGATCATGGTTACGCATTGAGCAGCCTTGGCAAATTTAATGGGACTGCTGGTGATGAGCTCAGAATCCATGAGTACATGCGCTTCTCAACATTCGATCGAGATAATGATATGAATAATCGTCTAAATTGTGCTGACTTTTACGCCAGTGGCTGGTGGTACCGCAATTGTTTTAATTGGTAAATATAGCAAATGCGAATTGGGTGTTGTTCGAAATTAATTATTTTTCTAACTTCTTTTTATGCAGTAATTTAAATGCAGTGTATGGGCAGGATCTAAGGTGGTCTACGTATTTTACTCGTGTTATCAAAGAAGCAAAGATGCTGATACGCCCCAAAGAAGAGAAGAATAAGTAAAGGCAACTGATAATTTAATACTTATTTTTTTTAATTAATTAACTAAATGTGTATCTTTATATTGCTCAATTTAAAGTTGTAAATTTGTGTTTGTTCTCATGTTTAGATGGCAATAAATGTGTAAAATAAAAGGATTGTAATATATATTTCTATATGTTTACTTTCGCAGAAACAAATTTTTGATCCGAGTCCATGCTGAGAATCTCCATTTGAGCTGCGATGAAATAGTTGGTGCAACCGTTGCGGATCTTTTTGACTCAGACCACAACTCATCGCAACAAACTTTAAATGTACTGAAAAATCATACCCAATTGTTGAGTTAAACATATGCTTCACAGCCACAAAGTAAAAGAGTTACAGAAGAGGAGGAAAACAAAGCAGCTCGAAAAGATCTACCTATTAAACAATCAAATTTTGCAACTCCTTCGTGTGAGTTCTGCTCAAAATTTCAATCTAAGCTAAAATGCTTTTATGTGGCATTTTCACTTTTTAGATATAAGTCTTTTCAGAGTCTTTCTGTATATTGTATAGTAACTTAAATTTGAGTATCTATCCTAGCTTGTGATAATTAAAAAGGCGAAAATAAAATAAATAAAAAACAATTGAGATAGTTAGAGTAGAGTAGGCTCGAAGCGATATTATTCTTAAATATACAGCAAAAATAATGAAATATACTGAAAGTTATATTACAAAGGCCAAAGAAAGCGATGTTATTCTTAAAATATACCAAATTTATATACCACAAAAATACAAAAATATATCAAAGGCTATATCTGCTCGCAACCAAATTTTCAGGAATCTTAAATTTTTATTATTATTATTATTATTATTGTATGTAGCAAAAATCGCTCGATCTTGAATATTACGCACGTTACTCGATTCTTGCCGTTTTGCGGAGGCGGAAAAAGGCGTGACATAAATTAAAAACAAACTTATTGTGCCTGCAAACATAACAAGTACTGTCGAAAAAAATGATATCTCTATATCTTATAGTTTTTGATATCTAGGTGCTCATACGGACGGGTCTCGGCTATTGAGGCTGATCAAGAATATATACTATATACTTTATAGAGTCGGAGATGCACAAAGTTACGGATATAATCATAGTGGAATCGCAGAGCGGTCTGCAATTGTGTCCAATTAAAGTTGAATTCTAATACATTAAATTCCAAACTATTTAATGAAAAATTCCCAAATTAATTTTAATTTAAATGATTAAAAAGTATAATTTAAAAAATTTTGAATTTTTACCTAATTGAGATCGAGAAAGTGGCAGAAAATCAGAAATAAATTAATAAATCTACGGTAAACAGCGGGGGCGAAATTAAAAAGAACAGCACAATAATAATAGTCCACCTTCTTCAGTGGCTTTAATAATGATTACTCCTTGGTCTGCACTAGATCCGACAACACGAGCATTTGTTTGTCATCGATGACAAATTAAATGTTAAAATTTCAAATATCTCAGGAAGACATTGTGAAATAATAAAGAACATATCACTCCAACAACTACAATGCTCCTGAAACTTGTTGCTATGAATTTCACAGTTGTTGGCGTTACGTTAAATTTCTATAAATGGTTAATATTCTAAGTGAATATCAAAACGTGCATTATTATGAATATCTTAATAGAACTTGCGAGCAGAAGCAGCGCTGATTATTATAGGAGAGACCAACAAAGTATTAAATTGACCCACCAAATATCGTGAGAGCTGCCGAAAATGTCCTAATCAAATAAAATTTATTATCAAGAAGCAAGCAGTATCGTGTCTTGTATCAACATATATAGAAAGTCTATATATAGTATCATTAATTGACCTCCTCTGCCGTTCAGACCTTTTAATTAAATCCGAACCAATTGCAAATTCGCAAAAAATTTGACTGTTTAGAGTTGAGTTCTTCGTCGATTGAAGCGAAAAATTTAGTTTCCTATTCATCTTTCTTGAGTGCAGTCAAAAGAATCGAGAATGGGTACAAAAATAATAAAATCTGTTTTTTTGCTAATTCTACACGAAATATTATTTGTGGCCACAGCTGCCGCAGAAAAGGTGAGAACAATCCCACGATAAAGTGAATAATAGTGAACTCTAAAAGCGTTTAAACTTTCTTTTCGTCAGCCGTGTCAATTAAGTAATATACCTAGCGGATCAAATATTGATGGAATTCTGCAGCCAATATTAGACTGCTTACATATTGGAAATGAGTTTGAACTAAGCAAAGTGCATGAAGATCACATAGAGGAATTAAATGTTAATTTGGAATATCAAAAAATTGAAACAATTCATGAAAAAGTCATGGATAAGGCAATTGAATTAGATGAGTACAGAAACAAAATACTAAAAGGAAGCAACGATCTTCAAGTGTGTCAAATTGAAGTTGATAAATTAGAATCTGAGATCAATGTACAAAAAACTACAATTGACAGATTAAAAACCAATTCGAAACTTTTTGGGGAATATGATAAATGTAAAGGTGAATTAATACGTAAAAGAAATAAGTTAAAAAGTTTAAAGCATAATGTAGATATTTTAAATGCTACTCTTATTAAAAAGGATGCATTAATTGAGAAACGTGTTTTAGAATTGCAAAATATAACTAAAAATCAGAAAACAATTCAATTGGAATTGGACGACTACCAAAATAAGTTCCGAATGAAAGAAAACGATATTCGGTTATGCCAAGAAAGTATTGGTAAATTAAATATGACAACTCAGAAACGACAACACACACGTATTCTAACTAGTTGCATTTCTTTTGGAGACCATCCTGGTGTTCATCAAATCGAAGCTTTGTACTATGATGTCTTCGATGTTCTATGTGATAGTCAGATAGCTGGGCCTGGATGGATTGTAATACAACAACGAGTTGGAGGAAATGAGAGTTTCAATAGGGATTGGGAAACGTATCGCAAAGGTTTCGGTTCGTTTGAGAGTGATTTTTTCCTGGGTTTAGAGAAGATCCATCGGTTGACAAGTTCGCAAGATCATGAGCTCTATGTGCATTTGGTTTTCCTAAATGGCACCATCAAATACGCACAATACGACAACTTTAAAATCTCGAATGAGGAAAATAGTTACGCACTGAGCAGCTTGGGCAAATTTAAGGGAAATGTTGTGGATGAGATGAGAAACTATTTGAATAGCAAATTCTCAACATTCGATCAAGACAACGATACCGAAGACGTCCACAATTGTGCAGTGCATTTTAAAAGTGGTTGGTGGTTCACGCATTGTTATTATTGGTAATTATTCCAAATCGTCTAATTTACATTGATAATTAATATTTGGTTTTTTTTTTTTTTTGTTGCAGTAATTTAAATGCATTATATGGAAAAGACCTAAATTGGTATCCACCATACGAGCTTAAAGAAGCTAGGATGATGATTCGCCACAGAAAAGTGAAGTAAAGTGAATAAACCATCTTCGTTTATAAATTGCAATTGAAAATTTGATTTGTAATTACTTTAAATGGTTTAATAATTTATTAAATAAAGCGTCACTATAAAATAAATTAATCATTTGTGTTGGAAGTCAGATTATTTTCTTTTTGTCTATGATTTCTCAATAACATTGCTGAAATAACTTTATTATAAAATATAGCACATTAAACTTACGTAATAAATGATCTACACAATCCATTCCCTATTTAAATTTCCAACAATTTTTTACGAAAAAAGATTAAGTAAGCAAGCGCCCGTTCGGATTTGCTGATGACGTAAAAAAGCAAAGGCAGCATTGGCGTTATGAAACGGACTAGAGAGAAAAAACATTTAGACGGAGACTGTGACTATCAGTAAAGAAGAGAGTACTAATCACTGATCCATATAGCATGATGATTAGTTAGTATTATTATTGAGAGAGACTAACGATTGTTCAAAGAGTCTGCTGAGTCGAGTTTACTGCGTCATCTTCAGGGAGAAAAAGCCCGGAGCAACTTTTGAATTATTTCTTCTATCTAATGCTCGTGTTCACAGATTGTTGTTTACTAGAATTCTACAAACTTTCCTGTTAATCCGAACAGAGAGACTTTTGAGCTGCTGTCAAATTCGTTGGCATGCATTTCTTATTTGCAATTACATAGGAACATTCCAAAAAAAATCAAACGCAAAACAGAAAAGGATGCTAGTTGCTAGGTTAAGTATAACGGAAGAAGTTGCTATTAGTCAAGTGGAAGCAGTTGCTAGTTCGTTAAGAGTATAGCAGAAGAAGTTGCTACAATACAAGGAGACGCAAACGTTAAAAAGAAAAGGATGATAGTTGCGGTCATACAGTTGCGTGTTTGTAGGCGAGTGCAAGCGAGTACGCAATAGTCAATTGCAAAAACAAGCGCAGGCTGATCGTGTCTAACCCTTAGATGCACTCACCTATTTAAGTATTCGTTCATTTGCAAAAACAAAGAGCAAAACTCAACAACAACTGTGTAGTTGATGATAGACCAAAGAAGAGTGAGTGCGATAGCGCTATATATTTTATTGATGCTAGAGCAAGAAGAGTGAGCGCGATTGCGCTATATATGTATTTTACTTGCTTTGTAAGTATTGCAAATTGATATTGTGAAGGTATAATATATTATTAATTATATTAATATTTAATGATTTGTTATACAGAAACTTATGGACCCCAACTAAGTAGGTTATTCACCAGAAATTGGTTAATTGATGAAGTTAAGATGCTTATACGACCCAGACAATAAGCAATTATGTTAAATAAATAAGATTTTGAATTGTATCTGCAAATTTGGAAACTGATTTTTTTTTGTTGAATTTTAAAATGTTTTCTATTTAACGAATTAATTTGGTCGAGTTAACTTTATCTCATTCAATAAAGTTACCACGACTAAATCAATTCCTTTTCCTTTTTCTTATATATCTTTGTTCATGTCAGTGTTCTTTGCGAAGATTTAAAGTTATAGAGTTATAGGCAAAGCTGTGTACTCAGATCCATCCATAGAAAAGGGACGTGCATCACCATTCTTATTAGCTTGTTAAGCTAATTGTTGTCATCAAATAAGCAGTGCTAGAAATACATATATGTAGACTGAAAATTTAAAATTAAAAGCAAGACCTATCCCAACATTTTTGTACAACAGATAAGAGATTGAACAGCCGTCATCGCAAAAAATGACGTACATACCGCATATAGATGATCTCACTTCTAATCAGCTTCAGCTCAGTGCTTCACGAAAGTAAATTATCTGTTTATACCCTCTAAATATTCTTATTATATTTATTTTTTGAAAAATAAGTTATATAGTTTAAGTTTTGTTTATTTGTGAAGTTAAAAGCATTTGCTGGTAGATCATATAAATTTAATATAATTTAAATATTCTTTTTATAGTTAATTTACAGTCAAATAGCTATTATCTATCTGAATTGTGAAGTCAAAGTCGAGAGCATTCAATAGTCGATCAAATATAATAACTGTGAATTAAAGTATAATTTCGCAATTTGAAAATGTTAATTGTAAATCTAAAAACTTAGAAAAGCTCGCATTTTCTGGTGTACAGTGGAAATTTCTTTAACGGACAGCTCTATTAAACGAAGTCTTCCATTAGGCGGACACCTTTTGCGTCACTTTTGTCCTTTTTCCTTATTTTCGTGAATATTGAATCAGCTAAATACAAACATATAGAATTATTAATGCATATTTCGGTAGTTTGTGTAGTTTGAATTCAATTTTTGATTGCTTTTTAAACCAAATTTGACCACTGTGTGCGCTTTGCTGCTATCATTGTTGTTTTGCTTTCTTGCTGTTGCTTGCTTCTTGTTATGTTTTCTTTTATTTTTTTTTTTTTTTGTTGTTTTCTGTAACCTTAGAACTTCTCAAGTTGTTGCTGCCTTTCTCGCCGCCTTTGTAAATGGGCATAATACCGGAAACCCACAACAACGACAGCGACAACCAACGACGACGACAACAAACTGAATAACAGCTGAGCTGAGGCGTTTGCAATGCGGTTCGCTCTGCTGCCTCTCACTCATCATCATACGAAGCGGACAGACAGACAACACCGTATAAAACGTCATGTTTAAAGTTCCTATGTAACTCTCTATTCCCCCGCCCCACCCCATTGAAACCCCTCATCAACTCTTGGCGATCTTTTACATTGGTTTAGTAGGAAAAACTTGCCGTTGGTTCCGGTGAAAATGCAGAAGAAGCCTTCAACTTAAACAGCTCCGTTTAGCCCCACAATTAATAGAATACACACAATTCCACACTCTTTAGTATCTCTTTGTTGGTTGCTTGTTGTAACTGGCAGCATAATTACCACATATTTTCTGTAAGTGGCACACAACGCAAAACTTCCCATTTAGTCCAAAGTTCTTGCCACTTACTGGCTAACTGACTGACTGCACGGGAAATGAGATTCATTCTTTTGCTTTTTTTGCCACATATTTGTCCAGCTGACTTAAGTATAAATAATAAAAACAAGTAAGAAATTTTGAGTCGGGTGTGCTGGACTTTGAAATACCCGCAACCCATTTTTATTAAAACAATAAATTATATATTTAGTATTTTGATAAATTAGTACATTCAAAATATACCAAAGGGTGTAAAATATACGATTATCTGTTGGTCTTTATCATAAATAATGAAATAAGTATGAAAACTTAAGTCGAGTGTGATCGATCGTGAGATATCCGCTACCCATTTTGAATAGTATTCTTAAAATATACCAAATTATAACGCAAAAATACTAAAATATACAAAAGGCTATATTTGATATATTCAATAAAATTGAACAAATGTTTTCACCCAAACAAAAAAGTATTTCTTAAATACCTTTAACAAATATTGTCTGATTGCAAGCAAATATTCAGGAGTCTTAAATACTCTAGTTATTTTTTTTATGTTCGCAGCTCTAGGTTTAAAATTACGGACATGAACGGAAATATATTGTCCCGGGCGTTGACGCTGATCAATTTTATTTTCGTTAAATTTTCCCGCAAAAACTAGAAAAAAATCAAAGAAAAAAAATGCTAAACATATTATCCAAACTTCAGCATTAATACATAAAAAAATATACAATATATTTTAAAAATGTTTCACCTTAAGAATTCGGTTTTTTTTTTGTTTAAAGAAATATAACAAATTGATACTTTTATATATTTTATAAGGTCGGAGATTCCTCCTATTGCTTGTTACACACATTTCCTTCTACCCTACATGGGAATGAAACCGAAGCACAATTAATACTTCAAACTAAATCAATTCAGCTGTTTAATGTTTAGCTTGAATGTAATTCGTTACAGTTTATCATCGAATAATCATTTAATGGCATCGTGTGATTCCAGCTACTTTTTAATCAGTCTATAATTATGCCTATATTAAATTAAGCTGCAGCCATATCGAAATGTTCCAGCACAGATCTACTCATAAGTGGTGTAATTAATAGAATCGACTCAACGACAAAGCAATGCGAACAACGATACAGATAGAGATAGAGTGCGTGGGGTATTGGAATTGAACGGTTGCTCTTTTATGCTGCATTTAAGGTAATTTACATAATTTCATAATATGCAAATTGACGCCGGCTAGATCGAAGATAAAACCCATTAAAAGCAAACCAACAAATCAGCAGAGTTCCGGGCTCCACTCGAAAAAAAAAAACACAAAAACAAAAAACAAAAAAAAACAGGCGGGAGGTCGTCAGCTCAAATAAATTGCAGATCGGTATCTTTTGATGCGTAATTAATAACTGCGCGTGAAAAACAATGAACTGAGGGGAAAAATGAAAAGAGAAAACACACACATGTGCTTGTTGCCAGGGCAAGGGTTTAAATTTTAAACACTGGACTGTGTCCAGGTAAGCAACAGCCGCAGTCGCAGCCGCAGCTTGTTGTTGCTGCTGGGTATCTGTATCTGCATTCAAGTATCTTGTATCTTATGGCTGAATATTTGTAATATGAGAACTGGCAGGCCGCGCCCTCGCCCCAAAAAAAAAGAAGGAAAAAAACTAGTAACCACACAGCCCAGATGAAATTCAAAAGAAAAATCTCGAGAATAGAATAGAAAAGAAAGCAACGACAACAAGTTGTATAGAAAAGTTGCTACGCAGAATGAATGGCATTGTAGAAAAGCAGGGAAGAAGAAAATAACCCTTGGGACATGTCGTGGAAAAGCCGAGGAAAACTTCACTCAAGGGTGAACCAAAGTCTTGTTTGTTATTGTTGTCATTGCGCCCAGACACGCAGCTAGGGGCGAGACGAGGGTGACTCAGAGCGAGATGCACCCTACGCTCTTGCCCTTAAGTAGGGGAAGCTCAGCTTCATTGATAGATTGCAATTTCTCAACAGCAACAAAAGAAAACAACAACACAAAAAATAAAAAAAATGAAACCCCTTTTGTTTCGAATTTGTAAAGAAACTATTTTCTATTTCCCGAAATTTGCGTAACAATCAACTTTCTCGACTCGCCTGATTTATAGATATTTAATAAAGCGCTTTCCCAGGCGAATCTTAAGCTTGCCGCGCATTTCATTTGCATGATAAAAGTTCTCAGACACTCTCGATAAGTGAGCGCAAGAGAGAGCTGCCTGACAACTGGGTGTCTACCCCGACAATAACAACAAGGCATTTTCGCTGATTATCTCGTCAGCTAGGCACCAGAGGGGAGGAAGTAAATTCATGAAAGAAGAAGAAAAAAAATAAAATAAAAGGAAAAAGGAATTGTTCCTTTTCAATTTTTTGGCTTTTGTTTACAGGCCGGCTTTCAGCGATGAAAATTATGACGCAATTTATAGTTTTTCATTTTTATCGCCGCCTTGCGTTGTGTGTGTGATTTCCTTTTGTTGAGAGGTTTTAAAAAAGCATAACTAAGATTTATTTCCGGATTTGTGAAATTTACACCATATGCCAGCAGACTCGCATTACTTTCCCAAATGCCCAGCTGGCCAAAACTCAGTCAACTTCTTTTTCGAGTCGTCGGCACATTTGTAAAGAGAAACTTTTCATGTTTTTTCCCCCCGCCTGCTCGCCTTGTACTATAACAAATATATACTTCAAAAGGATGGTGTAGTAACTAGGGCCTAAATCCCATTGATACTGTGAAACCAATTGAATACAAGTAGGTGAGCTGGGCTCGACTGTGCTCGACTGTGAGATACCTATTTTCAATAAAAGCAAAACATTGCGGAATTATTTAAAAAATAAAATTAATATACTAAAAAAGATACCGATATACGGCTATATATAATGGTATATTAATATACTATTACATTTCATAAAATAGTTTAGGGTACAATTATACCAGATTATCCACCGACATAATGTTTGTGCCATATTCATAATTTCCTTAATGACTGCTTTAACCAAATTCTTAAGAATCATTAAGACATTAAGTTATTATTTTATGTTCCAAAAACCGCTTTTCGTAAAAATGTCGAAAAAATGTTTCTTCTTTAACTTACATCCGGAAAGACGACCATGGCAATATCGTTTCAACTGTTGGGGTCGATCAAGAATATCTATACTTTAGAGCGAAAGATGCCTTATATAAATTTACTGAGGCTGGTATAAAAATGTTACGTTTATTGCAGCTTTAGCACATTTGAAAGCCGAGCAGTAACTTAAAAGCTCTGTTATGCTTTTTTTACCGATTTGGCCAGCTTTCAAGTGCATTGAATGCTTAATACATGCAACCCAACAAAATAATACAAAATTAATAAATGCAAATGAAGCTTGAAATTAGATTTCAGCCGCAAATAAACTCGAGTTGATTTTGTTCCGTAAAGATTGAAATCTTTATGCTACTTTTTTATGGGCATAACTTTCTCATTTCCATAATTTGTCCGTTGTTATCTCTTCAAGAGACGACAGAATTTGTTGAAAGAAATATATCACGACAATTATACATAATTCAACTGTGAAATTTTATATTTTTTGTTGCTTTATTTTATTTGGTGCCTCGGGGGCAACATTACGTAATGGCAAACTGACGAAACAATAATTCAAGTCAATAAAATATGAAAGATGACGGCAAGAAATCCCACAAAAAAAGACAAAAACAAAAGTTAGTTTTATCGCCGAGCATAATTCAAAATCCCAAATGGAGGAACTTGTTTCACGCCATGTGTAATCTAAAACCAGAGGCCTGAGAACATAAAGTGCACGAGATACGAGACGAGGAACATCAAGTGAATAATATAGGAAAATTTATGCTACTTGCCCCATTCTAATGTCAACGCGTTGCTAAATAAATAACAAATTTTAGTTTACGACTTGCTCGCCTGACCTTACTCATCCCTCAAGCTGGCTGACCTGAAACCGAACCCAATTTGTAATATTTCAGGCCGACAAATGGATCATTGGACAGAGCGCGTCACAGCATAAAATAAAACTAAATCAAATGAACATAAATTATTAAATATTGCTCGTATAGTAAACACGCAGCATAGAACTGCGTCTTATCTGTACTCAGCAACAAAATATTCCGAGAAGTCTGTCAATTTGTTTATTTTTTATAGTTAATTTGTGTTGACTTTGAAGTTCGACAATTAAAAATCCCATAAATCATATACTAATTAATCAATGGATTTGATTGCTTTGTAGAACTGTAATCTCGTTGCAATTACTTCAAAAAATTGCATAAATCTTCTATCAATTATTCAATTTATAGAGTTGTAATTCTATACAAGTTATGTTTTTTTTAGACACATGCAAATCCATTTTCACTTTATATACAATGAGCTTGAGGAAACCACATAAATCTTTTATTAATTAAACAATTGATTTGGTTGTTCTTTGAAATTGTTATTTTTTTGTGATTTAGTTCTTTTTAGACATATGTATGTACATAGATCTTATTTCATTTTCAAGCACAGTTTTTGAAAAATACAATAGAATCTCTACTTCCTCAACTAACAGCAACAACACTAAACATAAGGTTCTAATTCTAAAGAAAGGGGATTCAAACTTTTTAAAAAACACGAACAAAATTCTGTTTTTCTTTTTTAAGATCGAAAAAGTCTAAGATCAAGATTTGCAATTTTCTTTTCAAACTAACATTAAACATTCTTAAATCAAGATTTTAATCTTAAAATCTAAATATAGTTTATAAAATTTTGATTTAAGATTTTTCAAACTAAAAATCTTTTTTCAAGATTGTTTTTTTTAAGAATTGAAAAAATCTTAAATCAAGATTTTCAATCTACTTTTTAAACTAGATTTTGTTCTCTATGTGAAATCATAAAACTTCAATCATAAAGTTGGGATAGTAATATATTTGCATATTATGTGCAAGGAAATTGACTAAATCTCAGCAATTGTTGAGTTATTTTATATAGTTGTTCTTTTTATACATTTTTAGATCGCTTTTCAGTACATGCAATTAGGAATTATGTCGTGCCTAGTCTTGACCATCTGTTTAGTTGCTGTTGCTTCTTATGTGTAATAAATATGTTGCCAGCAATTGGTAAATTAAGAGAAATATATCAATTTGTTGTGCAACCGCAGCTGCGCAGCTGGTTAAAAGATGTAGACCTCAGACTCTCTCTCTCTCTCTCTCTCTCTCTCTCTCTTTCTCTCTGTCTATTTGTCCAGACGAGCAGACAGACTGCAACTGCAACTTGGAACATAAATCATTTTCATCGTCGACGCTTGTTGCAGCGGAGCGTTTTGAGTTCGCGTTCTTGCCACATGCTGCCAAATGTTGAGAGATGTTTCCACACGCCGCATCGCATCGCATCGCATTGCATTTGCCGCCCGCCCGGTCACCCGGCCACACGGTCATTCGTTGCATTGTCGAAGTGCATCGTGGCAACGCCTCCGTTTCGTTTGTCTTTTGCCTGCCACTTCCTCCGCTTCCCTTTGCCACAGTCAACGCCTTTGATTTATGGGCCAGCTTCCAATATAATTATGTTGTATCCAAAATATATGCAAGCGCTACAAAAATGTGGCAATGTATTTTTGAAACTAACAACAGATTTTCAGCATTTTTGAAAAATTGTCGCTCTTTGTTACGCTTGGCACAAAACGATTCCTTGAGCTGCATCTTTTAGTAAACGAAACCTTCATATTTACTATTATTTTTAAAGTCAGTTATTTTAGAGCTTTCAATCAACCAAACTTCATTTCATTGTGTTCACTTGAATAAATTTCACTTTCACTATGGGAGAGTGTATCCACACTTCGATAGTCGCTGCCACACGAAAATTTCCAGTTTTTATATGAACTGGGTTAGCATTGAGGCGTCAGAGCCTAGGCTCTAGGCTCTTTCATTCTATTTTAATTAAAATTTAAGTTGCCAAAAAAAAAAAATTATAGAAGAAAGAAGAGAAACATAGAAAATGTGTTGTGATTTATGGGGGCAACTTCGATGCACCAGCAACGAGGCCTAATCGAAGCCTGTGGAATTGGGTGCCAGAAATAAAAATCAAAATCGAAATACAGAAATGTAGAAAAAGATGATCCGATGTTTTTGGGGTTTGCCAGAAATTCAAATATTCACAAGTTCTCGTGGGCTGACAGACATTTCAATATTTATTCAAGGCGACCAAAATATGAACAGAAAATAAAAATGTATAAATTCGTGGAATTATTTTCCTATTCAATATTTGGGTTGAAAGAATTATGCAAAGCTTCGGATTTTTAAACCTTTCACTTTTAAAGCGTAACAGGCAGAAGGATGCATCTTCACACACATAAAATATATATACCACGTATATATTTTTATACATACATATTTAATCAGAACCCTTAGTATAGAATTCGGAAAGTGTCCGAGTATCGGGATTACTAAGCTTTTTTATACGTCTTGTTTTTTCTTCTGTTCAATACTTATGTAAAAATTGTTGACTAAATAAATTTTAACCTTGAAATATATTTTAAGCTGCCTCTAAAGTCAGCGTCACCATTGCGGCGATAAGCAATTGAAGCACTCTCAGTAAATGAAGACGGTGATATAGACGAAGGCTGAACTCGGCATACACCTATGAAAAGAGAGAAAGACAGAGAGAGAGAGAGAGAGTGGGCGTTAAATCTATGTGATATTATAAAATATATTGGCCCATTTATAGTGCCATAGATACAATGCGCTGTGATGTAACTTAGCATGAATTTCTCTTCTCTAATATTACAATGCAATTTTATTACACACAATTTATACCCATAATTTGAAAAAAAATAAATCACGAACAAGTTGCCGCCACTTCTAATTTCATTATCAAGAAGCCTCTCTTAGACAGGCGACAGAAAATTGACAGTGTCGGTTCTCTCGACATTAAAAGAGACTTTATTTGCTATCACCATTTCTCCCACTACGAACTTTTGAGCTGAACCCACATCCGTTGATCACGTGTTAGCTCGAAAATCACTCTGCTACTCAAAACTGAATTCTTCGTCGATTTAAATTAGGCTTTTAGTTTCAAATTCATCTTTTAAGTGTGCAGTCGAAATATTCAAAATGTGCAAAATAAAAATCAACTCAGTTATTTTCTTGATACTACTTCAAATATATTTGGTGACCACAACTGCCTTCGAAGAGGTGAGAACATTTACATAAAGCAGTGTAGAACAGTGTGTGCTAAGAATGTTTACATTTTCTTCTCATCAGACATGTGAACTCGACCGAGAAATGGAAAAAAAGTGCCGGATTCATAATTATAAAACCGTGAAACCGTTGCTTGATTATTTCAGGCAGGTTCGAAATGAGTTAGAAGACAAAGAAATTAAGGAAAATAAGTTAAATGAATTAAATTCTGATCTTATGGAAAAGTATCATGAAATTGCAAGAATTCATGAAAAAGTTATGAAGGAGGCATCTTTATTAGATGAGTATAAAAACAAAGTACTTAAAGGGGAAAACGATTTGCAATTGAGTCAAAATAAAGTTGAGAAATTAGAATCTGAGATTAATTCGCAACAAAATATTATTGTGAAATTAAAAGGAGAATTAGCTAAGAAGTCCACTAACTTAGAAAATTGCGAACTTCAATTCAAAAATCTTAATTCTAGTTTAATTGAAAAAGATGAAAAAATAAAAAGATTTAGTGAGAATATTCAAAATATAACAGAGCATCAGCAAACACTTGAGTTGAAATTAAAGCAGAGTAAATCTAAATTAATTAAGCAAGATAAAGATATTCAGTTATGTCAATCTGAAATTGACACATTGAACAAGACATCAGAGAATATTAGAGAACAGCAGAAAAGAATTGAATTGCAACTAAAAGATAGTCAAACTAAGCTAATAGATAAAGTGAAAGAAAATCAGTTATGTCAATCTGAACTTGATAAGTTAAGTCCCACTTCTTGCATCCCATTTGGAGATTCAGATCTTCATCAACTCAATGTTTCTGGGATAGGTTTCTTTGATGTTTTATGCGATAGTCAGTTAGCTGGACCTGGATGGATTGTAATACAACAGCGAGTTGGGGGAAATGAGAGTTTCAATAGGGATTGGGCAACGTATCGCAAAGGTTTCGGTTCCCTTGATAGTGATTTCTTCCTCGGACTCGAGAAAATACATCGTATCACAAGCTTGGAGCGTCACGAACTTTACATTCATTTGGTTACTCTGAATGGAAGTATCTACAACGCTCGCTATGATGAATTCAAAATATCTGATGAAGACAGTGGATACGCACTGAGATTGGGTAAATTCGATGGAACTATTATTCAGGATGCGATGAGATACTCTAAAAACATGAAATTCACAACATTCGATCGCGACAACGATACGCATTTAAAAGTCAATTGTGCGAAATATTACAAAAGTGGCTGGTGGTACGCGAAATGTTTTAATGGGTAAATATTGCAAATTGTTATTTTCGATGGAATACACATAATTATTGATTTTTGTTTTTTCTTATGCAGTAATTTAAATGCACCATATGGGGAAAATTTTTATTGGTACCGACAAAATATATTGAAAGAAGCAAAGATGCTAATTCGCCCCAAAGAAGCGATGAAGAAGTGAGCAATTGAAGAGCCGAAATTCCAATACTCATTTATGTAATCATTTATATATAATTAGTGCATTAAGAAAATGCGATCTGAATAATAAAACGGCTGTTTAATGCATCGATTTATTTTTAAAGTTGAAATAGATCAGTTTTTTTTTTAATTTTATGTTCTTTAGATGCTTTCAATAGTGGTGCAAATACTAAAAAGTAAGTAAACTAATGATTATGCTGTATATATCCTTTCAGTCAAACCTTGAATATTAAGGTAATATTGTAAATGATCTACACATATTTGTTTCTTTTCCAAATGTTCAATAAACAGATTAAATTAATAAACTCGTTGAAGTAGCAGCATCTAATGAACATAATAAAACTTTTATTAAATTGAGATCACACAATCTGTTAACCCGATGAGAGTCTATCTGTTATCATTAATGGACCATTTGCTTGCGTTTATAATAACACAGATTAAATATTAAGAGCTGATTTATTTGTAGATTTAAGATTTTTATACCCGCTACTCATAGGGTAGAAGAGTATTATAACTTTGTGCTGGCAGGAAATGTATGTAACAGGTAGAAGGAGGCATCTCCGACCCTATAAAGTATATATATTCTTGATCAGCATCAACAGCCGAGACGATCTAGCCATGTCCGTCTGTCCGTCTGTCCGTCTGTCCGTCTGTGTGTCTGTCCGTCCGTCCGTATGAAACACTGGATCTCAGAGACTATAAGGGATAGAGCTATAATTTTCGACAGCATTTGTTATGTTTGCACGCAGATCAAGTTTGTTTCAAATTTTTGCCACGCCCACTTCCGCCCCCGCAAATCAAAAAAATCGAATAACAAGCGTAATTTTATGGCTAGAGTTACAAATTTTGGTATATACAATAACTACTGTAGTAGTTATGATTCCTGAAAATCATCGATCAGATAAAAATTGTCGAAGTTATTAAAGAAATACTTTTGTATGGACAAAAACGCCTACTTACTAGGGGTCTTAGTTGCTTTGGCTGACAATCTGGTATATTGTGCCGTCTATGGTATATTTTGAATGCGGTACTATGTCGATATACCAAATATACCATTTGATATATTTTAGTATTTTTGTAGTATATTCGGTATATTTTGAGAAAATACCGCAAAATATATTTCTTTTATTCAAAATGGGTAGCGGGTATCTCACAGTCGAGTACACTCGACTGTAGCTTTCTTACTTGTTCCATTTACATAAGTATTCATCTCGTTTGAGTGCAGTCGAAAGACTCGCAATGGGCAGAATAATATGAAAAACAGTTTTCTTATATTTTTACTAATAACACCTAAAGTATTTGTCTTTGGAACATCAGTTGAAGGAAAGGTAATAATAATTACATAAAGCAGTGTATAACAATGAGGGCTAAGTGTATTTATTTTCTTCTTATTAGACATATGAATTCGACCAACAAATGAAAGAACAGTGCCGGATTTAAAACTATAAAACAGTGAATCCTTTCCTTGACTATTTTAGACAGGTTAGAAATGAGTTAGCAGACAACAAAATTAACAAAAATAAGTTAAATGAATTAAATTCTGATCTAATGGAAAAGTATCATGAAATTGTGAATATTCATAAAAATTTCGATCTTCAATTCAAAAATCTTAATTCTAGTTTCGTTGAACAAGACGAAAATATTAAGAAATTTAGTGATAATATCTAAATACCACAGAACATTGGAAAACAATTTCAATAGGGATTGGGCAACGAATCGCAAAGGTTTCTGCTTGAGAATGATTTAAGAAATATTATGGAAGTGTCTTATTCGCTCAAAATATCTGACTTTCAAATATTTGATGAAGACAGTGGATACGCACTGACTTTGGATTTATTCCGTGGAACTGCTACAGACGAGTTGAGATACCACAATCGCGACAACCACAATTATGGCGTTAATAATTCGGAATTTTGGCTTAGTGGCATGTGGCTCAAAACTTTTTTTATTAGGTAAAAATATCAAATTTTTATTTCTGATACAATTTACATAATTATTTTATTGTGTTTCTTTTTTTAATTCAGTAAGTTTTGCAGATTAGTTTCGCGGTATTATTTATCTTTAAGAAATTAAGATGCTAATTCGTCCCAAGGAAGTGATGAACAAATGAATGAATGAAATGAAATGAAATTGAGAAATTTGACTTTGTTTTATAATCATTTATATATTTGATGTATTCGTACAATTGTTGCGTTCTTGATAAATATACAATTGACTTTTTAAAGTAGTGAATTATTTTTGAAATGCTCCATTGAAAGAGGTCAGTTTTATTGTGTCTTATATGTAATATCCAAATATGTATTTTCACCTTCCGCTATGATAAGAATATTGGACTCCAGACTTAAACATTAATAAAATATATTTGCTCACTAATAATTGCTGTATATATGTGCAAAGATCATTGCGTCGAAAAGAGCCACAAATATTTTGGTGCTTAGCTTGATACAAGTCTGACGATTAGTGATGAGGTCATCGAAAACTCAGTTGCTACACAAAGAGAACGAATTAGGTTTTTTAAACTAGAATAAAAATCTAAGTTAAAAAACTTTTCGATCTGGCAATAAAATTTGTAAGCGTAAATTCCAGTTAAAAAAACGTTTCAAACAATCTTTTGATCCTTAATCAATGTTTTGTGATTAAATGCCAGATTTTTGTAGTATTTTCTATTGCATAAACCATACAAGATTTAAAACTAATAAAAGATCTATCACATTTGAATTATCTTTAAATTTTGAGGCAAAAACTACGAACTTCTTAAGTTCAAAAATGTCTTGAAATAAATCTAGAATATTTAAATTGCAACATTTTACATGCTTGAAGTCGCGGTTTCCCTCGGTTTTATTTCCCTCACAACTCAACTTCGCTTCTTTCGTTGTTGGCTTCGTTTTAATGTTGGCTAAAATCAAGAAAAAGCAACAGCAACATCAACAACAACAACGAATAATATGACTTTAGCATCGCATAAATAAATCTGTCAAGTGTTGCGCATAAATATCTTGGCAACATGTTGTTCAGTTTTCAGTTCGCTTCGCCTCGGGATTTTGTTGTTTTAGTTGTTGTGCTGTTGCTGTTGCTGTTGCTGTTGCTTTAATTAAATGCTGCAATCAAGTGCGTAGCGCGATATTTCCAATGAAAAATTACAATGCAACAGCAACCAAAAAAAAATGTGGCAACTGGCAGAGGGGGAGAAAAGGGGGAATGCGGATTGCTCACCATTTGGCCGCGGGCTTCGCCTCATGTTTGTGTATTGAGAAAATTTTGTGTCCGCTGCACATTTGTTGACTTTGCCACTTGCCACTTGCCACATTGTGCCCCACCACTGCCCCCTTCGCACAGACCCTCGTCAAACTGCCGTTTTGCCGTTGCGACCGCAACTCGCAAGTGGCCAAGCAACCGCCCCCTTCGCCCCTTTTCTCCCTCTTGCCACAGTGCAACAAAGCGATTGTCCCTCAATAGTTGCTGCTGTTCTTGCTGCTGCTGTTGTTGATGTTGCTGATGTTGCTGCTGCCCTAACGAACGGCCCCAGTGAATTAAATTCATAATTAATGCGTTGCATGCACGCACACACATCCACACTAACACACACTGACACACACATACAGAGAACGGACACGTAGCAGCTACCGTTGCCTCTTTGTTGCCTGACACGTTTATTAAAACTGATTTTTTATGATTTTTTTTCATTTTTATTTTTACTTTTAACATGCATGCGAAAGGCCTCCGAGACAGAGCACATCAGCTATGGCAAACAAATTGTCGCTCTTTCTTCCTTTAAAGATAAATATAAACACGTAAAACACACAGAGAAAAATCAATCTTGATTGAAAAATCTTGATTTAAGAACCTTTTGATCTTTAAAAGAACAATCTTCTAAAAAGATTTTTAGGTTGAAACAATCTTAAATCAAGATTAAAAGCATCTTATTTTAATATTAATATTTTGAGTCAGTAATGTTTTATTCTAAATTGAAATTAAGTTCATTTTAAGAACTTATCGATCTTAAAAATTAAATAATTTTGTTTCTGTTTCTTAAAATGTTAAAATTCCCTTCCTTTAAAATTAGAACCTAATTGTAACTATATAATATAAAACAAAAAATATTTAAAAAAAAAAAAAAAAAACAAGCAATCATTTTTTACTTTGTTTAATCAAGCCAAATTTCAGATTGTTTGATCTTGATTTAAGATGTTGGCTTCTTGATTCAATTTTGAGATTTTTCCATTCTTGAAAGTATTCATTTGCATTATAAATGTTTTGGAGAATTTCGATCTTGATTCAAGAATCTTGGTTCGTGGTTCAATTCTGACATTAAACAATCTTGATTTAAGTTTGTATTCTTGTTTGTGACACATCTTTTTTTCTGTGTTCCTAACACTTAATCACGTATTTCTGCAAATTAAACGCAATAAAAGTGTTGAGTATTTTTTAAAGTACATATTAAACAATTCAGAAATGTTAAATTTCTCATTTGTCATGAAAGATAGCGTATAGAGTATTCGTTGCTTTCGATCCAGCTTCATATTCTGTGCTTCACTTTTAGCATATTTCATACCAATTTCCTTTTGCTGTTCATTCCTCGTGCACATTTTTTGTGCTGCATTTTGATTTGGTGCCAAAAGCAATTTGAATTTATTTCGCATTTGTTACGCTCTTTCGTTTTTATTTCAGGCAATTTTGACCTTACAATAAACAAAAAAAAAAATATAAAAAAGAAAGACAGAAAATTGCAATACGGAATAAATTTCTGTGATAAAAGAACTAAAGTTGATTTGGCTTTGTTTATTCAATTTGCCAATCGAGAAATTTGCTTAATTAAACATTAAAGATTAACAAATGATTATAAATTGCACAACAATATAATATACGAGTTTGTAATTAAGCACATATTTTGATAAACCGAATGTAAAAAGCATAAATTAAATAGCATACTTAAATTTTGCAATGCATTTAATGATATATGTGGCATTTTTCTATAGGGTTTTGTTGTTGTTGTTCTTGTTATTTTTTTCGAAATATGCAAAAACTTTAATGCAATTAATTGCGGGTATCTCGCATCGCGGGAAAGGTGTACAATTATTTATTTGCATAGAGAAAAATCCAAACGGAAAAATGGCACGTAAAAATGCATTTAATTATAATTATTGCGTTCCCACTTAGCCCGCCCATTCCCTCAGGGTTGCCACCGCACCTCACTTTAGCTCTCTGTGCTTTTTATTGCTCTTTGCAATACCCTGTAATTGACAGAGAACGGGGTAAGTGTGATAATCAAAGCAATAAAAGCATAGATAAAGAAGTAATAATTTGTAAGTAAAAAAGTCAATAAAACAATTATTTAGATAAGCATGTAGAAAATTTAAATTTAAAATAACCAAAATAATAATAAATGAAAACAAAAAAACAAAAAATATAAACTTAAGAGTAACAATAATGAAAATATAAAAACAAATAAAAAAGTCGAAAAGTTTTCAAATAAAAAAGTATGATAAAGTAAATAAAAAACTATTTGAAAAAAGAACATCTTTTCTTCTTCTATCGAAAGTTGTCCCGACTTTGCCTTAGCTTCATATTACGTGGTATCTAGCAGTCGTACTCCGCACCCTTAACTACTATTTGC
The DNA here is from genome assembly GCF_009650485.2 of Drosophila albomicans. Classification (NCBI taxonomy): domain Eukaryota; kingdom Metazoa; phylum Arthropoda; class Insecta; order Diptera; family Drosophilidae; genus Drosophila; species Drosophila albomicans. The sequence goes on along the minus strand of NC_047629.2, from coordinate 14,276,269 downwards.
GGCGAAGCAGCGCGGAAAATTATAGCAAATATAAATAATAAAACAAAGTGCACAACGGACAAATGATAAAGTGTATTAAAATGCACGCAAATGCAGCGAGTCAGGCGGGTGGAGAGAGCTGCAACTGCAATTGCCACGCCCCCTCCCTACCCATTATCCAGTAGCCCAATTAAATTGCATGGCACGCAACAGGACGCATGAGTCGATAAATTTTCTTCCTCCTTCCTCTCAGTGTTTTTGTCTCCAATCGTGAAAATGAAGAAAATTTTCATGTGTGTGGCAGCCTCTTTTTATTGTCAACTAATTATTTCTTTCTCTCTGCAACATCTTATAAATTTCACTTTAAAATGATTTCGATAAGGTAATTATAGCGTTGTTAAACACCTCCTAAGTGTATATTTTCGTTAAGATGATTTTGAAAATAGTACCGCAAAATATATTGCTTTTATTCAAAATGGGTAGCGGGTATCTCACAGTCGAGTACACTCGACTGTAGCTTTCTTACTTGTTTCTTTTTGATTTGGTTTAAATAATCCAAATTTAAAGTTTATATAAGTATATATTTGTATTTTTCCATAAACATTCTTAAACAAAATCGTAAAACTATTAAGGCAAATCAGCAATTACTTTATATGTTGTGTTCGCAAACAAAGATATATAGATAGAATTCAAAAATAAAATAAGTAAATATTATTTATATATGTTTTGACTAAATTTTTGCGACAGCCCCTTGATTTTGTTTAATCTGCATGATTTATCTTTGTTTCACTGTTTTTCTTTTTTTTGTGTGTTTGCTTAAGACAAAGACCAGAAAGGTTTTTGCAAAAGTGTCAGAAGCATTTAATTGATCGTCAAACGAAGCTCATAAAAATGAAGTTCCGTCTCCATTCGCCGTAAGAAAATGGGAACATTGCCAATCCGAAACCAAATAAAAAACAGACAAAACCAAAACAAAATATAATAAATAAAGAGCAGAGATGCTTTTTGGGACTCCTTCTCGTTGTCGTTGTCGTTCTGCCCAAGCTCTGTTCACCCGCTGTGTGAATTCCTGCTGGCATGCAACAGTAGCCAAAGGCAGTGACGACTCTCCCTTCTCCCCCTGCCCCCCTGAGGCCCCCTGCCTCATTGGACTGTGCAGCTCCTTGGCAGCGATCTTGGCCGTGAGCATCTGCATCTTAGTGCGGCATCTCAGCGCATGTCATGTCTCGTATCTTTTGTGCTAATCGTAAATAACTGTCGAAATTTTTTGCTACTGTATGTGATTTGAGGATGAAAAGGAGTTTTTGCCAAGTGGCCAACGGATTCAACTTCACTCCCTGTCGCTCTCTCTCTCTCTCTCTCTCTCTGATTGTTTCTGTCCCAGTCTCTGGTGTTATCTTTCCACCGGAGACTGGCTCGCCAGTTAAGAAGGCCTCTTTTTGTGCACACCTTAAAAGAAGCAAGTAAGAAAGCTACAGCTCAAGTGTGCTCGACTGTGAGATACCCGCTACCATAAAAGAAAAACAGTGCGGTATTCATTTTAGGATATATCGAATTAATATATCAACAAAAATATTAAAAATATACCAAATGCTATATTTTGCATATTGAATACACTCCAAATATACTATAAAATGCAAAACATACCGTATTTCCCCATACAAAAGTATTTTTAAAAAAAAAATTTTTTCAATTTTTATCCGATCGCAAGAATATTTTCAGGATTTATTTATTATTGTCAAAATTCATAACCATAGCCTCAAAATAACGCTAACAGGGGCGGAAATGGGCGTGGCTTTATCGAAATTATCTCTCTATTACATATATTCTCTTAGATCTAGATGTTACATATGTACATTTCATGGAGACACAAAGTTATACCAAAAGCGGGTATAAAAACTGACTTAAGATAATGCCATCTGTGTTCGATTGCAAAATATACTAAATACATTTCATGGAGACACAATGTTATACCAAAAGCGGGTATAGAAACTCACCTAAGATAATGCCATCTGTGTTTGACTGCAAAATATACTAAATTGATAAACTACAAAAAATATATATATAAAAAAGGCGATATTTGGTATAGATATATAGAACTGCATTCCAAATATACCATGGAGTACAAAACATACCATATTTCCCCATACAAAAGTATTTCTGAATTAACTTTTTCTATTTTTGCCAGATCAAACAATAAATAAATTTGTAACCATATCTGATTTTCAAGAAATATAAATATTTCTTATTTGCTGTAATTACTAGTTTTGATTATGTGTTAATAATTTAGATTGGTAAATTTCCTTGTCAAATAAATTCGTTTTAATACAAAATTCGAACAAAAGTTTGATGTAAATAGATCTCAAATATCGGATTTCGAGCTATTCCATTGCCGTTTAATGAATATTGAAACCTTAATTGCAAATTTCAATTGAAAATTATCCAGAATTTTAATTTATTATTCATTTATTCGATTTTAAGACTGTCGCCTTGCCTTAGTTCACCAAATTGTTATAGCCTTTTAGCAATTGCTGTCGGGTGTCCAAAGCTGACTTCAACAAGCGGCAGATACTTAACTTCTTTTCTTTTCTTACTTTTTTTTGCACTCAGGCACACTTATTGCCACGCAGCTCAAGAAAGCACACACACCTATGCATAAATATGTATGTATGTAAAGAAACCGGAGTTGAAGCTGCGTCTTTGCGGCTGAAGCTTCATGAAGTTGGGGCCAGGCTGAGGCCGAGTGTCGAGTGAAAAACATGTTTGGTTATAATTCTTCTTTTATTTTTGTTGCAGCCTTTTTTTCTTGCTGCATACCCTATACCCATTAAAAGCTGCTAAGTTGCCTCGCTGCTGCACAGATTTTGCGTCTTCCATCTATTTGTTCCATTCAATATCGAAGTAATATAGTTAAAACAATTGAAAAGAAAAAACTTTATTGTCAGTAAAATTTGCTGTTTTTGTTGTTATAATTTATCAAATTTTACAATAATATACAATTTCCAAACATTATATTAAAACTCTTTCAAATTGTTCATGATTTTATAATGTACTTATATATTTGTTAATAATTGATGGGTATATGCGAGTCGAGCATGCTCGCCCTGGTGTATTCTTGGTTTTTATTATTCTTGTGTCTGCTTGACGTTGTTGTCGTGCGTTTTTTAGGCTTTGCTTTCTTTACGTTTTGGACATGTATCTGAAAGATACTTTTTTTGTGTCTGACGTGTGAGTGTGCGAGTGTGTGTGTATGTGAGTGTGAGTGCGAGCATCGGAGCTTGATGACGCTGACAAAGGTCTGTCCGCCCCAGCTTCATGCATGGGGCTCGCAGACCCCAGCAGCGACCCCAAACCGCGTCCATACGCGATTTTAATGAAGCACTTAAAAAGCATAAATGAAAATAAAAACCCAGCAAAGGCAGGACAAACAGACAAACACAGTCCCTTTAAGCTCCTCCCGTAGTCGTAGCCCACGCAATGCGAGTTTGAAGCCCATCTTCACAACGACAATTGATGTGGAGCCTGACTGACTGACTGACTGACTGACTGTCCCAATGTCTTGCCTCAGCGCAATTATTACACTCTGCTTTGACTCCTTTTTACTGTCCAAGTTTGCCCAAGAAATAGTAGTCGAAGTTCGAGCTTCGAAATTAATTCTAATCTAGCAAATTACGTTCGCTTTCGGGGATGCTGAGGACCATTTATGCAGTCATAAAAATTAAAGACACCGTTTCCACATATCCCACAGCTGACCCCAGAACCATCCGGAAAAAAAGAGAAAATAAAAATAATAAAATACGACAAACATTAAAAACATTAACAACAGCATTAGAAATACGGAATGATGGGGCCACTCAATGGGTATCAGTTGTAGGGCCAGTCGCATGCTATTGAATAATTGATGAAACCACTCTGCGTACTTACGATACGTCTGATAAGAATTCCATGATCTCTCATTGTGACCCTTGGGGCACAACAATCTAAAGCCGATTCATGGCTAAATAATGCCCCCATCCAACATGTTCTTAAAATCATCCATTAGATCTCTGTTATAGCTTAGAAGCACGCATTTCCCTCTGCCATTGGTCATAAAACCAATCGCAACTTTGACCCACACATCACGAATCTTTTATAGTTATGACTTTATTCCGATTTATGTTCTGAATGGAACCAAAGTTCAAGTATCTTTGTGCTACTAATTTTACAGCCAAATTATGCTGAACCAAGATCGGAGGAATCTTCTATAAAAAAAAGTTTTAAGTTATCTAAATTACAGTAATAAAGTAGAGAACTTTTGGGCAAATATATTTTAGGCGGTATATAATATAAAAATGAAATACTTTGATTTGTGCGCCCCTCAATCAATTTTTTGGTAAACCTAAAAAGGATTAACGATGTGCATATATTAGCGATATAATTTAATAATATTTTAATTTGGTATTTATAATAGTTGTAAGTTGAATTTAAATGTAAAATTCAAGAATATCTGATTAATTTGGTATGGTTAAGAAACGCATTTTTAAATTGTTGTCATTAACAAAAATTATACCTAAAATACTAAAGAAATATCACTTGTAATATTGTATTTCTTTGATTTGTGGCTGAGCTACAATACTTAAAACAATTATACTTAAAACGAATTTTATTTTATTTTGATATACAAAGATCTTAGTACTACTATGCATATGAAATTTTTTATATTAGGCTTCATTTGTGGACACCCTACTGGTTTGTGAGTCACCCCATTGCATTGGCTAAACTGTTGGATGATTTCTCGCCTACTTTTGCTGCTGTTATTCGTTGTTGTTGTCGTCGTTGGCAGTGGGTGCACTCGGCACCAATACCAGCACAACGCTGTGCGTGCCATGTGTGTGTGTGTGTGCAATTGTAGTTGTAAGTGTAAGTGTATAGTAGTGGCTGCGAAATGGGTTCATTGCACGTAGTCCCCAAAACGACCAACTGGCCGAGCAACCGAATACCCTCTTCGCACCTTCCCTCTCCTTCTTTGATACCTTCACCCATTTCGTCAGTCGCTAGGCAGTGGTGCTCTTGTTGTTGTTGTTATAGACTTAGCTGCGTCTGTGGCTACGGCCTGTTCGCTGCCTCTATCTCTGCCTCTGCCGTAGTCGCTGTCGCTGTCGGTGTTGTCGTCGTCGCATCGGTCATCGTGCATTTGGCGCTGCATTTTGCTCAGCACTCATCGCTGTTTGCTGCTGCTCTTTTGTTTCGCATTCGCATTCGCGGAGAGCGGCAGCCAACACAAGTTGCTGCTGCTCTCCGCTTCTAATGCGGCCCGACTCGACTGCTCCAAGCCGATGTTGCTGCCACGTTGCCACCTTCAACATTTCGACGAGGCTGTGGCAAACATGTACACACACACACATACAGCAACACAGGTACATATATGTACATATATATGTACAGAAAGTCATTTATACACTGAGAGAATACGTCAGACCATTTGATGTTAAAGCAAAATAATATATTATATACATACATATGTATTTAATGATGTTACCTTCACAATTCAAACTAATAATATCTAGTTATAACTTTTCCAAATCTGGTTGCAAATATTCATTATTTGTGTCGACTGCATTTCTCGCAGTGCTCAAACACATGCAAGTGGGCTCCAACGTAGTCATTGACGTTGACGTCGGCGTCATCGTTGTTGTTGTTTATCGTTGCCTTTCTTTTGCGGGCTGCCATCATTTGCTTTGCCTTTGCTTCAATGTCTCGTTTTATTTTTTTCTTGGCTTTTTTCTTTATTCTGCTTTTGGTTCATTTTGCTGTTTTTATTCTTGTTTTTGTTTTTTTTTTTTTTTTGTAGGTGTGTTTGTATGTAGTATTTTGTGTAGCTTTTTTTTGCAGCTCGCTCGGTTTCTGTTTCTTCCATAAGGTTCGCTGCTGCTCTGCTGCGTCGCTGGTGCGGCCTCTGTTTGCCGTTGTTTTGTCTCTTTAGTTTCGTTGCCTTTGTCTGTTTTGTTGGTTGTCGCCTCATCTTTGTGTGTGTGAGTGTGCGTGTGTGTGTGTGTGTGCGGGGAACACACAACAGCGGTCTCCACCGATATCGCCCCCGCCCATCCCCATCATCACCTTACACACACACACATACACACACAGACTGTAAAGCTGAGGCGTCGCTGCTGCCGAACTGTTGCTGCTTTTTTTTGCGCATTCTGTCTGTTCTCTCTTCTCGCTTGCATTTTGTGTATCTCATCTCGTGTGCGCTTTCGCCGCTTTTGCGCTGCTTTTGCCTCTGCTGCTATACATTGCTTTCCAATCTCTCGGCATCGCTGCGCCCCAACAACAACAGCAGCAGCAACAGCAACAACAACAACAACCAACAATCGTCGTCGTCGTCGTTGCCCCGACGTCGTCATCGTTTTCTCTATTTTCCTCAATCGCTTTGCCTTTTCATTTTCAATTCGCATATTTTGCAAACTCTACTTTCAGTTATTCGCCGATAATTGATGTCAAAGGACGCAGTTGTGCTCCGCTGCCGCCGTCGTCGTCGTCGCCGTCGCTATCATCGCCTCCAGTTCCACATCGCATCCACATCCACATTCGAATCCACATCCTGTCGCCATGCCCAAGGAGGATCCCTTCGTGAATCGTGCTCAGCTGTTGAAGGCCATCAAAAAGTATCCAGAGATTTGGGACTCCAACAACAAGCTACACTTGTGCCGCAGCGTTACTTCGCCCATGTGGAACGAGATCGCCGAACAGTTTGGCGGCCATGTGCCTACAGGTGAGTGCGACAGAGATCGCGATAGCAGCCACAGCAGCAGCTGAGTACAAGTTCGGCCTGTGGTCAATTTGTTATTGTTTTGCCTTTGCGCTCTCTCTTTCGCGTTCTGTCGTTCTCTCTATCTCTTACTCTCTGTCCAACATGTACATTTCGCTTTATGCTTTGCTTGCGTGCGTGAGACTAAAAATAAATGCATCACACGCATCGTGTCGTGTCACATTTTGTGCAATGTTCTATTGGACTTTGGCTCATGGGGTTAAGTGAATGCAATAAATGTGTATCTGCAATGAGGAAGATCTTTGGCGCTACAGTAAAGTGTCGATTGGTGCACACCGAACATTTTGCAATTATTTGTAATGTGTATTTAATTTATTTAATTAATTCAAATTATTGATTTTTTTTTAAGTTTAAGCAAATATTTTTTAGTAAACTGCCGATAAATACAACCCCAACTTTTACCTTTGCAATTATCTTCAATTAGATATCAATTCAAAATATTTTTGAGGTTTCTTATATTCTTATAAAAGGATCTGCATATACTTGAATATACTATATTAATTTGTAAATATGTTTTAAAATAAGAAAATTCCCGAATTTCAAATTAATTTCGTAATTCCCTTAAGAATTTGATGGCAATTAATTTAAAAATATTTTTGTTTGAATTGTTTTGTTAATTCTTCTTATGAAAATTCTACTGTAGTTTATATGCCAGTTTTATAGGCGAAGAGAAGCTCCACAAACAAAAGAAAACTTCAAAACAATATTTTATTTATTATATTTGGGTATTTTTATAGATTGGAGAAAGTCTTCTGTTTCGTTTTTCTTCTAGTTAATTATTTTAGCAGTTTTCTTGTAGTTTATAATTAATTCTCTTAAATAGTTTTCCATAGAATTAAAAATTGTTTTGATTCTGAAAGTTTTGAGAGTTTTTGATATTCTTCTATAAATGTCTAGAAATATATTGACTTTTAACGGTCTTCAAATTTATTTTGTTTGAAGTCTTCTGATGGAAATGTTGGTTTTATGGCTTATATTTGATTTTATAGAGACAATTTTCTACTGACCATATAAAATCCTTTTTAGTAGGCTTAAGAAGCTTTCTTTGTACTCGTAATGATGAACTTTTTTCACTCGCATTCTCTTCCTCTCGGGCAGTCAAATTGCAGTCGATTTGGAGCCAAATGAAGTATCATTATCACAATTTGGTGCATCGTCAGATCCTGCACAAGGAGCGCTTCAATACCAAATGGGAGCACTTTGAGCCAATGTCATTTATGTACAACATAACTGTTGCCAAAATTGTGGGCGCCCAGTCGGGAGCTGTGAACGCTGAAGCGAACGCATCGCCTGCTAACGCCGAGACAACGTTGCATGCGGAAGGATCAACGCCATCAACGTTGCCGCTGCCGCTGCCGCTGGCCTTGCCACCGCCATTGCCCAGTGCCACACATGGACGCGGTCGTCCAAGCGGCAGCTTCAGCTGGTTGCAGACGCAACCTTCAACGCCTCCGGTCAGCGCAGAGTTGCCACATCTGATCCAGCAACCGCCTGCTCATGCCATGACGTACACGGCTTTCACCGGGCTGGTGCCACCGGCTGCTGTCACCGTGGAGGCAACAACCACGCCCACGCCCACAGCAACTGCGACGCCCTCGCGCAAATTGGGGCGCCCCAGTTCGTTGCACAATAGCATGCGGGGTCGCATCATCGATGCGATCAAGGCACGCCCCTCGCTCTGGGCGGGTCGCCAGCGTAGCGAGAAAGGTCAGGGACAAAGTCGCACCTCTGCTGTGTGGAAGGAGGCGGCTCACGAAATGGGATTGACGCCCAGTAAGTATTGAAGATACTTTTCAGATGATATATGAGATATTTGCACCAACTATTTGTGTATATTTAAAAGCTGAAAATCGTTTTAAATATAAAATTTCGTGAATATTTTCGGAATATTCTCATCTGCATGATCTGCATTTAAAGTTTGCTTCGATTCGTCGTGCACTTAACAGATTATTCATTTATTGCAGCTCTCATGCAGACGCGCTGGTCGATCATCAAGCAGCGTTACGTCGACGAGCTGCAAAAGGAGCGTCATGCGCAGTACGGACAGCAGGGATTCCGCTCCAACTGGGAGCACTTTGAGCGCATGTCCTTTATGAGAGACATGCTGCTGCGCAAGGTGGACGAGCGGGAGCAGACTCGCGAACACATCCAGGAGATGGTTAGCGAACAGCAACAACAACATCCGCAAACACAAACCCATCCGCATCCTCAATCCCAATCCCAATCCCATCCGCAATCGCATCATCAACTGGCGCAACAGTCGCAGCATTTGCAGATTTATCGACCGCCAGGTTTAGCGGAGCATGCCCAAGACATGCCAATTGGACTAGTTCAGCATCAGTTGCCACATCATGGGGCACTGCATCTGCATCCGCATCATAATCATCATCATCATCATCTTCATCATCCGCTGGTTGCGGGCGTTGGCGGCAGCAGGCGTCGGGTTAAGCACGAATCTGATCTGGAATGGGATCCCTTCGAGATGATACTGCATGTGCAGGGAAATGGAGAAACAGCGGCCAACTAAAGTAAGACTGAGAGCGCAATGGGAATAGAAGAGAGAAACAGAGAGGGAGAGAGAGGCGGATGCAGTTGAGAGCGGCAATTTCTACTATATATTATAAATATATCGCCAGATGTAAAATTAAGTCTATTACAATCCAATTTGTATATCTAGTTTACCACTTTGCTATCCAATAAACATCACTTCCAATACACAATCCGCTTCTTTAAATTGGACATTGAAAAACAAATCAATCTTAATCTTAAACAAGTAAGTAATCTACACTCGGGTATGCTCGACTCTAAGATAACTGCTCCCTTTTTAAATTGAAATTATTAATTTGCCACTTGCCCAAATCGTTGTCGCAATCGAATGTTGTGAATTTCATGTTTTCATGTTTTACCCAAACTCAGTGCGTATCCATGGTCTTTATCAGATATTTTGAAGTCGTTGTAATGAGCGAAATAAACAGTCCCATTTGAGTCCATCTTTTTTCTTCAATCCAAGAACCGAAACCTTTGCGATACGTTACCCAATCCCTCAACTTGTTGTTGTATTACAATAACTGACTATCGCATAAAACATCGGGGAAACCAACTCTAGAAACATTGAGTTGATTAACACCAGGATAATCTCAACAAGTAACAAAACTACAGTCGAGTGTACTCGACTGTGAGATACCCGCTACCCATTTTGAATAAAAGCAATATATTTTGCGGTATTATTCTCAAAATATACCAAATATTCTGCAAAAATACTAAACATATACTAAATGGTATATGTGGTATATCGATATAGTACCGCTGTTTTCTGCTGTTCTCTGATATTTTCTGATGTCCTGCTCAATGTATCAATTTCAGATTGACATAACTTAATAACTTCATCTTTCTTTATTTAATTGCAACTCCATTTTTTGATTGATTTTTTTTTCAATTTGATTTGATTTCTTTCAATTAAACTAGAATGAAGAGTTTTTAAATTAACTCCACAAGTTTCTAAGTTGGGTGAATTTATCTGCTAATCCTTTTTCTAATTTGGCAATAGCATTTTGTTTTAAATTCTAATTTCTTAACTTTATTTTGACAATTTTGCAAGTCGTATTCCCCTTTAAGTACTTTGCTGTTATATTCATCCAATAAAACTGCACGATACTTTTCCAAAAGATCAGAATTTTATTCATTAAACTTCATTTCCATAATTTAACTTTGCTCTAACACATTTCTAACCTGTCTTTATACTTTTATAGTTTTAAATGCGACACTGTTCTTCCATTTATTGGTCGAAATCATATGTCTAATACAAGGAAAATAAATACACTTTCAGAACTCACTGTAATACACTGCTTTATGTAATTATTATTTTCTATAACTGATGTTGAAACGACAAATGTTTCATGCATTATTTGTAACAAAACTGCATTTATAATTATTCTGCTCATTGCGATTCATTCTAATGCACTCAAGGAAGATGAATATGGAACTGAATAATGCACTTAAATCAACAATTACATGGGAACATTTATTTAATCTGTGTTAATAAAAAAACAATCCAGCATTCGATTGCATTTATATAAAGACTTTAATGATAAGAGATGGACACTCTCATTGGGTCAACAGAAGAGAATATTGTCTGATCTTCTCAATTTAATTAAAGTTTTATTAAATTCATTAGATGCTGCTACATCAACGAGTTTATTAATTTAATCTGTTTATTGAACGTTTGGAATCGAAACGAATATGTGTAAATCGTTTACAATATTACTTTAATACTCAAGGTTTGATTGAAAGGATATATACAGCATAATCATTAGTTTACTTACTTTTTAATATTTGCAACACTATTGAAAGCATCTAAAGAACATAAAATTAAACAAAAAAAACTGATCTACTATACTTCAACTTTAAAAATAAATCGCTGCGTTAAACAGTGGATCGTTTTATTATTCAGATCGCATTTTCTTAATGCAGCAATTATATATAAATGATTACATAATTGAGTCAAATATTGGAATTTCAGCTCTTCAGTTGCTCACTTCTTCATCGCTTCTTTGGGGCGAATTAGCATCTTTGCTTCTTTAAGTTCGAATTTATTTTTCACAAACCAAACTAGATATTTCCCATATGGTGAATTTAAAATACTGAATAAGAAAAAACAAAAATCAATAATTATGTGTATTCCATCGAAAATAACAATTTGCAATATTTACCAATTAGCGCAATTTTTGTACCACCAGCCATTGTAACGAAGTGCGCAATTACTATGAGATTCGTCGTTATCGCGATCGAATGTTGAGAATTTCATGTTTTCGTGGTATCTCATCGCATCCTCAATAATTGTTCCATCGAATTTACCCAAACTCAGTTTGTATCCACTGTCTTCAGCAGATAATTTGAAGTCGTCATAATGAGCATTGTAAGTACTTCCATTCACAGCAACCAAATGTATATAATGTTCGTGACGCTGCAAACTCGTGATACGATGTATTTTCTCGAGCCCGAGGAAGAAGTCGCTATCCATTTCACCGAATCCTTTGCGATACGTTGCCCAATCCCTATTGAAATCCTCATTTCCCCCAACTCGTTGTTGTATTACAATCCATCCAGGTCCAGCTAACTGACTATCGCATAAAACATCGAAAAAACCTACGCCAGAAACTCTTATTTCATGAACACCAGGATAATATCCAAAAGGAGAGCAACTTGATGGGATAAGATTATTGAGTAAAGTCTTATTCAATGTATCAACCTCAGCACGACATAAATGATTTTCTTTTACTTTATCTATTAACTTAGTTTGACTATCTTTTAGTTGCAATTCAATTGTTTTCTGTTGTTCTCTGATATTTTCTGATGTCCGATTTAATGTATCAATTTCAGATTGGCGTAGCTGAATATCTTTATCTTGATTTATTAATTTAGTTTTACTTTGCTCTAATTTCAACTCAAGTGTTTGCTGATGTTCTGTTATATTTTGAATATTCTCACTAAATATCTTTATTTCTTCATCTTTTTCAAATAAACTAGATTTAAGATTTTTGAATTGAAGTTCGCAAGTTTCTAAGTTGGTGGACTTCTCAGCTAATTTTCCTTTTAATTTCACAATAATATTTTGTAATGAATTAATTTCAGATTCGAATTTATCAACTTTATTTTTACACGATTGCAAATCGTTTTCCCCTTTAAATACTTTGTTTTTATATTCATCTAATAGAGCTGCCTCCTTTATGAATGTTTTATGAATTCTTACAATGTCATGATACTTTTCCATAAGATCAGAATTTAATTCATTTAACTTATTTTCCTTAATTTCTTTGTCTTCTAACTCATTTCGAACCTGCCTGAAATAATCAAGCAACGGTTTCACGGTTTTATAATTATGAATCCGGCACTTTTTTTCCATTTCTCGGTCGAGTTCACATGTCTGATGAGAAGAAAATGTAAACATTCTTAGCACACACTGTTCTACACTGCTTTATGTAAATGTTCTCACCTCTTCGAAGGCAGTTGTGGTCACCAAATATATTTGAAGTAGTATCAAGAAAAGAACTGAGTTTGTTGTTATTTTGCGCATTTTGAATATTTCGACAGCACACTTAAAAGATGAATTTGAAACTAAAAGCCTAATTTTAATCGACGAAGAATTCAGTTTTGAGTAGCAGAGTGATTTTCGAGCTAACACGTGATCAACGGATGTGGGTTCAGCTCAAAAGTTCGTAGTGGGAGAAATGGTGATAGCAAATAAAGTCTCTTTTAATGTCGAGAGAACCGACACTGTCAATTTTCTGTCGCCTGTCTAAGAGAGGCTTCTTGATAATGAAATTAGAAGTGGCGGCAACTTGTGCGTGATTTTTTTTTTTTTTTTTTCAAATTATGGGTATAAATTGTGTGTAATAAAAGTGCATTGTAATATTAGAGAAGAATAATTCATGCGAAGTTACATCACAGCGCAATGTATCGATAGCACTATAAATGGGCCAATATATTTTATAATATCACATAGATTTAACGCCCGCTGATCAACACTCTCTCTCTCTCTCTCTCTTTCTCTCTCTCTCTCTCTCTCTCTCTCTCTTTCTCTCTTTTCATAGGTGCCTGCCGAGTTTAGCCTCCGTCTTCATTTACCGAGAGTGCTTCAATTGCTTATCGCCGCAATGGTGACGCTGACTTTAGAGGCAGCTTAAAATATATTTCAAGGTTAAAATTTATTTAGTCAACAATTTTTACATAAGTATTGAACAGAAGAAAAAACAAGACGTATAAAAAAGCTTAGTAATCCCGATACTCGGACACTTTTCGAATTCTATACTAAGGGTTCTGATTAAATATGTATGTATAAAAATATATACGTGGTATATATATTTTATGTGTGTGAAGATGCATCCTTCTGCCTGTTACGCTTTAAAAGTGAAAGGTTTAAAAATCCGAAGCTTTACATAATTCTTTCAACCCAAATATTTAATAAGAAAACAATTCCAAGAGTTTATACATTTTTATTTTCTGTTCATATTTTGGTCGCCTTGAATAAATATTGAAATGTCTGTCAGCCCACGAGAACATGTGAATATTTGAATTTCTGGCAAACCCCAAAAATATCGGATCATCTTTTTCTACATTTCTGTATTTCGATTTTGATTTTTATTTCTGGCACCCAATTCCACAGGCTTCGATTAGGCCTCGTTGCTGGTGCATTGAAGTTGCCCTCATAAATCACAACACATTTTCTATGTTTCTCTTCTTTCTTCTTTCTTCTATTTTCTTTTTTTTTTTGGCAACTTAAATTTTAATTAAAATAGAATGAAAAATCCTAGAGCCTAGGCTCTGACGCCTCAATGCTAACCCAGTTCATATAAAAACTGGCAAAGTCTATCGAAGTGTGGATACTCTTTCCCATAGTGAAAGGGAAATTTATTCAAGTGAACACAATGAAATGAAGTTTGGTTGATTGAAAGCTCTATAATAACTGGCTTTAAAAAATATAGTGAATATGAAGGTTTCGTTGACTAAAAAATGCAGGTCAAGGAATCGCTTTGTGGCAAGCGTAACAAAGAGCGACAATTTTTCAAAAATGGTGAAAGTCTGTTGCTATTTTCAAAATTGAGATTCGACCTATTGCCGCACCCTTCATTCCTTTACAAACCTAATCTACAAGAATACAAATATATTCGTAGAGTGAATTCTTCACAATAAATTAAAGTTAATTTCATAAGTGCTCATAATTCGATCTGCAAGCGCATTTAAATAAATATGTTGACGCAAATAAATGTATGTATATTCACACCATACATATGCAAGTCATTGTGCATACGGGTGAGTGTTATAGTATATAGAGCGCTATCGCACTTACTCACTTGCGTTTTATCATCATCAACATACATACAAACAAACACATGTAGTTGTTGTTGTTGTGATTTAATCTTTGCTTTTGCACATGCAGATGAATATTTACGTCTGTCAGATAGACACGATCATCAAACTTTTGTTTTGACAAACGACTATCGCGCACTCGCTTGCAGTCGCCTAAAAATTTGAGACTGAGCTTCATACATCAATGCAACTAGCATCCTTATATGTTTAACAAACTAGCAACTACTTCCACTTAACTAATAGCAACTTCTTCCAATATACCTAACCACAAGCAGCATCCTTTTCTATTTCACGCTTGCTTTTTTCAACCCTTTTACTGTGTGATAGACACGATCAGCCAGCGCTTGTTTTGGCAATTGACTATCGCGTACTCGCTTACACTCGCCTACAAAAGTGCAAGTGTTTGAGTTTAGAAGTACAGAACTTCTTCTGTTATACCTAACCACAACAAGCATCTTCTACGTTTTCTTTCTTCGTGTGATAGACACGATGAATATCGCGCACTCGCTTGCACTCGCATTCAAAGTTTACTTTGGGAAATGCAGATGGGCTCGATGTTAAAATGCGATGCCAATAGAAATGTGTGTGTTTCATTTTGGTTGGTGTAATGAGTGTTTTCTGTCAGTAGTCAGTGGAAAATCACATGCCTTTAATCGAATTGAAGTGCTTATATTGGAATTTATTACTGCTCTTATTTATTTACATACAATAATAAACCCTTATTGAATCAAACTTACTATATATATATTTTTTTAGGAAAATTAATTTCCAAAATTTAAAAAACTTAAAACTCAGCTGTTTTTTTGAATTTTTTGTTTGAATTTTCCTAAAACATATTTGTGTGTGCTTTTTAAGAGTTCTACTATCTTATCGAGTTTCTTACCCTTTTGCTTCCTATACCACATTTGGTGGTAAGGAGTCGATGCCTTAGTTGGATGTGGCACGCGTAATTCCAATCACGTGCCACACACAGCACAAAACTTTTGAAAACTGTAAAAGCGTTTATCAAAAAACCTTCCATCTATTCGTTCGCCATCGAAGGACTTTCCATGGCAGCCACCTTGGAGCACTCATCAGGCGAACATAATTGGTTAGCTTGTCAAGCGAAGGATTCCGCAACCACTTGGCTCGAGACGAGAGGAAGGGAAGATACTGTATCTTCAATAATAAATGCATTTCACTGTCGAATTTGCCGCATTCTGCGCTACACACGTGCCTTAAATAATTCACATCGCATTTAGCGGCGTTTTTGCCTTAGCTCTAATGGCCCCAGCGATTTGCTGCGATTGCCAATGGGGCGGGTGGCGGTCGGCAGTGGGCGTGGCATGGCATGGTGCCAGGTAAGTGGAAACAAGTTGGCTACATTTTTAGTTTACAGGGCGAAAATTTGCCTAAGAACCCCCTCCCTCTCCCACTCTTATAAAGTAGTTTTGCCCCAACTTTTATGCGCTGTGCATTTATCAACGCCAGCTTCCCGAAGAGCTCTCAGATCGGAGCTGTGAGTTGAGACACGAAACACTACAGCAGCTAGTCGAAACACCAGCTGAATAAGAAGAGGAAGAACAAGTGCTGCCAGCATGTTAAAGTTTCCATGTGTCTGTGACTGTGTCTGTGTCTGATGATGGAGCGTTATTTAAATGCTCTTTCGATGCGTGCGTGCCAAAATGTTAGTTGTCACCTCGATGTTCGATGCGTAGCCGGATTTCAATCCAATTCCTTACAATGCAATCATCATCATCAGATATGACTACTTTGATTTCAAGCGATTTCAGAGCTTTAGTTTGTTTATTGTAAATTAAAGTAAGTTATTTTTGTTTTTGATACATTTTTGATTAATTTTGTTATTTATTTCATTTTCTTATGAATTTTCTTACTAATTTAATTTTCTATATTTCAGTTTTAAGCGCAATTATCCTGCTATATGCTTAGATATCCTTTTAGTCCTTAGTTTTAATTATTTTTATTTATATATTCGATTTTGAATAACACAACATTAAAATATATTTAATTAAAACCTTTTTTCATTATATGTATAATTTCCTTAGGTAATTTTATATAAGAAATCATAGAAAAACCAATGAGAATAGAGCTCTAAGAAATATGGTATGTCTATTTTTTATCATAAAGTCCGATGTTTTGAATAACATTTATATGTTTGTATGTACATATGTATATATAGAAATATATTTTTTGTTTTACAAAGAAAAAGTATTCAAGAGTTTTTGAGATCTTATTATATTATTATTTATTTTTTTTTTAGAGAATATTTTAGTTTTTAAACTGTGATGTTACAAATACATACATTCACAATATAAACTAAAGCTTTTTATTTTACTTAGAAGATATTTAAGCAAGCCAATTTAATACAATTTAATGTAAATTCAATACAGAAATGCAATATTCAGACTGTTTTTTGAACTGTAAAAATTAATTTTAATGTGCTTTTCAAAGTTTGTAAATTCAGTTCTCTTACCATAGATTTATTTATTTATTATATTTATTAAGTTAAATACACATATACATTCAAGATGCTAAAGCACTAACAACAATTGGCTTCGGCTCTCTCAAATAGATATTTTCTTATTTGCCGGGTATTCTGGCCGTCGAATCCCGGTGATTTGTAAGCTTTATCTATGCTATGATGCGAGTGTACGAACTTTTCTCTTTGGGAGCATCTTAATAGCTTTCTAGTGGGACGTGCCACAGCGAAAACTTTGTATGCCTAAATGCTTGGGAGGTGTTTTCTTTCCGCAGGAAATCCCAAACGCACACACACACTGATGCATATGATAAGACTGCTTATGTGAATTATCGCACATTTGCTGGCATTGCGAGGCGAATCTTCTAGCCATCCACGTGCCTCGCGCTCCACGCTTCACGTTGCGGAAAACCAACAAAAAAAAAAAGAAAAAGCATATACTAAGCATAAAGAAAACTAGGAAAACTTGTCTAAAAGTGAGCGCTACTCATATCTCTCAGGTGGCTGGGAGCGGGTGAAGCGCATGAAAAACTTTTAAATTTACTTTTGCCAAGAGTTTTTCCGGTACCGTGCGCCTCTGGGCCACGCCCTCACACCCATGCATATTCATTTCAAAAATCCACACACACGCACACACACACACTTGCCAACAATTTTTGTTTGAAAAACTTGCGAGTCTCCCCCGCCAGGTTTGGATTCAGTTTTGTTTCGTTTCGGTTTGAAGTTCGGTGTTTTGGGTTTTCCCTTCCCCTAGATGGCAGCGTTTAATAGAGCTTCCAAAAAATTTGTGTATTGCACTGCTGCCTGCCGTTACATGTGCTACAAATTTCCAACAACCTCCCGATTCCCATTCGCCTTCACACACATCTCTTGAGGCAAACGAGCGAGCGCCGAGAGCAGCTTGCCTCGCAACGAGGACAGAAAGCAGAGGCAATAGGACCCAGGACTTTAACCAACAAACCAAAACCAAGCCAATTCCAATTCCCCCAACTTTCATTTGGCGTCAACTGCGTCTAGTGTATGTTCTATGCCTATGTCTGTGAATCGACTTCACGTACTGTGGGCCAATAAAGTGTCGAATTCGACAAATTTAATAATGATGTTATTAAAATATGTTGAAATTGTAGTCAATATTCATATCATGTTTTCTTCTTAAAATGGGTTTTATAAGTAAGCGCAAATTTGTTCAATTTCAGAAGTAACTTCGTAAAGAAATAGCGTAAATTATTTAACTATTTCTTATTGCAAGTTTCTTTTAACTTGTCTATTAATCAACAACTGTATTAAATACATTTATCCCATTTTATTGTACACTGAAAAAGAGACCAAGTTCAATAACATTCTTCTTGAAAATTGTGTTCTTGAAAAAACACCATTTTAAGAAAAATTTCATAAAAAAAAAAACATTAGAAAAGTCTGAAAAATGCCAAATTCTCAATATAGCACAAAAAATACAAGATTTGGGTTACAAAATTCTTTAATCTATCGAAATTCCCGTAACGTATTTATTTGGTTTTCAATCTTTTCTCAATTGCAATCTAAGAGAAAAGGTTCTGTGTTCAATTGCTGCTAGCATCGATGATAAATCTATTAATTTGAAAAAAAAAATGTTCGTGTTAAAAAAAAAGAATATTTTAAATAAGGAACCTTGAAACATCAGAAAATTTTTTCTGTATTTTGTAGTTTTATTGCTTATAAATAAATTTGAATTTTAAATAAAAAATGCTTTGCCTTATAAAGGAAGCTGTAGCATATGTTTTACTTAAAACTGAAAACTGATTGGCATCATTTTCATTTCTTTTGATTTATGAGCTGCCAAAATTTAACTTAATTATTAATCAAGGTTTTTGCTGGCTGCAGCTCTATTTTATATCTCATTTATTCTGCATTTGAGTTCACTAGAGAAGATATTTCGTCAATTTGCACCACTGTGCAACTGACTGCGTCTGCTCGCATGGGGAAATTGTTTGCTGTGAAATGTTGCTTCACATATCCTGCAGCAATTCGTAAACTAATTCTACATACGTGCCACTGTCACTCACTCGTCGCCCCCTTGCCACACTGTGCGTCATGTTTTGATTGCGTTACAGGGATACATACTTTCCCTTCTGCTTCCCGTTTTTCTTTTTCTTTCGTGTTTTTTTTTTTTCCTTTTTGCTAATAAATAATTGCATTTTCACCTCAAGAACTCACTGACATATGGCCAAAGGCAGATCGAGAGACTCAACGCAGCAGGTCAGCGGAGTGGAGAAGGACGAAGGGCGAAGCACAATTCAATTTGGTGGCATATCCGTTTTAGGGGCAGTTGGCGAAAGGGGCTTAGAGGGGGGCGGGGGACAGTGTGTCTGTTTTGTAATTCCATTTCTGATTTCATATTTAGCTGTCAGTGCGAAATGATTCAATTTTCTAGATTGTTGTTGGACTCCAACCAATTTGCATGTCGAGGGCATTGCACGAACATCAGATGGATGCAACAAACACTGAAAGCGAAACAATTTCGAATTTATCACAAATGCTCGATTGAGGCCAAAGGAGTAAACTTGCATTTAGTATATTCACGAATACGTTCGAGTTTAAAATACTCTTTTTAAACTTGTCTTTTAACTTTGAATAAATGTATATTTTGGATTTGCAATTTATGCCTACGCACATTAAGTTCACATCACGAAAATCCAATGCGAGTTTTCTTATCATATAAAATGCTTCATTGGAAAATGTCTACACAACAAATGCAAAATACTTATTAGTGGCTCAAATATCTGGGGATATATTTAGCGTTGACTTAAGTCTCCCATCTATCCATCTATCTATCTATGTATCTATCTATCTTTGTATATCTGTTACTCTTTGCCTCTATAACTTACACTCCTTCTCTATATTTCTCAATCTCTCTATATTTCTCTATCATTCTCTCTATCTCTCTCTATCTGTTCACTCTTACCTTCTCTATCCATCTCCTTTTCTCCAACCCTCTGTCTCTATCTCATTCTCTGTATCTTTCTTTTTATCTCTATCTCTTTCTTGATATTTTTCTGCATCTCTTTCTGTCTGTCTTTCTCACTGTCTGTCTATCTTTCTCTCTCTCTCTCTCTCTCTCTCTCTCTCTCTCTCTCTCTATCTCTATCTGTCTAACTTCCTTGCTCCCTCTCTCTCTCTCTCTCTTTCTATCTCGATCGATTGATCGATTTGCACTGAACTCTCAGCTATTCGAAGAGTGCAACAAGCCTCTCTCTTTGAACATAATAAATGTTATCGCTTATCGCTATCATTGCCTTGGTAAACAAATATTCGCAGTCGTTGAACTCATCCGCTGTCACTAAGCTTTGAAAAGACCTTGAAGTAGCTCTGCGCTGAGCAGCCAGTGCTTCTAGTTAATTAACAATTACTTTGTATTATATTTTTCATTTTGTTTGATGATCTTCAATATCTTACACAATTTTTAGTTATTATTATAAAAAAAAACTAATCTTTAAAAATTTCACTAGCTATAAAAAACTTTACATAACATACCAATTTTATTTTTATTGCGTTAAGAAAACCCTAAAGAATATATATTTGTATATATAATATATGGGCATTTCCCAAAGTCGCGAACGTACGTTCGTACGAGATAAATTAAAAAAAATAAAATCGAAAACAAACGTTTCCTGAAACTTTTTTTTTACTCTTCGATAGCATTTGTTTAGCTCTTTGGTTAGTGTAAATTATGGGGCTTATCGATTTTTAATTTTTAAAATATTGTCAAAAAACATGCGGTCGCGAACGTACGCAAAATGGAAGTCGACTTTGGCTTAATACAGTAAAATACAAAACTCTGCGAATTGAGACGGAATATTTTAAAGAAATAACTTTACTTTTAAAGTAGAATCATGTTGCTTTCTATTAAGTCTACTCCCAAGAAAATATCAAGTAATAAGTAACTGCAAACAACATAGTTTTCAAAAACAAAAACAAAAAAAAATTTTTTTTTTAAATCCATGCGACGCTAGTAAAAATCGACATATGCTTATAGGTAAGGTCGCGAACGTACGCTACTTTGACAATCAATAAAAAAAGATTGGTTTGAGTAACCCCAACGATTTTTTATATTTAAAATATATATACCAAAATAACTTAACACGCAATGTTTCTTTCACCTGCTTGCACTTAATGCGAAGCAATTACAATAAAATGATGTTTTCGGTCGCGAACGTACGATTTGAACATAGATAAGAAGCAAAATAAAAATAAACAGTTAATTGAACATTTTTTCGCTCACTTTGCATTTTTTATCTTATTATTGGATTGCTATTTAGAGATTTGGTAAAAAAAGAGCAAACATATCATATGTTTTCTTTGTGAAATAATAAAACATAAAATTGCATACAAAAGGAGCTAAAAGTGAAAAAATTACATTTTTTCAGTTTGCAGGCAAATTTTTTTTATAAAAACAACGGAGATATGCTACGGATCCATTGTATTATGAAAATTTGGATATTTCTTTATGACATTATACAAAAAAATACGATGAATGTGAAGATTTTTTTTTTCGGTCGTGGTTTACCTTTTTTTGGGAATTGCCCATATATATTCAAATATTTTTTAAGAATCGTTAGAAATATGACGAAATAATAAAGATAGATAGAAATAATTACCAACAGTGTAAAATGGTATTAATAATTTGCTGCTGCAGGGAATGTATATTACAGCCAGAAGGAAACATCTCCGACCCTATAAAGTACATATATAAATTATTGATCAGCGTTGGCAGCCGAGAGGATATAGCCATGTCCTTGTGTCCGTCTACTGCAAACGTGTCTTAGCTACTTTGACTAACAAGATTTTGAATGTAGTACTTTATGAATATACAAAATATAGCCTTCGCTATATTTTAATATTTTGGTGGTATATTTGTAGAGTATAGTTTTATTTACAATGGGTATCTCACAGTCGAGCACTCTCCGCTGCAACGAATTTTGCAACTGTACGTATTTTGAGACAAGAACTGATGCAAAAGGTTCTGTGAATTTATGTATGTGGTAATAAAGAATAACAAATGAACAAGTCTGCCCAAATGTCTTGATGACGATTCAAGAGATATATTTAATATACTTGTATTTTGTGTGCTCGGAAATGCCTTTCTCTGAGCATAGCGCACATTTCGCCTTCAAAGAATTTAATTTTGTTTAAATTCAACATTTAAATAATTGGTGCAGGTCAGTGAATTATGATTTTGCTGAAGCGTTCTCCCAAAAAGACGTCATTCTGACAATTGTTGCCAAGCTGCTGGGCAGTTTTGAAGCTAAAGCCAGCATTGCGATGATAAGCAACTGAGAGTGAAGAGAGAAACACGTGCAGACATGATGCGTGAAAGACTTAGGAGCCATTATATATATAATATGTAGTTACTGGACAAATAGTTAGAAACAAATCGAAAAAGAACAATCTTGTCGAGATTGCACTACTACAAGATACCCAGTCCCCTGAGTTTGAAAGTTTATTTAATCAAAATCTTAATTTGCAAAATACTAATAGTATTTAATTATAAGTTCAAATTTGTTTTCAATATGATCATTTGCCCTTAAAACTTGTATGCAACAGAACACAAAAGCCAATCATAATAAAGTTATACCATTTAAATAAGTATTGAATTACTTTATGAATTCGAAAATTAAATAATTTTGTGACATTATTTTCAGATGAACAGACATTGAGCTTCTTTTGATGATGATACTCCACACAAAGTGAAAACTCTCTTGCCAGACTTTAAAGGCACTTCACCCTGCAGAATAAAAGGAGTCAGGAGTCTTTATTGAGTAATGATTGCAAAGTCAGATTCTTCTTTCGTGTGATTTGCATTACTCATTTTAAGATCGCATTTGCACATATTAAATATAAATTTACCTCAGATACATTTAAGTCATTTACTACATTGAGTGAAGTTCATTAATCCCAAAAAAAAAGTAAATTGTTTATTGTGTTTTATATAATATGAATTAAACATATAAAATACGCATGAGTGTGTCGCCTCATCAATTAGAACGCATCTCTGCATTTCGGAGATAAGCTATAAAATCACACTCACAGATTGAAACAGTGACGAAGATGCGAGACAGACAGAGAGAAAGGGAGAGAGACAGAGAGAAAGAGAGAGAGTGCTGCTCATGATACTCTCATCGATCCTGACTTCAATATAATGTCCCTGTGATACATATGTATATATAATACATACCATTTTACACTACACAGTTTTCTAATTTTAAGTATAATCAAAATTCGGCTAAATGAATCACTCAAAAGTTCTCGCCACTTCTAGTTTCATTATCAAGAAGCCTCTCTTAGACAGGCGACAGAAAGTTGACATTGTCTCGACATTGACACAATTTGCTATCGCCTTCATTTCCGCTATGAACTTTTGAGCTGAACCCACATCCGTTGATCACGTGATAATTCCAAAATCATACAGCACTCAGAACAATATTCTTCGTCGATTTAAATTAAACTTTTAGTTTCAAATTCATCTTTTAAGTGTGCAGTCGAAATATTCAAAATGAGCAGAATAAAAATCAAAACAGTTCTTTTCTTAATAGTACTTGAAATATTCTTGGTGGCCACATCTGCCTTCGAAGAGGTGAGAACAGTTACATAAAGCAGTGTACGACAGTGAGTGTTAAGAATGTTTACATTTTCTTCTTATCAGACGTGCGAATCCGAGCGACAATTGGAAGAACAGTGCCGCATGCATAACTATAAGACTGTGAAACCATTGCTTGATTATTTTAGGCAAGTTCGAAATGAGTTAGAAGACAAAGAAATTAAGGAAAAGAAGTTAAATGAATTGAATTCTAATCTTATAGAAAAGTATCATGACATTGTAAGAATTCATAAAAAATTCATGGAGGAGGAAGCTCTATTAGATGAGTATAAAAACAAAGTAATGAAAGGGGAAATAGATTTACAATTGAGTCAAAATAAAGTTGAGAAATTAGAATCTGAAATTAACTCAAAACAAAATATTATTGTGAAATTAAAAGGAGAATTAGCAGATAAATCCACCAACTTAGAAAATTGCGAACTTCAATTCAAAAATCTTAATTCTAGCTTAATTGAAAAAGATGAAAAAATAAAGAGATTTAGTGAGAATATTCTAAATAATACTGAACATCAGAAAACACTTGAGGTGCAATTAGAGAAGAGTAAATCTAAATTAATAAATCAAGATAAAGACATTCAGTTATGCCAATCTGAAATTGATACATTGAAAAGGACATCAGAAAATATAAAAGAACAACAGAAAAAAATTGAATTGCAATTCAAAGATAGTCAAACTAAGCTAATAGATAAAGTGAGAGAAAATCATTTATGTCAATCTGACCTTGATAAGTTAAGTCCCACATCTTGCATCCCATTTGGAGATTCAGATGTTCATAAACTCAATGTTTCTGGCGTAGGTTTATTTGATGTGTTATGCGATAGTCAGTTAGCTGGACCTGGATGGATTGTAATACAACAACGAGTTGGGGGAAATGAGAGTTTCAATAGGGATTGGGCAACGTATCGCAAAGGTTTCGGTTCTTATAAGAGTGATTTCTTCCTGGGACTCGAGAAAATACATCGTATCACGAGTTTGCAGCGATTCGAACTTTATATTCATTTGGTTGCTGTGAATGGAAGTACCTATAACGCTAGTTATGACGACTTCAAAATATCTGATGAAGACAGTGGGTACAAACTGAGTGTGGGTATATTCGATGGAACAATTATTGAGGATGCGATGAGATACAACGAAAACAAGAAATTCTCAACATTCGATAGCGACAACGATGAAGCTGGTAATGGTAATTGCGCAGTTCAATACGAAAGTGGCTGGTGGTACGGCAATTGCTCTAATTGGTAAATATTGCAAATCGTTATTTTCGATGGAATACGCAAAATTATTATTTTTTATTTCTTCTTATGCAGTAATTTAAATAAACCATATAAAAAGATATAATGGTGGGTGGAAAATAAGATCGAACTTAAAGAAGTTAAGATGCTAATTCGCCCCAAAGAAGCGATGATGAAGTGAGCAAGTGAAGAGCTGAAGTTCAAATATTTGACTCAATTATGTAATCATTTATATATAATTGGTTGATTAGAATTTTGCGTTCTAGATAAAATAACGATCGACTTTTTAATGCAGAGATTTATTTTTAAAGTTGAAAAAAAACCCGTTTTTTGTTGTATTTTTTTGTTCTTTAGATGCTTTCAATAGAAATGCAAATATTTAAAAATAAAAAAAACTTATGATTATCCTGCAAATGTATATATTCTTTCAATCGAACCGTGAATATTAAAATAATTAAAGTATAATCAAAATTAAAGTATTATATGTCATACACATATTCGATTCTTAACTAAACATTCAATAAACAGATTAAATTAATAAACGCGTTGATGTATCAGCATCTAATCAATTTAATTAAATTTTTATTAAACTCAGAAGATCAGACAATATTCTCTTCTGTTGACCCGATGAGAGTGCCTATCTCTTATCATTAAAGTGTTAATATAAAAGCAATCGAATGCTGGATTGTTTTTTTATTAACACAGATTAAATGGTCCGATTTAATTGTAGATTCAAGTGCATTATTCAGTTCATCTTCCTTGAGTGCACTCGAAAGAATCGCAATGGTTAGAATAATATGAAAATCAGTTTTGTTACTAATAACACATGAAATATTTGTCGTTGTAACATCAGTTGATACATAAAGCAGTGTATAACAGTGGGTGCTAAAAGAAAATTTTTATTCTTCTTATTAGATATATGAATTCGACCAACAAATGGAAGAACAGTGCCGGATTTAAAGCTTTGCTCGATTATTTAAGACAGGTTAGAAATGAGTTAGAAGACAGGGAACTTAAGGAAAAAAATAAACATAACATAAATGAGGGTTTCATAGAGTTTGGGCAGCGTATCGCAAAGATTTCATTTTCCTTGAAAGTGATTTCTTTCTTGGATTTCCAGCGTCACTAAATGGAAGTATCTACAACGCTCGTTCTGTCGACTTTAAAATATCTGATGAAGACCATGGATACGAGTACAAACTGAATTTGGGTAAATGGAATGGAACTCTTTATAAAGCGATGCGAAGCAATAAGCATCTCTTTTGAACAGTTTTTAATAAATAGGCAACCACATCGACAGGATAGATAAAATTCACTTTACCTACTCGGAATACACGCAGACATAGACATTTGTGAATACAATGAATGCCAGCGTACAACTCGTACAATGTATATTCGTTTGGAATTTGAATGTGAATGTGAATGTGAATGGCATTCAGCGTAAGTCGTAAACGCATTTTAAGTACCCGGCTAATTTCAACTATCCAATTGCCTTGCAAATATGCACATTGTGCCGCCTTAAGTAGTTGCATTCCACCGAGTGGCGAAGCGACTGCTTTCGACATCCTTGAAGTCGTTAATGCCGGAAGTGTCCTTCGTCCTTTGTCCTCATGCTTATCCTCATCTGCATTCGCATCGTTGTCGTCGTCGCACGTGTGCCAGCATAAAATAATGCGACATTTTTATGGCCCAAGCGCGAGTGTCAGGCGAGCCAAGTTAAAGCGTTGCGCTCAAATTTATGAATGAATTCTTTCGGGGTAGTTAAGGCAAGTCTCGACCGAGTCACAGGTAAGGTCATAATTCAGCGCCTCAGCGAGCCGTTTTCCCTAATTTCCCTTCGTCTCAACTCAAACTCAAACTACTCGCACACTTTGCGCTCTTCGCATAGTCGAAATTTACTTGCCAAATTTATGTGCCAACGTGATGCAAATGTTCCAGGCTAATCCTGCAATAAATGAATTGCTTGCTCTCTCGCTCTCTCTCTCTCTCTCTCTCTGTCCTGCAGCTCTGCAGTTCCAAATCCATTAATATGGATTGCTCTATCAATATGCCATAGAACTGCGACACAACTATTTATATTATAACTGTGTGACTGCAGAACATGTAAATTACTGGCAAGAGAACTCATCTCCGAGCCTATAAAGTATATATATTTTCTTGATCATCGTCAACAGCCGAGACGATATTGCTATGCCCGGCTATAAGAGATTTTTGGTGGATACAATAACAACCACAGTATTTGCGATACTTGAAGATTTGGTTGCGATCAGATTTAAACTAGTAAGAAAGCTACAGTCGAGTGTACTCGACCGTGAGATGTTTTGTTGGTATATTTGAAGAATATACTTGTAGTTTTATTTACAATGTATATCTCACAGTCGAGCACTCTCGGCTGCAACGCATTTTGCAACTGTACTCGTATTTTGAGACAAGAACTGTTGCAAAAGGTTCTGTGAATTTATGTATGTGGTAATGAAGAATAACAAATGAACGAATCTGTCAAAACATAACAGTGTTGATGACGATTCAGAATATATATTGAATATATTTTGTGAGCTCGAAAATGTGCGTGGCATACATTTCGCCTTTGAAGAATTTAATTCTGTTCAAATTCAACAATTAAATAATTGGTGTAGGTCAGTGAATTATGATTTTGCTGAAGCGTTCTCCCAAAAAGACGTCATTCTGACAATTGTTGCCAAGCTGCTCTTCAGTTTTGAGGCAAAGGCCAGCAATGCGATGATAAGCAACTGAGAGCGAAGAGAGAAACACGTGCAGACATGATGCGTGAAAGACATAGGAGCAATTATATATACTATGTAGTTACTGGACAAATAGGTCGAAAAAAATAAAAAAAATAACGATTGCTCGACTACAAGATACCCGGAATTTGAAAGTTTATTTAATGAAATTAATTATTTCGCAAAAGTAATAGTATTTATTAATATATTCAAAATTGTATTCAATATGCTCATTTGCCCTTAAAACTTGGAATTAATTTAACAAGCAAAAATTTATATATTTGCTTAGATTTCCCTATCTATTGTTATTTGCTTTAACTATTCTAAATTCTAAATACATTAAAAAATCTTGTATGCAACAGAACACAAAAGCCAATCATAATAAAGTTATACCATAAAAATAGAATTACTTTAAGATGCAACCTCAATTCGAAAATTAAATAATTTGTCACCTTATCTTTAGCTCGACCGTGATATACCCATTAACCATTTTAAGTAAAGGCAAAATATATTTAAAATATACCGAATTAATATAACGTAAAGGTTATTTTAGGTATATTGATGCAGTACTACATACCATAGAGTGTCAAATATACCAAATAGTCAGCTAAAAAAAAGTAAGACCCCTAATAACTAAACGATTTTACCAATATAAAAATATTTCTTAATTAATTTTCGCACTTTTTATCTGATAACAAGTAAATTTTCACCTCGACAGCACTTGTAATGTTTGCACGCGGATAAAGTTTGTGTCCAATTTAATAATAATTAACAATAATAATTAAAGTATCTTTGATATTTATTAAAGTATTTATGGCATTGAATTTGGCTCTTATCGCATACAAATTATAGAAATTATGAAGGAAAAACTTTTGAATGGCAAATTACGCTTAATTTCTAGGCGTCTTAGCTGATTTGGCTGACAATCTGATAGATATACCGTATATGGTCTTCGGTATATTTTAGTATATTATGGGTTTGTTATATTTTTTGAAATATTACCCCAATGATTTCTTTTAGTCTAAATGGGTAGCGAGCTTTTTTCTTAATTTCTTATGTTTTCTTTATATGAAATAAAAGTATTTTTCAATTGTATTTATTTAATGTTTTCACACTATTGAATTTGTTGCAAGATTTAAACGAATCAGAAAATTTCATTTGTCATTTACACATTCGTTAGTTCAATCAGAGTTGATCGAAAGACCTTGGTGAATAATAAATACTTCAACTCTTTTTTGATCTATACACTTTTTCATCAAGATATCTAGAAAAAGTTAGCTAAAAATTTCTAAATAGTCGTTCTTTTGAGTGACTTATCCACGACTAGAAAGTGATAAGAAGTAGCATGAAAAACATTTTGTAGGCGTCGTCACAATGTTTTGGGTTAAGTTCATTTATTGTGTTTGCTTTCTTCTTTTTTTTTTGAAGGTGGTTCTGGGATTCCATTTTCGGGTTACGTTATGTTCGGTTTGTTTCTTTATTTCATTCTTGGCTACTGTTTATTTGATTGTCATTATTTTGTGTAAATATTGACGCTCTTGTCATGCCCAGTAGCACTCAACGTTAATTGATTTCGAATTGGAAGCCACTCTTATTGTTATTACAACAATCTATGTAGTACTCCCCCGCAGCTGGCGACTGTGTATTCAATACAATGCTCCACACCTCGGCACTTGCATAAACAAACAGGCGATAGACCAGCAGCAAAGCAGCAAAAGCATTCACAAATACACTCTAACCCGCAACTGGCACTCACACTCGCATTCACAACTCACATTCAATTACCATAGATAAGCGCAGAGTCGAAGCCAAAGCCAAAGCCACTGCCAATGCCAATGGCATCCACAGTCAAAGCCTCTTTCAGGCCAAGTGCCCACTTTGTGTCGCCCAAGCCTCCATCTCTGTCTCTGTCTGTATCTCTGTCTCAGTTCCTGTCTCTGTCTACACAATAATCTGTTATATAGTGAACGCAATACCCCCATTTTTATTTTAATTGATTTTTTTTTGTATTTTTGTCTACATTTTGTCAGCAACATTTCATTGTAGCATTTTGCAAAAACACGAATATTTATAAAAATTATTTTTTTTTATTAAATTCTTTATTATTTATATATTTTTATATACATATAATTATAGTCTTTTATTTTAAAGTACTTAAATCAAATAAGTTAATATTTATTTATATTATATAATACATAATATTCATATTCATGTTAGTTCATCTAAATTTAACAATTCTGACTACTTTGCAAAACACATAGAAGAAAATCCAACCCAACATTTCTATAAATAAAAGCGGACAACTGTAAATATGTGCAGATAATGTTAAAGATACAGCTAAGTCTGGGACTCCAAGATACAGATAGAGTTACATAGCATAGCTATAAATGGGTGTATCAATATTTGTTTATACTTTTCGTGTTTCTTTTTTTTTATCATGGTGCAAACACTTTAGCCATGGCCCAAAGTGTCTGGGTTGAGGTTCTCGTTATGAGTTCTTAGTCCGCCCGTGTTGGAGCGTTTATCTTATCGGAGCCAATGAGGCAGGTATCAGGTAAAAGGTATAATACCACAGATATCGCTTGCCTCTATTTCCAGCCTCTTCTTCTGCGCCTCGTTGTTGTCTCTTGTGTTTGCTCAATTAATACGAACTTTAATTGAAAAACAATGCAATTAACTAAATCAGTTAAGCACGTCGCAGCGCCCTGGCGCCCCTAGATAAACTCGGTAGCACCTCAGCGACCTCGCTTTACCAGCTGCAAGTGAATATATATCTCGTGTACTCCTATATATATTAAACATAACGACTTTGGAATACTCTGCAGTGTAGAGTCCACAAACAACTTTACTGTGAGTTTTCGTATTTAAGAATTTCTCCGTTATGGAAAAGTAATTTGGATATTTACTTTTGTTGAAGTAAGATATAACAAATGAAATATCATTAACAATAGTCTTGAATATAAGGAATTATTGTTTTTTATGCATTTTAAGTTTTTATTTTTGTAAATTACCATATAATTCATATTATATAAATAAATATTTGAACTAAATTTAAATTATTACATTACTTTAATATCGATTAAAATTTGTATTTCAAATAAATACTTTTTATTTTACAGCTATAGTATTTTAAGCGGAATATCAAATTGATTAAAATGCAATTTCTTCTTTCTGGCAGCACTTTACTTACTTTCAGACGCAAACGCCAAGTGCTTTATAAATTTATCATGCCCAGTGAGCTAAACAGACACATTTGAAGTGTGTCGCTCTGCTTCTTCTACTTCATCTCCTTCTACTTATTAAGCTCGCTAAACGTGCTTGAAAGCTTCATGCTGTTGTTATTGTTGTTGGCTATTTGCTTTCAGTGTTTTTATCTAAATTACTTTTAATCGCCATTTAATGTTTTTGTTTTTCTTGTTTTTCAGTTTCAGTTTCATGTTTTATGGCTGCGTCTTTTGGGCGGTTTCTAATCTAATTGCAAAATGTAAGCACCCAAAGCATATGTGTATGTGTGTATGTGTCTGGAGAGATGTTTGTGTACACTGTACACTGTACATTCATATACATATATATCAAGGCCTACCTTCCCCCTCACTTGTTTGCTCCTACCAACTGTAAATAGATTGCGCGCTATCTGAAAGAAGAAACAAAAAAGTTGATTCGCTCTGCAAATTGTATAAACAATTATAAACAAACAGACGAAAGTGTTTTTATCATGGCCTAGTTCTACTGTAGATATCATTTGAAAATCCCTTGAAAAAAATAACAATAAATGGCAATAATTCTCTCCTCATTGAAAAGTGACTTTTCAATCGTCTATAAAAACTTTAACCCTTTTAAGCCCAATTACGCTATATGTATAATTGCGTCAACATCTATTGACGCATTTTACGATTGTCGAACGCTTTCCCATATCTGTTAATGGTTCATTATTATACTAGTATGGCAATAATTCACATCCGTTGTCCAAGTACTAAAGATATTTTGCTTTCTTTACGTCAGATGTATAGCAGTTAGCTACAAAATATTTCTTTTATCGTTTACTGCTTCTCAGATAGAATCTAAATGAATTTATTTTCATTTCTACAAGGAATAAATGAAAGATAAAATAAGCATAAGAAGCTCAGTTCTGATAATAAACAGTTTTACATTTAATCAAAAAATTCGTTATTAAAATCTTGAAACAGTTCGATGACTTTGTGTCTTAAATAATACTTTAGATTTAAATAGTATTATTTAGCCTCGGATGAATTGGTTTCACTTTCAGCCCCGTTTGTTTTGTCGTACCTAAAATGCAAAATCGATTGCCGCATGAAGCTAATTAATTTACAGACAACGTTTCTCGCTGTCTATGATATTCAAAAACTGTTCCCAAGAGCCCCAAACAACAGAAATAAAAACAACAATAACAATGGTCTTCGCTGTTTGTTTAGTTAATCCAAAAGCTGGTTTACAAACCAGGCGCCAAACATGGCATACGAATTAATTGTCTCGGTGTTTGTATTCAAATTTCTAAAAAAAAAAAAAAAAAAATCCACTTATTTTTTTGCTTCTTTTCGTATTTTCGTAATTTCGTATTTTGTTTATTTATATTATTTCTATTAAGATTGCAAACGTATCAAGCAAGAATAAGAATGC
The DNA here is from genome assembly GCF_009650485.2 of Drosophila albomicans. Lineage (NCBI taxonomy): Eukaryota > Metazoa > Arthropoda > Insecta > Diptera > Drosophilidae > Drosophila > Drosophila albomicans. Next base: position 14,243,892 of record NC_047629.2, on the reverse strand, counting down.
GAACGTGAAGCAAAACAAAAGCCAATCTGCTATTCTGGCGCCAGTGAGAGTTCCATTTTGTGCCACTGTACTTCCATAAAAGCTCAACAGCTGATGGCAAATTTGTTGCTGACCCTTTCGCACATTCATCAGGGATCTGGGATCTGCTCGCCATTCCTCCATTCCGTTTTGTTTTTGTAATAGGTGTATGTATGTACATATGTATTTACTTAAACGCGACCAACATGTATGTAATACATACATACTATGTATGTACAATGTGCATAAAGGTTGAGAAAACAAAATACAACAACAATTTTGCATCTTCTTTCATATTCTCTGCTTTGGCGTTGAGCCTAACAACAACACTTACTAAGTTAGTTCGCTAATCCAAATGCATTTTGTTGTTGGTTTGTTTGTAGTTATTTTTTCGCTGCTTGCTGAGTATTTGAAATCACAGATGCAAAATTATTGCGAGCATTATTTTTTTCAGTACAGGTGTCCCTGCTTTATGGGTGAATTGTGTGTAGAAATAGTAAAGCTTATTTTGAGCGCAAAAATTCATTAAATTGGGTTCTAAAGCAACTTTTGTAATAGTATTGTTTTTTCTTCTTTATATTTACCATATTAAAATGATGCTCAATGTAAAGTATGTAGTTTCACTATTTGCATTAGTTAAGTCTTGAAACGAAATCGCATTAAAAATGCTGCTGCCTAAACACACAAGCATTCTCCCATTCCCAATTAATTTGAAACTATTGTTTCTGTTGTGATATCATGCGTCGACCGAGTGGCTGTCACTGCTATAAGCTATGTACAGCTTTGACTGTGTCATTATTTTGTTTTTGTTTTCATTCTTTTTTTTTGTTTTGTTTTTGTGTTCGTTTGAAAGCTTTAACAGATCGCTGCGTCGCGTCGCGTCGAGTCGCAAAAACAATGCACGAGCACTCAACGAGTGGGCTGCGACGCGACAGCGCTGCTCGAGCGTAGGAGGTGTTGGCGCGTGTGTCAGCATATTGAATAGGTCGACCCCCAGCTTTGGGCATGACAACAACAACAACAACAACAACTACAACAACGACAACAACAAGTTGAAGACGAAGCACAGCAAACAAACAACGCGATCTGTTCGCAGACCAAAGACGAAAACGTAAAGCGATAAGTGACAGCCTGTCGGCTCCCTTCGCTATCGCCCGCCTTCGCTCTCCCTCTCCCCATCGCTCTGCCTCACTCACTTCGATATATGCTTTAATACTCATTCGCGTCTCTGCCGGGCGTGACGAATTTAGCGGGGCGCGCATATTGCGTCTCTTTATGTTTTTGTTTATAATTTCGTCTAATATGCATAGACGAGGCGCATGAACGACGTGGAGCACTGTGCAGCAAATACCCTGTAATCAACGGTTAAGCCTGGGCGACTTTTAATCTAGGTTTCCTCATGGACAAGTGAATTTATATACCCCAAGCGAGGGTGTAAAAAAACAAGCTAATTTAATCGCAGATTCACACTCTACATCCATCTGTATACATACATAAGTATAGGAACGTGTCTATCCCATTGCCGCTATTAGTGTGTATAAGTGGTAGAGGGGAAATATATATGTATGTACTTTTTGTAAACAAAACGCTGGCGGAATTTGAATTTTTGCCGATTTCAAAATCATTCGCTCAACAACTCCATTTTTTCATCCGCTGTTTCTATTTGCGATTTCTGTAGTCGTCCCACTTCGTTTCGAAAATATTGTACAATCTGCGGTTCGGTATTTTGTCATATCATAAATATTATTTTTATCACATTTTACGATTCGCTGTCGTTTTTTGGCGTCGTTTCATTTGCATTTGAACTTTTGTTTGCTTTTAATTAAGCATATTTAAATTTTGTGACTTTATGATTTTTACTCAAAGCAACACCAAATCAAATGGGTCATTTCGATAATATAACCAAAAATAGGCATCAATCGATTGATTTAAGATGTCGCTCTTGACCATTTGACTCGACACGTGTTAGAAACTAGTTTGAGTAGTTTACAAAATATTTATTTGAATTTATTATTTAGAATTAATGATAATGCTAAGTGGAAAATCGAAGGTCAAATAAAATATTGCTCAGCAAAACTTTAAGAACACCTCACCAAATCTTTCTACAAATTACTGAATATCTGAGTGGCAAATAAAACTAAATAAAAGCTTATTATTGTTTTTATTTTGCATTTTTTCGTTTTTATGATTCGCATTTGTATTCAATCTCGTTCATTCATCGATTCATTTGCTCATTCATATCGTGTGGTATATATTCCAAAATCCAAATGCGTTTTTGTATTTTTCGGTTGTTTTTTTTTCCAGTTCTATTTATTTATGCAAAAATGTTGTTGAGCACCAACCAACCCCTATGCTGATATATTAGTTTAAAGTTGAAAATTATTACCAGAAGAAAAAGAATTATTTTCATTTGAAGTTTACATTGAAGTTATTAAATTTTATAATTGAATATTTGGTTGTTTTGATTTATTTTGAATCATTTATGAATATAAGAAGGTATTAACATTTTCATTTGTTCCACTGTCCGTCAATGCGAAGCTGCCGAAAGTGTGCCAAATCTATTAAATTTCAACTGTTGATAAACAAGAACGAAAAACAATAATTTTGCCGCAACGAATATTGAATACTCTTGCACTCTACAAATGAGTTTAAGAGGAATTTTCATAAAGATATTCGTCAAGTTTCACATATTTTTTCCATATTTAAAGTGCATCGCTTTAAGAAGAAAAAAAAGATTCATTCGCACTGATAATGATCGATTCATATAACCTAGGTTAGGGTATTCGAAACGATGAGGAATCATGATGGATAGAGCTGAAAGAGCGTGTTGCGGGGAGGTGAAGGTGAACAAAACAAATTGCGCTTTATTTAAGTACAAAAATAAAAATCAAAACAATAAGCGATGCCACAGCGGTCGCAACTTGGGAAATAAAATTGAAAAGCGCACTAAAATCATTTTTATTTTGCCGGCGATTTGGCTAAATTCAACCCATTGTTTGTTTGTTGATAATGGCGCCACGAATGTGGCAAGGGGGGAGGGGCGAGATGCAACAGCACTCGACTGCTGTTGCCCCACATTCACAATTTTGGCCACTGTTTCGTTTTTGTTTATCCCAGAATCGGTGCGGCGTCCAAGAAATTCTGCGTCGTCCAAATCGAAGGAAGCCAAAATGAAAATTGTATTTTTATTGATTGACGACATCAAAATTAGACGAGCAGACTATTTAAAAATCGCAACGCGTTGCCAAAACCCACGAACCTACAATATCTATGGGTATATATATAGCAATATACACTAAACTTTCGCAATAATAGAATAATGTTTCTGTGATCTATTAATTGCGCTTCTGCCACACTAAAGGGTATCTGCAAGTCCATCAGTTGTTTGTCAATTGCATTTCTAATTTTGATTATTTTAGTTTTTGGTGTGTTTTCTTTTTATTTTCGGCCTCAACCCACGGAAGTATCCACAATTTTGTGGGTGGTCGTAAAATTTTCATCTATTTTTGGGGCGCCATGCAAATCGCTTTTCTCACATTTGACATTTGAGTGAGAATTATGCGAAAATTGTTTACATTTTCCGCGAGTGCAATTTTGTATCAAATGCATTTGTTAGTTCTTAAAATATATTTAAATATAAATGATATAAAAATATTTACTGCAATTGCACTGAATGAACAGGAAACGAGCTGCTTGATTGATCATTTATGTGATCAAGCGTAATATCTTTATGTGCAAAATCATATCGCAATTACATTATTTACTCTTCTCCAATTTCATTGCACACTTCCTGTTGTCTCTTTCGATCCCAAGACAATAGAAGTGCAACGACAGATAGAAGAGGATTGAAGATCGTTTCAATGCAATTTCGAATGTCTATTGAATAGATGAATAGTAGGAATAGTGAAGAGAACCCAAGACCAAGACAGAGGATTCTGCTTGGCAACCTGATCAAGGGCTTATCGCGCTTATCGATCGAGAGATAGACAGACAGGCAGGCAGTCTGGCAGGAGTCAGAGCACTGTGGGACAATCGCCATGCATTGTTGTCATAAATTACACTTCAATTGTTGGGCAGGTAGAGGAGAGGCAGGTATTAGGATGTTTTTTTGTTTGGGATGCGTATTTTGTAATTTACAAGTCTGTGAAAAGTGTCAAAAATATCAAATGTCCTGCAGTTGATTATTGCACGCTTGCTGCATTTCTATACAGCAAAGTGCAGAACAAAAAAAAAAGAGATAGAAAGAGAGAGAGAGAGCTAGATCATTCTACCTGTAAGGCATAATTAATTTAATCATTGCTCATTGCGCACACACAATGAGGCAGAAAGGCAGGCCAAGTGTGGCACAAGTGCGGCCATTGTCTGGAAGACAGCAAACAAAAACAAAAAAAAAAAAACACCCATAAAAAGAACCCTAAATACAATCTCTGGCTAACAAGAAGCGTCTATAGATATCACAGACCCTAAAAACCTAAAACCTAAATCTAAACCCAAACCCTAAAACGAACCTGAGCCCGATGACTGGGCAGGTTTCTGATTGAATGCTGAGGTTGCGAGCCGATCTTCATGATGATGATGATGATCGTCGTCATCTCGTCAGCTGTATGTGTGCATGTGTGTGCGTGTGTGACAAACAACATTTGTGTGTCCCGCTGCGAGGGTCGCTCCCTCATTCCACACTCTACACCCCGCACTCCTCAGCATGCTTAACCAGAAACTGTTTTGGCGTATTTTGGTAGTAGTTCAATTGTTGGCCCATTGTCTTGGCGCACGATTTGTACCAAAGAGTCAACATGCATAAATTGACGCTAATATCGAAGATCTGGCACCACATGGCTTCCAAAAGCAACAACAACATAATCATATACATAACATATACATACATAAAGTATATACCATAACATACAAAAAAAACAAAATTAAAAACAAAAAACCATTCCACAATCTCACGGCGCGCACTTTGCATATAAATCATGTTTATGACTTGTTATTTTTCACTATTTATTTTGCCTTTTCGCCTTTTGTTTATCGTTTGAACAAAAAAACGAAACAACAACAACAACATTTATTTTTTTCTCTCGATTTCGTTTTCGTTTTCTGTAAATTACAACATTATTTGGACTTGGCCCTGGCAGCAACAAGGTGTGAGCCCAATCGAAGGGGCTCAAAGAACATTTTGGAGACGTCGATATAATCGTACTCGTATTCATATATGAAATTGTTCAAGCACTTTATTTGTACTGCAGACGGCACCTCGACCTTGTCTAGCCGTGTCTTATAAACAAAACGATCTAAATTGTGGACGTCTAATAAATGCTGATATTCTCAACGTTCGGATGTCGTATTTGAAGTATTTTAGTCAGTGAAAATAATATCAAGTTTTATGATAATTAAACTAAAACTGAGAATTCAGCTCACAACGAAATTTACGGCGAATAAGAGAATATGATATCGTATATTTTATATATACGAAATATAGCATTCGCACTGTTTTGCTTCTATTGGAAAAACTGCTTTCTTTGTTATTTTTTTATTATAATTTTAAATACATTCATTTCATATTTATAATATAACTAAGTATTGAAGTCGAAGTTTATTGATAATGTAAGAAATCACATTGTTTCATTGCATTACTCGCGTGTTTCAGCTGTTCAACTCTTTTGTATTATAATCGCATTTACTTTGCAATTTAGCTCAACTCTTAGATAAACTTTTTTCTTAACTTTCCCTTGTGTAATCTCTCGATTTAGATTGTGCTTGGTATCATTTACAAACGAATGTTTGTCCAGTCGTAATGAGTTCAATTCCAGGGTGTGTCCATTGTCAATAATCTGCCGCAAACAGTTTAAAATTTTAATAAAAAACAAATAGCACAAAGTATGTGAAATGCGTGTAATATCAACAATTTATTGCAGTACACAAAACAGCCTAAGACCAAAAAAAAAAAAACAAAATACGAAAAATAAGAAAACACAACTTGCTTAAATTGTGAAAAAGCCATTAAACGCAGCTGCGGCCTCTAAAAAAAAAAATAAGAAAAAAAAGCAGAACCGCAATTATCATGAACGCAATTTTCAAATGGGAATGACTCCCGGCGTGGCCACATCCTCGTCTAGGGAGCCAAACTTGAGTCGTTAAATATTTATAAACGAGCCGAGAAGGAAGAATCCCAAGGAATGGAAATGGGAATGAGGATGTTGATGGCCATCGCCGCACATAAGGAATTAGAAGCTGAGCACAGTGTGGGCATCTAATCTGGTTGATGCTGCCAAGGGAGAGCAGCACCTGTGTGTTCTGGATGCTGAGCTAAATCAACACATCGTAATCCCAAATGCATTTCACTGCACAAAGCCTAATCCCAAATAATATGGCTGTGATGAACTGAGGTCAAAATGAGTAGGTTAATCTTTAAGACAAAGTGTTCAAAATTGAAAGTGAATTTGATATGAAAATTGAAAGTAGAAATTCATTCACGAAAGGCTTCTTTATAGGTTTTTTAGTCGACATGCGTTAGTTCGATACATTTTCAAGTGCAGTAAAGTTGGAGACCTGTTCATGTCTGTTAAAGACAATTTGTTATTAAAATAGAAAATGTTCGAGATCACTTAGCTGATCTACCCTTCGAAGCACACTGTATATCAGCATCTTGCGCCTCTCCCAGCAGAATTATAGATAGAAGCGGTACTCAACAGCGGTTGCTAAGCTGCAGGGAGAGATCAGCGGAGAGAGCCAGCAAATATTTTTGACTGCTCGTCACAAGTCTGACGTGATGAAGGCTGCTCTTTTTCTTATCATCTGAGCAAATATGTACAGCAGCGAAATCAAAAATTGCACCACTTTTGAAAATTCGAAATATTTCTATAAAATACGGATTAATAAGAAAACCCAACTTAACTTTAATTACATAAAGAAAAATGTAAATAAAAAAAAACAATAAATATTACATAAACACACTTAAAAATAAAATGAATAAAAAAAATAATTAAAATTGGTTCTATTTTTAGATTTAGAACTGTACTTAACATCAGTTGAAATCGAAGTCAAAGCACATTTTTCGTCTACCGATTCTTCGTGATTTAGAAACTATTTACTCAGTAGTAATAGTTGTTAACATAATTGAATTATGTTTTCCGAAGCATAACATTTGAATGAATCTTACTAGGATGATATACATTTTATAATTTAAATAAGATACATTTACACAATGAAAGAGAACAGAAGTTAAACAGAAAAGGATTATGTATACGACTAACAAAAGAAGTTGATATTAGTCAAGTGGAAGCAGTTGCTACTTCGTCAAAACGGAAGACGATGCTAGTTGTGCGAATGTATAATAGAATTTGCTTTTAAGCTCAAACAGTTGCACGCCTGGAGGCGAGTGTAAGCGAATACGCGATAGTCAAGTGCCAAAACAAGCGCTGCCTGATCGTGTCTATCCCACGGACGCATGTTCATCTGCATGAGCAAAAACACAGAGCAAATCTCAACAACTGTGCGTTGCTGATGATAGAGCAAAGGAGAGTGAGTGCGATAGCGTCATATATTGTACTCACATGTACCCACACTGACTTGCATATAGTATGCATTGTGTAAAACATTTTGTGGCTGCGCTTGCTTTTGATTATATTTATTAATTATTTGAACGTTAATTAAATGCAATTTGCAGATTCAACTATGAGTAAACATACATATATGAAATTTGCACTGAAACTTCAATGTTGAATTTAATTTAGTTAGTTTATTTTCAATTGTTGATGTCCTGGAATGTTGAATTGAAAACCTACCAAGAGTTACCGATTATAGGGCTTGCTGAATTAATTAATTTTATAATCGATTAATCTTGACGAATAATTAGGTACATTAGTCGTGAAAATAAAGAAAAATTTTGAAATATAGGTATTTTATGTAGTCTCCAAATTTTACGTCGCTGTTGCGACGATAAGAAATATAATCTCTCTCACGGACACAGAAGATAGAGAGACAGAGAGATCGAGAGAGAGAGAGAGAGATAGACGTTAAGTCTATGTGTCTTTAAAATAACGTTCCTGTGATACAACTTCTTATTAATTTCTCTAGTCTTATAATACATTACTATTTTCGACTGAACTACACAGTCTTCTAAGTCTAAGTACAACCAAAATTCGTATAAACGAATCGCTCACAAGCATTGATCAGCGTCGGCAGCCGAGATTATATAGCCATGTCCGTGTGTCCGTTTACTGCAAACGTGTCTTAGTTACTTTGACTAACAAGATTTTGAATGTAGTACTTTATGAATATACAAAATATAGCCTTCGCTATAGTTTAATATTTTGGTGGTATATTTGTAGAGTATAGTTTTATTTACAATGGGTATCTCACAGTCGAGCACTCTCGGCTGCAACGAATTTTGGAACTGTAGTCGTATACCCAAAAATACAGCGTCCAATGTCAAAGTCATGTTGATCTGACATTATGACTTACATTTAATGAATTAGTAGCATATATAGATCATCAATATATTGGCTCATTGATCCTGACTTCAATACAATGTCCCTGTCTAGTTTCATTATCAAGAAGCCTTTCTTAGACAGGCGACAGAAAGTTGACATTGTCTCGACATTGACACAATTTGCTATCGCCTTCATTTCCTCTATGAACTTTTGAGCTGAACCCACATCCGTTGATCACGTGATAATTCCAAAATCATACAGCACTCAGAGCTATATTCTTCGTTGATTTAAATTAAACTTTTAGTTTCAAATTTATGTTTTCCGCGAGCAGTCGAAACATTCAAAATGTGCAAATTAAAAATGAAAACAGTTCTTTTCTTAATAGTACTTGAAATATTCTTGGTGGCCACATCTGCCTTCGAAGAGGTGAGAACAGTTACATAAAACAGAGTAATACAGTGAGTGCTAAGAATGTTTACATCTTCTTCCTATCAGACGTGTGAATCTGGCCGACAATTGGAAGAACAGTGCCGCTTGCATAATTATAAAACAGTGAAACCGTTGCTTGATTATTTTAGGCAAGTTCGAAATGAGTTGGAAGACAAAGAAATTAAGGAAAATAAGTTAAATGAATTAAATTGGGATCTTATGGAAAAGTATCATGAAATTGTAAAAATTCATGAAAAATTCATTAAGGAAGCAGCCCTATTAGATGAGTATAAAAACAAAGTAATTAAAGGGGAAAACGATTTACAATCGTGTCAAAATAAAGTTCATAAATTCGAATCTGAAATTAATTCAAAACAAATTATTATTGTTAAATTAAAAGGAGAATTAGCTCAGAGGTCCACTAACTTGGAAAATTGCGAAATTCAATACAAAAATCTTAATTCTAGCTTAATTGAAAAAGATGAAAAAATAAAGAGATTTAGTGAGAATATTCAAAATAATACTGAACATCAGAAAACACTTGAAGTGCAATTAGAGAAGAGTAAAACTAAATTAATAAAGCAAGATAAACATATTCAGTTATGCCAATCTGAAATTGATACATTAAATCGGACATCAGAAAATATCAGAGAACAACAGGAAAAAATTGAATTGCAACTAAAAGATAGTCAAACTAAGCTAATAGATAAAGTGAAAGAAAATCATTTATGTCGAGCTGAGGTTGATACATTGAATAAGACTTTACTCAATACTCTTATCCCATCAAGTTGCTCTCCTTTTGGAGATTATCCTGGTGTTCATGAAATAAGAGTTTCTGGAGTTGGTTTCTTCGATGTTTTATGCGATAGTCAGTTAGCTGAACCTGGATGGATTGTAATACAACAACGAGTTGGGCGAAATGAGGATTTCAATAGGGATTGGGCAACGTATCGCAAAGGTTTCGGTGCAATGGATAACGACTTCTTCCTTGGCCTAGAGAAAATACATCGTATCACGAGCTTGCAGCGTCACGAACTTTATATTCATTTGGTTACTCTGAATGGAAGTACTTACAATGCTCGATATGACGATTTCAAAATATCTGATAAAGACAATGGATATAAACTGAGTTTGGGTAAATTCAGTGGAACTATTATAGAGGATGCGATGAGATACGCTGAAAACATTAAATTCACAACAATCGATCGGGATAACGACGAAGCTGATAAGGCTAATTGCGCAGTTGTTTTCAAAAGTGGCTGGTGGCACACAGATTGTTATAATTGGTAATTATTTCAAATTGTTATTTTCGATGGAATAAACATAATTATTGATTTTTGTTTTTTCTTATGCAGTAATTTAAATGCTCCATATGGGCCAGATCTATTTTGGTACCGACGAAATCCATTGAAAGAAGCAAAGATGCTAATTCGCCCCAAAAGAAGCGATGAAGAAGTGAGCAACTGAAGAGCCGAAATTTCAATATTTTACTAAATAATGTAATCATTTATATATAATTGGTGCCTTAAGAAGTTGCGTTCTGAATAAAAAAAACTATCGACTATTTAATGCAGCGATTTATTTTTATAATTTAAATTGAAAAGTTTTTATTGTATTTTATGTTTTGATGTATTAAATTGTAAGTCTCTAAATGCTTTCAATAGAGGTGCAAATATTTAAAAGTAAGTAAACTTATGATTATGTTGTCGTTGGAACATTCAAGGGAAATGTTAACGATGCAACGAGATACGTTGATAACATGAAATTCTCAACATTCGATCGTGATAATGATTTTGGTGATTAGTACGCCCGGAACAAGCAATGAACAATCGAACAACTTGTATAATATTTTGTATGCAAATCAATTTGGTGACGCAATTTGTACATTTTCAGATGCTTTCCTGCTGTACTTGAGTATATTTAAATACTTTTCATTGTTTTTTTTACTAATGCCTGCCAACTAATAGACTTATAATTATACTGCAGACATCATTTCAATCAAATATTGATCATTAAGGTAATTTTTATAATTGGTTTCCCCTTTATTTTATAAAATTTTCTTCTCAAGTTTTCCGATTCCCGATCTGAGTTATTTTGACTGACAATCAGGTATGTTTTGCAGTCTGTGGTATAATTTGAATGGTATTTTATCAATATTTTTACGGTATATTTTAGAAAAAATACCGCACAGTTTTGCATTTATTTAAAATGGGTATCTCACAGTCGAGCACTCTCGACTTGTTTTGAGATTCAATTAAAGAAACTCAATTGTACTATTATTTAGAAGGATGAAACAAGTTTGAAGTGCTATTATCCAAAAGATCTAAAATAAGTCTGAACATCAGACAATTGAAGAGATATGAGATAGTCTTGAAGAAAATTTAGCATGCGTAGATTCTTCAGTTAGTCAACTAAGCTTCCCACTCACCTGTCATACCCGACTTCCCTTTGTACTAATGGAATCACAATACTAGTGTGTGAAAATAATTTAATGAAATGTAATTTATCCGTTGAATTGCAGAATATGTTCAGTCGATTGAAAGCATATATCACAACTATACATATATCACTGGAGGTCATGGCTAAGCAAATCCTTTCATCGTAATTCCTAACTAAAACTGCACACATGGCAAAATAAACATTTAGTAAGTGATGCCAACTGCTCGGTAGGTTCTCATGCTTGCCTCCGCTGGCTTCCTCAAAGCTTTTTTGCAGCAACAAGCATTACAATAGTTTAATTAACATTAACGCTGACGAAGGCAATGGCGACTACTGATGGCAATAAAAAACCATTAAAAGGAATTTATTTTAAGGACCGAACAGGCTATAAATCACATTACACGCCGCTATAAAAACAAAAGCAACAAAAATCTGCACGGGGTGCTAACGGTTGCTGAGCAAGAGCCGCTGGCGAAGTCGGAGGCAGAGGAGTTGGAGGAAAGCCGTTAAAAGCGCTCCTTGTGTCAGGTGCCCTTTGCCTTGGCTGCACTCTTTTGTTTGAATAAAAATGTTTTGTATATCGAAAAATCAATGCATCACTTGCGAGTGCCAGACTCACAGATAAGCGTCGAAGAGGGGCTCACAATACACAAAGTAGTAAACATTTCTGCTTTTATTTTTATATGCATAGTTTGTTGCCTGAGTTTTATTGAGGGCGGGGGTGTTGCGTTAAAAGCGTTGGCATTAAAAATTACGACGAAAAGTTAATGGGAATACCGGGGCATAAAACTAACGAATATACTTTCGATATTATTGGGGAGGGAGCGATGACGATGTGCGTGCGTGTCCTGCCAGCGATAACATATCGATAGGCATTACAAATTAAAGGATTATTTGTGGCAATTACAACGACAAAATACATAAAAGTAGCTGTTAACAATTGGAGTTCTTATTCACACAAGCGTCCTTATTAGAGAAATATGCTGATTTTTAGTTTTTTGAATTGTGCTTTGTGCGGTATTCGTAATCGTTTTGTCAACGTTAAATGTAAAACAAAAGATGGCTATTTAGGCTTAAAGCGTAGAGAAGATTTCGTTCTTTCTCCGCACATTTCATTTTGCTATTCTGTTTTGTGCGATATTCGTAAACGTTTGTAGTGCAGTTCAGAAAGGGGAAGACTTAAACTTTGAAAAGTATAATGGAAATTTCTGAGTAAGAATTCTCTTTCAGTGATTTCTCTTATTCTACTTTGTGCGCTATTCGTAATCGTTTGTTGCTGCATTTTAGAAGTAAAGGTATCAGTTAATTCCTCTCTCTCTCTCTCTCTCTCTCACTCTGTCTCTCTCTTTTTCTCTCTTGTAATTTCGCAATCCACGGGTCTTCTTTTTGCGCCATTCGCAAACGTTTGTTGCTGATTTTTAAAAGTAAAGCTATCGGATTAATGCTTAACTGTAAAATAGATATGTAAGTCTCACTCTCTCTCTCTCTCTCTCTCTCTCTCTCTCTCTCTCTCTCTATCTCTCTCTCTATCTCTCTGTCTGGCAATATCACCATCCCTTTTGCCATTCTGTTTTGTGCGGCATTCGCAAGCGAAAAACCCCTTTCTAATGATTACTTAAGTGTAATCAATGCCTGTTCAGCTGGAACCACTCGATGGTCTGGCATCTCAGCACTATTTCGCTCTGCAATGTTTTGTGTTCGCCCTTGATGATGTGATATGGTGATGGTGGTGATGCTGCTGATGCTGTGGCCCTGTGGCACAGGATATGGGAAACAATACAACCATAAAATTGACTGGCAGAAGGAAACACATTGATTTGCCATTTGAGCGCAAATTCATGGCAATAAAATCAACGTTCGCAAAGTATTTTTCTCTCTTTTTCGAATTTGTTTTTTTCTCTGTTGTGTTTTTTTCTGTTTTCTTTTTATTTTTAATGCCACTTTCAATATTTGTTTTAGCACCACCACCAACAGCCCCACTCCAAAACATTTAGTTGTGGTTGTTGTTCTTGTTTCAGTTTCGGTTTCGGTCTCGATTTTTTTTTAGTTTTTTTTTTTTTGTTTGGTTTTGCAGAGATTCGCGTTGCGCCCTATTCGATATCCATTTTGATGGCAATTGTAAAACGCGTTGTGTAATCGAAACTTTTAACGACTTGATGCGATTCGAAATTGTGTAATATTGAGGCACTAATACTCAACCAAATGGAAAGCGAATGCCCACACATACACACAAACTCTCACATATGTGCAAATAAATAAGCGTTTGTGTCTGTGTGTGTGTTTGTGCTCATTGAAAGTCCTTCAGATACATTTGTGAGCGGCAAGTACTCTACGTTTGATTGAGTCTGGCATATCGGTTGGCTGCACACAGTTGAGTCAATTAACAACCAATCAATTGAAGGAAACCTATATGCAGGCACTCATTTATTAACTGAGAATCGGCAGCGAGAAAAACTTAAATAAATCAACTATTTCCAAAAGTAATAATCAACGTTTCAGAATCATTCATAGATTAAAATTATGCGAGTTTTCCAAGTAAAATAAAAATTAAATTTTATATTTAAATTCTTTAAAGTTTGATAGCATTTTTAAATGGTTATTAGGAGTTAGAGTGTAAGACTTTTAATTGATCAAAAATATTTTCTGTATTTTAGGGTATTCTCAAGATCGTTGAACTTCAAGCCGAAGACACTTGAAATGTTTTGGTGCTGTGAAAAAAGCAATCGCATGTAATTCGACGACAAAGATGTGCTAATAAATTTCAACTTAATTTCCGAAATGTGCATCTAACACATAAAAAAAAAAGCTGAACGCAAACACGAACAGAGCCAAGACTGAAGACTTTTGGAGAACAGCAGCTTGTTCCGGAAATGAGCATGGTGTATTTTGGGGATTGGATTTGGGTTTCGCTGAAGACCAAGAGCGAGCGAGTGAGAGAGAGAGAGAGAGCAGAAGGAGAAGGAGCTGTGTCAGATTGAGTTGCCAGGCGGCGTATTGTTCTTGAGCGATTCAAGCGGGAATCGCAAGCTGGCAGCTGGCAACCGGCAAGTGGCATGAGGCATGAGGCAAGTGGCGGAAGCAGACGAGCGAGGCAAAGTTTCAAGTATGGTTTTTGCATAAAACTTCAATTTAAATTGACATTTGAGTGGAAAGTAATTGCATGATATGCAGAGAGCATAAAAAAGGCAGCACCGTCGACTCGACGAGCTGTTACTTATGCCACTTTTTATTCGTACGCTCATGTATGTTTGTCTGTGTGCTACTATTTTTAGGCATTTAATGCGATTTTCAAGCCATCTCTCCGCCTCTGTCTATCGAGGCTCATCCCACAGCGAAGCTCATTATGTGCTCGTTTATATGCCGAATTTGTTGTTTGTGGTACGCCCCTCGTGTTGTTTTTGTACAGTTTTCCGTGCACATTATGGGGATCTTGCTTTTGTTCTTTATTTCTCTATCTCTCTCTCTCTTTCTCTCTCACACTCTGTTCAGCAGCGTTGTTGTTTCTCTTTCAAATTAAATGCCAATAAATTTGCATTTTTCAAATCGTCGCGGCCTTGCGACTAAAAGTGTCATTTGTTTCTGACTAACTCGTAACTGCCATTTGCTTCTTCATCGTTTCGCTTCCTCGCACAAGTTTTTCAATTCCCCACGTTTTAATCTTGCACATAAATGTTGTTAATTTGTTTTCCTTTCCTGGCAAGCAATTGAACCAAGAGTCCAATTTATTTCCATTTCTTCCCTTCTAATCAGTTTATTTTCGTTTTTCCCAAGTTTTTCTTTTATTGTGTTCTATTCAATTTATATTTAACTTTAATTTCGATTTTTGTGTTTTGCTTGACTTCTCATTTTATTTACTTTAATATTAATATAAGATTATTAAAATGTGTGAATTCTTAATATAGTGTTATATTCATAAATATTGTTAATAGTATTTGATACTATTCCAAAATCGATTCCGTTAAAAAAACCTGGGTAACCCTTTCGCGGTGTATTGTTTTTTATCTAGCTCCATAATGATATTCCTATAAATCTACTTACTGTTACTGCTAGTTACTGAAATCTTAAATCTCTACATTACAATTTAATTTGTTGTTAAAATTATTAGAATAGGTATGTTAAGAATCAATATTACATCTATATTGTGTAAAGGGTATGACGTCCTCCCTCTTGCCGTTTGGCTTTTGCAGAGTTTATGTAAAATGTTCATAATATATTATGCATGTGCAGTATGTGAGAAATATGCGTAGTATATTTGGTATATAGTATAAGGTATTTAAGATGTATTAAGTAAACTACGTATACTACGTATAAGTGTATAACAAGTTTTTGAAGTGAATCAAGTATATGAACGTGGTAAATTTGGTAAATAAAAAAATAGTTATATTGTATATAAAGTACACGCAGTTTATAAAGTGAATGAAGTAGGCAGTATATATTTGGTATATAAACTATACGTAGTATGTAAGATGTATGAAGTATACGAAGTTGTAGTGCATATAAAGTATACGCAGCTTGTGAGTGAAATGAAGTATACATAGTATAATATTTATATATATAATATGATAGTAGTATGTTAGATATATGAATTTTACTAATTTATAGTATATATAAAGTATACGCAGGTTATGAAATACGTGAAGTTAACTTAGAATATTTTGTATATGAGTTATATTGTAAGTAAAGTTTATGAAGTGAATCAAGTATACGTATTATATTTATGAAGTGTACGTAGTTATAGTGTATATAAAATATACGCAGTTTGTGAATTCAATGAAGTATATCTATATACGTAGCATACTTGGTATATAAAGTATACCCAGTAAGTGAGATATATTAAGTATGCTTCTTGTGTATACATAGTATATTTGATACATTAAGTATTACTATGTATACTTGGAGCATATAGTATACGCAGTATGTGCAGTTTACAAAAAAATTCGTGGTATATGAATATGAAATATAAAGTATACGCAATTTAATACATGAAGTACAAGTAGTTGATTATTAATTAAAAGCCCATTAAATGAGGTGTATAGTTAGTACTTGAAGTATACGGGATATAACACTTAATATATTATTATACTATATATTATTATATTATTATATATTATTATAAAATGAAAAGTTAGGATTCAAATTGTTAGTAAAGTATTTTTTAGTACATAAAGTATACGTAGTTAGGTATTATATAAAAAAAATACGAAGTAACTGAAGTATATTTGGTATTATATTTCTTATATATTTGCAATGAAAACAATCTTCAACATTTATTGCAAATTTGTGTCCATCCGGAAGGTTTCCGCTCAAAAAAAGTAATTGATTCGACAACTATATTAAACTTCATAGAAAAAGAGTGTGCATTGTATGTGTGGTGTTCATAAAAGAAGATAATAAATATTACCTTCCACAAAGCCTTCCATTTAATTTTGTTTTTTATACATAAGTGATACTAAACGGTAGCTTAAAACTACCATAAGAATTTAAATATTGTAAAAGTCATTTTTAAATACTATATTTTAGTTTTATTTTCAAAGTCATTTTTGTTCAATCTGAGATGTGCTTTTTTTTAATGCCAAAACATCTCAGCCATTCTCATCGAGTGTATCACTAGCATCGTTATCATCATCACAATTTTCAAGTCTTCGCTGTGGCGACGAGGAAACATCTTCGATCTGTGGCGAGGAGATGCGGGTGTGTGGCAGCATCAGCTGCTGCAGCTGGGTTACATGACGGGGCGCCAACTGATCCAAGCAGCCGTAGTAAAGCACATCGGAGATAAGCTTTCGGGCAAGAAGCTTTTGTCGCGGCGCCAACTCATCGTATTGATTGCGCCAGATGTGAGCTAAAGCCTCCGATTCGTCAAGGGGTGGACGAGAGGAGCGAGGTGTGGCTGCTAAAGCGGTTGCGGGAGCTGCAGTTAATTCATCTTTAATCGCAGAGCGACGCTTTTTTGAATGCTAAGAGAGAAAGAGAGAGAGGAGAGAGAAAAGGAGGAAGCCGTGATAACGAGTGGAAGCTATTACAAATTGCACTTACGAAAGCTTCGCTGTGTGTTTGTCGCTCAGGACTGTTGGCATTGTGCAAGCTCTGGCTTGAGCCCAATGATGATTCCTGATCCTCCAAAAAGCCAAGCAGCTCAAAGTACCAAAGCGTCGACTCAAATGGCGCCTCGCCGAGTCGCTCGCCTTCCAAGCGTTTGCGCAAATCGCGTCGAAAATTTGTACGAAACGAGTTGATCTTCTTCACCACTAGGGCACGATCCGCATGTGGTTCGACCTCGTGCAGCTTTTGGACCAGCTGCTCGTATCCAGCGGACTTCAAAGCGCGACTACTGTACTCTGGACTCTTGACCTTCCAGACGGCCGGCAACGATCGATAGAGTAGCAGAAACTCCGTCCAGAATTGTCTGTCGCGTGAGTTCATATTTTGTTTTGTTTTTGTTACTTGCACGATCCACAAAAAGCTCTCTGCCGTTGGAGCGCAGGCACAACACTGAGCACAAGCTTGCATGCGCAAATGCAGAATACTCTAAACTAAGAGAGTGACTGAAAGTTAAAATGCGAGAGAAAACGCAAGCATGCGAGCGTAAGTGCGAGTGAGACACTCGATTGCGTTGTGTTGTTTGTGCAAACGTTTGCGCTCTACGTTTTGTGTTCGCTTTTCGCAGTGATCATTTGATTGCGCGAAGCGCAACGATCATGCAAAGGTTGTGAGAACAACATCGCAAAGCAAACAAGAAGAGATTGTTTCAATGTGTGTGTTAATGCAGTGCAGTGAGTACGTTAATTATACGTACGTATGTAGTATATTCATACGTACACTGGGAGAAAAAACATGTTCTACAAACTTCATCTTGAGTATGAGACCTTTTCGATCTTTGCACATCGATATTATTTTGAAAATCCTGATTTAAGATCGATAATTTCTCAAATTCAAGAATTTTTATATTTTTTCTTGTTTTTCATTCATAATTTCGCCATACATTCAAATTAAAATAATAAAAGTATTATACATACATAGTATGTAAAATGGATCAATATTATATTGTAAATAAATTTAAAAGTTCAGAACGAAAAATTAGTACAAATTTATTTAGGTGCTTTCAAATTAAAGCAGTGAAAGTGTTAATAAAAAAATATAAAAAATATTATATTGTACATAAATTAAAAGTTAATAAAGAATAATGAAGAATAAATCTTAAGGTAGGAAATTTATGAAAAAGGAACAAAATTTCATTAAGCTATACAATTCAAAGTAATAAAAAGTATTAATATAAAAATATTATGATTTATAAGAAGAATATAAAAGTAAGAAATTAAAAAAAAAAAGTAACAATAATTTATTTAACTACACTCAAATCAAAGCAATAAAAGCGTAAGAATAATTATATATGTTTATATATATATTAATTAAAATGTTGCTATATTGTTAATAAATTAAAAAGTTAAAAAAGTATAAAAATCATAAAGCAAAAAGTTTTAAAATTTGTAAAACATATTAAATATTATATATATTATGTTTTCTGTTAAGTATTATTATTAATTGATGTGTTTGCGGATATTCTCTGAACTGAGTTTCTACTGTTCTCCAAATTCAATAATTCGTTAAGAGTTCTCGATGTTCCAGTCAATAATAATAAAACTTGTAAATAAAAAAGAGATCTTGAACTAATTAAATTTCAAACTAAGCAGCAGCTGTGTGGCTCACGAAAGCGATATTGAAAGGGAAAAGGTTTAATAGCAATAATGTTGTGTCTTTTTATACCCGCTACCTATAGGGTAAAAGGGTATTATAACTTTGTGCTTTATAAATAAAAATTGTAGATGTTATTAAAGAAATAGTTTTGTATGGGCAAAAACGCCTGCTATGTATTGTATATATGCGTATACGTATATACATGTATATACATGCTCGTCTATATTAGTATCTATATGCATAGAGGGTTCATAAGCAATGCGATAGATCAGGTGGTAGAGTGCAATCCGAGCATTTTGTGGTGCTCGAGTTCGAGCCCGCTCGGGGTTTAAACTTTTTTTTTTTTAACCACCCGGTCGGTGGTGCTCAAGCTCAAATCCCGATCGAGAATACATGCATATTTATTTTTAATATTTTGAGATTAGTAGCGGGTATCTCACAGTCGAGCACACTCGACTGTAGCTTTCTTACTTGTTTTTATTTAGAACGCAACATTTTAATCAACCAATTATACATATATAAATGATTACATAATTGAGTCAAATATTTGAATTTCAACTCTTCAGTTGTTCACTTCTTCATCGCTTCTTTGGGGCGAATTAGCATCTTAGCTTCTTTAAGCTCGATTTTATTTTTCACATACCAATTTAGATTGGGTCCATATGGTGCATTTAAATTACTGCATAAGAAAAAATAAAAATCAATAATTATGTGTATTCCATCAAAAATAACAGTTTTGAATATTTACCAATTATAACAATTCTTGTGCCACCAGCCACTTTTGTAAATAACTGCGCAATTACCATCACCAATGTCATTGTCGCGATCGAATGTTACAAATTTCCAGTTTTCAGAGTGTCTCATCGCATCCTCAATAATAGTTCCACTGAATTTACCCAAACTCAGTTTATATCCACTGTCTTCATCAGACATTTTAAAGTCGTCATAACGAGCATTGTAGGTACTTCCATTCAGAGCAACCAAATGTATATAAAGTTCGAATCGCTGCAAGCTCGTGATACGATGTATTTTCTCGAGTCCGAGGAAGAAATCGCTCCTATAAGAACCGAAACCTTTGCGATACGTTGCCCAATCCCTATTGAAACTCTCATTTCCCCCAACTCGTTGTTGTATTACAATCCATCCAGGTCCAGCTAACTGATTATCACATAAAACATCGAATAAACCTATGCCACGGACGTTAAGTTGATGAACATCTGAATCTCTAAAAGGGATGCAAGAAGTGGCACTTAACTTAACAATCTTAGCTTGACATAGCTGAATTTCTTTCGCTTTATCTATTAACTTAGTTTCGCTCTCTTTTAATTCCAATTCAATTTTTTTCTGTTGCTCTCTGATATTTTCTGATGTCCTGTTCCATGTATCAATTTCAGATTGGCATAACTGAATATCTTTATCTTTCTTTATTAATATAGATTTACTCTTCTCTAATTTCAACTCAAGTGTTTTCTGATGTTTAATATTATTTTGAATATTCTCACTAAATCTCTTAATATTTTCATCTTTTTCAATTAAGCTTAAATTAAGATTTTTGAATTGAAGTTCGCAGTTTTCTAAGTTGGCGGATTTATCAGCTAATTCTCCTTTTAATTTCACAATAATATTTTGTTTTGAATTAATTTCAGATTCGAATTTATAAGCTTTATTTTGACACGATTGCAAATCGTTTTCCCATTTAAGTACTTTGTTTTTATATTCATCTAATAGAGCTGCCTCATTCATGAATTTGTCATGAATTCTCACAATTTCATGATACTTTTCCATAAGATCCGCATTTAATTCATTTAACTTATTTTCCTTAATTTCTTTGTCTTCTAACTCATTTCGAACTTGCCTAAAATAATCAAGCAAAGGTTTCACAGTTTTATAGTTATGCAAGCGGCACTGTTTTTCCATTTCTCGGTCGGATTCGCACGTCTGATAAGAAGAAGATGTAAACATTCTTAGCACTCACTGTATTACACTACTTTATGTAACTGTTCTCACCTCGTCGAAGGCAGCTGTGGCCACAAAGAATATTTCGAGTACTACCAAGAAAAGAACTGAGTTGATTTTTAAATTGCACATTTTGAATATTTCGACTGCTCGCGGAAAAGATGAATTTGAAACTAAAAGCGTAATTTAAATCGAAAAAGTCAGCTTTGAGTGTGCTATGAGATTGAACCGCTAATACGTATAGAACCGATGTAGGTTCAGATTAAAAATTCATAGCGGACGAGAAAGTGATAGCAAATTGAGTCTCTATTCGTCCCGAGAGAACCGACAATCTCGACTTTCGACTGCCTGCCCGAGAGAGGCTTCTTGATAATGGAAGCAGAAAAGGCGAAGTGGATTCGAAATTTGAAATATGAACTTGAAACGATTAGAAAGAACAAACACTGCAGTGCAAAATTACTCTAAGAAGTTGCATCATAAAAACATTATATCGAATGTGATATATTGATGTCACAGAGACTCTTTCTCTTTTTATTGGCATCTACTGATAAGTGCAGCCTCCGTCTGTATGTTGTTCATTAAGTGAGAGCGATTGTCTTGATTATTATTTTTATAATATTTCAAATCTTCTGTCCATGGCGTCTGACATTAAAAATTAAAAAAAAAGCTAAACTGCATCGCAGTAATGAAAACTTCAAGTTTCAATGCTAATTATCAGTGTATAGCTATTATATAGTATATATGTAGGTACAAACCTAATCTTCATTCCGTTACAAACCTAATCTACATGCAGTATATAAAATATATAAGTATATAAGTGCTTATAATTCGATCTGCCAGTACATTTAAATAAATATATAGACGCACATATTATGTATGTATATTTACACAATACATATGCAATACATAACTCAGTGTGCACACGGGTGAGTACTATATAGAGCGCTAACACACTCACTCTCATACATACATACATAAGTAGTTGTTGTTGTTGAGATTTGAACTTTGCTTTTCCACATGCAGATGAATATTTACTCAAATCTGTTTGTACATACGTCTGTGGGATAGAAACGATCATCAAACGTTTGTTTTGACAAACGACTATCGCGCACTCGCTTGCACTCGCCAAAAAACTTGCGACTGTTTGAGCTTAATAGCAGCTTATTCTGTTATACATCAACGCAACTAGCATCCTTATCTGTTTAACAAACTAGCAACTGCTTCCACTTAACTAATAGCAACTTCTTCCATTATACTTAACCACAAGCAGCATCCTTTTCTATTTCACGTTTGGCTTTTTCAACCCTAGCAACATCTGCTGCAACGCTTTTTCTGTGTGATAGACACGATCAGCCAGCGCTTGTTTTGGCAATTAATTGTCGCGTACTCGCTTGCACTCGTCTACAAAAGTGCAAGGGCTTGAGCTTAGAAACAACTTCTGTTTTACCTAACCACAACTAGCAACGTCTTCCATTTAACGATTGCGTCTCTGAGTATTGCAGAAACTGCTTCCGTTTGACTAATGGCAACTTCTTCTCTTATACCACTAAACATATAATAATAACCATTTATATACATATTTACATATGTTCGAATTGAAGCACATTTAACTCCCATGCAATTATATAGACTGTATTTGCTTTTATTATGAATCATTTTGAAATTATATTATTATTAACATATATACATATATACAAAATTACGTTATAGTTTTTTTGCTAAAGTTCCAGAATGTTTGACTAATGCAAACTGGCGACATCTCATATAATGTACTTCCTTTTATTTCGTTTTTCTAGTACACTTTCAGCAATTTTATTATGCTCATAGTATCAACTGCAGTGAGAGTATTTCGTGTACGGTATTGTCAGACAAAAAATTTTTTTCTTTCTTTACATATCTTGAGAAATAACAATTTTTACTTTGGTGCCCTTCATGGATTAATTTGAATAAAGTTATTTGTTACATGGCAAATGGCAAATATTTGCAAGAATACAAATATTGATGCCGCGCGGACATTTAAATGCCAAACAAACGAAGTGAAAGGACCAACAGGATTAAGACATTTTGCACTTGTTTCAATTATGTGATGAGAGAGAGAGAGTGAAAAAGAGAAGGCAGTGTGAGGACAACTCGAAACGAAATTGAAGTGAAACTAAAGCCTTTCGCAAATAGTTGTTAAAATATGTCAATAACCTTCACACAGAACCCTCAAAAAGAACCGAACTCGACCATCCTCAGCCACAGACACACACACACACACACAGACACATCAGGGGAGCTGGTCGAATCAACCCTGGCTGGCAGATTAGAGGGTGAGCTTGGGGTAAATGGTATACACGAATAAGCGCAGAAAATGTTTAATTAAATTCCGGGACACATTTGGCATGTTACATTGCTTTTGGTCCATTCGGTTCGGGTCGGTTGAGAGTTGAACCACAGCCGGCCACGAACTGGGTCGATGTGGGATGTGCGATTGGGTCTTGGCTTTGCTCTTCACTTGTTCTTGTTCTTGTCGCAACGAACCAACTAACAGAAATTGTAATAAAAATACCAGAGCGTAGCTAAAACTAAGCAAAGCAAATTATGTTTTCTCTCTCTCTCTCTCTCTCTCTCTCTCTCTCTTTTTGGTTGACATTCAGTTTACGATTCCCTTTTGCATTGAAGAGAAAGTGCAAAGTGGCAAAGTCTCGAAGCATTGCAAAGCTTCAATCCAATCCACAACAAAATTCCCCAACATGCGGTGCATTTTCTATCTTTAATGATTGCTCTCCTCTGACCTTCAGTTCTATATTTAAATTATGTTGCGTAAGAGGTAAATAAGTAAACATGTCACACACAATCATTAGATTTTTTTTGTAATTTCAACTGAATTCAATATATATTTATTCTTGGAAATATCGCTGATAGTCACAGCAGCTGAACAGCAAGTAAGATCAATGGATCTTAACTACTCAAGCGTTCATTTGACTTTGCTGACAACGATTCCAAAGCAAAAGCATAAATATAACTAAATATCATAATATTTTATTATTATACTTTTTCTTGAGATTTTTATCGTGTTTACTAATGGTTTATATCAATTGATGTGCGTTCTATTAAAAAATAATTTTCTCATATTTTTATACCCGCTACCCATAGGGTAGAAGGGTATTATAACTTTGTGCCGGCAGGAAATGTATGTAACAGGTAGAACGAGGCATCTCCGACCCTATAAAGTATATATATTCTTGATCAGCGTCAACAGCCGAGACGATATAGCCATGTCCGTCTGTCCGTCTGTGTGTCTGTCCGTCTGTCCGTCCGTCCGTATGAAACACTGGATCTCAGAGACTATAAGAGATAGAGCTATAATGCACAAAAATTTAAAATTAGTTGCATTAAAATATTGACTCTGGATTCGCTGAAATTTGCGTTTGAATTGGTTGACCTCTTAAACCACTTCCGTTTTGTGTCCCGTGCGAATCACATGACTTCTGCAATTATCTTCTGAATGAAAAAATACCCAACATCAATCTTTGCACCAATGAAAGAGCTAATAAAATGCTATACATTAAGCGTTTCAGTTGGAAAAAAAAACATTTCCTTTTTACCGTGTTTTTACTTTGAACGCGTACGAATGTCCCGTGCGTAATTTAGCTGCGCAACTTTGTTATTAAAGTAGTCAAGTGTTAAATATGTGCAAAATAAATATATAATAATAATCAAATAAAATGGAATGTGCTGATGAAATAGCTAAATTGGCAGAACTGATTCTAGGAATTTAAATAATGCTTCTAGACACGATTAGATTTCTGACCTAATCTCATCAATATTCTTCAATAAACGCGCTTACATATTCATGTATAAGCCTGATAATGTTTGTCATAATTTCGAGGAATGGCAATTAATAAATTCCTGGAAATTATAAATTGTCTCAAATGCGCTTTTCTATTGAAATTTGCATATAGATTCATTAAATTTTATAGTTATTGTCATCCATTGATTTATGCAACTAACTAATTCTAGGCTATATATTTTGTAACTAGGATTTTGACTCTTTGTCAAATGAAATTTGAAAGCCTTGCAACAAATTCAATAGTGTGAAATGATTAAATAAATACAATTAAAAAATACTTTTGTTCGAAAAAAATTCCATTTAAAGCATATATAAACAATAACGAAAGCTTCAGTAGAGTGTGCTCGACTGTAAGATATTCGCTACCCTAATTAATATACAACAAAAATACTAAAAATATTCCGAAGTCTATGTTAGGTATATTGATGCAATACTACATTCAAGAAATATATACAAGATTGCAAAAACAAAACTATTTCTTTAATATCTTCAACTTTTTTTTATCAGATCTTAACCAAATTTTCAGAAATGATAAAGACTTTAGATATTATTGTATGTTGCAACATTCTAAAGTGGACGTGGCAAACATATGAAACAAATTTGATCCGCCTGCTCTCGAAAAAGAATTCCATCTGTATCTTCTATAGTCTCCAAGATCTAGGTATTCATACAGACGAACGGACAGACTGACAGATCATCTCGGTTGTCGACGCTGATCAAGAATATATATACTTTATAGGGTCGGAAATGCCTCCTTCTGTCTGTCACATACATTTCCTGCCGACACAAAGTTACAAAACAAAAGCGTCATATTACTCGCACAGAAAATGTCTAATCAACTAAGACGGCCAAGTGCAGTTTTCTGGTCATCTCGGTCCAAAACTCGTAAAATGTTATGACCATACAACAATTTTCGGATTTTTCAGTAAAAACGGTTCTTTGTTTGCGTTAGAGTTGGAGTTTGAGATTGAGCTAAAGTTTATGGGTATGTTTTTTTTTTGTTTTTGTTGTGTGTATTTGTAAATCTGAAAGACGGCATCTGTATAATGTGATGGCCATTTAGGCAATGGACTTTTATGAGTGCGTTGCCTGTTAATGATTGATAAACCGCACGGGACCCATCAACACCCAAAAGGAGGGACAATGATAGAGCAGAGAGCGAAGAAAGAGAGTGAAAGAGAAGGAAGGAGGGAGAGGTTGGCAGTGCTAACCATGCGAGATGCACATCAAATTGGCCACATTGTCGTGAGTTTCGTCTTGAGACCAAGTAGTTGGTATACCAGTTTCTTTATTGCACGCACACACAGAGAGAAAGATGAAAACAAATACAGTTGAGTGTGCTCGACTGAAAGATACTCGAAATATTCTGTCGATTTGAAGCAACAAAAGTGATTTTGACAATACAAAATAAGAATACCAATATCTTTCTGTAATTAAAAGGTGTGCAATGCATAAATTATCAAGCCATAGTCTTTATATAAATGATATATAACATATAAATTCTTTGGCATCAAATCTTTGACAAAAAGAAAACAGCTTAACATAACATTCTATGTGTACTTTAATAACACTAAAAGATAACAATGTACAACAAAAAAAAAATTTTGTGAAATATTCATTTAAAATTCAAACACAATTTAAAATTTTAAGCAACCGTTGTGAATACCCCAATATGGCTTTAGCTGCCAAGTATAAAAAAGGGGCTTGGGTCAAAACCACAACAACAAGTATAACAACAACAACAAGCTGAGCTCAAATCGCAGCCAGCAGCATCGTCGTTAACAGCGAAAACAATATTGTAAATAAAGTTTCGAGCTGAGGCCAAAAACTGGTTCCAAACAAACGAAAGCAGCAACAACACAGAGCAAAACAAACCTCAACCAACAGCCAAACCACTGACAGACCGACCAACCCAACATCGTGACTCCGAATCCAACTCTGACTTCGACTTCGACTTCTACTTCGACATCAACATCGACTCCGACTCCGGCTGCGATTTGAACTGGTTGAAGTTGTTGTTGTTGTTGTTGATGTCTTGCTCTTTGATGGCTTTTTAACCAATGTTTCTTGCCTCTTGTTGTCGATTTCGTTTTTCTTTTATACCCAATACCCATAGGGTAGAAGGGTATTAAAACCTTGTGCCTTCAGGAAATGTATGCAACAGGTTAAAGGAGTCGACTCCGACCCTATAAAGTATATTGATCAGGGTTAACAGACGACACGATGTAACCAGATCAGTCTGTCTGTCTGAAAACCTATATCTCAGATTACCCAGATTGTTTCAAAATATTTGCCACGCCCACGATAAATATCGAATAACAAGCGTACTTTTGAAGCTAGAACTTTAATTTTCATAATTCCTGAAAATTTTATTGCGATCGGATGAAAACTGTAGAAGTTATATAAGGTTGGCCAAAAAGTCTTGCGGTATTGCTTTCCAAAAAGGTATAGCATGAACCGATGCGACGAATAGAACTAGAATTACGCGCTTGCAAAGACACCTATCGGAAATGCCGCAGGACTTTTTGGCCAACCTTATATAAGAATAACTTTTGTATGAACAAAAAAGCCTACTTACTACGGCTCTGAGTTGCCTTGGCTGGTATATAGTAAATACATATATTTTCATCGCTATGGCACATGTCGAATATCAATATACTACTTTAGTATTATATGCGGTATACTAAAATGGGTAGCGGGTATTTCACAGTCCATCACACGCGACTGTAACTTCTTTCTCTACTTCTCTCTTTGTTTTTGCTTAAAAAATATGAAATTATTTGTTGTCATTGAAATACCCTGCAATGGGGTTAATTCAACGCACGAAATTTCTGCCTGCGAATCGTCACTTAAACAATACCAATTAATGGGTATGTGCTAGTCTAGCAGCTGCTATTGTTTTTGATTTAGTTTTTGGTTTTGCTGTTGTTGTTGTTGTCTCCATAAAAGCAGCTAAACCACAAACCACATCCATTGCCGCAAAACTTCTTGTTCGTAAACAACACGCGGACAATGAGTATATAGTGAGTACTATATACACATGTATACACAAATATATATATACATACATATATATATTTGGACAGACTCTTTGTTGTTTGGCAGGCCCAACCACTTTGGCTTTGGCTTTGCTGGCTCAAGCACCATAAACATGAAACGAATCTAAGTCAGGCCAAGAAACAGGTCTGGGAACATGGCTCAGATTGTGATAAAGTTTAAGAACTAACCTAGGTCTAACAACTAGTTTGACAGCGTTCTATTTGCAGCTCAATGTGTTGCTCGACTCTTTGCATACCCGTTCACCACATTATCAACGGGTATTATCAATACATGCGCTTGATACTTTGTTGATCCTCAGCATTATATTTTCAGATCCCCCTGAATATTGATCGATACTATGAACAAAGTTTTTTGTTTAAGTAGAAATTCATATCGCGGGTATTTCAAAGTCAAGCACATCCGCCTATAGCCATCAAATTGTATGACTCTCGAGATAAAGACCTTTTTTGATGACTGGAACGTGCAGAATAAATAGAAAAATTATGTTATATATGAACTTCAACTTTGTTAATACTTATATCGTGAACATGCACATATCCTGTAAAAGTGCAGTATATATTTTTTGTATTATTCATTATTAGTTGTGTGGCTCCAACTTAACATAATTACAGGGTATAGTTTAGCTGTGTGTCTGACATAGACATGAGCATAATTACCATCAAACATGATCTCATAAATTCATATCGCTGTTGTTTACTTTGACTCGAATGTGTTTTTCTATTTTGTTGTTATTGTTTAATAGTTTTTTATTGCTGAAGTGGAGCTCATAGAGTTGATTGCACTTCACATTTGGGATTCACACTCAGAGTGCCAAACTGTCTTTTGTACATAATCAATACTCAGTTTTCAAATTTTACTTCTGCACTACAAAACAAAATAATCGAAATCTAAATCAACATCAAATATATCCAAAGAAATCGACAATTTTATCACTTAAAGTTCTTTCGCGTTGATTATAGGATTGTTTAGGATTTATTGTGAATACAACACATATATATATACATCAATGTATGTACATTCAGGTATGTACATATGTATAAGACATCAACAAATCCAACTGAAGACAGGAAAAGCAAAAAAAAAAGTGGTAAAGAGCGAAAGAAGAAGAGAGAAACGAAGAGCCGACCATCAACACGATCACATCAACGAGAACCATAAATAAGACTTAAATTGCATGAAAAAGTCAACAACAACAACAGCAACAACAACAGGAACAACGACTGCAATCAACGACTGTATCCATTACAACAACAGCAAGAAGATTGAGAACAGGTCAAAATTGTTGTCTGAAGCCAACGCGCTAACCACAGCCAAGCGACGACAACAACTATAACAACCAAATGTAGCAAAAAAGGAATAAAAGAAACGAACAAAACAAAACAAAAACACACACACACACACACAACAACAACCATACGAAAGACCCACAAAAGAAACCAACACGAAGTTAGATCGAATATAAAGGCAACGACAACAACAAACACAGCAGATTTCGGCCGCACCTTCAACACAGGCAGACAGCTGAGTGCATGTTTGTGTGTGTGTGTGTGTGTGTTCGTGTATTTATGTATGTGTGTGGATCTCGCTTCAGGTTGCTGCCTGTCACACAGCAGCCTTTGCCATCAAGATTGATCAAACGACCCCAAGAATTAAGAAATGAAAGAGTAAAGGAAAATAACATTCAAGAAAATGGATCGACATAAAGAGAGATAGGTAGAGAGTGAGAAAGACAGAGAAAGAGAGCTGCGAGTGGCAAGTTAAATCAAACGCACAAACAAATATCTATGATTCGATCTTTGAGTGACCTGCCAGGATGTCGATCCATCGAGATATCTTCTAAAGGTGTCACTCTATGATTTCAACAGTAAACCAACATTTGCTGCATGCGTCATTAAATGCTGGCATATATAGTAGAATATTATTATAATATTATATTTATATCATTTAAATAATCAAATATGAAATTTTTCTCCAACATGTTCGTCTTATATGCCAAATTCTTGTACACCGAAAGAATAAAATCTTGAATCGAAATTGTTTGTATGTCGAAATTGAACCAAGAAGATTCTTAAATCAAGATTGAAAAACATCAAAATATCTAGATTACTCAATCTTGAAATTCAAAATTATAATCTTGCTTCAAAAATGGAAAAATCTTTAAGTTGAACCATTTAAGAAAAATCTTAAATCAACAATCCTAAATTTAGATTGTTTAAAATGAAACTAAAAAACAAAAAGATTTCAGATCTTTTTATATATTTATTTTTCTTACACATTTACGTATGTTGTTTATATTTTTTTAAAATTGACTTAGATAACGAAAATCTTGATTTAAGATTGTTTCAACCTATGTTAAGATTGTTTTTTTAAGATCAAATAAATCTTAAATCAAGATGTTTTCCAATGTAGATTTTCTTTCATTGTTTATAATACTCTCTGACATCTAACAGATAGGCAGTTAGATAATATGTTTCATACTTATAACAAAACTGCAAATAATCAAATATGAAATTAAATTTCTCATTATATGTTAAAAGCGTAGTTAAGCTCCAACATGAATGGCTTATATGCTAGTTTCTTTTAAAGTCTGATCTAATATTAAGTACATACACAGAAAAAAAAAAGATACAAAATCATGAATCAAGATAAAACGATGTCAAAATTTAAGCAAGAAGAAGAATTCTTTAAAATTTAAACAATGCTGTAATTGTAGACCATCCATTTAAGGAATTAATTCTTATTTCCAGAATCCAAAAGTTTACAAAATTCTGTTTGCTTAAAATAAAAGAAAATAATAATTGTTTTATGCTTTATTTTAAAGTTTGAAAATTCTCTGCTTTAAGTTCGTAAAATGTTCAAACTCTAAATTTTGATTCATGTTTTTGGAATATCAGCTTTTCTCTCTGCGTCTGCATCTATAAGTAGATACATTTTGTAGGCTATCTAACATTTGTTGGGTTCTTTAGCAAACTCATTTCAAATGTTTAAGCTCGTGGCATCAAATTCGTTTTTTTTTCTCTTGGAACATGAATAAATCTCAGCACTGACACTTTGCCCAAAATGAAAACCCCAGCTTGAGCGCCCAGAGCACCGAGCACAACATAAATAAATAAATAATCAAAAAGAGATATATATGTAAATATCTTGGTGTGTTTGCTGGAGTTGTAGACAATACTTGTTTGTTAGCTCGATTTCGAACATTGCTGCAGACATAAATCTCAAGAGCAACTGACAAGCTTCGCAAGATCACTGCAAAGTCGCACCAATCAACGACAGCGAGGGACGCGGGATGGGGAGCGTGATGTGGATTGAAGCCAGACAGCTCGAGGGTAAAAACCATAAATTCAACTTTATCAAAAAAGAACCAAAACAGTGTAAGAACTGCGAGCGCCTCGGTTGATCTTATCGATTGCTGAAATTTACATGATCGTAAGGCCCAAAATGATCTAAGATTTACAAAAAAAAATATATATATATATATATTTCATATAATCTTTAATTTTTTACCTATTCGAAGAAGTTAGACTTTGATTTAGGATTATATCATCTCTTTTTCTGCAGTTTCTTTGTTTTGCTTGCGTTCATCAAGTTGCCAAGCAGAAAATTGTTATTATTTTTTATTTAGTATGGTATAATGTGTAATGCTTTGCTGTCTGTCACTCAATAAATGTGTTCATTTGCCTTTCGGCTGCTCAGACTCCTCCCTCTGCCTTGAAGTTCTAACGTAATTGCGTATAACTTCGAGTACAATCGCAATACATTAAAGTCTAATTGACAGATGAACTGGCAGCTATCGCAGAGTCAGTTCAAAACAGAGACACAGTGGAGCGAGGGGCGGTCGAGGAGCGGTGAGATCTGCAAAGTTTCGCATTTATAAGATGTGGATGTGCTGGCATTGTTATTACGATTATTATGTGTACTCATATCCAGCACATTAAGAGTGCGAAATTACGTAAGCACTTGTCGACCACAAGTCAAGTGCTCTTTGTATACCCTGCAATTGAAAAATTACCCCAAGCGGGAGTTTTGACCATAAAATTTCATCTTTTAGTACTACATTAATTGTTGATTACTAAAGAAGGCAAGGTTCACATAACTTTTCATCTTATCTATACACCCTATAGTTATAGAATTAACACAGGCGGGGAGTGCTGGAAGAATTTTTGATAAGTGAACAAATTCATTAAAGAATTGCAACCTGCAATTATTACTTTTCCACCATCCATACCATTTTACGTTGTTAATACAATGTCTGCTAAAAATACCCTTTAAAATACTAACAACATTTCCTGTGCATATGCTTCTCATCCAGCTACTCACACGCATATACCCTGTAAAAACTTGACAAACCATTTCTGTTGTTGTACATTTTTTCGAAAATTAACAGGGTATCTGTTAGTTGTGCCACACTAAGCCGAATGCGAATATATTTGTAGTTCTTTGAAAGGGATAGTTTGTTCTCTTGTGGATGTGAATTCTGGAAAAAGAGGATGAGAGAGCGGGAGAGAGAGATAGAGAGAGAGAAATGCTGAGTAGATGAGTTTGGAATTGGTCGAGTTAATTCAGAAAAAGTTTCAGCTGGGGCACATCCATCTCCCAAGGCTTATGACAACAGCAACGTATCAAATTTCGAGCCAAACAGATCCTGTGCTACCTGCTCCTTCGCCATCTCTCGCTGCTGCCACTCGGCTTGTGCCCACTGGCAAAGGGCAGCAAAGAGTTGGAAATTTATGTGAGCCGAAAACAAGAGAAAAGTTAATTAAACTTGAAAATAATAAAAGCAGCAGCAACAGCAAAAGCAAATGGTAAATGGTAAATGCTACAACGAGTTGTGGGGAAATAATAAAACACGCAAAAAGTGTACAACGCTGCCCGCGGCCCATCAAATTGTGGGCTGAGTGGGCATGGCCATGGCCATCATTAGCATATCGCCGTTGGCGCGATAAAAGGGTTGCCTTTGCCTTTGCCTTTGCAAAGTTAATCGCCAGCTGATGCCGATGACATGGCCAGCAGCCTGAGAATGAGAATGAGAGTGGAAATGGGAATGAGAATCGCAATGAAAAGAGGTAGAGAGAGAGATGGACCAGGGGCTCAGCTCTGGGGCAAGACTGTGACTGTGTTGATATTGACATTGACAGTCGACTTTATCTGCAATCGCGGACTGCAATAAAAGCGGACAATAATTAAAATGGTTAACTGGCAAGCTCTGGAGTTAGATCTATGCTAACTTTTTTTTTGTTTTTGGGTGGTTGCATCATTCACACTTGAACTTTTGCCAAAATTTACATTAGCAAACAAATGTATAACAAACAAATCTGATTGTATAATCTATAAAGAAACTCCACATTAGTACATTGTAAAATATCATTTTATTTATTCTTTTATTTTTCGGTCCGAATATTAAAGTATTGTTTGTTCTACTCGTATTGAAATAAATCAGTTGTTAAGCCTTTAAGCCGCACGGGTCTCGCCCAGTTTTCATTTACTGTTGTGAACCCTTTTTCCGTTGATTTTCCCCCAACTGCCATTTCGCTTTTATTGTTGACCGAATGAGAACTGGAAAATTGTACAGCGAAACGAAAAAATTGATATAAAAATTTATCACAATTTTTGATTGTCCTTGTGTGTTTCTTTTTTTCACAATTTCTTTTTTTTCATTTAGGTTTGTTTAATTTGTGCAGGTTCGCAGCGCATTCAACAAAATAAGCGTAAAAGAGCGAAGGAAAAAATAAATAAATACAGTCGTAAAAAAGGATTTGATTTTAATTACATGCGAGTTTTACTTTTGGGCAAACGACTCCGACTGCGAGCGGATTTTCATTCAGTTGATGACAATAAAACAAAGTCGGTGGTAACTCAACAACCCGTTCTCGTTTCCCCTTGCCCATTGTTGACTTTTATAATTAAGGTCTTTGTGCATGCGCGTTTCCAGCTGATGGAACACTCCGAACGGGTTAAATAACGAGTATATCGGGGATAAAGTCGCAACTTACCTGAATGAGATGGCAAAAACACATAAACAAGTTCACGCATAAAAACGATTTAGCGAAGAAAGCAAAGAATATTGCTAGTTACAAATAAATTCCGGGAATCTAAATACTATATAACATATAGCTGGCATAGAGATGTTTGCATGTAAAGCAAGGTCCGAAAAACATTTTGCTTTTATCATTTTCATCAATAATAATTGAGTAATTATATTACAATTTATTTTGAGTAAAAATCAATAAAAATCAATCAAAAATCAATCAAACCCATAGGGTAGAAGGGTATTATAACTTTGTGCCGGCAGGAAATGTATGTAACAGGTAGAAGACGGCATCTCCGACCCTATAAAGTATAAATATTCTTAATCAGCGTCAACAGCCGAGATGATATAGCCATGTCCGTCTGTCCGTCTGTGTGTCTGTGTATCTGTCTGTCCGTCCGTATGAACACCTAGATCTCAGAGACTATAAGAGATAGAGCTATAGCTATATTTTCGACAGCATTTGTTATGTTTGCACGCAGATCAAGTTTGTTTCAAATTTTTGCCACGCCCACTTCCGCCACCGCAAATCAAAAAAATCGAATAACAAGCGGAAGTTGCGAATTTTGGTATATACAATAATTACTATAGTATTTATTAATCCCGAAAATTTGGTTGCGATCAGATAAAAATTGTGGAAGTTATTTAAGAAATACTTTTGTATGGGCGAAAACGCCTACTTACTAGGGGTCTTAGTTGCCATGGCCGACAATCTGGCACATTGTGCCGTCTATGGTATATTTTGAATGGTGTACTATATCGATATACCAAACATACCATTTGGTATATTTTTAGTATTTTTTAGTATTTTCGGTATATTTTGAAAATGATACCGCAATATTTTGCCTTTATTAAAAATGGGTAGCGGGTATCTCACAGTCGAGCACACTCGACTGTAACTTTCTTACTTGTTCATTTTGAAACCAACATGATAAGCGTGCAAGGATTCAAAGTGCTTTGGAAAGAAATTATAGCTCTGTTTCTTATTGTCTCTAAATTCTAGGTGTTCAGACAGATGGTCAGACGGACAGACGGACCAAGCATAAACTTCATAGAATCGGAGATAACTCCCTCTGCCTGTTACTTATATTTGCAGACCCAAAATTATAATGCCCTTCTACCTTTTGAGTAGCGGGCATAATTATATCAAAATAATAGGTTCTCCACATATAAGTGATATGTGATTGCAGCATACAAGGCATTGTTGCTTTTTATTTCATATTTATATTTATTGATTGATTCATATTTATTGATATGTTCGATAAATCATAAACATTTAACTCAAGTGCGTTTTTTAATTGAGAAACATTACAATGACAATAAAATTTAACATCTTTTGACAATTGAATAATTGTTTAAAAGCATAATAACATCGACAATGGGACATATTTTAATGCAGATGCATTTGGTAATTGTCAATAAAAATGTACAATAAAAACTAAAATATTTAATTTATTTTAGACATATTTTCTCATTTGCATCAGTATACTTATTCCAAAACTTCTGCTCTAGTTTTTATTTAAAATGTTAGAACAAACAGTTAACTTTTCCGTTGAATAATGCAAAAGACAAAAGTTTATAAACAGAACCGAAAGAGCAATTCGACTGAGAAGTCTGGCTAAGGATCTTAATGTTATTGCTGTTGTTGTTGAAGGTTGGAGTTTGTGGGTTGGGGCAACAGCTTAAGTTCATAATGCTCGGAGAGTGTGTGGGAGGGAGTGGGGTGAGGGTAAATCTCTTGTACATGTGGTTGACCCGCCTCCTGCTTGAGGAGTCGTTCAATTGCCATGACAGCATAAGCACAGGCAACTCCCTCACCATTACCATTTGCACTTCCACTTTTCACATCTCCACTCAATTGTGAGTGTGTGCGTGTGTGTGTGGCACAATCTTCACATGCGTTTCTTGGGTTAATTGCTCAAGTTCAAAATTAAAATATTTATTACAATGAAAAACTTTGGCACTTTGACGACGCCACCAAGACGACGACGACGCCACAAGAAACCCAAAATAAAGCTGAGGGAGGCGCAAGTTCGTGGCAAATGTTGCACATTGAGTACATACGTATGTATGTATGTGTAAAGATGGTTTTCCTCAGGAGCTTTTAGACGATTAGCCGCTGTCAGTAGACTTCTGTCGCGCACTGTTTGTTCTAAGTAAACCAATTGCCTGACTAATCCCTTCGTTAATAACAACACACACTCTCTCTTTCTTTCTCGCTCTCTCTATCCTTCTCTCTTTCTCTTTTCAGTTTCCCTTAATCCTACCAAAAATTTACTTCATATTCAATTAATCGAGTATAGGAGTCTGTATTCTTACCTCTCGAAAAAGCAAAAAACCACGTTAATGTTTCTGTTAAAATTTCCAATTTTTCCAATTTGTGGTCGATAGCCGACTCTACGATTCTGGAATCAAACCAGCACGAGTTGTAAGTTCCGAAAGAAACAAATCAAAAAATTTGATTAAAAGCCAATAGCATAAACATCTTAATTAGAAATAAGAGTCTTAGGACCACGTATTAAGAAATAAACATTTGTTGATATGTTCGAAATGACCATAACTGAATACATGCTAGTAGATATTGTTTTATTTTTTTAAATATTTCTTATTGAGACTATTTAGATTAATTTGTTATGTTTTGTATATAAGTTAGTTAATTAGTTAATAAAAATTCGAAAAAAATCACAAATATTTAAGATTTTTTCGATCTGAAACAAAGCAATCTTGAAATAATATTGAAACTATCAAAATTTGTATGCAAAATTTCAAGTTGAAAAACATTTAATAATAAAATATTTTTTCATTCTACGAGTAGATTTAAAATAATATTGCAAATCTTGATTTAAAAACTTTTCAATCTTAGACAAAAAAAATGTTGTTCTGGTGAGTTAGTAGAGATGCCGCAAATTGTGACGTATAGTCGTTGAGCTCTGTTTTTCTCCAGTTGTTTCGTATTTATGAAAATCTTAAATCCAGATCAAACAATCTTAAATTTTGATTGTTTACAATAAAAAAAAAATTAGATATGTGGTAGATTTTCGATATTGATTTAAGGTTCAAACTTGACATTCATTTGATTAACTTAACTAAATTTTTTGTTGATTTAAATTAAACTTTTATTTCATATTCCTCTTGCTTGAGGGCAGAATAAAAAGAAACCCAGTGTTGTTTCTGATAGTATTTAAAATATTATTGATGTTCACAACTACTGAAGTAGAGGTGATTATAATTACATAAGGCTTGATCTACCAATGCTCGATTACATTCAACAAATTCAAAATTAGTTACGACAAAGTAATCTAAATGAAAATTGATTGAAAAATTGAGCACGAATTTGCTCATTTTTGTCTTTTTGTTTTTTCATATGCAGTAACTTTAAGAACGTTATATGGGTCGTGGATACATTGGTTGGCTAATATACAAATTGCACTTTAAGCATTTAAGATTAAGATGTTTTCAGGAAGTGAGCAACCGAAAACTGAAACTCCGATTTTGATTTTGTTTTTTTGTCACTTCTTCAATTAACATATGATTTATGAAGGAGCGTATTTTATTTCAATTGATTCGTTGATTAGGTCAAACTAGAAATAAATGAACAATCTTGAAATAAGATTTTTAGACCTGAAATCATACGTCAAGATTTTTATGCTAAATTTGCTTATTTTAGAATTAAAATTTGATTTAAGAATGTTTTTTTCTAGATTAAAAAACATAATTTTTTTTTTGTTTCCTAAAATGTTGTAACCCCTTACTTTGGAATTAAAACGAAAACTCTGGTGTTATTGCTGTTAGCTCAATCTAATTTTTTGTTGTTTTATTTTAAACTATCTACATTTAGGATTGTTTGATCTTGATTCAATTTTAAGATCTTTTCATTTTTATACCCGCTACCCATAGGGTAGAAGGGTATTATAACTTTGTGCCGGCAGGAAATGTATGTAACAGGTAGAAGGAGGCATCTCCGACTCTATAAAGTATATATATTCTTGATCAGCGTCAACAGCCGAGACGATATAGCCATGTCCGTCTGTCCGTCTGTGTGTCTGTCCGTCTGTCCGTCCGTATGAAACACTGGATCTCAGAGACTAAAAGAGATAGAGCTACAATTTTTTTCGACAGCATTTGTTATGTTTGCACGCAGATCAAGTTTGTTTCAAATTTTTGCCACGCCCACTTCCGCCCCCGCAAATCAAAAAAATCGAATAACAAGCCTAATTATAAAGCTAGAGCTAATTTTGGTATATACCATAATTACTATAGTAGGTATGTTTCCTGAAAATTTGGTTGCGATCAGATAAAAATTGTGGAAGTTATTAAGGAAATACTTTTGTATGGGCAAAAACCCATACTTACTAGGGGTCTGAGTTGCTTTGGCCGACAATCTGGCACATTGTGCCGTTTATGGTATATTTTGAATGGTGTACTATATCGATATACCAAACATACCATTTGGTATATTTTTAGTATTTTTAGTATTTTCGGTATATTTTGAAAATGATACCGCATTATTTTGCCTTTATTAAAAATGGGTAGCGGGTATCTCATAGTCGAGCACACTCGACTGTAACTTTTTTACTTGTTTTTTTTTTCTGAAAAAAATATTATAACAAGATTATTTCTCCCTATCAAATATCTTGGTAAACAAATATTCGCTCTCGTTGAACTCATCTGCATTCGCTAAGCTTTGAAAATGCCTTGAGATCTCTTAGAAGCTCTGAGCTAAGCAGCAGAGCTTTACGCTAATCAACTTTGTATTCAAATTATTGCGTTAAAAAAATCCTAAATTATATATAAAGAAATTAATTTTTCAATATATTTTGTACATGAATCGTTAGTTATATGACAAGTACTTTGGCTAACAGTCTGGTATATCTTGTACTCTATCGCAGATTTTGAATGTAGTACTTTATGAATATACTAAACATAGCCCTTTGTATATTTTAATATCTCTGTGGTATATTTGTAAAATGTATTGAATTGTAGAATATGGTTTTTGTGAAAATGGGTAACGGATATCTCACAGTCGAGCTCTCTCGACTTGTTAATTTCAGTTGCATTCATATATGTAGACAAAAACTTATTGAAAAGGTTCTGTGAATCCAAATTAACGAATCTGTCGAAATTTAACAGTGTTAATGACGATTCATAATATATATTGAATATATTTTGTGTGCTCGTAAATGTCTTCGTCTGTGCGTAGCGCACATTTCCCCAACGAAGAATTTAATTTTGTTTACTCAACATTTAAATAATTGGTGAAGGTCAGTGAATTATGATTTTGCTGAAGCGTTCTCCCAAAAAGACGTCATTCTGACAATTGTTGCCAAGCTGCTGGGCAGTTTTGAAGCAAAGGACAGCAATGCGATGATAAGCAACTGAGAGTGAAGAGAGAAACACGAGCAGGCATGATGTGTGAAAGACTTAGGAGCAATTATATAAATGTATTTACTGGACAAATACTTCGAAACAAATCAAAACTGAACGATTGCTCGACTACAAGATACCCAGTCGAGCAGAATTGGCAGAATACTAATAGCATTTATTGATATGTTCAAAATTGTTTTCAATATGATCATTTGCCCTGAAAAATCGGAATTAATTTAACAAGCAAAAATTAATATATTTGCTTGGATTTTCCTATCTAATTGTATGTGCTTCATCTTGTCTGAATTCTAAGTTTATTAAGTACAACAGAACAAAAAAGTTAACCATAATAAAGAAAAATTTTATTTAAATAAGTTGATGCAAGCTCAATTCGAAAATTGAATAATTTTGTCACACCATCTTCAGCTGAACAGACTTTGAGCTCCTTTTGATGATGATACTCCACTGTAAAAAACTAATGCCCAAAAATACAGCGTCCAATGTCAATGTCATATTGATCTGACATTATGACATACATTTAATGAATTAGCAACATATAGAACGTTCAGTATATACATTCTTACAAATATGTTAAAAGCACATAAAGTGAAAACTCTCTTGCCAGACTTAAAAGACACTTCACCCTGTAGAATAAAGTTTGATTGAAAGAAGTCTTAAGTCCATATTGAGTAATGATTGCAAAGTCAGGTGGTTCAAGATTGCATTGGCACATATTAAATATAAATTTAACTTAGGTACAGTTAAGTGTTTTATTACATTGAGATAAGCCATAGAATCACTCTCACTGATTGAAATGGTGACACAGCAGAGAGACAGAGAGACATATAGAGCGAGAGATAGAGAGAGAGAAAGAGAGAGAGAGAGAGCTGATCATGAAACGATAGGTCTATGTGAAATCATCAATATTTTGACTCCTTAATCCTGACTTCAATATAATGTCCCTGTGATTCAAATATATATTTATGTATATTACATTGCAATTTTGCACTACATAGTTTTCTAATTGTAATTATAATCAAAATTCGGCTAAATAAATTACTCAAAAATTGTCATCACTTATAATTTCATTAACAAGAATCCTCTCTCAGACATGCGTCAGAAATTTGACATTGTCCCGACATTGACACCATTTGCTATCGCCTTCACTTCCGCCACAAATTTTTGAGCTGAACCCACATCCGTTGAAAGCTCAAAAACAAAACAGCAACTCGGAGTTGAATTCTTCGATTTAAATTCAACTTTTAGTTGCAAATTATTCTTGCTGGCATTCAGTCGAAACATTCAAAATGTGCAAAATAAAAATCAACGCAACTGTTTTCTTAATAATACTTCAAATATTCTTGGTGGCAGCAGCTGCCTTCGAAGAGGTGAGAACAGTTACATAAAGCAGTGTAATACAGTGCGTGCTAAAAATGTTTACATTTTCTTCTTATCAGAGATGCGAATTCGACCGAAAAATGGAAAAGCAATGCCTAAGTCACACCTATAAAACAGTGAAACCGTTGCTTGATTATTTTAGACAAGTTCGAAATGAGTTAGAAGACAGTGAAATTAAGGCAAATAAGTTAAATGAATTAAATTCTGATCTTATGGAAAAGTATCATGAAATTGTGAGAATTCATGATAAATTCATGAAGGAGGCAGATCTATTAGATGAGTATAAAAACAAAGTACTTAAAGGGGAAAGCGATTTGCAATTGAGTCAAAATAAAGTTGAGAAATTAGAATCTGAGATTAATTCGCAACAAAATATTATTGTGAAATTAAAAGGAGAATTAGCTGATAAAACAACTAACTTTGAAAATGGCGAACTTCAATTTAAAAACCTTAATTCTAGCTTAATTGAAAAAGATGAAAATATAAAAAGATTTAGTGAGAATATTCAAAATAATTCTGAGCATCAGAAAACACTTGAAGTGCAATTAGAGAAGAGTAAAACTAAATTAATAAGTCAAGATAAAGACATTCAGTTATGCCAATCTGCAATTGATACATTAAATCGGACATCAGAAAACATCAGAGAACAACAGAAAAAAATTGAATTGCAATTAAAAGAGAGTGAAGCTAAGCTAATAGATAAAGTGAAAGAAAATCAGTTATGTCAATCTGAACTTGATAAGCTAAGTCCCACATCTTGCATTCCATTTGGAGATTCAGATGTTCATCAACTTAATGTTTCTGGAGTTGGTTTCTTTGATGTTTTATGCGATAGTCAGTTAGCTGGACCTGGATGGATTGTAATACAACAACGAGTTGGGGGAAATGAGAGTTTCAATAGGGATTGGGCAACGTATCGCAAAGGTTTCGGTTCTTATAGCAGCGATTTCTTCCTCGGACTAGAGAAAATATATCGTATCACGAGCTTGCAGCCTCACGAACTTTATATTCATTTGGTTGCTGTGAGTGGAAGTACCTTCAACGCTCGATATGACGACTTCAAAATAGCTGACGAAGACAGTGGATATAAACTGAGTTTGGGTAAATTCAGTGGAACTATTAATGAGGATGCGATGAGAAACGGCGAAAACATGAAATTCACAACATTCGATCGCGACCACGACATTCAGAATGGTAATTGCGCACTTCATTACAAAAGTGGCTGGTGGTACACGTATTGTTATAATTGGTAAATATTGCAGATTGTTATTTTCGATCGAATACACATAATTATTGATTTTTGTTTTTTCTTATGCAGTAATTTAAATGCACTCTATGGGCCAAACCTAAATTGGTACAAACGAAATCCATTGAAAGAAGCAAAGATGCTAATTCGCCCCAAAGAAGCGATGAAGAAGTGAGCAACTGAAGAGCCGAAATTCCGATATTTTACTAAATAATATAATCATTTATATAATATATAATTGGTGCATTAAGAAATTGCGTTCTGCATAAAAAAAACTATCGACTATTTAATGCAGCGATTTATTTTTATAATTTAAATTGATCAGTTGTTATTGTATTTCATGATTTGATGTAGCAAATTGTAAGTATCTAGATGCTTTCAATACAGCTGCAAATACTTAAAAGTAAGTAAACCTATCATCTACCTACCATCTATATTATTTCAATCGAACCTTCAATATTAAATTAAATCATCTACCTACCATCTATATTATTTCAATCGAACCTTCAATATTAAATTAAAGTAAACGCCTTGATGTAGCAGCTTTTAATCAATTCAATTAAGTTTCCATTAAATTTCATTATCATGAAGTCTCTCGCTCTGAGAATATCATAAAACAATTTTGAGAGAGCTTATCTCTTATCATTAATGCAAAATTCGATTGCATGTATATTAACGCAGATTAAATACTTAGAGCCGATTTATTTGTAGATTAAGGTGTATTTTTCAGTTCCACATTATATCAGTTCAGTATATCTGCAAATTCTGTATCTAATACTCCACTTGACCATTTTAGAGTAATTTTTGTTGTAAACTTTATACATATTACCACTCTCCGAACAGACTTAGGATTATCCTGAAGATATCATTTCAATGTACACATTCAACTATGTTTTTCTTTTACTCCTTTTTTATATTTCATCAAAATTAAATATAAATATTGTTGACTTCAATTCCATGACGCAATCACACTAATATATAAATTGAAAATAACATTTGTAACTCAGCAGCAAAACCTGAAAGTTTGCTAAATATTCTTTAAAGTTTCTTATCAATTTGCGGGCCACGATGCAGGAGGGTGGGAAAGAGACAGATACAGTGCGGTGTCCCCTTGAATCTGGTGAAGAGATAAAAAAGCAAAAAAAAAAAGGGGGAACAACTTGTTTGCCCAAGCCTCAACGTAAAGTGTAATGTGCGGCGCTTTTCATCATCTTTTATATAGTATTTTTTTCTTTTTGCCTTTTATATATTTCCTTTTTGGAGAGGGAGGATTGTATTGCAAAATTTGAGACGCATGAATAGTCAGTTAGATCGCCCTGGAGGTCTATTTTACTCTCTGTCTCTCGAGTCAAGTCGAGTTTATCTGCCAGATACATTTGGGTGGTGGACTGAGCATGTGAGGCAGAGAGAGAGAGAGAGAGAGAGAGAGCGAGAGAGGGAGAGAATATTCGCAGGCAGATGTTTTTTGCACAGCCAAAAGTTACTTTGGCATACTCTAACCGAAAGTTAAAGCAAAGTAATGTATCTCTAAAATATTCTATAATCAACAATCAAGTAACTCTAAAATGACATTTCTTATTTTATTATATTACTTTAATATGTAGATATTTTTCGTAATGGGAATTTTTGTTGATAAGAATAAAAAATAAATGGAAAATTGTTGAGATAAAAACATTTAGAAAACATTATTTAGAAATACGTTTGAATCTTTTTAAAAACGAGAGCAAATCAAGTGAAGCAGAGTATTCAGCAGTCGTTGTGTTAATGGTGCTCAAGTGTCAGCAGCCATTAACTTTGACGTTATTCAGAAACAAAACAACGTGAACGTGAGTAACAGCAATAACAACAACAACAACAACAACAATGTGTATAAGCAAGTGTTGCGGAAATGATTTGACGTCGACTGCAAGCAGAAGAAGAAGAAGAAGGATCCATATCCTAGCAGAGTCTTTTTTCCCTAGCATGAACACAGTGTGGATAGACTTGGAGCAGAATTGAGGGTTCGTGGCACACGTTTTGGTTGCATGATTGAAAAAGTGTTTTGCTATAAATTCAACTTTTCTATTATCTTTATCTTATGAGCAACACGCGCTGTGACGCTTTTGTGGCAAAAAGTAGCTGCAACTGGCAAAAAGGGGAGAGCGGTGGGATTGGCTAAAAACAAGGCAGCTGGCAACACTGC
The DNA here is from genome assembly GCF_009650485.2 of Drosophila albomicans. Lineage (NCBI taxonomy): Eukaryota > Metazoa > Arthropoda > Insecta > Diptera > Drosophilidae > Drosophila > Drosophila albomicans. The sequence goes on along the minus strand of NC_047629.2, from coordinate 14,199,810 downwards.
ATTTTGTTGGCTGATGCTGGTGCTCGAGTTGAATGTGCTGCCTGCTCTCATAATTGCTTCCTCTTACTGCCGTGGCAGGAAACACGTTGAATGCTCGCCGCCGGAGCCGAGAGTGCGGCAAGCAGTCGGTATCAAAGCACACTTGAGGGTGCCACAACCTTTGAAGGTGCTGCTGCACCTGCACCTCGAATATAACCTGTATACCTTGCAGTTGCCTTATGAGATAGTGATTGAACTATGCACACAAGATGGACAAAGTTATCGAATTTACTCGCAAATATAACACATTATAAATGACGATGATAATCGATTATATCTATTTATTAAATAAATAACCAATTATAAAGTAGATTCTATAATGGATCTATTTAAATAACATGAATTGCAAAATACATTTTGTGCTGATTGTGTATATATTTTATTTTCTGAAGTGTTTAAGAGTATGTAATTGTAGTTTATAAAATCAATCGAGCCTCATTACTATCTTCAGTTTGTAAAAAAAAATACATTCGTTTGAAAAATTGTGTTCTTTAGGAACAAATTTTAAAAACGAAGAACATTAGTCTAAAAAATGTCAAATATTTAAAATAAAACCAAATATAACATTAAGATTTTTTCCTCTTCTTAATAAGAATTCGGTCTCAGTCAAACTTCTTAAAATTAACATATACCTTCATCTTTTTAACAAATTTTGTAGACCAAAATGCTTAGTACTAACAAAAAATCTTGTTTATATTCATTGAGTAATGTAAAAACATCAATTGAAATATGGCAAATAAAATGAAATAAATATGTCAACATGTAGTTTTAGCCATCAGACAAAATATGCTTAGATGTATCCTTTATAAATATGCATAGATGTATCGGCATGAGCTTGCTTTAGATATTATCTATTTTCGATAAAAAAATAAGCTATATACTTAATGATTTCTGAACCAATTAGAAAGGAATCCGTAATGTTCTTCGTCCTGCAGCTCGTCTTTGGAACCCTGGTTGTGAGCTGCAATCACGTACTGGAAAAAACGCTCTTATTAAAGATGTGGGACTATCGCGATTACTGAACTTTCTTTCTTTTTTAAATGTGAAACTTCAGTGGAAGTTGAGTCAAGTTTTGTGAAGTTTTAAAGTAAAAATGTATTTAATAACGATAAGATTGAACTTGAAATATTTTTTATAGTGTATAAGGAAGCATCTCTGACCCCATAAAGTATATATATTCTTCAGCAGCCGAGATGATATAGCCATGTCCGTCTGATCGGCTACTGCAAACGTGTTTCAGTTACTTTAGATAACAATCTGGAATATATATACTCTATACTGTATAATGCAGAATAACAAATGAACGTCAAAATTTAACAGTGTTGATGGCGATTTAGAATATAGAAGGTTGGCCAAAAAGTCTTGCGGTATTTTTATTGAATTTTCAATTGTTCATAAAATTGGTTATAATAATGCGATTTAAGTCAAATATGCGCCGTTTTGTTCGATGACGAGTTCCCAACGAGATGCCAACTTCATAATGCCCCTCTTATAGAAGCTCGCTTTTCTATTGGCAAAAAACTCGGAGAGCCAATTTTCACAGGACTCTCTTGTGCCCAATTTCCGACTACCAAGCTCGTTCGCCATGGACAGAAATAGGTGGTAATCACTTGGTGCGAGATCCAGACTATACAGTGGATGCAAAAGAACCACCCATCCGAGCTCCCGGAGCTTCTGGCGCGCCACCAAAGATGTGTGTGGCCTGGCGTTGTCCTGATGGAAGACAATTCGGCCTCTGTTGATCAAAGATGGCCTCTTCTGCTTGAGTGCTGCATTCAAGCGGTCCAGTTGTTGGCAGTACAGGTCCAAATTGAGCGTTTCGCCATAGGAGAGCAGCTCATAGTGGATGATTCCCTGCCAATCCCACCAAACACACAGAAGAACCTTCCTGGCCGTCAATCCAAGCTTGGCCACCGTCTGGGCAGCTTCACCGCTTTTCGACCACGACCGTTTGCGCTTCACGTTATCGTAAGTGATCCACTTTTCATCGCCAGTCACCATCCGCTTCAAAAACGGGTGGATTTTGTTGCGATTCAGAAGCGATTCGCATGCATTCATACGGTCAAAAATGTTTTTTTGTCAAGTCGTGTGGCACCCACACATCGAGCTTTTTTTTGAATCCAAGCTTCTTCAAATGGTTTAAAACGGTTTGATGACTCATGCCCAGCTCTTGGCCGATGCTACGGCGCTGCTATGCCGATCTCTTTCGATCAATTCAGCGATTTTACCGCAATTTTCGACGACAGGCCTTCCGGACCGTGGCGCATCTTCGACCACCTCTGCACCAGAACGAAAACGTTGAAACCATCGTTGTGCGGTGGAAATGGAAACTGTATCGGGTCCATAAACTGCACAAATTTTATTGGCAGCATGAGTTGCATTTTTGCCTTTATCGTAGTAGTACTGTAAAATATGCCGTATTTTCTCTTTATTTTGCTCCATGTTTGTGACGCTATAACTCACGAACGACTCAAGACAAACAACAATAAATTAAACACGTGTTAGCGCGGGAAAAGAGCTTTCCAAAAAGGTATCGCATGAACCGATTCGATAAATAGAACTAGAACTACGCGCTTGCAAAGACACCTATCGGAAATACCGCAAGACTTTTTGGCCAACCTTATATATTAAAGATATTTTGTGTGCTCGAAATTGTTTTCGTCTGCACGTAGCGCACATTTCGCATTTAATTTTATTTACTTTCAACATTTAAATAATTGGTGCAGGTCAGCGAATTATGATTTTGCTGAAGCGTTCTCCCAAAAAGACGTCATTCTGACTATTGTTGCCAAGCTGCTGGGCAGTTTAGAGGCTAAGGCCAGCAATGCGATGATAAGCAACTGAGAGTGAAGAGAGAAACACGTGCAGGCATGATGCGTGAAAGACTTAGGAGCAATTATATATACATATGTACATATGTATGTATGTAGTTACTGGACACATAGTTTAAAATAAATCAAATGAAAACAATCTTGTCAAGATTGCATGACTACAGGATACCCAGTCCCTTGATCTTAATTTGCAAAATACTAATAGTATTTACTAGCTGGCCCGGCAAACTCTGTTCCGCCATAAAGGCTTCGAGCTATTGCCTTTATATTTAAATTCTCTACTTATGTTGCTGTTTACTTAAGTACCTTATGATACACGATATTTTTTGTTTTCTTATCAGGCGCAAAAACCAAGAAAGCAGATGGTCTTCCGACCTCTGAACATGCCACATATCATTGACCATGAGAAAAACACGGATGTTCTAGATTCAAACCACAAACTTTCAAAGATTGACCTTGTGATTTGTTGATGGTCTTCCTGCAAATGCAGGACGGATCGGAAATTGAAGTCTCTTAAATCGGATGGGATCATCGGGATCCTCGAAATGAGAACTTCATCACCTTTGAATTTTCCATTCAGAATCGTCGGGTAAATTAATTTATCAGTTAATCAATTTTCTAACCATCAAACACGTACCGTTGCACAGTGGCAATGCAAAGCTAGATACAAGCTGTAATCAGTGATGCAATCGAATCAGCACTTGATAAATTTCTTGTTCTCTGTAAAGCCAACCATAATAAAGTAATACTTTTTAAAAAGGTGTTGAATTAGTTTAAGATGCAAACTCAATTCGAAAATAGAACAATTTTGGCACATTTTCTTCAGCTGAACAGACTTCGAGCTCCTTTTGATGATAATACTCCACTGTAAACACCTAATGCCCAAAAATACAGCGTCCAATGCCAGAGTCATGCTGATCTGACATCATGACATTTATTTAATGAATTAGCAACATATAGAACGATCAGTATATACATACATACATAAATATATGCCAAAAGCACACAAAGTGTAAACAGACTTAAAAAACACTTTATCCTGTAGAATAATGTTTGATAATAACGATTGCAAAGTCAGGTTGTTCATTCTTGTGAATTGCATTTCTCAATTCAAGACTCAATTTACACATATTGAATATAAATTTAACTCAAGATCAGCCATTTTACTGCATTGAATGAAGTTGGGGTTAAACAAAACAAAAGTAAATTTTTTGTTTTTTTATATAATATAAATTAAAACATATAAAATACGCACGAGTGTGTCGCCTCATCAATTGGAACACATTTGCGTCAGCATTGCGGAGATAAGCCAAAGAATCACTTTCACTGATTGAAATAGTGACGTAGATGAGAGACAGAGAGACATAGAGAGAGAGAGTGCTGATTATGATACGTTAGGTATCTTGGCTCATTGATCTTGACTTCGATATAATATATGTGATATGTGATACATGCGTATATTTAATACATTGCAATTATACACTTCTCAGCTTTCTAATTTTAAGTACAATCAAAATTCGAATAAATTAATTGCTCAAAAACTGTCACCACTTCTAATTTCATTAACAAGAATCCTCTCTCAGACATGCGTCAGAAAGTTGACATTGTCTCGACATTGACACCATTTGCTATCGCCTTCACTTCCGCTACGAACTTTTGAGCTGAACCCACATCCGTTGATCACGTGATAATTCCAAAATCATACAGCACTCAGAACTATATTCTTCGTCGATTTAAATTAAACTTTTAGTTTCAAATTCATCTTTTCTGCGAGCAGTCGAAATATTTAAAATGTGCAAAATAAAAATCAACGCAACAGTTTTCTTAATAATTCTTCAAATATTCTTGGTGGCCACAGCTGCCTTCGAAGAGGTGTGAACAATTACATAAAGCAGTGTAATACAGTGCGTGCTAAGAATGTTTTCTTGTTGTTTCTTCTTATCAGACGAATGAATCGGACGGGCAAATGGCAGAAAAATGCTGCAGTCAGAGCTATGAAACTGTGAAACCGTTGCTTGATTATTTTAGACAAGTTCGAAATGAGTTAGAAGACAGTGAAATTAAGGCAAAAAAGTTAAATGAATTAAATTCTGATCTTATGGAAAAGTATCATGAAATTGTGAGAATTCATGAAAAATTTATTAAAGAGGCAGCTCTATTAGATGAATATAAAAACAAAGTACTTAAAGGGGAAAAAGATTTGCAATCGTGTCAAAATAAAGTTGATAAATTCGAATATGAGATTAATTCGCAACAAAATATTATTGTGAAATTAAAAGGAGAATTAGCTGATAAATCCACCAACTTAGAAAATTGCGAACTTCAATTTCAAATTCTTAATTCTAGTTTAATTGAAAAAGATGAAAATATAAAGATATTAAGTGCGAATATTCAAAATATAACAGAGCATCAGAAAACAATTGAATTGCAAGTAAATGAGAAGAAAACTATGTTAATAAAGCAAGATGAAGATATCAAGTTCTGTCAGTCTGAAATTGATACATTAAATCGGACATCAAAAAATATCAGAAAACAGCAGAAAAATATTCAATTGAAATTAAAAGAATGTGAAACTAAGCTAATAGATAAAGTGAAAGAAAATCAGTTATGTCAATCTGAACTTGATAAGTTAAGTTCCTCAACTTGCATCCCTTTTGGAGATTCAGATGTTCATCAACTCAATGTTTCTGGCGTAGGTTTCTTCGATGTGTTATGCGATAGTCAGTTAGCTGGACCTGGATGGATTGTAATACAACAACGAGTTGGGGGAAAAGAGAGTTTTGATAGGGATTGGGCAACGTATCGCAAAGGTTTCGGTTCTTATAAGAGCGATTTCTTCCTTGGCCTAGAGAAAATACATCGTATCACGAGCTTGCAGCGTCACGAACTTTATATACATATGGTTGCTCTGAATGGAAGTATCTACAACGCTCATTATGACAACTTCATAATATCTGATGAAGACAGTGGATATAAACTGAGTTTGGGTAAATTCAAAGGAACTATTATTAAGGATGCGATGAGAACCTCTGAAAACAAGAAATTCGCAACATTGGATCACGAAATCGACATTGATGTTGCTAGTTGCGCAAATGACTACGCAAGTGGCTGGTGGTACAATGATTGTTATAATTGGTAAATATATTGTTGTTTTTGATGGAATACACATAATTATTGATTTTTATTTTTTCTTATGCAGTAATTTAAATGCACCATATGGGCCAGATCTAAATTGGTGGGCAAATCAACTTGAAGAAGCTAAGATGCTAATTCGCCCCAAAGAAGCGATAAAGAAGTGAAATTTCCGAAATTTTATCATTTATAATATAAATGGTGCACTACGAATGGGCTTTCATAATAAATGAATGAATGCCGCATTCTAAAGAGCTGTAAATGCTAAACCTGACTATTTTTTACTATGTTCTTGACAATTTTAAGGTAAATTTTGTTGTAAACTTTATATTCATTTCGCAGAGTTGACTTATACTTATCCTGAAGATATAATTTCAAGCGAACCTTGAATATTAAAAAATGATTTGTAAAAATTTATTTCTTATCTAAACTTTTAACTAATAGATTGAGAATATGGCTAACCTACTGAACTCAAGACTCACGTGCGAAAGAAGCATTGATATAGACGGAGACTGAAATCATCAGTAGAAAAGAGAGATGTCCAAAGCGAGCTAACATATAAAACATTTTGGTGCGATTCGTAAATATGATCATGAAAAAAAGCATACGGAATTATTGGGGCTATTCGATTTTATGCTTCTAGACGATCCAATTGAGCTGGTTATTGGACAGGGAGGTCTGTCTAATCTATATATACAATGAAGTATATAAAATGAAGTTGTGTTAGTTACACTGTTTACAACTCAAGAACGGCCTAACTGACAATTGGTGAGGAGGTATCTCAGAGGCAGGAACAAGACATAGGATACCTACCAAAATCGTCTTACGTAGATACACCTTTAAAGCAGGGGTGCTTAAAATTGTTTCGATTGTTTGAACATGTATGCCAAAATAGAAACAAAACTATATAATATTAATAACTAATGCCGGGACCCAGACGAGATTTTGGTTTTTAAAACTTTTTCTTTTCAGTGTAACGAGTATATCACAGTCAACCACTCTAGACTGTAGCTTTCTTTTATGTTATTCTCGACTCCTATAGCTACTTTCTCTGCTGCTTGCTGCCGTAGTCGCATCACTCTCTGATACTCAAGCAGCATCATCATTTGCGTTCGTCATTATCGAGCGAGCGAGGGAGCAAGGAGGCAAATTTGTGCTGTCATTACTTTTTATGATGCAGCCTGTGAACTTTATCCACAGCCAGATGAAAAATAAAATTTCAGTGAGAATCATTTGGCGCAACAGAAGAGAGGCAGTTGGTTGAAGTGAAACATCAAAGTGAATGCCACTTTGCCTGAGCAGCAGCTGATATACTACACATATATGGTAACCTGGCCCATCTCACGTCTCCAAGTGGCAACCACAAGCTGAGCCAGTTGTTGAAAAATTAAAAACGCATTTTGCCTCCTGACTACTTCACTCGACAACATGAGAGTTAACTCACTTGCCCATCCTCAGTTGCCAGTTGCCTCCTTGCCCCGTTGTCCCCTCTCGCCGTCACTGTTTTGTGGGCAATTTGTCAACCGTTTTATTGTATAATTGATTTAGCAACCAAGAAACCATCCCCTCTCCCATCCAACATCCCCTACAGTTTCTCGCTGACAATCCGTTTAAAGTCGTTAGCTAATTAAATACGAATGTTCTTTTTTTTTTGTTTTTGTTCATTCAATCTTTCTTATAATGCGATTGCATAAAAAGGGAGCAGCTTGACTTGGAAATACCCACACAATAAATGTTAAATGTTAGTATATAGTAGAAGTACTAAATACTAGAGTTAAAATATTTCGTCAACACATTGCTTTCGCTTAGCTCAAGACCACAAAATTAAAAAATGCATAAAACGTCTTTAGTATAAATAATCTACTAGTTTAAATAATAAATTATTATATCTACAAGTTATATGAATCCAACATTAAATACCAAGAACAAAAAAAAACTTTGCTATAACTATTAGCTATAAATATGTTAGTTGTGGCAGAGTATTCAAAATAACGCTGAATATTGGTGATACTGCAGTTCACATCTTTGGGTTGGCATATCTGAGGAAAGTAGAGAGGATGAAACATGTCAGCGGCTTATTCAGTGTGAGTTTTAATTAAATTAAATATAAAACACAGCGCCAAAGTTTTAACAAGTTCGTGTCCAAAAAGTTGCCACTTTTCCGCCATTCCATTCTATAGTGTAATCCCCCTCCCACCTCACCACTACCGACTTCTTTCCACTTGCACTGTCCTGTCATGTCCAAACAGTGTGTGTGTGTGTGTGTATGCGTGTGTATCTGTGTCTGTCTGTGTGGCATGTGGCAAAAAACTGAAATCCATTTTTAATTATTTTCGCATTTATGACACCGACCGAAAATTAAGCAAACACAGAAATAATAATAATAAATTCATTTACCGCTTGACGTGTTCCCTTTTTTACTCTTTCCATCTCTTCCTCTCTCTTTCCCTCTTTCCCCCTCTCTCTCTATCTTTCTCTCTTTTTCTCTCTCTTGCCCTCACATATTTCCCTCTGTGCTCTGTGGCGCGAAATTCAACCGACAAAAAATAACGGACTTTTATTTAAGCCGACATATTTTTTTATGAAAATCCAAGCAAACAAAACTTTGATTTTCATGTAAATTTGTAATTGAAGAATCTGTCTGCTAGCTGATACCCTAAAAAAAAACTCTTTAAATATAGTGATATTATGACGATGCTCTAAATGTTGAATTACTCTACAAAGACGCCTTTATCAATTATACCACAATGTTTGTGTATTTATAGTACATTTAGTAATTCGCCAATAGTGCAAATCTGCTTGTAACTTAAATAAAATAAAAGTAGATGTATGTATATATAAATGTATATATAAAAGTTATGAAAATGATTATTTGAAATTTGGCAAATTATATTTAAATGTAGTTAAAAAATAAAAAAATATTCGATTAGCTATATTTAGTATATCGATATGATATTACACTCATAAAATACTATACAGTAAATACAGTAAATAAAATATTCCATATTAAAAACCAATTTTGCCCTATGCAATAACACATTTCCTTTTTTTGAAATTACTTGTTCACTGTATTCATATTTTGTACAGAAAAACAACATAAATATAATCCAAGAATGATTATTTAGAAGATTCTATTTAATGAATAGTTTCTTAGATCATAAAGATTTACCGTAGAGACTTTGAAGCAGCCCTCGCACTTTGTGCTAAGTAGTGTTCTGGTTTTTTTTTTTGTTGTTGTTGTTGTTTGCTCTACAGATTTGAACTTTTTACGCTCGACATATCAATAAAAGCGTTGTAGCATTACGTGGTGAAGGCTGAAAGGAGGATGGAGTGCGGGCAAAGGGAGAGGGCAAGGGGTACTGCGATTTGTTGGGGGTCTTTGACTGCACCAACGAGTTCAACGCCATTTTGTTTGCCATTGCCCAATCAGGCGCCCACACAAACTTCCCGCCACCCAAAAACCACCTCTTTCCCTCTCTCACTCTGTTTGCTCTCTTTCGTTCCCTACCAGTGGGAAGAGGGAGCATTAAAAGGGGAGCTAGGGATGGGAATGGGGGGTGCTGTACATACAAAAGCGCGAACATTCCACTCGACGTCTCTAATTAGTAGAATTTAATCTTCACACTATGGCAACGTCAAAGCAAGCAGCTCGTGCCCCTTCTCGTTTGCTTTTTGCGTACTTCAAACTCAGCTGCTCCCACATGCCACATGCCGCCACTGCTCATTATGAAAAATTTCAAATTAAAAAGGGGCAGACAGAGGGCGGGTGGGTGTTGGGCGGTGGGCGGTGGGCGGTGTGCGGTAGGCGTGCCCCTGCCCACAGATAGGGGCTGATGGCAAAGTAAAAGTTTGTGCGAAGAAGCGAAGCGACGTCACAGGATTTGCATAAATGCCGCAACACGAACGTGCAACGCGGTGGCAAGCACAGCTACTGCTCACTGGCTACATATATATGTGTGTGTGAGTGTGTGTGTCTTTGTGTGTGTATCACACATCATGATTACATAATTTAGCTATTAAAACAGCGCCAAGTGGGGCAAGAAGCGAGCGTAGTTCGCGGCTTATTTATGCTTCAACACGCCAACTGGCACAGCTTCAAAGGCAATGCTCTCTAGTGTGCGAAGGGGGGGAGGCATCCAGAGGGGAGATTCAAGGATTCGAGCATTCAAGGATTCCAGTTGAACGGCCCACACATGTGCACTTGATTTACTCATTAGCGTTACTTTTCGCTTCATAATAGACGCTTACGAGTAACAAGAACTTCCAGTAAACCGCAATCCTCCGTTACCCCTCCCCCTCAAGCTCTCCTTCCCAGCTCACCATACGACCCACATCATGAACCCCTCAACTCAGTCCCCAAACTAATTCCTATACCTTTGCTCTGTGGCGTTCGTTGCCTTTCCTGCTGCTATTATCCAGCTTCTGCTTCCCGTACTGATGCGTAGGCATAAGCTGCTTATGCGTATCCTTTATGAAAATGTAATTGTGCACACACACATGTGTGTATGTGTATGTGTGTGTGTGAGTGTAAGCCCTAATAATCAGCACTACGCAGAGCAAAATTTAATAATGATAACAATAATAGCGGGCAACGCTTTTGCTATAAGCTTGCCAACAAGCAAAAGTCATTGACATTCGACTCTTACATTTTCAATTTACTTTAAAATCGTTTATCGATTATCGTTTACTTATCGATCACAGTGATTTGTACAATTGCAATCGATTACTTTTACTGCTCGTTGGAGAACACCAAGGTTAGATTTCATTGAGTTAAAACAATATAAAAGATTTACAACACTTTATGCATTCACTATTTTCTACCAATTGCTAAAAAATCAAGTAAGAAAACTACAATCCAGTGTACTCGACTGTGAGATACCCGCTACCCAATTCCAATAAAATAATAGACCCCAAAATTACTAAAAAATATACCAAAGGCCATATTTGGAATATCGATAAAGTACTACATTCGAAATATACTATAGAGGTCAAAATATACAAGATTGTCAGCGGACGCAGCTAAGACCCCATTGCAGTAGGCTTAATTTGCCATAGGAGTATTTCTTCTTGTCTATACAAAACTTTAAAATCAGCTTCAAAAATATACTTGTTATAACATATAACACATAATAAGTGCTGTCGAAAAAAAAAGATATCTCCATCTCTTATAGTCTTTGAAATGTAGGTGTTCATACAGACAGACGGACATGGCTATATCGCTGATAAAGAATATATACTTTATAGCTCGGAGATGACGCCATTTGCCTGTTACATACATGTCCTGCGGGCACAAATTTATAATACCTTTCTCGCTATTGGTACTAACTCTACTTAGTACTAATTAATATTGCCTTTCACATTTTCATTTGACATGGGCTTTGGTTTCAATTTTTAGTGAAAGTTCAGATTAATCAACATTTTTCCCCGACATTCTATTCATCTAAAGTGTGACAAAGTTTTCTTTTAATTTTTTTAACAAACAGTAAAACATTTTTCTTTCTCTCGATAATTAATCAGTAGTTAACAGCTGTGTTCATTTTCTACAGTTTTTACATAAGATTTTGAAATCTACATCAGTGTTTGGTATATTTGCAAATAATTGTAAAATTCATTGTATCGTTATATAAAACAATTTTACTTGTGATTTGAATCAGTTGTCATCACTTAAAATGAAAAATGTTCATTTATGAAAGCATTTATAAAATGCTGCTCTTCCCCATAGTCACAAGTCTCTGTTAAATTTAAATTTTGCACCAATTTAATTTAATAAATCTTTCAATGTGAAGTGTGACAAAGTTCTCCTTTATTTTGTTAACAATCAGTAAAACATTTTTCTCTCCCTCGATAATAAATCAGTGGTTGAAAGCTATATTCCTTTCCTACAGTTTTAACATAAGATTTTAAAATCCATATCAGTTTTTATTATATTTGCAAATAATTGTAAAACTCCTTACATCATTCGCAGCTAAACTCTATAAATTATGAATATATAAAACGACTTTACTTGTGATTTAAATCATTTAAAATAAAAAATCTTCATTTATGTAAACACTTTTTAAATGTTTTTCGCCAGTTTCTGTTAAATTTAAATTTTGCTTCGATTTAATTTGTTGAGCCGACTTTTAAGCCGATTCCCATTTATCGTCGTCTCTTGCTGTGTCATCTTACGAGCCCTGCCACGCCTACATTAAATTCAATTAATTTCGCTAAAAAAAATCTCCAACGATTTCTGCATGTCATGGCCATTGTATGGAGGGGTAAAAGTGAACTGATAAGATCGTAAAAAAGGAATGCAGAGTAGAAGTAAAGTTGCTCATAATTGAACTGAGGCGTTACGTTTTTCACCTCGCCACGAAAAACGTTGGAAAATTGCTCAATTTTCCAGAGAGAGAGAGAGGGAGTCAAATAGCGGAAGCGAGAAAGAGAATTAGAAATTTATGCTAATTTTGAGCAACTATCACAACTTAGCATCAGGCTCTCGCTCCCCTTGCATAGCTTATTGCTTATAGCGTCAGCGTAACGAAGTAACCTAATTAATTTGTGGCACTCATTAGCAACAATTGAAAATGCCACAACCAACAGCAGCGAACAGCAACAACAACAGCCCCATCCCCAAATGCTGTCAGTCATCAGAGCCGTCAGAAGTTGGAAATGTTTGCTACATACGAATGTGGATGGATTATTAGATGGCTTTGTAGGGCCACTCAGACCAAACACTCCCGAAAATATGAAATGTGTGCGACTGGCGGGAAACGAAAAACTTATTGTTATAGGAAAAACTTTGACAACTTGAGCGCCATTCAAAATACTCTACAAAGCATTTACATATCTAACAAAAACGAGCTAAACATAAATAATTAAAACAATACAATATATTTTTATAGCTTAGCAATCTATAATGATCTTATACATCTATAAACATTATATTTTTTAGTTTATAATTTAGTTTATATTTTATCCAAGTTCTTACCCTTTGGTAATTTTATTGAAAAAATTAAGTTTGTTTGAAATATAAAAAAATTAATAAATTATGTAGTCATTTTATACAGAAAATTAAAAGCTTCTTCAAAATAAATAAACAAACTGAACTTTTTCTTTTTAAACCAACTTTTCTTTTTAAAATTATCAAAATTAATACAAGAAAATCAAATAATTTAAGCATTTACTACTACTTTTTTTCCATATCCAATACTCTCCCTTTTTTTTATAAATTTAAGACCTATGTGGCTTTTAAAGTAAATAAAAGATACATATTACTTTTAAAAGAAAATAAGAAAATAAATAAAATAAAATAAATAAATAAATAAATATATGGTTTTTTTATTTGTATAAAAGAATAGAATGTAAGTACTAAGAACAAATATGAGTTTTTTTCTACAATTTTCAAAATACAGTCAGATCAAGGCAAAATTTATTGTATTGAATTACTGATGAGACACATTCAAGAAACTAAAAAGAAATTTTAGTATAAATTCAAAAATTTTCCGAACAAATAAAAAATTATTATAATATAATTAAATTTTAAATTTTTATATTTTTCAAAACGCATTTTCGAAAATAAATACACAGTTTAACTAAAAGAACCACTTGGAGTAACAACTGTATTTTGATCTTAAGCTTCAACGTTTTTTTTCCTCTCTACATTATAATTAAAACATAATTGAAAGATCGAATTTAACTGAGAATTAAATGAAGAAATATTCTATAGAATAATTTACAATGATTATGATGAATTTGTCTAGCTTACATGGAACAACTTGTTGTTGTTTTGCTTTGCGATGCACATAATTTGTTATCATTAAGAGGCTGCAACGACGCGATTAATTAAGAGACTTCCGGCCAAGTAATAAGCACATCAATTAAGATAAATGTCTCAATAGGGAGTCTGTCGCATCAATGGGCTGAAAGACAACTTCATAGCACAACTCACAAAAGATGAGAAAGAATTCAAGAAATGTAATACAATTCGTAGTACAATTGAAATGACAATCAATCAATGCGATTACGAATGGTCGCCGATCTTTAGTCTTAGGGTCCAAGGGTTGGAACATTTTTGAAGCAGCCGTTAGTTTTCCCATCGTTGTGTCAAAGCACTAATGGACTCTACCGACTGCAAGGTGCAGGTGTAGGGCAGATGTAAATATTTATGGAAAAAAAAAGTTAACTAATTTTCGGCTTTGTTGCCGTTGACGTGTGAAGCGAAGCAGGAAAAAGAGAAATACTTACAAATATATATAAAAAGGGAGAGAGAGGGAGAGCTGTCCGCTCACACCTTGAACACCCCCTCAGCTGTCCATCACCTGCTAGTTAGCCAGAGGTCACAGGTCAGCCAGCTCTGAGCTGTGCGTGAGTTGAGCCTATTCGAGGCAGGCGCTGTCAGTCGTCACTCAACCACATTCCCGCTCGACTGCCTGACATTTTCCTTCTCCTCTTGCTCGTACTCGTATTATTATTATTATATTTCTCTTTCGCCTGTTTCTGTTTATTTCCACTGGCCGATATGCAAAATCATGTGACCCGGCTAGTTGGTCACTCCTGAGCCCCTTCTGATCACTATCTGGGCGCTAATATATGCGTGGGTCGCCGCAAAATACCTTTAGTAATGCATAATTCGAGGCACTTTTCCGGCGAGTCGCGAACCAAGCAACCACCGGACACTGGCCACATTTCAGGGGTTTTCTCTCTGCACACGTTATTGTTTCTTTTTTTGTTTTTTTTTTTTTTTTTTTGGTAAGCCCTAGCTGGGAATATCATTTAATTAACATTTTTCCTCGCTTTCGAGGCGCAAAATAATCACGCATAGGCGTATGGTATGGCACTTTGGTATGTGGGGTAAGTTTGGACTGCCACACTGTGGCAAGATGCAAAAAGATCGAGACAAGTGTTTCATGGATTATATTATATAATCTGACAAAGTACAGAAGAACCTAAACGTGTTCCTGCTATATTTATTTTCTTAAAAAAAAAAAATTAATTTCGAAAATTTCTTTATACAATATTTTCATAAAATTCAAATTCAAATATATATATGTAAATACGTTTTAGCGAGTGCAATCTGAAATTAAATTTAAAATCTTTATAAAATAATTTTAAAATTTTTTAATGAAACATGCCTTTATATAATAACCTTAAGAAAGAAAGGATATAAAATATAAAATTAAAGAAAAAATATAAGAACAAATTAGAAATAGAACCTTAGATTAGATGTAGAAACTCTTATTTGTAGCATTAATAATAATTCGTTTTATTAAATAACATGTCCAAAAGCTTCTATTATAATATTAATATCAAAAATTATAGTAATATTTTTATAAAATTCACTTCCTTTTGCATAAGTATCATTTTTAGGTAATTTAAAGTTTTTTGCAACAACTTTTTCAACTTTTTTTTTTTTAATTATGACAATAATTTGAATTAAAATCGAGGAAATTTGACTTTCCTCTCCCCTATTCATATTTTCTAATCAAGTGTTTCAATAATCCTTCACTTCATAAGTGTTCCCTTCATTTAAATACATTATATTTTAATACTGCAAAAATACTTTTAAAAGCAGTCGAAAATGAAGACAAAATAGTACATACTTGCACCACTGTGCGGCTATTTAAGTCAGCTGTTTCACTCCAGGCCTATGGAATGACCTTTTGGCGTAAGTTATGATTATGGGAACTGGAAACATTGACATTACTTAGCTCTGTTTCGGTTTTAGGCTACATAAATATAATTGTATAGCTTTTCAGCTGTTTCGAGCGTCTCGAGACACGCACATTCCAAAAGTTATAAAGAGACCCGGTAAGGCCCCGATACTACTAGTAATATGTATGTATATATAGTAGACCATTGAGAGAGTGTTGGATAGTTGGAGTTACATTTGCATTTGTTGACCGTTTCTTTGAGGCCAGTTGAGTGTTGCGTATCTCACGGATACGCATACAAAATATGAACGAAAATTTGCATTACAGCATTTGATTAATTGGAAGGTCAAGCTGTAGCCAATTGTTATTTTTGGTCGAGTTCATTTTTGTTTTTGTTTGTTTTTCTTTTTTTGTTCTTCTATGCTAAGTGTGATATTTGTAACACTTTGTTGAGCCAAAGAACTGTGGATGGGTCTTGCCCTCGTCTATGACGGCGATAAGGCTAATTAACCCATTACGCCATTATTGTGCTCCACTCGATGGGAGGTTGCTTCTTGTTTCTTTGGCTTTTTAAATCTCGTTCGCCGCTTTTTTTTTTGTTATTCTCGAGTACTAAATTTGTGTGTGTGTGTGTGTGCGTTTTGGGCCGCCGCACACGTGTTTCGCATTGCCGACTTACAAATCTACGCAATAAATTTCAATTTTGTGCCCTAATGGATCCTCCAAAAGCGGCCAATTAATTTGGCCAACTGAATAGGCCGCAATTAGCTCAGCGTCTCGTACCAAATATTTGTATTTTACTTTGGGCACGTATTTTCACGTGGCCAAAACCGCAAAATAATACGAAATACATTTCATAGCTAGTGTCAAATATATTCAACAGCGTGACTAAATCCGGCATTTTTAATGGTTCTCATGTTACATAAATCATTTCCTATGTCTTTTATTTACTGTTTAGTCGCATTTATTATTAAGCATTAACATTAAATGCGTGAGATATGTTAATGAGCATAAAACAAACCTAAAAATGTGTTCCTTTCTTTAGCCCTCCAAAGCATTCTCAATTCTTGGGATAAGGCTAAAAATCTTTTAATAGATTTAATAGAGCAACAAAAGATTTACGCTTAGTGAATTTTCTAATTTTTAATTTTGCATTATTAATATATTTTATTATAACTTTGTGCCTCCAGGAAATGTAGCTTTAAAGTACGCCAATAATCATTGGTGAAAATATGTATAATATTATATTTATAAGCCTTAAAATAAGGTTGACATACAAAACCATTTGGTATTTAATGATAATTTAAATGAAAAAAAATGATTATTTAAATTTAACAAAATTGTGTTTTTTTAACATTTTCTTAAAGCTATTCAAAATGTGGATGTTCCTTGGTCAATTTAATCAGGGTTTTTAATTTTAATGAGAAAAGCATTTTTCAAATTTACACATTTTGTTGGTGTGAATATTTTATTCATTAGAAATAAAGAAAAGAATTTTAGTAATGAGTATTGCCCAATTTGTGATGAATAATTTCAAAAACCAGGTTCTTCATAGAATGATATAAGGAATCTATGTATTCATTTAATGTTTTCTTATCATTCCTCCTCGTATTCTTCCGTTTTAGCCTGGCCCATTTTTTAATTACGTTAAGATCAGGCGAATATGGTGGTTATGCCGTGATATTGATATACCTAAAATAATCTTTGTTATGTTTTTAGTATTATTGCGTTATAATAATTAGGTATATTTTAAAATAAATACCGAACTGTTTTCTTGTATTCACAATCTCGAGCACACTCGACTGTATTTTTCTTACTTGTTTACTTTGAATTGATTTTGTTGTTATATTAATCGACTTTGCTTACGTCTTAAAGTGTTGTCTTTAAATTGTAAATATCGAACTTTTTTCATTGCATTACTTAAGTAATTCAGCAATTTAGCGAATTCTTTGATGCTGTCGCCATTAACAGACGGTGCGTTGCAAACAATTAAATGATGCTAAAACTTTCGCTAACTGCGCGACAATTTGCTAGTTGATTCCCCGAACTTACTTCCTGAACCAGAGGCACGCCACCTGTGCCTTGGTTCCTCGCTGGCAATTTATGTATCTAATACTTGGGCCTAAGGAGACAGAGCATTACTTTCAATTCGCATGTAAGACCGCAGTCCAAGACGAGGACAAAGACGTAGCAGGTTCTTTTTTGGTTAACAAGACAAATGCAATTTTAACAGCGAGACAAGGACAACAACGGTCGTGTAAGCCCATTGATTAATTTGAAATTTATGAAGCGCTCGTTTGCTTTTTTGCTCACTCTCTCCCTCTTTTTCTCTGGAGGAGTCGTTGTTGTCGCAGTTCCACGGCTCATATACATTTTAATTAAACGTCTCGCACCGGAACCGCAATAGCACAACTGATGCTGGAGAGTGTGTGGGGAGGGGGGGAGAGCAACTAAGATGCATACTTGACAATTTCATGTTAATCCCGGTCACGGAGTCAGAAACCCGCTTCCATTTCGGCCGTGTCCCATAATCGTAAACATCGAGCGTGCGCAAAACTGGCATAAATATCATTTGAATAACGAGAGACGGAAGGGGAGAGGGCAATGTTCACGGAGCGGGGGGTGACGGGGAAACAATGCTGCTGGGCACCGTTTGGCCGGATGTTACATTTCCGCATTGCGAACAAGTAACAGAGCTTCACTCGAATTTTGTGCTCGCCCTCAAGATACTGGCCAACTGCCACATTTTGGGAATAGAATTAAAATTCTGGGTATTCAGAAGAACATACGAAATTCTACCATTCAAACACAGTTTTATCATCTGAGTAGAACTCTTTTGTGTGTCACTAAAAATCGAATCTAATCTTTAATAGGCGCATAGACCGTTAAACATCCGAATTTAATCCATGCAGCTAAAGTAGAAGCCCAAAAATTTGAATTCACTGAAACTCGCATCTTTCATAAACTTAGAATTGAAAGTTCGATACTTATTGTGAGTGAATCTTTATCATTTTTTGTCTTTACAGCTGCAAACATAAGAATTGAAAACCTTCCACAAATTTTTCTACTAGTAATAATATTTCGACTAATAAAAGGCTATACAAAACTTTCAGTGTAACTTTTATTTCAGTTAGGGAGACATAAATTATATATCAAATATTTATATTTATTTATTTTTCACTATAGAACGATCAAGAAAGATAAAAAAAATATAATTAATAATTAATACAGGTTTCATTTAATTATAAGGTAAATTTTATGCATGTATTATTTTAAACAAGAATACTTCCAAATATTATTATGAATTTCGCATACGCATTTAAAAAAAAAACGTGTAAATGATATGAACTAACTAACTAAAACAATAAAAGAAAATAATAATAATTGCTCAATTAACTTGAATTTTTTATTTGAGAGTAGATTTGATTTTAGAATTTATCAATAAATATGTGAAATCTATAAAAAATAAAATTTTAATGGCATTTTAAGAAGTACCTTTTGATTTTTGTATTTGCCAGTAAGTTGGTCGACTCTTTTAACATGCGACGGCCGGGTATACAAAAATCGCCAGCTCTGGACCAGGTTTGGAACATTTGAAGTTGCGACTAGGCAACACATTCGAACATGCGACTTAATTACGCGTGCCAAGCCGAGCGGCTTTTGTTATTATCATTCAGTCAGAGACGGTTTCTCCATTTCTCCGTACCTCTCCTCTCCGCACTCCCCGCCCTCCTATGGCTTGCCACACATACACTATACCTCAGCCTGTGTCCTTCCCCTTCCGCTCAGCTGGGTCGATGATAATGTTTTGGACGAGGCATTGGCTGCGCTTAATGAATTTATTTGTTACGCATGGCGTAGTTTGAATTGGCGTCCACACACACACACACACACACACACACACACACACACACACACACACACATACATACACACACACAAGGGCACACAGGGAAACAGCATCAGCAGCGACTCCTTCATTGTCTTGCATGGCCTTAATGAAATCCATTATTACGAAAGCCATTTTCATTCCTTTCACACACACACACTGACACAGGCACACAAAGTAAATACACTTATTACGCAAAAGTGTTGTGGAGTGGCGGAGGCATAAAACACAGCAGGAGCTGCAATATTACGACTCAACGCTCGACTCGACTTCAGCCGAGGGTTAGCTCTGAAATTATTCTGTATTCCATTGCGTTAATGATATCCGCTCTGCTCTAAAGCGGTGTCAATTGTTCGCATTTTACAGATGCAAATAGCACGCCCTTTGACAGCACAATGCTATCAATTGTTCCCGAATGATCTGCCGATGATTCGCACGCAACCCGCATAAGGCGCAGCTTGATGTTATCCCAATGTGCAATCAATCGGAAAAGTGCAGAATTCAATTACTTATTAATGCGAAATCACAGAAAGTAATCAAAAAGATTTACACATTTAATTAATATGATCCTATAACAATTATATAAGGTATATAAAATACCACATATAGCCTTTAGTATAATTTAGTGTTTTTGGTAAGTTTCAAGAATTGATTAATGCAAAATCACTGAAAGTAAACTAGAAAGTTGTCTTATTTCATTAATATTATCTCATTACAATTATTCAAGTTACCCAAAAATATACCAAAGACGGTATATATATTAAGATATTATTTGATATATTAGTATATACGAGTATAAGAATTGATTAATGCAAAATCACTGAAAGTAAACTAGAAAGTTTTCTTATTTCATTAATATAATCTTATAACAATTATTCAAGGTAACCAGAAATACATCAAATTAAAGGTATTATTTGGTATATTTTAAGAATGGATTAATACAAAATAAGTGAAATAAAACAAGAAAGTTTTCACCTTTCGAGGATTCAGGTTAACCAAAAATATACTTGAATGTTTTTTGTATATTTTCATATTTCATTAAAATTGTATTATAACAATAATTCAAATTAACCAAAAATATACCATACATAGAATTTGGTATCTTTCAGTATTTTTGGTATATTAATTTGGTATATTTAAATAATAATACTGCCTTCATTTGCTTTTATTAAAAATAAGTGGCTTCTATCTCACAGTCGAACTCTCTAGACTGTAAGCTTTCTTCAGCTCAGAGAAGCTGGGTCCAGTGATTTGAGATATTCAAAAAAAAATTGGTGCCCATTGCTTTAAATCGTTTGCCCATGTTTGCCCAGGAAAAATTTTTTTTTGCCCACCCTTAGTTTCGAAATTATGAAAAAATTTTTTTTTTCGAAAATTCAAAAATTTTTTTTTTCAAAATTTTTTTGCGGAAATCGCTTTAAAATCGTTTGCCCATGTTTGCCCATCTTTTAGTTTTTCGAAAAAATTTTTCGTTTTCGAAATTTTGAATTTTGAAAAATTTTGACATTTTTTCGGCATGAATGTCTCAAACTCGATCGCCCACACCTCGAAATTATGAAAACTAAAGCTCTACAACGGTAGCCTCAAGTGTTTTCAAGTCTGCCCATATCTCAGAATTTCAAAATTTTGAAAAATTTGAAGGTTTTCAACTTTTTTGATTGCCCATACAAATTCATCGTTTGCCCAACTTTCAAAGTCTCAAATTTTTGCCAAATTTCAAAATTTTTCAATTTTTTTTTACTTTTTCAGAGTGCCCATTCGCTATTTTCGTTTGCCCACCCTTTAGAATTTCAAAATTTTGCTTTATTTAAAAAATTTTCATACTTTTTTGATTTTGGCCTATGGTCCATACAAATTCATCGTTTGCCCAATTTTCAAAGTCTCAAATTTTTGCCAAATTTCAAAATTTTTCAAATTTTTTTTACTTTTTCAGACTGCCCATTTGCTATTTTCGTTTGCCCACCCTTTAGAATTTTAAAATTTTTCCGAATTCCAAAAATTTTCATACTTTTTTGATTTTGGCCTATGGTCCATACAAATTCATCGTTTGCCCAATTTTCAAAGTCTCAAATTTTTGCCAAATTTCAAAATTTTTCAAATTTTTTTTACTTTTTCAGACTGCCCATTTGCTATTTTCGTTTGCCCACCCTTTAGAATTTTAAAATTTTTCCGAATTCCAAAAATTTTCATACTTTTTTGATTTCAGCCTATGGCCCATACAAATTCATCGTTTGCCCAATTTTCAAAGTCTCAAATTTTTGCCAAATTTCAAAATTTTTCAAATTTTTTTTACTTTTTCAGACTGCCCATTTGCTATTTTCGTTTGCCCACCCTTTAGAATTTTTAAATTTTTCCGAATTCCAAAAATTTTCATACTTTTTTGATTTCAGCCTATGGCCCATACAAATTCATCGTTTGCCCAATTTTCAAAGTCTCAAATTTTTGCCAAATTTCAAAATTTTTCAAATTTTTTTTACTTTTTCAGACTGCCCATTCGCTATTTTCGTTTGCCCACCCTTTAGAATTTCAAAATTTTGCTTTATTTAAAAAATTTTCATACTTTTTTCATTTCAGCCTATGGCCCATACAAATTCATCGTTTACCCAAGTTTCAAAGTCTCAAATTTTTGCCAAATTTCAAAATTTTTCAAATTTTTTTGATTTTTTCAGACTGCCCATTCGCTATTTTCGTTTGCCCACCCTTTAGAATTTCAAAATTTTGCTTTATTTAAAAAATTTTCATACTTTTTTGATTTTAGCCTATGGTCCATACAAATTCATCGTTTGCCCAATTTTTTAAATAAAGCAAAATTTTGAAATTCTAAAGGGTGGGCAAACGAAAATAGCGAATGGGCACTCTGAAAAAGTAAAAAAAATTTGAAAAATTTTGAAATTTGGCAAAAATTTGAGACTTTGAAAGTTGGGCAAACGATGAATTTGTATGGGCAATCAAAAAAGTTGAAAACCTTCAAATTTTTCAAAATTTTGAAATTCTGAGATATGGGCAGACTTGAAAACACTTGAGGCTACCGTTGTAGAGCTTTAGTTTTCATAATTTCGAGGTGTGGGCGATCGAGTTTGAGACATTCATGCCGAAAAAATGTCAAAATTTTTCAAAATTCAAAATTTCGAAAACGAAAAATTTTTTCGAAAAACTAAAAGATGGGCAAACATGGGCAAACGATTTTAAAGCGATTTCCGCAAAAAAATTTTGAAAAAAAATTTTTGAATTTTCGAAAAAAAAAAATTTTTCATAATTTCGAAACTAAGGGTGGGCAAAAAAAAATTTTTCCTGGGCAAACATGGGCAAACGATTTAAAGCAATGGGCACCAATTTTTTTTTGAATATCTCAAGTCACTGGACTCAGCTTCTCTGAGCTGCTTTCTTCGACTCTTATTATTTATTGGTTTCCAATGTTCTTTTAAACAACAAATTCAGCAACGCCAAGAAAAGATATACTATAAGATCTCAAATATTTTGAAAACAATTGAAACAGAAAGCACATTACAGCAGATTAAGGTTCACTTTGGTCTATTGGTTTCAGCAGAGACAACTTTTAGCTTGTATTTTGGACTACTCCAATTCTTTATGGAGCGCTTCAAAAGTGTTATATCAGACTTTTTGTCGCATTGCTTGTGATTGCGTCTTCCCAATTGGAAATAGTTGTATGCGAAATTATTTCGCAAGACGCTGTCCAAGATGAAGGGAAATCCGCCCTGTACTTCATTCATTTAGTTTACTCATCAAAGTTTCAATTTACTTGTAGAACTCTACACTCGATGTTTACTTTGCTGTTTCAGTACTTAAAGCAATCTTTCGACTAGGGAATTGAAGCAGGGGCGCGATGAGATGAGATTCAGGAACCGCAAGTTGGTGAGGGCGCAACTTTTTCATTACCCATGATGGCGCATCCTTCCTTCCTATTCACTGGCACAACTCTATCATTAAAACTTAAATGACCTTCCTGTCGACAGAATGGAACGAGCAGGCGATGACTTTTACGATGCTGTTGCTGTTGCTTTTTGGGCTGCCCTCAAAGTTTGACTGCTGATATCACAGTCAAAGCATTGAAGGCATTCAGGCATTCACTCATCCACTCATTCATTCATTCATTCACTCACTCATTCGTGCAGTGCGTCATTCAATCTCGCACCCTCTTGTGCAATCGCAAACTCCCGTCGTGTCAGCTGCTCATGACATTCTATTACCGGCCAACGAGGCTTGTATCTGTATCTGTAACTGTATCTATATCTTGTATCTTGATGCGCAATAAATGCTTTCTATTTAATGAGCTCACTCGCGCTTCCTTTGCAACCTCCTTGAGCCTCAGCCTCCGTTTTGACCAACGAAATTTACATGAACCCAGTTGATATTACAGATACTATTTATGGGTTAACCAAAAAGCGCCTGGCGTGGCGCTTCTTAATTGCCAAAGCTGAATCTATCGAGTCGACCAGTACTCAACATATGTCTGACCTAATGGAGGGTTGTCGGTTTCCTACGCGACTCATTTATCATGTGTCAAAATGTTTAACTAAATGGCACTTTGCCGAAAAAGTTGTTTGGGGATAAAGTCCGTTTTTGGCCTGCTTTGGATGTCTTTCGATGTGTTTGCTAAGTAGTTACTTTTAATAGTTATCCTGCTGCTGCTGCCGCTGTCCAACATAAATAACTCGTCTCCTCCTTGTCCAGTTCTGTCTGCCCAAGTGCTAACAATCTTTGAGATACTTTTACGGTACGCCCGTTTTGGGCAACGTGATGAATGAGCCGCCTGGAAGCCTCGAACGTAATTATATGCATGCCTCTGCTCTTAACACATGTAGATGACCGCAAAATATCTTAATCGGGGGCATACTTCAACTTAATTCAGCCCTTGCGTGTGAGTTTGTGCGATTGCTTTGGGTTACTGATAATCCAAGTTTATCGCATGCAGAACTTGCAAGCGGCACTTAAGCAAAAGGGTCAAATTGTTGTGAATTTATTGCTAAGAAAGAAGATTTAATTACTGGTGTAAGCTACACTTAAAAGGCTTAAAGCATTGTTAGAAAGTGTTCACTTATTGGCCGATGAATGATGTCTCAATCAGAAAGAATGGAATTGTAGAAATAACTTAAACATTGTCTCTTATGTTTGATTCTTTTTTATGAATGAATCGAGATGAATTGTGATACTCTTTGCATATGAATTCTCAGCTTTCGAAGACGAAGTGAGAGACAAAATAAAATATATAAAGTGACGGCCAAAAGAGAATAATAATGTGTGAGAATAATAATGTCTAAAATAAAGACGGAATCTCTACTCATCAGCAGTTACTGATAATGATAATTTTGTTAATAATTCCGTTCATCTCTAATAATACAGTATAATTCCACACTGCAGTCTTTTACTTGTGCAATGTTGATGCTTCTCGTTCAATAATCAGAATTAGAATATATAAACCATGCACATGTCGTCGCCGCTTCTAATTTCATTATCAAAAATCGTCAATCAGAGAGGCGATAGAAAGTCGGAATTGCCTCGACATTGACACTATTTGCCATCGCCTTCTCTCCCGCTACGAACTTTTGAGCTGAACCCACATCCGTTGATCACGTGTTAATCTCAAAATCAAACAGCACTCAGAAAAATAATCTCCGTCGATTTAAATTAGATTTTTAGTTTCAAATTCATTGTTTTCGCAAGCAGTCGAAATATTCAAAATGTGTACAATAAAAAACAACTCAGTTTTTCCCTTAATAATACTTCAATTATTCTTGGTAACCACAGCTGCCTTTGAAGAGGTGAGAACATTTACCTAAACCAGTGCACAAGAATGTTTAAATTTTCTTCTTATCAGACGTGCGAATCCGACCGAGAAATGGAAAAAAAGTGCCGGATTCATAATTATAAAACCGTGAAACCTTTGCTTGATTATTTTAGACAGGTTAGAAATGAGTTAGAAGACAAAGAAATTAAGGAAAATAAGTTAAATGAATTAAATTCGGATCTTATGGAAAAGTATCATGAAATTGTGAAAATTCATGAAAAATTCATGAAGGACGCAGTTCTATTAGATGAATATAAAAACAAAGTAATTAAAGGGGAAAACGAATTGCAATCGTGTCAAAGTAAAGTTGATAAATTCGAATATGAGATTAATTCACAACAAAATAATATTGTGAAATTAAAAGGAGAATTAGCTGATAAATCCACCAACTTAGAAAATTGCGAACTTCAATTAAAATCTTTCAATTCAAGCTTAATTGAAAAAGATGAAAATATTAAGAGATTTAGTGAGAATATTCAAAATAATACTGAATATCAGAAAACACTTGAGTTGAAATCAGAAAAGAGTAAAACTAAATTAATAAAGCAAGATAATGATATTCAGTTATGCCAATCTGAAATTTGTACATTAAATCAGACATCAGAGAATATTAGAGAACAGCAGAAAAGAATTGAATTGCAACTAAAAGATAGTCAAACTAAGCTAATAGATAAAGTGAAAGAAAATCATTTATGTCGAGCTGAGGTTGATACATTGAATAAGACTTTACTCAATAATCTTATCCCATCAAGTTGCTCTCCTTTTGGAGATTATCCTGGTGTTCATGAAATAAGAGTTTCTGGAGTTGGTTTCTTCGATGTTTTATGCGATAGTCAGTTAGCTGGACCTGGATGGATTGTAATACAACAACGAGTTGGTGGAAATGAGAGTTTTGATAGGGATTGGGTAAGGTATCGCAAAGGTTTCGGTTCTTATAGGAGCGATTTCTTCCTCGGATTAGAGAAAATACATCGTATCACGAGCTTGCAGCGTCACGAACTTTACATACATTTGGTTGCTCTGAATGGAAGTATCTACAACGCTCGTTATGATGACTTCAAAATATCTGACGAAGACAGTGGATATAAACTGAGTTTGGGTAAATTCAGTGGAACTATTAATGAGGATGCGATGAGAACCGCTGAAAACATGAAATTCACAACATTCGATCGCGACAACGACACATTTAGTGATGGTAATTGCGCAGTTCAATACAATAGTGGCTGGTGGCACAGGAATTGTTATAATTGGTAAATATAGCAAACTGTTATTTTTGATGAAATACACATAATTATTGATTTTTGTTTTTCTTATGCAGTAATTTAAATGCACTCTACGGGTCAAACCTAAATTGGTACAAACGAAATCTATTGAAAGAAACAAAGATGCTAATTCGCCCAAAAAAAGCGATGAAGAAGTGAGCAACTGAAGAGCTGAAATTCCAATATTTGGCTCAATTATGTAATAATTTATATAAAATTAGTTCATTAAGAAATTGCGTTCTGAATAAAAAAAAAACTATCGACTATTTAAGCAGTGATTTATTTTTAAAGTTGAAATGGAACAGTTTTTATTGAATTTTATGTTCTCTAGATGGTTTCAATAGAGCTGCAAATACCTAAAAGTAAGTAAAATATGATTATCATGTTAATATTCTTTCAATCTAACCTTGAATATTAAAATAATATAATAAATGATCTGCACAAATTAATTACTTATCTAAACAATCAATAAACAGATTAAATTAATAAACCCTTTCATTAAATTGAGATGATCAGACAATACTTTCTCTTCTGTTGACGCGATGAGAAAGTCTATCTCTTATCATTATTGCAACATTCGATTGCTCTTATATTAACACAGCTTAAATTTTAAGAGCAGATTTATTTGTAAATTTAAATGCATTTTTCAGTTCTATATTCATCTTGCTTGAAAGAATCGCAATGGGCAAAATAATATTAAATGCAGTTTTGTTACTAATGGTACATAAAATATTTGTTGTTGTCACAGCCCCTGAAAAATAGCTGAGAACAATTACATAACGTAGTGTAAAAGTGTATCAATATACTTCTTATCAGACGTATGAATCCGATCGAATTTGGAAGAAGAATCAAAATACTGAAAAGGGAAAAATAAGTTGAATAATTAGGGTATGAGATTAATTCACAAAAGCAAATTGTTGACAAATTAACACCAATTTCCAAACTTTATAACAATTTTTAAGAGGAAGTAGCAGATAAATCTAGCAGCTTTGAATCTTCTAAAGTTGAATTAAAACAACTTAATTCAAGTCTATTTGAAAAGGATGAAAGTATCAAGAGACTTAATGCAAATGTCGAAAAGATTACAGAGGAACAACAAACAATTAAGTTGTAATTTAATGAAAGTCAATATATGTTAATAAAGAAACATAAAAACAATCATCTATGGTATGTCGAGCTGAAATTTATACATTGAATAAAACTTTAGTAAATACTCTTATCGCATCAAGTTGCTCTCCTTTTGGAGAGTATCTGGGTTTTCATGAAATTTAAGTTTCTGGAGTTTGTTTATCTTAGCTAGACCTGAATAGATTGTAATGCAACAGCGAGTTGATGGAAATGAGAGTTTCAATAGGAATTGGGCAACGTATCATAAAGGTTGCAGTGTTTCGAACTTTGGTTGCATTTGGTTGGTTGGATGACAAGATCTTCTTTGCCCGTTATGACGACTTCGAAATATCTGATGAAGGCAATGGACTTAAAAAACTAAGCTGCAAATGCGTCGCAAAGAAGCGATGAACAAATGAACAACGGAAGGTATTTGACTTCGAATATGATATCTTAATAATTATAATATTCAAATGTTTAAAGTAGAAATTTATCCAATTTATTGTCGTAAGTTGCACATCTTGAAATGCTTTCAAGCTATAAATTATATATCTACTGCTGTACTTTACCATTTTAAAGTAATTGCTTTTGTAAATTTTATATCAATTTCCCAGAATAGATTTCTAGTCATCCTGAATATATTCTTTCAATGAAACCATTGAAGTTATTTACTAAATGATCTCTTTGCGGTGAACATACTGGTGTTCATAAAATCAAAATTTTACGGTTTTTAGTTTCTTCGATGATTTATTGGATTGGGCAATGTATTACTAAGAATTCAGTTCCCCGGATAACGATTTCTGGCTTAGATTGGATAAAATCTATGGACTGACGAAATGATACGTCATATGGTATTCTCAGAAGATTCAACAAAATACATTCTTTACGAAAAATCCATTGATATCCGATTAATACAATGGTTATGTATTGACCTTTGCTTAAACATCGATCGCGACAATTATTTTTCTTCCGATAATTGCACTTCTGATGGCAGTTCAGCATATGTATGTACATATATAGTAAATTATTTATTTTTACATTGTCCTTAAAAGTAAATTCAATGAAAGATTCTGGCCACGATGGGTAATTTACCACCTTAATAAAGCTAAGATACTTATTCGTCCGAACCTATACAATATAAAAATAATTGATTTCTAAATTTTATTTTGTATTTTAAGTATAAATAAAATATTTTCTTAATAATTATTCCAACATATTTATTTAAATTTTACAATCATTTTTAAAATAGCTTATTAAATGTGGTGAGTTGGTATTAAATGCGGTACTTCGATACATTTCTAATTGCAGTAATGTTGGAGACCCGTTCATGTCTGTTAAAGACATATTTTTATTAAAATAGAAAATGTTCGAGATCACTTAGCTGATCTACCCATCGGAATACACCTCTCCCGATCGCTAAAATTAGCAGAATTATAGATAGAATTGGTGCTCAACAGCGGTTGCTAAACTGCAGGGAGAGATCAGCGGAGAGAGCCAGCAAGTGTTTTTAGCTGCTCGTCACAAGTCTGACGTCATGAAGGCGGCTCTTTTCCTTATCAACTCAGCGAATATGTACAGCAGCGAAATTAAAAATTGCAACACTTTTGAAAATTCTAAATATTTCTATAAAATATGGATTAATAAGAAAACCCAACTTAACTTTAATTACATAAAAGAAAAATGTAAATAATAAAAACAATATATATTACATAAGCAAACATAACAAAAAAAAAAATTATAATTAGTTATATTTTCAGTTTCAGAACTGTGTTTAGCGTCAGAAGAAACCGAAGTCAAAGCTCTTTTTCCTTCTATCTATTCACCGTGATTTATAATATGAATAACTAAGAAACAATTTACGCAGTAGTAATAGTAGTTAACATAATTGAATTTTGTTTTATTTGTACATATTTACATCTTATAACTTTTATAAGAACGATACTCATATATACTCAGAGAGATACAGTGGATCACAGCTTATTTCAACCACCACCAACCGACAACTTTGAATCAGTATACTGGCCAAACTAAAAGAGGTATTAACTTTATTTAAACGCAGGATTGTAGTTTAATGTCTTCACATAAAAGATATTTTTTCATTTATCCTCTAATTTTTTGTTTACTATATAAAATTATTAAAAAACAAAAAAATGCAAAAAAAAAGTACCACTGCTTATTTCAACCAGCTGAAAATAACTAAATATAAATATGTTAAACTGTGTATTTAGAATTTCGTATGACCTCCTTCTTGGTTCCTCCTTCCTCCTCCTTCTTGGCTCCTTCCAGACAGTTTGGAATAGATTCCACCAATTTTTTTGTGATATAGGGGCTAATTTTTTCCCATTCTTCCACTAAAGCCGTTTCAAGGTTAGATTTGTTGGAAATTGGCCTTTTTCCGATGTTCTGGTCCAAAATGGCCCAAAAATTTTTTACAACATTTATGTCAGGTTACTGAGCTGATGGTTTCATGACATGACGACAGTTGCACATTAGCCAATCTTGCCCAATTCCTGCCTTAAGACTAGGGTCATTGTCTTGGTAGAAGCGGAAATCATCCTTAATGCCCAGTTTATCTGCACTTTGGATCAAATTGACATTCAGTACCTCTAGGTATTGAGTCTAGTCAATGGTCGCGTCAATAAAATTGAGTTTTCCGACTACGGCTGTGGACATACAGGCCCAAACCACGACGCTACCACCGTAATGCGTGACTGTAGGCTTTAAATTTATGTTTTGAAGCCCGGAATTTGGATTCTGACCGACATATGGAGCTCCAACCAAGCCAAAAATGTTGATTTTGGACTCGTCCACAAATATGATTAAGTTCCAAAAGTTTTTATCCTTTCCCACATGCTCCTTGACAAATTTCAAAGGAGCCTTTTGATTCGCGCGCTTTATAAACGGTTTATTGCGCCTTATACTGTCATTAAAGTTACTTTCCCGCAGTACTCTCGAATTGATTCTGGGTGGCACGCCTTACTCAATTCCTCCTCTATATCACTGGCCAATTTTGGTGGCGAAAATTTTGGATTTTCCCGATTTTCCGGACAATATAACACGCGTCGGTCTCATTAAAAAATGCATTGGGTACATTTTTGCCCTTCTCATGCACTATACTTCCCGAAAAAAACAATGAAATGATTATTTGCACAGTCGAAACACTCAGATGCAGCAATTCATAAATTTTTGGACGGGAAACTCCATTCTTTAAAGGAGCTATGACGTCATTTTCCTTCTCAATTGTGGTTCACGGACCCATTTTGTAAAATACGCGTGTATTTCGAGATCTAAAGCTTAAAATGTCGAAAATCTAACTTCTATGTATTGAAAATACTATATACAAAGCAATAAATCCATAAAGACCAGTTATTTTCCTAGGAAACTGATCTTCGCACAGCTGCAAAGTTGCTGGTTGAAATAAGCTGTGGTACTTTTTTTTTGCATTTTTTTGTTTTTCAATAATTTTATATACTAAACAAAAAATTAGAGGATAAATGAAAAAATATCTTGTATTTTAAAACATTAAACTATAATCCTGCGTTTAAATAAAGTTAATACCTCTTTTAGTTTGGCCAGTATACTGATTCAAAGTTGTCGGTTGGTGGTGGTTGAAATAAGCTGTGATCCACTGTAATTAAAGAGGCAACATTCAGCATAACCTTAGAATAAAATTTATATAATCAATAAATATCAATAATAATTAATATGAAAGTAAACAAAAGTTAAACAGAAAAGGATTATGTATACGAGTAACAAAAGAAATTGCCATTAGTCAAGCGGAAGCAGTTGCTACTTCGTTAAAACGGAAGACGATGCTAGTTGTGGTGGTGTATAAGAGAAGCAGTTGCTTCTAAACTCAGACAGTTGGACGCTTGGAGGCGAGTGCAAGCGAGTACGCGATAGTCAAGTGCCAAAACAAGCGCTGGCTGATCGTGTCTATCCCACGGACGCATGTTCATCTGCATGTGCAAAGAACAAATCTCAACAACAACAACTATATTGTTGAAGCAAAGGAGAAAGAGTGCGATAGCGATCTACATTGTACTCACATATTGTGTGAAACCTTTTGCGACTGTGCTTGCATCTGATGAGCAAATTATATTTATTAAATTAACGTTAATAAAATGCATTTACACATTAAATTGGAGCGCTTATGTATATATTTCCATAAGTATTTTTAGTTTATTGGAATAAAATGAACCTTATTTGCAGTCGCTAAGCCTTGAAAATGTCTTGAGATCTCTTAGTAGTTTTGAGCTAAGCAGCAGAGCTTTTAACTAATCTACGTTGTATTAAAATTATTGCGTTTAAAAAACCCTAAATTATATAACAAAAATTAACTTTTCAAATATTTTTCACATGAATCGTTAGTTATATGACAAATAAAAAGTGGTAGAAATAATTACCGATAGGTTAAAAGGATGCCTGCAGGGAATGTATGTTGCAGGCAGAAGGAAGCATATATATATTCTTGATCAGCGTCGGCAGCCGAGATTATATAGCCATGTCCGTCTGATCGCCTACTGCAAACGTGTCTGTTACATTGGCTAACAATCTGGTATATGATATTTTGTACTCTATCGCAGATTTTCAATCTAGTATTTTATGAATATACCAAATATAGCCCTTTGCATATTTGTATATCTGTGGTATATTTGTAGAATATGGTTTTTGTGTAAATGGGTAGCGGGGATCGCACAGTCGAGCTCTCTCGACTTGTTAATTTTGCAACTAACGTCATATATTGAGACAAAAGCTTATTGAAAAGTTTCTATAAATGTATGTGATAATGCAGAATAACAAATGAACGAATCTGTCAAAATTTAACTGTTGATGACGATTCAGAATATATTTATTTGGACGTTGACGTACTAACGGCAGTACAATCAAGTGGCCAGCAATACCAAGCACGGGCTTGTTGACGCGCGGACAAAACAAAATAAATTTGTGAACAGCATGCATTAAACGAAAACCGCGAATAAATATTAAAAGACGCTGGACAGCTAATTAAATTAGATTAAAAATATATTAGAATAAATGTATAATAAGATAAATAACAATTAAATACTTGATAAATAAGCTAATAATAAGGTTTTAAGCAAAGGAATAGATTTACTAAAGCAAACTACGTAATTGAGATTATTATAGTTCACACACAGAATACGGAAGGGATTATGGCAAGCAAAGTTAGTAGATCTACGTGAAATGAGAAGTGGAAGAAAATTCCTAGAGATCCTGACAGGAACTGCAAAACTAATTTGACTTAACAGCTCCAAAGAGTCTATTTCACCATTAATTAGTATCTGTATAAAAACAGCACCTTGCATAGTTCTGCGGTCAGAAAGAGAAGGAAGGATTAGTAATAAAAGTCTACTGCGATATGGTGGTAATCTAATATTAGGATTCCAATTTAAACTACGAAGAGAAAATAATAAGAATTGTTTCTGCACCGATTCAATCCTATCTTGATAAACCCTATACTGGGGATTTCAGACAAGAGATCCGTACTCAAGGATAGGACGAACCAGTGAGACGTACAAAGTCTTAGTGATGTAGGGATCATTGAACTCTTTCGACCAGCGTTTTATAAATCCCAGAACACCCATGGCCCTATTTACAGCAGATAGAATATGTTTATCGAATTTTAGTTTTGTATCAAGCAGAACCCCTAAGTCATTCACACCTTCAATTCGCTCAAGAGGCGTATCATATAACATATAGTTATTTAACTGGGAAGAACCCCTACAAAAGGTCATAAGCTTACACTTATTGCAGTTGAGATGTAACATATTTACTCTGCACCAAGATTCTAGACGATTAAGGTCACATTGTAACAGTGAGCTCGCAAGACTATCATTAAATGTCAGGCAAATATATTGAATATATTTTGTGTGCTCGAAAATTTCTTCGTTTGTGCGTAGCGCACATTTAGCCGTCGAAAAATATTTTGTTTAGTTTCAACATAATTGGTGCAGGTCAGCGAATTATGTTTTTGCTGAAGCGTTCTCCCAAAAATAAGCCATTCTGACGATTGTTGCCAAGCTGCTCGGCAGTTTAGAGGCTACGGCCAGCATTGCGATGATAAGCAACTGAGAGGGAAGAGAGAAACACGTGCAGGCATAATGCGTGAAAGACATAGGAGCAATTATATATATGTATTTATTGGACAAATAGTTCGAAATAAATTAAAAAGAACGATCTTGTTGAGATTACTCGACTACAAGATACCCAGACCCCTGAGTTTGAAAGTCTATTTAACCATAATCTTAATTAGCAAAATACTAATAGTATTTAGTAATATGTTTAAAATCGTTTTCAATATGAATTTGCCCCTAAAACTCAGAATTAATCTAAAAAGCAAACATCAATATATTTGATTGGATTTTCTTATCTAATTTTATGTTCTTCATCTAGTCTGAATTCCAAGTTTATTAAGTACAACAGAACAAAAAAGTCAACCATAATAAAGAAAAATACTATTTAAATAAGTTCATGCAAATCGAAAATTGAATAATTTTGTCACACCATCTGCAGCTGAACAGACTTTGAGCTAATATTGATGATGATACCCCACTGTAAAAACATAATGCCCAAAAATCCAATGTCAATGTCATATTGATCTGACATTATGACATACATTTAATGAATTAGCAACATATAGAACGTTCAGTATATACACACTTTCAAATATGTTAAAAGCACATAAAGTGAAAACTCTCTTGCCAGACTAAAAAGACACTTCACCCTGTAGAATAAAGTTAGATAGTAAGAAGTCTTAAGTCCATATTGAGTAATGATTGCAAAGTCAGGTGGTTCCTTCTTCTTAACTGCATTTCTCAATTCAAGATTGCATTGGCACATATTAAATATAAATTTAACTTAGGTACAGTTAAGTGTTTTATTACATTGAGTAAAGTTCATTAATCCCAAACAAAAAGTTTTATATAATATGAATTAAACATATAAACAACGCTTGAGTGTGTCGCCTCATCAATTGCGGAGATAAGCCATAGAATCACTCTCACTGATTGAAAACGGTGACATAGAAGAGAGTCAGAGAGACATATAGAGCGAGAGAGATAGAGAGAGAGAAAGAGAGAGAGAGCTGATCATGATACGTTAGGTCTATGTGACATCATCATTATGTTGGCTCATTGATCTTGACTTCAATATAATATATCTGATGTGTGATACATACGTATATGGGCAAATCCCAGAAACAGTCCACCAGCGACCAATTTTTAAACTTTATATGGAACATTAAAGTAGATATCGAATTTTAAGAATTTAAAGCAAAAATTAAATTTCGATAATTATAAATGCAAAAAATTTTATCAAACCCAATTTTCATTATAATTTTCATAATTTTACTTACATTCGTGCTCTGCGCACACCTTCAAATCTCTATTGCATTCTTCACAATTTTTTGCCTCTGCTTGGGCTCACATACAAATCAAAAGTAAATCACGTTGAAATAATTATTAAGCACATTTATGAATATAATAAATAATGTTTAGTTTAAACAAAAAGATTTTTGCCTTATGTTAATGCCAGCTGAAAAAGTATAGCGTGCTACACGTAGCGTGCGACACAATGGGTTTACGGCTTTGCTAAAAATCTATAAACATTATTAAGACCAAACGATCGGTTTTTGTCTTCTAATATTCTTAACTTTCTTTAGGATATTAACTTTCATAGGGTTTATTTTACAGAATGCGCTAAAAATTGTGTTTGAAATGAAAATTTTGAAACTAACTTCCACTTTGTGTAGCGTGCGACACGTCACAATTTTATTAATTATTTTCAAAACAGTGAATCCAGTGAAATTGAATCTTATACCCTCCGAAAGTACTCTCAATTCACTTTAAACACTTAACAAAAGTTTACGGTAAATCTTTAAAAAACCCCCCAAAAAATTTATTTTCATTAGCTAAAATCGTGCGAATGTAGCGTGCGACACGTGGGATTTGATTTGCCCATATTTAATACATTGAAATTTTACACTTCACAAATTTCTAATTTTAAATATAATCAAAATTCTAAGAAATCACTCAAAAGAATCCAACCATTAGCAAGAATCTTCTATTAGACATGCGTCTTCCGCTAAGAACTTTTGGGCTGAACGCTCATCCGTTGATCACGTGTTAATCCCAAATTCATACAGCACTCAGCACTATTCTTCGTCGATTTAAATTAAACTTTTAGTTTCAAATTTATCTTTTCCGCGAGCAGTCGAAATATTCAAAATGTGCAAAATAAAAATCAAAACAGTTATTTTCTTAACAGTACTTGAAATATTCTTGTTGGCCACATCTGCCTTCAAAGAGGTGAGAACAATTACTTAAAGCAGTGTAGTACAGTGAGTGCTAAGAATGTTTACCTGTTGTTTCTTCTTATCAGACGAATGAATCCGACGGACAAATGGCAGAAAAATGCTGCAGTCAGACCTATGAAACCGTGAAACCTATGCTAGATTTTTTTAGACAGGTTAGAAATGACTTAGAAGACAGAGAAATTAAGGCAAATATGTTAAATGAATTAAATTCCGATCTTATGGAAAAGTATCATGAAATTGTAAGAATTCATGAAAAATTCATGAAGGAGGCAGCTCTATTAGATGAGTATAAAAACAAAGTACTTAAAGGGGAAAACGATTTGCAATCGTGTCAAAATAAAGTTCATAAATTCGAATCTGAAATTAATTCAAAACAAAATATTATTGTGAAATTAAAAGGAGAATTAGCTGATAAATCCACCAACTTAGAATATGGCGAACTTGAATTAAAAAATCTTAATTCTATTTTAATTGAAAAATTTGAAAATATAAAGAGATTAAGTGAAAATATCCAAAATATTACAGAACATCAGAAAACACTTGAGTTGAAATTAGAGAAGAGTAAATCTATATTAATAAAGCAAGGAAAAGATATTCAGTTATGTCGTGCAGTAATCAACAAATTGAATACGACACCCGAAAATATCAGAAAACAACAGAAAAAAGTAGAGTTACAATTGGAAGAAAGTCAAACTAAATTAATAATGAAAGATAAAGAAAATCACTTATGTCAATCTGAACTTGATAAGTTAAGTCCCACAACATGCATCCCTTTTGAAGATTCAGATGTTCATCAACTCAATGTTTCTGGCGTAGGTTTCTTCGATGTTTTATGTGATAGTCAGATAGCTGGTCCTGGATGGATTGTAATACAACAACGAGTTGGGGGAAATGAGAGTTTCAATAGGGATTGGGCAACGTATCGCAAAGGTTTCGGTTCTTATAAGAGTGATTTCTTCCTGGGACTCGAGAAAATTCATCGTATCACGAGCTTGCAGCGATTCGAACTTTATATACATTTGGTTGCTGTGAATGGAAGTGTCTTCTACGCTGGTTATGACGACTTCAAAATATCTGATGAAGACAATGGATACGCACTGAGTTTGGGTAAATTCAGCGAAACTATTTTTATAGATTCGATGAGATACGCTGAAAACATGAAATTCTCAACATTCGATCGTGACAACGATTTTGGCAGTGGCAATTGTGCAGTTGAGTTCAAAGGTGGCTGGTGGTACAACTCTTGTCAGCTTTGGTAAGCATTAAAAATTTTACCCTTTTGATGGAATATACTAAATTACTATTTTTTTATGCAGTAACTTCAATCAACCAAAATTGTTTCACCCATTGTTTGACCTGAAAGAAGCTAAGATGCTAATTCGTCCCAAAGAAGCGACGAAGAAGTGATAAACTGAAGTTATAATTTGCTTTTTAATTAATCTACGATTAACTATTTAAAGTATCGATTTTTTTAATTAAACTCTCATCAAATAGATTCATCTGCCGCTGGTATAAAAAACATATAAATAAAGTAAATTTAAAAAACTTTTGTAGGTTAATTTGTAATCGAGCAATCTCGGCTAATAGGTTCATGATGATTAGTAAAAATAAAATACAATTTTTAAATATATAATATTTCATATAGCCTGCAAAATCTGCATCATCTGCACCATTGCGACGGTAAGGAATAGAATCACTCTCACGGACAAAAAAGATATAGACAGAGAGAGGCAGAGAGAGAGAGTAGTAAGGGTGTATGGTAAGTCCATGTTACATCATTAGATTTCTTGGTCCATTGATGCTGCCTTTGATATAATGTCAATGTGATGTAAGTTCTGTTTAGTTCTCCTCTCGAATAATACAGGCAAATAATACAGGAAGTGAGGTACTAAGTGAATAATACAGGATAGAGGCAATCAGCTATTTCGAGATGAAAGATAGATTTCTAATCATCCTGAATAAATTCTTTCAATGAAGCCTTTGAAGATACCTCTAAATTAGAGAGAGAGAAATAAGCATTTGCAAAGATGGAGACTATGTTCATCAGCAGAGAAAAGAGTACTGATCACTGATTCGTTTAGAGTGATCATTGAGTGTTTAAATACTTTTTGATAATCCATCGAATTGAGAGATATTCAGATTGACGGAGTCTCATCAAGGTCGTGTATCTAATAATACTATTTAATGTTTTATTATACTATTATAGTTTTATTTATTTATATAAATGTTAGCTATAATTAAAATTAAAACTAACGCTATTGTTAAAGCAATGGCAGCGAAGGCCTTCAGCTTATTATAGATAATTATTATTATTATTATTATTAGTATTATTATTTTCTCGTTAATAGATATCTCAATTCAACCAACAAATCAAACAAGAGTGCGGCTCTTGTACTTATAAAATTGTGCAAGCAATGCTCGACTATTTTCAACAAATAAAAAATGAGTTAGAACAAAGCAAATTAAGGGAAAAACAGATCAATGCATTAAATTCTAGGAAAGTAGTATAATGAAACTTTAAAATTTCATAAAGAAGTCATGAAAAAGGTAACAAGGAAAATGCTCTGGACCTGTGTCAAGTTAAAGTTATTAAATTAGAATCTAAGATTGAGTCGCAAACAAAAGATATTGACAGTTTAAAGATAATATATGTAATAGATAAATCCAATAATTTCATCGACTATGAGGTTCAATTAAAGAAACTAAATTCATCACATAAAATTATATCGAGATAAACAAAGATAAATATTGGTGCAATTAGAGAAGTCTCAAATGAAGATAATACAAAAAGATAATGTTACTAAGTTATGTTCAGTAGAATTTGATAAGACATTCAATGAGTCGGCTCTCATGAATATTTCATCAAGTTGCTCTACTTTCGGAGAACATACTGGTGTTCATAAGATCAAAAAGTGCAGACTTGGTTTCTTCGATGATTTATCCGATAGTCAGTGAGTTGGTGGAAATGAGAATTTCAATAGGGATTGGGCAATGTATTGCTAAGAATTCGGTTCCCCGGATAGCGATTTCTGTCTTGGATTGGATAAAAATTTATCTCGAGCTTTACATTCATATGGTATTATCAGATAACTCAACAAAGTTTATTCGTTACGAAGAATACGATGATATCCGATGAATGCAATGCTTACGTATTGAGCTTTGCTTAAACATCGATCGCGACAATGACTTTTCTTCAGATAATAGCAGTTCAGCATATGTACATATATAATAAATTATTTATTTTTACATTGTCTTTAAGAGTAACTTCAATGAAAGATTCCGGCCACGACCTCAATAAAGCTACTTATTATACTTAAAGCTACTTATAATAAAGACGCTTATTCGTCCAAAACTATAGTCGAACCAAAATTGATTTTTAAATTTTGTTTTGTGTTTTGTGTGTATTTATGTTCCTAATTATTTGTTATTTAAAGTATAAAATCATTATTAAAATAACTTATTATATGTGATGAGTTGGTATTAAACGCGTTCGATAAATTTTTAATTGCAGTAAAGTAGGAGACCTGTTCACGTTTGTTAAAGACAATTTGTTATTAAAATAGAAAATGTTCGAGATCACTTAGCTGATCTACCCATCGGAACGCACTGTATATCAGCATCTTCCGCCTCTCCCGATCGCTAGAATTAGCAGAATTATAGATAGAAGCGGTGCTCAACAGCGGTTGCTAAGCTGCAGAGAGAGATCAGCGGGGAGTGCCAGCAAATATTTTTGACTGCTCGTCACAAGTCTGACGTCATGAAGGCCGCTCTTTTCCTTATCAACTAAGCAAATATGTACAGCAGCGAATATAAAAATTGCACCACTTTTGAAAATTCCAAATATTTATATAAAATGTGGATTAATAAGAAACCCCAACTTAACTTTAATTGCATAAAAGAAAAATGTAAATAATAAAAACAATATATATTACATAAACAAACATAATAAAAAAAAAATTATAATTAGTTATATTTTTAGTTTCAGAACTGTATTTAACATCAGAAGAAACCGAAGTACTCATATAGTTTGAATCTCAGAGAGTTCATTAAAGAGGAAACATAAACTAAGAAAAAAATTTATATTATCAATAAATATCAATAATAATTTATATGAAAGAAAACAAAAGTTAAAACAGAAAAGGAGTATGTATATGACAAATAAAAAGTGGTAGAAATAATTACCGATAGGTTAAAAGGGTATTATAATTTTGTGCCTGCAGGGAATGTATATTACAGGCAGAAGGAAGCATCTCTGAACCCATAAAGTATATACATATATTCTCGATCAGCGACGGCAGCCGAAGTGATATAGCCATGTCCGTCTGATCCCCTACTGCAAACGTGTAGAACATGGATTTTGTGAAAATGGGTAGCGGGTATCTCACAGTCGAGCACTTTTGACTTGTTAATTTTGCAACTAAAGTCATACATTAAGACAAAAACTTATGGAAAAGGTTCTATAAATCTATGTATATATGTGATAATGCAGAATAACAAATGAACAAATCTGTCAAAATTTAACAGTGTCGATGACGAGTCAGAATATATATATTCTTCTATCTTCTACATACATATATAAAAGAAAGTCTATAAAGTTGGACCACTTATAAATCAAGAACGGCAGAACAGATTTGAGTGAAAATTGGTAGGGAGGTAGCTTAGAATATATATGTATATAATATATATAGTTGAATATATTTTGTGTGCTCGTAAATGTCTTCGTCTTGCGTAGCGCATATTTCGCCTTCGAAGAATTTAATTTTTTTTACTCAACATTTAAATAATAGGTGCAGGTCAGTAAATTATGATTTTGTTGAAGCGTTCTCCCAAAAAGACGTCATTCTGACAATTGTTGCCAAGCTGCTGGGCAGTTTAGAAGCAAAGACCAGCATTTCGATGATAAGCAACTGAGAGTGAAGAGAGAAACACGTGTAGGCATGATGTGTGAAAGACTTAGGAGCAATTATATATATGTAGTTACTGGACAAATAGTTCAAAATAAATTAAAACAGAACGATTGCTCGACTACAAGATACCCTGAATTTCAAAGTTTATTTAATGAAATTAATTATTTGGTAATAGTAATAGTATTTATCAATATGTTCAAAATTGCTTTCAATATGAATTAATCGGAATTAATTTAACAAGCAAAAATTAATATATTTGCTTGGATTTTGATATCTAATTTTACGTGCTTAAACTATTCTAAATTCCAAATACATTAAAACATCTTGTATGCAACAAAACACAAAATCCAACCATTATAAATTAATACTCTTTAAATAAGTATTGAATTATATTTGGATGCAAGCTCAATTCGAAAATAGAATAATTTTGTCACATTATCTTCAGCTGAACAGACTTTGAGCTTCTTTTAATGATGATACCCCACTTTAAAAACCTCATGCGCAAAAATTCAATGTCAATGTCATATTGATCTGACATTATGACATACATTTAATGAATTAGCAACATATAGAAGGATCGGTACATACATACAAATATGTTAAAAGCACACAATGTGAAAACTCTCTTGTCAGACTTAAAAGACACTTCACCCTCCAAAATAAAGTTTTATAGTCAGGAGTCGAAAGTCCATATTGAGTAATGACTGCAAAGTCAGGTGGTTCCTTCTTGTTAACTGCATTTCCCAATTCAAGATTGCATTTGCACATATTAAATATAAATTTAACTCAGGTACAGTTTAGTGATTTATTACATTGAGTAAAGTTCATTAACCCCAAACAAAAAGTAAATTTGTTGTTGTGTTTTATATAAGATGAATTAAAACATATAAAATAAGCATGAGTGTGTCGTCTCATCAATTCGAACGCATCTGCGTCAGCGTTGCGGAGATAAGCCAGAGAGTCTCACTGATTGAAATAGTGACTTAGAAGAGAGACATAGAGACATATAGAGCGAGAGAGATAGAGAGCGAGAAAGAGAGAGCTGATACGTTAAGTCTATGTGACATCATCATTATGTTGGCCT
This sequence comes from Drosophila albomicans, assembly GCF_009650485.2. Lineage (NCBI taxonomy): Eukaryota > Metazoa > Arthropoda > Insecta > Diptera > Drosophilidae > Drosophila > Drosophila albomicans. The sequence continues at coordinate 14,157,786 of NC_047629.2, read as the reverse complement.
ATTGATCCTGACTTCAATATAATATATGTGGTATGTGATACATACATGATATATAATACATTGCAGTTTTACACTACACAGTTTTCGAATTTTAAGTATAATCAAAATTCGAATAAATAAATTACTCAAAAACTGTCACCACTTCTAGTTTCATTAACAAGAATCGTCTCTCAGACATGCGAACGAAAATCGACATTTTCATTTCTCTCGTCTTGGATTGAGACTTTATTTACTTTCACCATGTACTATCTCTCCCGCTAAGAACTTTTGAGCTGAACCCACATCCGTTGATCACGTGAAAGCTTAAAAACAAAACAGCAACTCGGAGCTGAATTCTTCGATTTAAATTACACTTTTAGTTTCAAATTCATCGTTTTCGCGAGCAGTCGAAATACCCAAAATGTGCAAAATAAAAATCAACTCAGTTCTTTTCTTATTAATACTTCAAATATTCTTGGTGGCAGCAGCTGCCTTCGAAGAGGTGAGAACAATTACATAAAGCAGTGTAGTACAGTGCGTGCTAAGAAAGTTTACATTTTCTTCTTATCAGACATGCGAATTCGACCGAAAAAGGGAAGAGCAATGCCTCAATCAGACCTATAACACTGTAAAACCTTTGCTCCAATATTTTAGACAGGTCAGAAATGAATTAGAAGACAAAGAAATTAAGGAAAATAAGTTAATTGAATTAAATTCGGATCTTATGGAAAAGTATCATGAAATTGTGAGAATTCATGAAAAATTCATGAAGGAGGCAACTCTATTAGATGAGTATAAAAACAAAGTACTTAAAGGGGAAAACGATTTGCAATCGTGTCAAATTAAAGTTGATAAATTAGAATCTGAGATTAATTCAAAACAAAATATTATTGTTAAATTAGAGGGAAAGTTAACAGAAAAATCCACCAACTTAGAAATTTGTCAGGTTCACTTGAAATCTCTCAAATCTAGTTTAATTGAAAAAGATGAAAAAATAAAGAGAATTAGTGAGAATATTCAAAACAATACTGAACATCAGAAAACACTTGAAGTGCAATTAGAGAAGAGTAAAACTAAATTAATAAGTCAAGATAAAGATATTCAGCTACGCCAATCTAAAATTGATACATTAAATCGGACATCAGAAAATATCAGAGAACAACAGAAAAAAATTGAACTGCAACTAAAAGATAGTCAAAATAAGCTAATAGATAAAGTGAAAGAAAATCATTTATGTCGAGCTGAGGTTGAAACATTGAATAAGACTTTACTTAATACTCTTATCCCATCAAGTTGCTCTCCTTTTGGAGATTCAGATGTTCATCCACTCAATGTTTCTGGCGTAGGTTTCTTCGATGTTTTATGCGATAGTCAGGTAGCTGGACCTGGATGGATTGTAATACAACAACGAGTTGGGGGAAATGAGAGTTTCAATAGGGATTGGGCAACGTATCGCAAAGGTTTCGGTTCTTATAAGAGTGATTTCTTCCTTGGACTCGAGAAAATACATCGTATCACGAGCTTGCAGCGATTCGAACTTTATATACATTTGGTTGCTCTGAATGGAAGTGTCTTCAACTCTCGTTGTGATGACTTCAAAATATCTGATGAAGACCATGGATACGCACTGAGTTTGGGCAAATTCGATGAAACTATTATTGGGGATTCGATGAGATACGCTGAAAACATGAAATTCTCAACATTCGATCGTGACAACGATTTTGGCAGTGGCAATTGTGCAGTTGAGTTCAAAGGTGGCTGGTGGTACAACTCTTGTCAGCTTTGGTAAGCATTACAAATTTTCCCTTTTGATGGAATATACTAAATTAGTATTTTTTTATGCAGTAACTTCAATCAACCAAAATTGTTTCACCCGTTGTTTTACCTGAAAGAAGCTAAGATGCTAATTCGCCCCAAAGAAGCGATGAAGAAGTGATAAACTGAAGTTATAATTGGTGCACTATGAATTTTGTTTTTAATTAATCCATGATTAACTATTTAACCTACCGCTTTTTTTAAATTAAATTAAATAGATTCATCTGCCGCTGGTTAAAAAATATATAACAATTAACATTAAAATAAACTTGTTAACTTGTAATCGAGCAATATCGACTAATAGGTTCATGATTATTCGTAAAAATAAAATATAATTTTTAAATATATTATTCATTATTATTCGTAATTTTTAAATATATTTCATGTAGCCTGCAATATCTGAGTCACCATTGGGCCGGTAAGGAAATGAATCGCTCTCACGGACAAAAAAGAAATAGACAGAGAGAACGAGAGAAAGAGAGAGAGAGAGAGTAGTAAGGGTGTATGGTAAGTCCATATTACATCATTAAATTTATTGGTCCATTGATGCTGCCTTTGATATAATGTCAATGTGATGTAAGTTCTGTTTAGTTCTCCTCTCGTATAATACAGGAAGTGAGGTACTAAGTGAATAATACAGGATAGAGGCAATCAGCTATTTCGAGATGAAAGATAGATTTCTAATCATCCTGAATATATTCTTTCAATGAAGCCTTTGAAGTTACCTCTAAATTAGAGAGAGAGAAATAAGCATTTGTAAAGATGAAGACGATGTTCATCAGCAGAGAAAAGAGTACTGATCACTGATCCGTTTAGACTCTAAACTTTAGAGTGATCATTGAGTGTTTAAATGCTGATTTTATAGTGCATCGAATTGATATATATTCAGATTGAAGGGGACTCATCAAGTTCGTGTATCTAATCATACTATTAAGTGTTTTATTATTCTATTATAGATAATTATTATTATTATTATTTTCTCCTTATCAGACATCTCAATTCAACCAACAAATTAAACAAGAGAGCGGCTCTTGTACTTATAAAATTGTGCAACCAATTCTCGACAATTTTCGACAAATAAAAAATGAGTTAGAACAAAGCAAATTAAGGGAAAACAATCAATGCATTAAATACTAGAAAAGTATAATGAAAGTTTAAAATTGCATAAGGAAGTCATGAAAAACCCAGTTTAATTGGATAATGATATTTTAAAGATATGCAACAAGGAAATTGGTCTGCAACTGTGTCAAGTTAAAGTTGATAAATTACAATCTAAGATTAAGTCACAAACAAAAGATATTGACAGTTTACTATCTTTTAAACTGTCAATATCTTATGTAATAGACAAATCCATTAATGTGCTCGATTATTAGGATCAATTAAAAAAAACTTAATTCTACACATAAAATTATTTCGAGATAAACAAAGATTAAGAATGTGACACACGAAAGTCTAGGTGAAATTAGAGAAGTCTCAAATGAAGATAATGCAAAAAGATAATGTTACTAAGTTATGTTCAGTAGAATTTGATAAGACATTCAATGAGTCGGCTCTCATGAATATTTCATCAAGTTGCTCTACTTTCGGAGAACATACTGGTGTTCATAAGATCAAAAAGTGCAGACTTGGTTTCTTCGATGATTTATCCGATAGTCAGTGAGTTGGTGGAAATGAGAATTTCAATAGGGATTGGACAATGTATTGCTAAGAATTCGGTTCCCCGGATAGCGATTTCTGTCTTGGATTGGATACAAATTATCTCGAGCTTTACATTCATATCGTACTATCAGATAACTCAACAAAGTTTATTCGTTACGAAATATACGATGATATCCGATGAATGCAATGCTTACGTATTGAGCTTTGCTGAAACATCGCTGGCGACTGTCACATTTCTTCAGATTATAACAGTTCAGCATATGTACATATATAAAAGAAAGATTCTGGCCACGATATATTTTTTTAAATAACTTATTAAATGTGGTGAGTTTGCATTAAATGCGTTCAATACATTTTTAATTGTAGTAATGTTGGCGACCTGTTCACGTCTGTTAAAGACAGTTTGTTATTAAACAAAAAGAAAATGTTCGATGTTGTTGCACTTAGCTGATCTACCATTCGAAACACACTGTATATCAGCATCTTCCGCCTCTTCCGATCGCTAGAATTAGCAGAATTATAGATAGAAGCGGTGCTCAACAGCAGTTGCTAAACTGCAGAGAGATAGAGAGCCAGCAAATATTTTTGGCTGCTCCTCACAAGGCTGGCGTCATGAAAGCCGCTCTTTACATTATCAATTGAGCAAATATGTACAGCAAATAAATTAGACTTTGCACCACTTTTGAAAATTCGAAATATTTCTATAAAATGCGGATTAATAAGAAACCCCAACTTAACTTTAATTACATAAAAAAAAATGTAAATAATAAAAACAGTACAGGTAAAAAAAACATAACAAAAAAAAAAATAAAAATTGGTTCTATTTTTAGTTTCAGAACTGTATTTCACATCAGTGGAAATCAAAGTCAAAGATCTTTTTTCTTCTATCGATTGACCGTGATTTGTAATAATAGCTAAGAAACAATTTACTCAGTAGTAATAGTAGTTAACATAATAGAATTTGGTTTTATACATATTTACATCTTATAACTTATATAAGAACGATACTTTTATATACTCAGAGAAGAGGGAACATTCAGCATAAACTTAGAATAAAATTTATATAATCAATAAATATCAATAATAATTAATATGAAAGTTAGCAAAAGTTAAACAGAAAAGGATTATGTATACGAGTAACAGAAGAAGTTGCTATTAGTCAAGCGGAAGCAGTTGCTACTTCGTTAAAACGGAAAGCGATGCTAGTTGTAGTGGTGTATAACAAAAACAAACAAACAGTTGCACGCTTGGAGGCGAGTGTAAGCGAGTACGGGATAGTCAATTGCCAAAACAAGAGCTGGCTGATCGTGTCTATCCCATAGACGCACTTACAAATGTTAGTTGATGTTCATTTGCATATGCAAAAACAAATCTCAACAACAACAACAGCTAAAGTTAATGAAATGCGTTTGTAGATTAAATAAAAGCACTTATGTATATATTTCCATAAGTATCTTTAGTTTATTGGAAAAAAATGAATGTAATGTAATGCAGAATAAAAAATGAACGAGTCTGCCAAAATGTACATAACTGTGTTGATGACGATTCAGAATATATATTGCATATATTTTGTGTGGTCAAAAATGTCTTTCTCTGTACGTGGCGCATATTTCGCCTTCGAAAAATTGTATTTTGTTTACTTTCAACATTTAACTAATTGGTGTAGGTCAGTGAATTGTGATTTTGCTGAAGCGTTCTCCCAAAAAGACGTCATTCTGACAATTGTTGCCAAGCTGCTGGGCAGTTTAGAAGCAAAGGCCAGCATTGCGATGATAAGCAACTGAGAGTGAAGAGAGAAACACGTGCAGGCATGATGTGTGAAAGACTTAGGAGCCATTATATATACATATGTATTTACTGGACAAATAGATCGAAAAAGAACGATCTTGTCAAGATTGCTTAACTTCAAGATACCCAGTCACCTGAACTTGAAAGTTTGTTTTATTAAATCTTAATTGGCAATATTAATAGAATTTATTATTATGTCAAAAGTGTTTTTAATTGTTTGCTTAATTAAAAAAATTAATGTATTGGCTTGAATTTTCCTAAATTCCAAGTACATTAAAACATCTTGTATGCAACAGAACAGAAAAGCCAATCACAATAAGGGGTATTCCTCTTTAAATAAGTACATATTTAATTACTTTTAGATGCAGCTTAATACGAAAATAGAATAATTTTGTCACATTATCTTCAGCCGAACAGACTTTGAGCTTCTTTTGATGATGACACTCCATTGTAGAAACCTAATGCCCAAAAATACAGCGTCCAATGTCAAAGTCATGTTGTTCCGACATCATGACATACATTTAATGAATTAGCAACATATAGAACGATCAGTATATACATACATATATGTCAAAAGCACACAAAGTGAAAACAGACTTAAAAAACACTTCATCATGTAGAATAATGTTTGACAATAACGATTGCAAAGTCAGGTTGTTCTTTCTTCTGAATTGCATTTCTCAATTCAATACTCAATTTGCACACATTAAATATAAATTTAACTCAAGATCAGCCATTTTACTGCATTGAATGAAATTGGGGTTAAACCAAACAAAAGTAATTTTTTTGTTGTTTTATATAATATAAATTAAAACATATAAAATAAGCATGAGTGTGTCGCCTCATCAATTGGAACGCATCTGCGTCAGCATTGCGGAGATTAGCCAGAGAATCGCTCTCACTGATTGAACGCGGTGACATAGAAGAGAGACAGACAGAAAATGAGAGAGAGAAAGCTGATCATGATACGTTATTTCCATGTGACATCATTAATATCTTGGTTCATTGATCCTGACTTCAATATAATATCCATGTGATACATACATATGTATATATAATACATTGCAATTTTACACTACACAGTTTTCTAATTTTAAGTATATATTTAAATACCGAATAAATGAATTACTCAAATACTGTCGCCACTTCTAGTTGCATTATCAAGAAGCCGCTCTTAGACATGCTTCAGAAAGTTGACATTGTCTCGACATTGACACCATTTCCTATCGCCCTCATATCCGCTACGAACTTTTGGGCTGAACGCACATCCGTTGATCACGTGTTAATTTCAAAATCATGCAGCACTTAGAGCTATATTCTTCGTCGATTTAAATTAAGCTTTTAGTTTCAAATTCATCTTGTTTGCATGCAGTCGAAATATTCAAAATGTCAAAAATAAAAATCAACGCAGCTGTTTTCTTAATATTTCTTATTCGGTATTTTGGTACCGACGAAATCCATTGAAAGAAGCTAAGATGCTAATTCGCCCCAAAGAAGCGATGAAGAAGTGAGCAACTGAAGAGCCGAAATTCCGATATTTTACTAAATAATGTAGTCATATATATATAATTGGTGCATTAAGAAATTGCGTTCTGAATGAAAAAAAACTATCGACTATTTAATGCAGCGATTTATTTTTATACCCGCTACCCATAGGGTAGAAGGGTATTATAACTTTGTGCCGGCAGGAAATGTATGTAACAGGTAGAAGGAGGCATCTCCGACCCTATAAAGTATATATATTCTTGATCAGCGTCAACAGCCGAGACGATCTAGCCATGTCCGTCTGTCCGTCTGTGTGTCTGTCCGTCTGTCCGTCTGTCCGTCCGTCCGTATGAAACACTGGATCTCAGAGACTAAAAGAGATAGAGCTACAATTTTTTTCGACAGCATTTGTTATGTTTGCACGCAGATCAAGTTTGTTTCAAATTTTTGCCATGCCCACTTCCGCCCCCGTAAATAAAAAAAATCGAATAACAAGCGTAAATTTAAAGCTAGAGTTGCGAATTTTGGTATATATAATAATAACTATAGTAGTTATGATTCCTGATTTGGTTGCGATCAGATGAAAATTGTCGAAGTTATTAAAGAAATTCTTTTGTATGGGCAAACACGCCTACTTACTAGGGGTCTTAGTTGCTTTAGATGACAATCTGGTATATTGTGCCGTCTATGGTATATTTTGAATGCGGTACAATATCAATATACCAAATATACTATTTGGTATATTTTTAGTATTTTTGCAGTATATTCGGTATATTTTGAGAAAATTATCGCAAAATATATTTCTTTTATTCAAAATAGGTAGCGGGTATCTCACAGTCGAGTGCACTCGACTGTAGCTTTCTTACTTGTTTAGTATATTTGCAGTATATTCGGTATATTTTGAGAATAATACCGCAAAATATATTGCTTTTAATCAAATTGGTAGCGGGTATCTCACAGTCGAGTACACTCGACTGTAGCTTTCTTACTTGTAATTAAAATTGATCAGTTGTTATTGTATTTCATGATTTGATGTAGCAAATTGTAAGTATCTAGATGCTTTCAATAGAGCTGCAAATAATTAAAAGTAAGTTAACCTATGATTATCCCATTTATTTTATTTCAATCGAAACTTCAATATTAAATTAAAGTAAACGCGTTGATGTATCAGCTTTTAATCAATTCAATTAAATTTCCATTAAATTTCATTATCATGAAGTCTCTCGCTCAGAGAATATCATAAGACATTTTTGTGAGAGCCTATCTCTTATCATTAATGCAACATTCGATTGCATGTATATTAACACATTAAAGAGCCTTAGAGCCGATTTATTTGTAGATTTAACTGCATTTTTCAGTTCCATATTCATCTTGCAGTCGAAAGAATTGCAAAATAATATTAAATGCAGTTTTGTTACTAATGGTACATAAAATATTTGTTGTTGTCACATCAACTGAAAAATAGCTAAGAGCAATTACATAACGCAGTGTAAAAGTGTATCAATGTGTATCTTAGAAGGCAGTGAAATCAAAGATAAGTAATTTAATGAATTAAATTCTGATCTTATGGAAAAGTATCATGAAATTGTGAGAATTCATGAAAAATTCATGAAGGAGGAAGCTCTATTAGATGAATATAAAAAACTAGTTAAAGTAATTAATATATTATTTTTTTTATTTTTATACCATTTGGTATTTAAAGTATATAATCATTTCTAAATTAACTTATTAAATGTGGTGAGTTGGTATTAAATGCGTTCGATAAATTTTTAATTGCATTAATGTAAAAGCCAATTTTTTATTAAAATATAAAATATTCGAGATCTCTTAGCTGATCTACGCTTCGAAACACAATGTATATCAGCATCTTCCGCCTCTCCCAATCGCTAGAATTAGCAGAATTATAGATAGAATTGGTGCTCAACAGCGGTTGCTAAGCTGCAGGGAGAGATCAGCGAAGAGAGCCAGCAAATATTTTTGACTACTCGTCACGTCATGAAGGCCGCTCTTTACCTTATCATATGAGCAAATATGTACAGCAGCGAAATTAAAAATTGCACTACTTTTGAAAATTCGAAATATTTCTATAAAATACAGATTAATAAAAAAAACCCAACTTTACTTTGATTATAAACAATAAATATTACATAAACACACATAAAAATAAAAAGAATAAAAAATAATTAAAATTTGTTCTATTTTTAGTTTCAGATCTGTATTTCACATCAGTAGAAATCGAAGTCAAAGCACTTTTTACTTGTACCGATTCATCTTGATTCATAATATGAATAGCTACGAAAAATGTACTCGGTATTGATAGTAGTAAACAATAATCAAAGCATAACATTTGAATGAATCTAACTAGGATGATATGCATCTTATAATTTATTTGAGAACGATACAGTTTGAATCTCGAAACAAATTCAAAATATAAGTCTAATATATTATTAAATAGGGAACATTCAGCATAAACTAAGCATTAAATTTATATAATCAATAAATATCAATAATAATTTATATGAAAGAAAACAGAAGTTAAACAGCAAAGGAGTATGTATACGAGTAACAGAAGAAGTTGCTATTAGTCAAGCGGAAGCAGTTGCTACTTCTGTATAACAGAAGAAGTTGCTTCTAAGCTCAAACAGTTGCACGCTTGGAGACGAGTGCAAGCAAGTACGCGATAGTCGATTGCCAAAACAAGCGCTACCTGTTTGTGTCTATCCCATAGACGCATGTTCATCTGCATGTGCAAAAACAAAGAGCAAATCTCGACAACAACAACTATAAAGTTGAAGCCAAAGGAGAAAGAGTGCGATAGCGCTTTGTGTGAAACCTTTTGGGAGTTGCATCTAATGAGCAAATTATATTTATTAATTTAACGTTAATAATGCATTTGTAGATTAAATAAAAGCATTTATTTATATATTTGCATAAGTATCCTTAGTTTATTGGGAAAAAATGAACATTATCTGCAGTCGCTAAGCTTTGAAAATGCCTTGAGATCTCTTAGTAGTTTTGAGCGAAGCAGCAGAGCTTTTAACTAATCAACTATGTATTAAAATTATTACGTTAAGAAAACCCTAAATTATATATAAAAAATTAGTTTTTTTTTTAAATATGACAAATAAAAAGAGATAGAGGTATTCTTGATTAGAGTCGGCAGCCGAGTCTTGTGCGTCTGATCGCCTACTGCAAACGTGACTCGGTTACTTTGGCTAACAACCCGGTAGATTTTGTACTCTATCGCAGATTTATAATGTAGCACTTTATCTCTGTGGTATATTTGTAAAATGTATTGCATTGTAGCGGGTAGCGGGTATCTCACAGTCGAGCACTCTCGACATGTTAATTTGAGTTGCATTCATATATTTAGACGAAAACTTATTGAAAAGGTTCTGTGAATCTATGTATGTTATAATGCAGAATTACAAATGAACGAATCTGTCAAAATTTAACAGTGTTGATGACGATTCAGAATATATATTGAATACATTTTGTGTGCTCGTAAATGTCTTCGTCTGTGCGTAGCGCACATTTCGCCTACGAAGAATTTAATTTTGTTTACTCAACATTTAAATAATTGGTGCAGGTCAGTGAATTATGATTTTGCTGAAGCGTTCTTTCAAAAACACGACAGTCTGACAATTGTTGCCGAGCTGCTGGACAGTTTAGAGGCTAAGGCCAGCATTGCGATGATAAGCAACTGAGAGTGAAGAGAGAAACACGTGCAGGCATGATGTATGAAAGACATATGTAGGAGCAATTATATATACATAAGTACATATGTATGTAGTTACTGGACACATTGTTCAAAATAAATCAAATGAAAACAATCTTGTCAAGATTGCTCAACTTCAAGATACCCAGTCCCCTGAACTTGAAAGTTTATTTTATTAAATCTTAATTGGCAATATTAATAGTATTTACTATTATGTTAAAAATTGTTTTCAATTGTTTGCTCTCAATGGTTGAGACTTATTTAAAAATTAATATATTGGCTTGGATTTTCCTAAAATCCATGTACATTAAAACATCTTGTATGCAACAGAACAGAAAAGCCAACCACAATAAAGGGTATTACTCTTTAAATAAGTACATATTTAATTACTTTAAGATGCAGCTTAATTCGAAAATAGAATAATTTTGTCACACCATCTTCAGCTGAACAGACTTTGAGCTTCTTTTGATGATGACACCCCACTCTAAGAACTTACACTGGATCTCAGAGACTATAAGAGATAGAGCTATAATTTTCGACAGCATTTGTTATGTTTGCACCCAGATCAAGTTTATTTCAAAATTTTGCGAGTTTTGGTATATATGTATAATAACAACTATAGTAGTTGTGATTTCTGAAAATTGGTTGCGATCAGATAAAAATTATTATTAAAGAAATACTTTTGTATGGGCAAAAATGCCTACTTACTAGGGGTCTTAGTTGCTCTGACTTTCAATCTGGTAGATTGTGTCGTCTATGGATTATTTGGAAGGTGCTGGGTAGCGGGTATTTCACAGTCGAGCACGCTCGACTGTAACTATCCTACTTGTTTCTTTTGGAAAGATTTTTGCCACCCACTTAAAAACATAAGAAGACTTAATGTTTTCTTTCATTTGGGTGTAGCTTATTTATCTGCATTATTTTTTTTAAATTTGGCTTATTCTAGCTTTTTTTCAAAAATCTAGCTTATACGGGTGCTCAAAACCTGACAACACTGTATGGTATTCACAGATGACCTAACAAAATTCATTACATATATCCGATGAATACAATACTTTCGTAATGAGCTTGGGTGCAAGCATAGGAAATGATTACGATGTGCTCAAACATCGATCGCGACAATGACATTTCTTCCGATAACTGCGCTTCTGATAGCAGTTCTGGCTGGTGGTTCAGGAGCTGTTTTTATTGGTAATTATTTTAAACCGTTAAATGCATATGTACATATAAAATACATTATTTTTGTTTACATTGTTTTTAATAGTAACTTGAATCAAAGATTCTGGCGACGATCGGCAATTTACCACCTCAATGAAGTCAAGATGCTTATTCGTCCGAAACTATAGACGAACAAATATTTCTAAATATTGTTTTGTGTTTAGTATATAAATAAAATATTTTCCTAATTATTATACTATTTGTTATTTAATGTATAAAATCAATTTTAAATTAACTTATTAAATGTGGTGAGTTGGTATTAAATGCTTTTCTTCTATACATTTTTAATTGCAGTAAAGTTGTTCATGTATGATCTACCCATCAGAACACACTGTACTATATATCAGCCCTTCCACCTCTCCCGATCGCTAGAATTAGCAGAATTATAGATAGAATCGGTGCTCAAGAGCGGTTGCTAAGCTGCAGAGAGAGATCAGCGGAGAGAGCCAGCAAATATTTTTGACTGCTCGTCACAGGTCTGACGTCATGAAGGCCGCTCTTTTCCATATCAGCTGAGCAAATATTTACAGCAGCGAAATTAAAAATTGCACCACTTTTGAAAATTCGAAATATTTATATAAAATGCGGATTAATAAGAAAACCCAACTTAACTTTGATTGATTCTGTTTTTCGATGTATAACATTTGAATGAATATAACTAGGAACTAAACATCAAATTTCTTTTATTAAAAAATATCAATAATAATTAATTTATGGGTTGCTTTGAAAAAGCAAGCGTTGCCTCATCGTCTCTCTATCTATCACACGGCGCAATTATAGCAGAAGACTTTGCTGCAGTAAAGAACAACCAACGTTAAGCAGAAAAGGATTATGTCTAACAGAAAAAGTTGCCATTAGTCAAGCGGAAGCAGTTGCTACTTCGATAAAGCGGAAGACGATGCTAGTTGTGGTGGTGTATAAGAGAAGAAGTTGCTTCTAAGCTCAAACAGTTGCCCTATAATAAAGAGAGACTATTATAGCTATACACTCAAATTTGCATTGAAACTTCATGATTTCATTACGCCGGTAATTTTGAACATAATTTAGTCAGTTTATTGTAAATTTTCGATGACATGGACAGTAGATGTGAATGGTAATGCTTATTTTTTTGTGAATATTTATTTCAAACTTAATTCAAAACTTTTCTGAAAACTGAGTCCATATTAAAAAAGATAAACGTTTAGTTGAAAATGTTAAAATAAACATGAAAATAAATAAAGTAAATTTTAAATACATTTATAAGTTAGTTTGTAATCGATCAATTGCGACTAATGTCGAGCATTTGTAAATATGTTTTACATCGCCTTTACAATCACCATTTCGACTACAAGCAATTGAATCGCTCTCTGAAGACGGAAATAAAACGAGAGAGAGAGAGAGAGAGCGCGAGAGAGATAGAGAGCGCGATAGACAGATAGAGAGTGAGGGTGTATGTTAAGTCCATGTTACATCATTAAGTATCTTGGTCCATTAATGCTGCCTTCGATATAATGTCAATGTGATGTAAATTCTGTTTAGTTCTCCTCTTGAATAATACATAATACATAATTCCAGACAACAGTATTTTTCTTCCGCATTTTTGTTTTTTTGTGGTTCAATCACCGTACATCGAATAATGTCGCACATGTTGCCCCCAATTCTAGTTTCATTATCAAGAATCCTCTCTCAGACAGGCGAACGAAAATCGACATTGTCTTTTCTCTCGACATGGATCGAGACTCTTCTTACTTTCGCCATGTACTATCTCTCCCGCTAAGAACTTTTGAGCTGAACCCACATCCGTTGATCACGTGTTAGCTCAAAAATCTGACAGCAACTTTTAACGTACATAATTCTTAGATTTAAATTGAACTTTTAGTTTCAAATTCATCTTTTCCGCGAGCAGTCGAAATATTCAAAATGAGCAGAATAAAAATAAGCTCAGTTTTTTCCTTAACAATACTTCAAATTTTCTTGGTGGCCACATCTGCCTTCGAAGAGGTGAGAACATTTACATAAAACAGTGTAATACAGTGAGTGCTAAGAATGTTTACGTTTTCTTCTTATCAGACCTGTGAAATGGAACGACAAATGGAAGAACAGTGTCGGATTCATAATTACAAAACAGTGAAACCTCTGCTCGATTATTTTAGGCAAGTTCAAAATGAGTTAAAAGACAAAGAAATTAAGGAAAAGAAGCTAAATGAATTAAATTCGGATATTATGGAAAAATATCATCAAATTGTGGGAATTCACGAAAAGTTCATGAATGAGGCAGCTCTATTAGATGAGTATAAAAACAAAGTACTTAAAGGGGAAAACGATTTGCAATCGTGTCAAAATAATGTCTATAGACTTGGATTTGAGATGAATTATCATCAAAAACTTATAAATCAAATAAAAGAAGAATTAATATATAAATCCAACATCATAGCAAATTACGAGCTTCAATTTAATAATCTCAATTCTAGGTTAATTGAACAAGATGAAATTATAAAGAGTTTTAATGTAGATACCCAAAGCATCACAGAACAAGAGATAATAATTGCAACGAAAGTAGAGAAGAGTCAAACTCAGCAATTAATGAAAGATGAAGATAATCAGTTGTGTCAATCTGAAAATGATAACTTAAATGCCACTTCTTGCATTCCATTTGGGGATTCAAATGTTCATCAACTCAATATCTCTGGGATAGGTTGCTTCGATGTTTTATGCGATAGTCAGTTAGCTGGGCCTGGATGGATTGTAATGCAACAGCGAGTTGGGGGAAATGACAGCTTTGATTGGAACTGGGCAACCTACCGCGAAGGTTTCGGTTCCATGGATAGCGATTTCTTCCTCGGACTCGAGAAAATACATCGTATCACGAGCTTGCAGCGTTTCGAACTGTATATACATTTGGTTGATTACGATGGCGACATCTACTTTGCTCATTATGACGACTTCAAAATATCTGATGAGGAGCATGGATACGCACTGAGCTTGGGTAGTTTTAATGGAACTGCGGAGGAGGATGCGATGAGAAACGGCGAAAACATGAAATTCTCAACATTCGATCGCGACCACGACATTATTGATGGTAATTGCGCAGTTGAATACAGAAGTGGCTGGTGGTACAAGGATTGTTATAATTGGTAAATATTCCAAGTTGTTCTCATCTGTGGTATACACATTCATTGTTTTTTGTTTTTTATTATGCAGTAACTTAAATGCACCATATGGACCAAACCTAAGTTGGTGGGTGAAAAATAAAATCGAACTTATAGAAGCTAAGATGCTAATTCGCCCGGCTGTTGAAGAAGTGAGCAACTAAAGAGCTGAAACTCCGACATTTAACTTTTTTAATCACTTATCACATATATAATGGTGAACTATGAATTTGCTTTCTTATTAATTATTCGATCAACTTTTTAAGCAAGCGATTTATTTGTTGAATGCCTCATTGAAAGAGATTTGTTTCTATTGTATCATATAGTTTGTATACAAATTGGTGTAGTAAATTATAAATCCTTAGATACATTCAAACTGTAAATTCTAGGTCTGCGCATGCTATACTTCACCGTTTTAGGATAAGTTCTGTTGTAAATAATATCTCTTAATATCGCAGAATAAACTTATGATTATCTTGTATATATCATTTCAATAGCGCCTTTATTTAATAAATGATCTACATAAATTCGTTTTTTATCCCAACTTTAAACAAATAGATTTAGCTTCCGCTGCAATAAGAATATGGCTAACCTACTGGAATCTAAGTATTTATATAGCCGGAGGCTGAACTCATCAGTAAAAAAGAGAATGATCTATGTTGAAAGAGAGGCATAAACATTTTGTTGTTATTAATGAATATGCTCATAAATTGTTTAGGACATTAACAAGTTTGTTGCTAGTCGGGCCAATCGAGCTAAAAAATGGATGGAAAGGTCATCTGTGTTAAAGACCACGAGGAACTAGACAAGTATATATATATATATGTAATATACAATATATATATTGTTGCTTATTATAGATAATTCTTCAATATTTTCTGTCTGCTAAAATTCAAATTCGTTTTACATGTATAAGTTCTCACAGACTTACGAGCTGAATTCTTCGATGACATAAAAATGAAACTTTCAGTTTCAAATTCATCTTGTTTTAGGGCAGTCGAAATATTCAAAATGGGGAGAATAAAAAGAAACACAGTGTGGTTGCTGATGATACTTAAATTATTCTTGGTGGCCACAGCTACTGAAGTAGAGGTGAGCAAAATTACATTATACAGTGTAATACAATGAGTGCTAAAAGTGTATTCTCGCTCCTTATCAGACATCTCAATTTAACCAAGAACTTGAAAATAAAGTTGTGAAATTTTGCCAACAGATGAGAGATGAGTTAGAACAAAGTAAACTCAAGGAAAAGCCAATTAATGAATTAAATTCAAACGTAACAGAAAAGAATTTGCTATTGTGTCAAAATGAAGTGGAAAAATTAAGATCTGAACAAAATGTTACTGTCAAATTAAAAAAAGATTTGGCAAAAAATTCCGAAAGCTTAAAAATTTGCGAAGGTCAAATGAGTTTTCTCAACTTTAGTCTAATCGATTTTGAATTGTGTAAAGACAACATTACTGAACAACAAACTGTTATTAACGAAGTTAAAGAAAATTTAACAGAGACATTGAGCAGTTTAGAAAGTTTGAGGGTTCAATTAAAGGAACTAAATTCCAGTCTTATTGAAAAAAATAAACAGGTATTTAAATATAATGCGACAATCCAAAATATCACAGAACGTCCGAAAATAACTGAGTTGCAATTAGAGGAGAGTGAAACTAAGTTAATAATGAAAGATAAAGAAAATCAATTTATTAAGGCAAATTATACAAATAAGATACAAAAAGGGGAAAACGATTTGCAATTGTGTAAAACTAATTTAGCTACAAATTCGAAACTTAATGCCAAATGTAATGAGAATTTAACAGATACTACGACTTTTGTAAAAATTTTGGTGATTCAAGTAAAGGAATTAAATTCCAGTCTTATTGAAAAAGATAAAAATATTTCAAAATATATTGCGACAATCCAAAATATCACAGAACGTCAGAAAATAACTGAATTGCAATTAGAGGAGAGTCAACCCAAGCTAAAAATGTTAGAACAGTTTTGTCAAGAAGAAATTGATAAATTAAATTCTACTGATCATGATATTCCATTACGTTGTTTGCCTTCTTTAAATCAAACTAATCTTTGTGGCATCGATTACTTCGAAGTTGAATGCAATAAAGAGTTATTGTGACTCGGATGGAGAGTAATACAACAGCGAGTTGGTGGAAATGAGAGTTTCAATAGGACTTGGGCAACGTATCGCGAAGGATTCGGTGCAGAGAATAGTGATTTCTTTCTTGGATTGGAGAATATCTATAATCTAACGAATTCGCAGCCCCACGAGATTAATATATATGGTTGATATAAATGGCATTAAACATTTCTTAAATTGCAACAATTTTAAATTATATGATGAACATAATGATTACGCACTGGATATAAGTGATTACGAAGAAAGTTGGTATGAAATATTCAAAGAACATGCAAACATGAAATTCTCGACATTCGATCGTGACAAAGATCTTTCCAAACACAATTGTGCAAAAACCTACGAAGGAGGCTGGTGGTACAATGATTGTTATAGATTGTAAATATTATTGCGCATTCTAAGGTATACATCATACATTATTTCAATATATTTTATTTTCAGTGATTTAAATGCAAAACATCCAAAATACAAGAAAGCATCAATAGTCAACGGCAAAATGCTGATACGCCCTAAAAAATAGATGAACAAGTGGAACTTTGTTATATTTATTTATTTGTATTTATTTATTTTTAATCATTTGTAAATTAATTGAATGAATAAAATTCTTCTATGTAAGCAAATCATTTTTTTACCAGAAAGCTACCAGAGTGATCGACTGTGAGATACCTGCTAACCATTGTGAATAAAAGCAAGGCATTGCGGTATTAATTTTCAAATATAGCAAATTAATATACCGCAAATATCAAAGGCTACATTTGGTATATTGATAAAGTTCTACATTTAAAATATACCATAGAGTACAAAATATACCTCTCCATCAGTAACTAGGCGTTTTATTTTTTTAAATAACCAAATGTTCAGCAATTTAAAATACTGTAGTTATTATTATATGAACCAATTTCGGGTCTCTAACTTCAAAATTACGTTTGTTATTCGATTTTAATCGATTTCAGGGGGCGTGAATTTAAAACAAACTTTATCTGCATGCAAATATAATACTGTCGAAAAAACAGGATATATATCTTAGATATCTAGTCGTCCATACGGACGAACAGACGGACAAACGAACATGACTATATAATAATATAATACCCTTCTACCCTAACGGGGTAGGCGTATACAAAGAACTTAAGTAAACTTGTTATGTAAACCTCTTTCAATCTCAAAGATACAATCTCTTAAAACGAACCAAGAATATATATTTTTTATATGGTCGGAATTAACTCCTTCAACGCGATACACAAATTTCAGCTTTTTAGAAAACCTCTTCAATGGAACTAGGATATTAAAAAAAAACTACATATTCCATAGAGACTGCCACCGACAATTTCAACTAAAGTGGATGCTACAACAAACAACTATATAAAAAAAAAACAACAACAGCTCCTCTAAGATGATTGATAAAAACTGTTCAACTGCGAATAGCACGTAAACAGCATGACAAGAAGAGAGCTAAGTAAAGTGCAAGCAAAGCGCCAGCAATGCTGTGAAATGATTGTAGGGAGAGAGAGTGAGACGGGGAAGAAACTGGCATATCGAGTTGCTTCTCTAATGTGACAGCTCAATGCAATTTTGTTGGCAATGACAACCAGCAACAACAACAGGAACAACAGCAATGACAACAGCAGCTCATTCTATTAGGCACAGTGCTTCACACACTACATTCACTTTGTAATCGAACGAACTGAAAAAATTTTTTTTTTTTTTTTTTATTATTTTTGTTGTTTTTTTTTTTGTAATAACAAAATTCACTTTAATGTGGAGTATAGTAAAATTCATATTTATACATTTCAGTAGTTTACTAACAACTGTTGCTCACTATAATTTGAATACACACACACAGCCATACATATACAGCGGCAGTCGTAAGGCAACGAAACTTGAAAAAAATCATATAGACATAATAAGGAAACAGAACTGACGAAGGCAATGCTATGGGGAAATAATGACATGGTATCGGGGCGGGAGAGGAGTGTTGAAAAGGCAACAGGCAAAAACTGAAAACTGTAACTGAAATGCTGCGCAAACAACTTTGAACGTCAATTTGTCAACTTAAAACGAAAATTGAATGCAAAGCTTTGCGACACAACGCGTCGTTACGTTAACGGTGGCAGCGACTGCGACGTCGACGCTAACGTTAGCGCCTGACGCAGTCACAGCCAATTTTGGATTCAATTTTTGCTGGTGCGCTTTGTGCTGCAGTCCCAGCATTTTTGGTTGCTTTCACTGGAATTGTTGCTACAGGCACACAATAAAGAAATGAAGCGCGGGGCGTGCGGATGGGGCTGAAAGTCAAGAGAGTCAGAGTTAATGCCGTTATCGTAGGTGCGGCAAACATGACATGACGTTGCCACAACTGCGCTTGATAATGAGCAGTTAAAGCAAGAAGCAGAAGAAAACGCCAAAAGCTTCCGTAATGCTCAAACTCGAGCTGACAGCGAGGGCGCCATAAAGTGATAGAGAGAGAGCTCACTTGGTGAGAGCATTTGCAAAGCAAAATGCAATACTAATACAAACAGTCAAAGTGTTAGTGTGTGAGTATGTAAGTTCGCCTTACACCACCAATTTTTTGGGCAAAATTTAAACTTGCACGTGTTGACGACTTGCATATGCATGGACATACATATGTATATGCGTGAATGTACAGTAGTTTGTGTGAGAGAGAGCGAGAGCGGGAGCAAGAGAGTTTCCCCTCAATGTCGATCATCGACAAAGTTGTCAACGTAAAATGCAAAAACAAAACTGCCTACGTGAGCGACAGATACGTCGTGTCGTCGTCGTCCATGCACTCCTCTCTCGCTCCCACAATACTTACACAGGCACAGCAATCGACTAACCTAACATAAAATCCGCCCCTTGATTAACAAAAACAACCAAATTTGCCGTGAAATGCAATTCCGTTTTGATTCTTTTTGCGTTTCTGCTGATTCGCAAAATTCGTTACCGCTGTTATGAAGCTTTTTGTGAATTTTGTTTTTGTTATTTTGCTTCGTGGCGACGTCGGCAGCGGCGGCGGCGGCAACAGCGACAACGATAACAACTTCTCAACGACGGCAACAATATTTACAGCTGTGGCTGCCGTTGCACAGTGGAACTAGGTAGCATTTTTGAAGCCAGACTTTCGATCCAAATTAACTTTTCTCTTCATTTAATATTCTTTTCAATTAATAATCACAAGTTATTGTTTTTGAGTTATTGATAGTTAATGAATGATTTATTAGCTTGGAATTTTTATTAAATTAATATATTCATTAATTAATTAATAGTCTATATGAGAATACACACAAATTTCTATTCGCTTATAATTCAGTTATAAATTATTACAAAACCCATACGACATAAACACATGAATTAAATAATATAATCATACATAGTACAACATATTGAATAAAATAATATTTCAAAATGGGATTCAAATTCTATTGAGTTAAGAAAATATGTAATATTAATATCATCAGATATATAAGATAACTTTGTCATTCACATTTAATGACAAAAAATTATATGTATGTATGTAAGATTGATCATATGTATGCGTATGTTAACGAGCACACGCCTCTGGCTTTGTCGATCCAGCGCGTCATGGCCGCCACTTTGCTACACGAATAGCAACTTATTTTTTCTTGGCACTTGGCAACGTTCTTCACATGCGCAGAAGTCGCACGCCCCGGCCCACTGTGCAACGTGTTGCCGTTGACGGTAGCGACAGCAACAGCAGCAACAACAACAGCAGCAGCAGGCAGCAACGATCGCCACACGAGCAAAATTGAACAAAACACAAAATAAAAAGAAAAACGAGAAAGTGAATTTGTGTTTAACGCGCCGAATTTTTGATGCCCTTACTAATTGCAAAATGAAGATTGCATTGCAATAAAATGAAAGAAAAAAGTGAGGCGGAGAGGAAAATGAAGAACTAAAATGGCAGCTTAGAAATAAACAGAAGAGAGTGCTGAAAAAGACGCATGATGCAAATGATATGAGAGAGAGTTTGAGTGTATGGTGTGCTCGTGTGTGTGTGCGATTGATTCTCGTTCTAAGCTTTTGCCAAAGCTTATGGCAAAGCTGTAATGCTTTTGGAGAGACGTAAACGGCAGCAGCAGCAAGGTTGCTTCATGTTTCGCAAGGCGGGGGGCGGGGGCGTGCCAAGTGACGAACTTACGGCCAACAAACAACAGCAGCAGCAACAGCAGCGGCAACAACAGCAACAGCAACAACAACAACGGCGGCAACAGCAACTGGCCCGTTTGGAGCAGCGCGCATGCCACACACAGTTTAAATATGTGAAATTAGTACAAATCGTGATTTCAACAGCGAACGACCGACGACGAACGACGAAGCGGCGAAAACAACAACAACGAACGTGTGTCGGGGGATCGTAACGTCAACGTTTCGAGTGGCAACAGCAGCAGCAGCAGCAATAACAACAACACCGTCACGTCACGTCGCACGTATGTATTGCGGCAACAACAACAACATGCAATAAAACAGCTGATAGCAGCAACAAATAGAAAACCCAAAACACTCAGCAGCAACAGCAGCAGCAGCAGCAACAACAAAAGCGTCGCATTATCAAGCAAGCAACCAACAGGTCTCCGGCAGCGCAGCAGCAGCACCAGCAACAACAACGACAACAACAGCTACGTTGTTGAGTTGTCGAGTGAGCGCAAAAAAAAAACAAAAACAAAAAAAGCCCCCGCGTGCCGCTGCAACCAGCAACCAGCGAACACAAACACATTACACACACACACAGCGAGACACACTAATACACGCATACATATTCGCGGTCGCCAGCCAGTGTGCACACACACCAATACAAACAAGTGAACAGCAAAGCACAGAGTCTCGCACACCTTTGCGTTGATTTTGGACGAAGCGACGTCGGTCGCACCGTGATACAGCAACTGTCAAAAACTGAACACTTATCACACGTGGTAAGCGATCAATTGGCAGGCCACAATCATTGCTTATCAATAAGCAAGAGAAACAATAATTTCACAAAATTTACTAAGCAATCCAAATTCTTTAAGTTTAAAAACAAAGTTGCACTTAAATTCTGACACTATTCAGCTTAAATGATAAGCAATCTAAATTTAATTGCATCCAAAGGCACAAATATTTATTTGCTTAAAATCACACATATTAATATGTACTAGAAATTTGATTTCATTAACAAAGTTTTTAAACAACTTGTTTTATGATTCGCGCTTTAATAGTTTCACAAATTTGTCATAAGAGTTTTATGATTGCATTTAAATGCTTAAGCATCACCAAACTGATTTTATTTAGTTTGAACTTTTAATTTGCATTCAAAGAATTCTATAAAACTTAATAATTTTTAATTTGCATTGCAAATGCAACCACACACAGTGTAATTGTAAAAGGAGCAATTACATTTGCTTGACTATCGACGCCTATCGATAAGTTTAGAACAGTTTCAAAGCAGTGAAACTGTTGAAATATTTTTGGCAAATGCAGTTTGCATTTCTTGTGCCATTTGCACCACTGTGCAACGCTCACTTGCGCGCTCTCTCTCGCACAAAGTGCAGCTGAGCTGCCGTTTGGCCGCCGCCGCCGCCACACTTGCCGCTGCTGCTGCCGTTACTGTTGCTGCTGCTGCTACGCTTCCTCTGCCACACAACCGCTAGCCGCGGCGCGCCGCCGCCGCCTCAGTCGAAAGTCAAAAGCAACGTGTTGTGGACGCGTTTTTTTTGTGAACGTCGCGTTGCGTTGCGTTTACCTTCTTTTGCTACCTACCTTCCTCTCTCTATCAAACACACACACACACACACACACACTCTCTTCCTCTCTCTCTCACACACAAACGCAGCTTGCGCGCGCGCGCACTTTACAACCCCCCACAAAAACAACCCC
Source organism: Drosophila albomicans (assembly GCF_009650485.2). NCBI lineage: Eukaryota > Metazoa > Arthropoda > Insecta > Diptera > Drosophilidae > Drosophila > Drosophila albomicans. The sequence continues at coordinate 14,134,982 of NC_047629.2, read as the reverse complement.
ACCACACACATAAAAGAGAGAGAGAGAGAGACAGACAGAAGGAACTCAGCAACTTCCTTGCTTCCCCCAGCAACAACTTTCACCACACACACAATGTCCAGCAGCGGCGCCGCAGCGCAGTACAAACTTGACGCCAACTCCAATGCCATCGTTTTGATTACGGACGCTGCTGGCGCTGTCGCAGCGCTGCCACCGTCACCATCAGCACCTGGCGATCGCATTGAATGGTCGCGCGCCACAATATTGGGATTCATCGAGGACTATCGACGTCAGCGCGTCCTTTGGGACCCCAACACGAAAGGCTATCATATCAAGCAAACAAAATACGAGGCATTAAAGCTGCTGAGTGAGAAATATGGCACCGAAATACGTTCGATACGTTCGAAAATTAAATCGCTGCGCTCGTCATTTCATCGCGAGCATGGCAAGGTGCTCAATGGACGCAATCGTGGTGTGCATTATCAGCCCATGTGGTTTGCCTATGAAGCGATACGTTTCATCTTGGATGGTGACGTCGACGTCGACAGCAACGTCGCTGCCTTGGATGCTGCTGCTGTCGTTGAGCCGGTTGCTGTTGATTCGGAAGCGGCTGATAAACTAGCCCTAATGCATAGCCTAGATTTGGAACAGCTGACAGCTGCTGGCAAACAGCAACAGGTTGTTGAGCAGCAGCAGCAGCAGCAAAGCGAAGAGTTCGCTGCTCGCGTCGCTGCTGCCGTCGCAGCTGTGGCAGCCGCTGCGGCAGCGAATATCAGGGAACGGGATCATCATTTGCTGCTGGATACCAACAACGATGCAGCGACCTCCGAAGCTAACTCAAATGGATGTGCGGGCGTTGGCAGCGACGCGACTGCAGCAGCAGTAGCGGACGCAGCAGCAACTGCATCAGTCTCAGCAGCCGTGGTAAGCGCCTATTTTTGCCTATTACTTTTTCTGTTGTGCATATTTTTTCTTTTCATTTCTTATGGGTCACACTGCAAAGCTCGGTTGAGCATATGCGCGCAAGTGAAACAGCATGAGACATGTGCATGTGCAATACGGTTACATAGTTGTACTTGTGTGTACATACATACATACATACACATATATATATATATATATATATATATATATATATATATATATATATATATATATATATATATATATATATATATTGCACATGTTTGTATACATTTTGGATGCCCTTTAATACATAGTATTGTTATGCAGAGTATTTGCTTAACGTATAGACCCAACTGCAGTATTCTTGTGTTTTGCTTGTTGTTGTCGTTCCGGTAAAGCTTTTGCTTTGCATACTACTCTTTGTCCGTGTGTGTGTTTGCGTTTGTGCTTTTGTATGCGTGAGTGGTTTGACTTGTTTTGCGGCAGCAGCAGCAGCACACGCGCCGACGCTGCTAGCTTTGCTCTGTCTGTCTGTGTCTAGCGGTTCGTGGCGCACAGTGGGGCATGAGCTTGTATTTGTTACAGTATGTGTGATATGTATGTGTGTCGAATTAACTGCCTGCCTGCTTAGCGTTGTTAGTTAGTTGCTATCGTCTGTTATCGCTGTTATCGATATCGATATCGAGCTATTAACATTGCTTATGCATGCCGCTCAAATTATGAACAATTTGTAGTCACTGTGCTATGTCTGTGTCGCTCTGCTGCTATTGCGTCGCATGCGCTTGATAAGCGTTTGCTATATTGTTGTGCAAGTCTGTGTGTATTTGTGTGCGTGTTGTGTGTGTACGTGTGTGTCAACTGGCTTTGATTCGCGCTGCTGCTGCTGCTGTTGGCTGTTGTTGCTACCATATGTGTGTGTTGCATCAGCCGTAGAAATCGTCAGCTACACGTTTGCCGCCGACCTCCGCCACCCGCCCCGCCCGGCCCTGCCCTGCTGCTTCACACACACCCACCACTCCCGCAGCCCTCGTCTCCCCTTTGGCAATGGACCCGCCTAAGCAGCAACAGCTTCAATATACATATTTGTAGTAAGTTGCTGTTGTGCTGCGGTTTGTTTTTTTTCTCTCTTTCTCCATACCCGTTAGCCGAAAGCTTAAAAAGGTATTTCTGTTTTGTGGAACAAACAGGGAATACAAAAATGTGTTCGTTTATTTTAGATTTATTTTTTTATTATTTATTTTTATTATTTCACTTATGCGTTTTATTTTGGATTTTAATATAAAATAAAAGTGTAAAAAAACTATTAATATGGGGTAGTATGTTGATCTCGGGGACTAATTTGCTAATTTCCCCAATAACATATTCTAGTTGTTTGGCAATTTTTTTTTTTTTTTGTATTCTGTTTACATATTTAATTGATAATAAGTAAGGGGGTATATACAGAAGGTTTTACATTTTTGGGGAATATTTTCCAAATAAGAAATATTAATCTTTAATGCTTTAGTCGCACTAAATTGTTGTGGAATCATTCAACAAAAAAATACGTAGCGGGTATCTCAGAGTCGGACATTGTGTGAACTCTAGCTTTTCTTACTTTGCTTTATTTTTATTTTTGCTGCTTTTTTTTGCGTCTCTCTTTTTTTAGTTCGTTCGTTTGCTTCGCCTTGTCCGTCCACTTCGTTTGCTTGTCTCTGGCCACTCGTTGGTCCACTTCAATGTTGACTTCGTTGCGTTCCCCCTATCTCTTCACCCGCCACCACTCTCTCTATCGGCAAACCAAACAACTAATTTAATCGTCGCTCGTCGCCGTGTGTTTGTGTGTGTGTAAGTGAGTCTGTGGCTCACATTTATTTATTTATTTTTTATTACTATTCTAATTTGTTTTTCACTCTGCTTTGTTGTTATTATTATTTGTCTGACAAATTCTTCGCATTGCCATAATTGTTGTAGTTATTCTTTTTGCTTTGCTGATTCTTAACGTTTTTTTTTTTTTCTATCGCCTCTCTCTCTCTATCTTTTATAGACACGTTCCTCTTCCGATTTGGACGGCGAGAATTATTGCAATATTAGCGCCGAAGATGTGAAAACTGAAATTGTAAGTATAATATAAAAGTGCGAACTATAGTTGACCCCAACACGATTACTAATTGCCTTTTGATTGACTTCACCGATTCTTCACCTAATACCCTATACGCAAATTAGTTTTGAGAAGGGTATAAGCTTTATTTCATTACGCATTAGACTCGAAAAATATCGAATGATTAAAAGAAATATATATATTTTTTTAATAGAGACACAAGATGCACATCATTTTTAACTTTTTTAAAATACTGTTTCAAGATTTTTTTAAGATGTTTAGATAAGTGATATTTTAAATATCATAATTGAAAATGTTTTGCTTTAAAAACCTTAAATTTTCAAAGATTCTATTATTTAGAAAATATTTTTGCTTAAAGATATATAATATTCGCCAGTTTTTTTTTATGGATAAAGCGTAGGAAGTGAATACTAATTATTATTTTATGCTTATACTATTTAATAGCTTACATACTCTGTACTTTATATAGAAAGACTTCCTCAAAAACTTGTAAACAAGTCTTATTTTTGTAATTTATTTCTTTTAAATGATTTTTTGTTTAAATACAGTACGTTGTTTACGTTTTATTTTTGATAAAGATAAAGAAAAAGGAACTCTTTATATCCTTTAAAATCCAATTTGTTATTCAAGTGTATTCCTGAAAGATTAGGCACATTAATAGCTTGTATTATTTTAACTTTCATTGTCAGTAAAGATTTAATTCTTCAATTTATATAAAGAGGCTTCAAATGCCATTATAATTTCGACAATGTTTTGTTATTGGAAGTGGTTGCTATCCTTTCAAAAACAAGTATTTTATGTAATTGCATGAGAGTATTTATTTTTCTTAGACACTTTAGTAGCTACATACAGCTGTGAACTTTGAAATAGCAGTGCTAGTAGTAGTGTATATATAGAGTACTAACATAAATGTATATTTTCTTTTCGCCCTCCTCTCAGATTGAGCATGAAAGCGAGCTGGGACTGCTCGATCGTCAGACGAGCACACCGCTATCGCTGAGTTATTTCAAGCCCACGGATCTGACGTACAATCCTCGGAAGCGCAAGGCGCAGAATCCGATGGATGACAATGATGATGGTGGCAGTGATTGTGGAGTGGGAGATGCTGCTGCTGCTGCTGCAGCTGGGCCAGCCGGTGTGGGCGTTGGCATCGTTGGGGGCGTGGTTGGGGCGCTGACACTGACGCCAATCAAATCATCATCGATGCAGTCGCAGTCGCAGTCGCTGTCGTCGCAACAGCAGCAGCAGCTGCAGCTGAACCACAGTCAGATAGCATTTCATGCACTGCAACAACACTTTAGCCACAGCCACAATCTCAGCCACAGCAGCCACAATGGCAATGGGCATTCACAGCAGCACTTCCATCACCATCATCATCAGCAGCAACAGCAGCAGCAGCAACAACATTCCAATAACATGGCACAAAAACGTGATCGTGATCGTGATCTCTCTTCCTCGCCAACTGAGGCCAACAACAACAACAACAGCAACAACAACAACCACAGCAGCAGCAGCAATAGCAACAATAATAATAATCGTAATTCGTCCACATCCTTGGAGCTGACAACAGCGACAGCAGCAACAACCAGCAACAGCAGTAGCAGCAGCAGTGGCATATCCTCAAGCCTTAAGCTCAGCACCAACGCCAACAACAACAACAGCAGCAGCAATAACATCAGCAGCAATCATGTAGATGAGTATGGAGTGTTTGGGGAATATGTGGCCATCACCATACGTAAGCTAAAGACATCAAAGTCAAAGATTGTGGTCAAGCATCTGATCAATAATCTGCTCTACGAAGCAGAGCTGGGTAAATATGATCAGGGCATGCCAGCCTCCAAGGAGCCGCCGCAGCTCTACAAGATGCAATAGTCGATATTTATCGATATCTAGTACGCGGCTTGTAGTTAACAAAAAAACAAAAAAAAAGAAGAAAACAAAACAAAGCAAAACATTATTATGATAAAGAAAGAAAAACAAATGAGGGGTATCCAATCCAGAGAACGCACTAGTCAGCAAAATCAGAGAGCGAGCGAGTTAATTGTGGATAAGGGGGATAAGGGGGATTTAGCCAAGCGCATTTCATTCAGGGACAAAGACCATTTAAGTACTTTATACACTAAACATACAAATTAAGCATACGTAGTGAGAGAGGAGAACATATCAACAACAATTGTGAATGATATCAGTGAAAATCAGTCAGCAACCCACGAAGAACAGCAAAATGTCAACATACCATTAAATGAATTAAATATTACCATACATATATACATATATATATATACATTTGTACTATATATTATTATATACAAGAATTTTTTCAGTTCAGTTTTCAGTTTTTAGTTTTGTTTTTTTTTACGTTTATTTACAATTTAATTTTGGCAATAACACTTTTTGAACTCAGGTGCCTTTATTTTTCGTAGTCATTTAAGCGTTGTTATCTTATGCATTAATGAATCAATCAATACACATATGTATGTACACATACCCTTACATATTTACATATATTTTCAATATATACATAGTCGTAGTAGAATCCACGTTGAATCAGCAACGAAAAACAGTAGCCACAATATTAATGTACATAATTATTAAGTCATTTAATTCTCTTACGGATCGGATCATATGCGAAATGCTAAAACTTATACTATGCATATGCATCCAACTTAAAGCGCTTTGTACATATTATATGTAGAATGGAGGAAGCGAAACAAAACCACTTTGTAATAATTATTTCATAAGTATCTATTACCAATTTTGTTACTGAAACTAATTTGAATTGATCTAAAGTTAACTAATAAAAAGAACACTGTTGAATTATTTCATTTTGAAAATGATACGTATAACGACTGTTTTATTAATATATTATATATTATATTTGTACCTGCAGGAAATGTATGTAACAGACAGAGGCATCTCCGACCCCTTAAAATATATACTATATATTCTTGATCAACGTCAACAGCCGAGACAATGTAGCCATCTCCGTCTGTCTGTCTGTCCGTCTGTATGAACACCTAGATCTCAGAGACTTTAAGAGATGGAGCTATAATTTTTGTTGACAGCACTTGTTAATTTTCCAAGCAAATCTAGTTTGCTTCAAATTTTTGCCAAGCGTGCTTCCGCCCCGGGAATAACAAAATATACATATGTACATACAATAAAGTACAGTAAAGTAAAGTTACTTTTAGGAAATATTTTTGTATAGACAAAAGTATGTAGTATGTAGTATATCAATATACCAAATATAGCCTTTCATATGTTTTAGTATTTTTCGGTATTTTAATTCGGTATATTTTAGTAATAGTACCGTACTGTTTTGCTTTCATTAAAAATGGGTAGCGCGTATCTCAAGTCGAGCACTTTCGACTGTCTTAGTTGTTTTGGCTGACAATCTGGTATATTTGAGTACTCTATTATAACTTTTGAATGTAGTACTAAAGAAATATACCAAATAAAGCTTTTTGGTATGTTTTAGTATTTTTGTGGTATATTTTAGTATAAAACACCGCACTTTTTTGCCTTCATTAAAAATTGGTAGCGGGTATCTAATAGTCGAGGACACTCGACTGTAACTTTCTTACTATTATATTATATTATTATATTAAGAAACATTCTGAAATTTGAAACTACAAATTATTAATTATTATTATATATATTTGTATATATTATTATTATTTATTACTAATATGACACAAAGCAATGAAAACACTTGCTAATTTAAAATTCGTAGAGTATTCAATCGTCTGTGGACTTGTATTTTCCTTGGCGATTTCAATCAGCATTATGTGTGCTTGGTTCTTGATGATTTCTTCGAGTTGTTTACTTATCGAATCGAATCGAAACGAATCGTTTTGAAAGCTCAGCCTATTGCGCATTTCTAATGCGATTACTCGACACACTCATGTAGTGTTATGACTTCGCGGTTCTCGGCGTTCTGGGGCAGTCAACACAATGGAGTTCGTTGTTGGTCTTGCGAATGAAAACGAAACAATTGCTGCTTGTTTTTGATCATAAATCAAAAATGCTCTCAACTGTAACGAAGACAACTGAAATGAAAAACAATACACTAAAATAAAAAAAAAAAAAAAAAAAAAACAAAACAAAAAATTAAGAAAAACAATCGTAAATAATTTTTATGAATTTCTCTTAATGGATAAATAATAACTTGCATTAAGTATATCATTTCAATGTGAATTGTGACTGGGTATAATAAGCTCGAAGTTAAGTGAGCATTTCTCTATTTGTTATGTGCGCATTGATAACAGCTCAAAGTAAATGTCTGTTGATAAGCAATATTGAATGAACACACACACACACACATTTACACATATGTATTTGTTTATGTTTTTAGCTCAAGGCCGCAATAAATTCAATTAGACTGTTTTGAATCGGTTTATTTCTGCAAATTTCCATTTAAATCCGATTGTGTTTCACTTTCATTGCGGCTGCACAACGCGGCGTATGCGCAATTTAAGTATCATAAAGAGATGTGCAAACACACTTCTATATACTGAAGGTACATATAGAACGTTCTAACTTTATGATCATAGGCATGGCATCAATCGATAAAATTGTTTTCTAAATTTAACTTAAAGATCGCATAATTAGCTGGTAATTGTACTGTACATTTTGTATCTCGTACTCGCTGTTGCTTTCTTCAATTGCCTTTTGCCTTGCGTCGACTATCAGACACATTCACAATTATATATGGGAGTGTACTACATTCATTACATTCTACACACTAGACGCGATACAAGCATGATGATTGCTTTGTTTTGCGAGACTCGACAGTTCGCAGAATTTGTGGCGTTTTTCTAGGAAACAAAGCGACGCAACGTGCTCCGATCGTCTGCCAGACGTTAGTTAGGAGGTAGCGAGGGAGGGGTAAGCGATATATTGGGGGCATATTGCAAAATGACGTAATGTTTTCTTGAAAACATCGACCATCAACCAGGCCGGGCAGCTGTCGCGTTTTGGAGCTGCTTTGTTGCTTTTGCTGTTGCTGTTGGCGCTTTTGTTTTGCTCGTCGCATTTCGTTTCGTTTCGTTTCGTTAAGCGAAGCAGCAACAAATATAAAACTAATGATAAATTCTACACAAACACACATACACGTACACATAAACTTAGCGTCTGAGCGGCTTTAACTTGAGCTCAGGGGCCCCCATGTCAACAATCAACAGTTTGCCATAAATTATTTTCGCAAACAGTTCGCGGCACCCCAATGCGGCCCCAGGGAGCCCGACACTCCACAGCTCCACATCACTGCTGATAAGCAGGCTAGCAAGCATGTATATATATGTATATGTATATAATATATATTGTATGTGTGTTCATACAATGCAGAGATAGCTGAGTACATTATGTATAAATATATACATATGTATGGTCCCAGTTTCAAAGCGAGTGTCACACAATCACATATTGAGCAAGTCACAGCTAACACCTCCAATAACTTCCTGAAGAGCGAGCAGAGTGGTAGATTTGATACCCTGCATATGTATATATATATATGAATATATGATGGATATATGTGATAGATATAGAGATAGAGATAGATATAGATATAGATATAGATATAGATATAGATATAGATATAGATATAGATATAGATATAGATATAGATATAGATATAGATATAGATATAGTTATAGATATAGATATAAATATAAATATAGATATATAGAACATATCAATAAGACCTAAGTGCTTTGAGCAGCGTGAAAATGACATTATCTGAGTATTACCCTATACTTGATAAGTATTCGGCTGTAGAATATTCCGCAATTGTCAGCTGGTATTGGGCAAGGTTCGGAAAGTGTTGTAAATCAATTAGTTGAACGACTTTCCCAACACTAGCAATAATAATACAAAATGTGAGCCAAGAAATTGCGTCGTAGTCGAGCTCAACAAAGTTGTTTCAAGTGCGAAAGGCAACTTGTCAGTAAATGTATATGAAAAAGAAAGCAATAGAGAGAGAGAGAGAGAAAGAGAGCGAAAGAGAGAGATTGTTGATACGTAGAACTTGCATTTCCAATATGATTTATGGCAAAAGCAAATGCACAAATGCTGTTACCAGCTATTACGATACTCGTCTGCGATTGCTGCCTCGTAAATTATGTGGCAAGTTCCTCCCAGTTCCAATGCAAGCCGCATGTTGCAATGTTGGCCAGCGAACTTACAACTAATTTGTTGCCCTAATGGGACACAACTAGAGTTAAAGCCGGAGCCAAAGCAACTACGATTGCTGACCAACTTTACTGCAACTTAAATTGAAAGTTGCCTTCACTACTTGAGAGTGAGGTTGGGAGAGGGAAGTAACTTACAGACGTTAATCAACACTATATTCCCCTTAGTCAATGCCTTTACCATAATTTCTACACTTTGAATTTTATATCTTTGTTTAACATATAGTATAAACTCTATGATTTTATACCCACTACCCATAGGGTAGAAGGGTATTATAACTTTTTGCCGGCAGGAAATGTATACTACAGTCAGAAGGAGGAATCTCCGATCCCATTATTTAAAAAATTCTTTATATATATATTTTTTTATACATATTTAAAAAATACTTTTGTACCTTTGTGTTAGTTATTGGTATATTTTGCACTCTATAGTATATTTTAAATGTAGTACTATTTCAATATACTACATATAGTCTTTGGTGTATTATTTTTGTAGTATATTAATATGGCATTTTTTCAACATTAATGCCGCATTGTTTTGCTTTTACTCAAAATGGATACTCGACCGTAGCTTTATTTCTTGTTGATTTGCATATGTCTAAAGAAACATTTTATTCATTCAATTAATTTACAAATGATTAAAAATAAACAAAAACAAATAAACAATTATAACAAAGTTTCACTTGTTCACCTCTTTTTTTGGGCGTATCAGCATTTTGCCCTTCACTATTGACGCTCTATTGGCACTATTGATGTTGTAAAATGGTTTAGGTGCATTTAAATTACTGAAAAGAAATTATATTCAAATAATGTATTATGTATGTATATTACCATTTCAAATACGCAATAATATTTACAAAGTACAACAATCATCAACGAAATTCCAGCCGCCATACCACCAGCCTCCATCGAACACTTTTGCACAATTGCAATCGCAAAAGTCATTGTCTTTGTCGAATGTCGTGAATGATGAATTTGAATACATTTTGAATATTTCTTTCCAACTATCGTCGCAACCACTCACATCCAGTGCGTAATCATTATGTTCATCAGATAATTTGAAATTGCCGCAATTTAAGAAATGTTTATTGCCATTTATATCAACAATGTATATATAAATCTCGTGGGGCTGCGAATTCGTTAGATTATAGATATTCTCCAATCCAAGAAAGAAATCACTATTCTTTGCACCGAATCCTTCACGGTAGGTGGCCCAATCCCTATTGAAACTCTCATTTCCACCAACTCGCTGTTGTATTACTCTCCATCCAAGTCTATCCAAATCCCTATTGCACGCAGTTTCGGAGTAATCAATGCCACAAAAATTGGTTTGATTTAGAAAAGGAAAGCAACGTAATGGAATGCCATGATCAGTGGAATTTAATTTATCAATTTCTTCTTGACAAAACTGTTATAACATTTTTAACTTAGGTTGACTCTCCTCTAATTGCAATTCAGTTATTTTCTGACGTTCTGTGATATTTTGGATTGTCGCAATATATTTTGAAATATTTTTATCTTTTTCAATAAGACTGGAATTTAGTTTCTTTAATTGAACCTCCAAATTTGTTGAAATGGTCGATGTATCTGTTAATTGCTGTTTACATTTGTTAATAACATTTTGTTGTTCAGCAATCTCGGCACCTAATTCATTAATTTTATTTGGACACTTTTGACTGGAATTGATAGTATTCAGTTGATAATTACAAAGATTTAAGATGGCGGATTTAACTACTAAATCTCCATTCAAATTGAAAATAACATTTTTATCTGATTTAATCTCAGATTCTAATTTGTCAACTTTATTTTGACACAGTTGGAAATCGTTTTCCCCTTCTAGTATTTTGTTTTTACACTCGTCTAATTGAACTGTCTCCTTCATTTTACAATTTTTATACCCGCTACCCATAGGGTAGAAGGGTATTATAACTTTGTGCCGGCAGGAAATGTATGTAACAGGTAGAAGGAGGCATCTCCGACCCTATAAAGTATATATATTCTTGATCAGCGTCAACAGCCGAGACGATATAGCCATGTCCGTCTGTCTGTCTGTCCGTCTGTCCGTCTGTCCGTCCGTCCGTCCGTCCGTATGAACACCTAGATCTCAGAGACTATAAGAGATAGAGCTATAATTTTTTTTCGACAGCATTTGTTATGTTTGCACGCAGATCAAGTTTGTTTCAAATTTTTGCCACGCCCACTTCCGCCCCCGCAAATCAAAAAAATCGAATAACAAGTGTAATTTTAAAGCTAGAGCTACGAATTTTGGTATATATAATAATTACTGCAATAGTTATGATTCCTGAAAATTTGGTTGCGTTCAGATAAAAATTGTGAATGTTATTAAAGAAATACTTTTGTATGGGCAAAAACGCCTACTTACTAGGGGTCTGAGTTGCTTTGGCCGACAATCTGGCACATTGTGCCGTTTATGGTATATTTTGAATGGTGTACTACATCGATATACCAAACATACCATTTGGTATATTTTTTTTAGTATTTTTTAGTATTTTCGGTATATTTTGAAAATGATACCGCAATATTTTGCCTTTATTAAAAATGGGTAGCGGGTATCTCACAGTCGAGCACACTCGACTGTAACTTTCTTACTTGTTTTCTGTGACATTTGAATTTAATTCATTGATCTTCTTTTCCTTTAGTTTACTTTGTTCTAACTCATTTCTCATCTGTTGGAAAAATTCGCGCACTGGTTTCACAACTTTATTTTCAAGTTGTTGGTTAAATTGAGATGTCTGATAAGAAGAAAGAATATACTTTTAGCACACACTCTATTATACTGTATTACGTTATTGTGCTCACCTCTACTTCAGTAGCTGTGGCCACCAAGAATAATTTAAGTATCATCAGCAACCACACTGTGTTTCTTTTTATTCTCCCCATTTTGAATATCTCGACTGCCCTCAAACAAGATAAATTTGAAACTGAAAGTTTCATTTATGTCGTCGAAGAATTCAGCTCGTAATTCTGTGAGAACTTATACATGCAAAACGAATTTGAATTTTAGCAGACAGAAACGATTGAAGAATTATTTATAATAAGCAACACTATATATATTGTATATTACATATATATAGACTTGTCTAGTTCCTCGTGGTCTTTAACTCAGATGACTTTCCCATCCATTTTTTAGCTCGATTGGCCCGACTAGCAACAAACTTTTTATTGTCCTAAACAATTTATAAGCATATTCATTAATAACAACAAAATGTTTTATGCCTCTCTTTCAACATAGATCAGTGATTAGCACTCTCTCTTTTACTGATGAGTTCAGCCTCCGTCTATATAAATACTTAGATTCCAGTATGTTAGCCATATTCTTATTGCAGCGGAAGCTAAATCTATTTGTTTAAAGTTGGGATAAAAAACGAATTTATGTAGATCATTTATTAATAAATGCAATAGAAACAAATCTCTTTCAATGAGGAATTCACCAAATAAATCGGTACTTTAAATAGTCGATTGAATAATTATTAGGAGAGTAAATTCATAGTGCAGCAATTAAACATAAATAGTTTTACATAATATAATAAAATATCGGAATTTCGGCTCTTCAGTTGCTCACTTCTTCATCGCTTCTTTGGGGCGAATTAGCATCTTTGCTTCTTTCAGATAGTTTGCCGACCAACTTAGATTTGGCATATTTAAATTACTGCATTAAAAAAAAACAAAAATCAATAATTATGTGAATTCCATCGAAAATAACAATTTGCAATATTTACCAATTAAAACAATCCTTGTACCACCAGCCACTTTCGTATTCAATTGCGCAATTACCATTACCAATTTTGTCGTTGTCGCGATCGAATGTTGAGAATTTCATGTTTTCGCTTCTTCTCATCGCATCCCCAATAAAAGATTCATCGAATTTACCCAAACTTAGTTTATATCCACTGTCTTCATCAGATATTTTGAAGTCGTCATAACGAGCGTTGAAGGTACTTCTACCCAGAGTAACCAAATGTATGTAAAGTTCGTGACGCTGCAAACTCGTGATACGATGTATTTTCTCGAGTCCCAGGAAGAAATCACTCTTATAAGAACCAAAACCTTTGCGATACGTTACCCAATCCCTCTCAAAACTCTCATTTCCCCCAACTCGTTGTTGTATTACAATCCATCCCGGTCCAGCTAACTGACTATCGCATAAAACATCAACGAAACCTACGCCAGAAACATTAAGTTGGTGAACATCAGAATCTCCAAATGGGATGCAAGATGTGGGACTTAACTTATCAAGTTCAGATTGACATAACTGATTTTCTTTCACTTTATCTATTAGCTTAGTCTCACTTTCTTTTAATTCCAACTGAATTGTTTTCCGCTCTTCTCTGATATTCTCTGATGTCCGATTTAATGTATCAATTTCAGACTGACAGAACTTAATAACTTCATCTTGCTTTATTAACAAAGTTTTCTTCTCATTTACTTCCAATTCAATTGTTTTTTGATGTTCTGTTATATTTTGAATATTCCCACTTAATCTCTTTATATTTTTATCTTTTTCAATTAAACTTGAATTAAGATTTTGAAATTGAAGTTGGCAATTTTCTAAGTTGGTGGATTTAACAGCTAATTCTCCTTTTAATTTCACAATAATATTTTGTTGTGAATTAATCTCAGTTTCAAATTTATCAACTTTATTTTGACACGATTGCAAATCATTTTTTCCTTTAAGTATTTTATTTTTATACTCATCTAATAGATCTGCCTCCTTCATGAATTTTTCATGAATTCTTACAATTTCGTGATACTTTTCCATAAGATCAGAATTCAATTCATTTAACTTATTTTCCTTAATTTCTTTGTCTTCTAACTCATTTCTAACCTGTCTAAAATAATCAAGCAACGGTTTCACGGTTTTATAATTATGAATCTGGCACTGTTTTTCCATTTCTCGGTCGAATTCACACGTCTGATTAGAAGAAGATGTAAACATTTTTAGCACTCAATGTACTACACTGCTTTAAGTAATTGTTCTCACCTCTTCGAAGGCAGCAGTGGCCACCAAGAATATTTCAAGTAATGTTAAGAAAAGAACTGTTTTGATTTTTATTTTGCACATTTTGAATATTTCGACTGCTCGCGGAAAAGATGAATTTGAAACTAAAAGTTTAATTTAAATCGAAGAAGAATATTGTTGTGAGTGCTGTATGATTTTGGGATTATCACGTGATGAACGGATGTGGGTTCAGCTCAGAAGTTCGAAGCGGAAATGAAGGCGATAGCAAATGGTGTCAATGTCGAGACAATGTCAACTTTCTGACGCATGTCTAAGAGAGGATTTTTGTTAATGAAATTATAAGTGATGACAGTTTTTGAGAAATTTATTTAGCCGAGTTTTGATTATACTTGAAATTAGAAAACTATGTAGTGTAAAATTGCAAAGTAATATACATATAAATATATATGCACCACAGGGACATTATATTGAAGTCAGGATCAAGGAGCCAAGATATTAATGATGTCACATGGAAATAACGTATCATGATCATCTTTCTCTCTCTCATTTTCTGTCTGTCTCTCATCTATGTCACCGCTTTCAATCAGTGAGAGCGATTTTCTGGATTATCTCCGCAATGCTGACGCAGATGCGTTCCAATTGTTAAGGCGACACACTCATGCTTATTTTATATGTTTTAATTTATATAATATAAAACAACAAAAAAAATTACTTTTGTTTGGTTTAACCCCAACTTCATTCAATGCAGTAAAATGGCTGATCTGAAGTTAAATTTATATTTAATGTGTGCAAATTGAGTATTGAATTGAGAAATGCAATTCAGAAGAAAGAACAACCTGACTTTACAATCGTTATTATCAAACATTATTCTACAGGATGAAGTGTTTTTTAAGTCTGTTTTCACTTTCTGTGCTTTTGACAAATATGTATGTATGTATATACTGATCGTTTTACATGTTGCTAATTCATTAAATGTATGTCATGATGTCGGAACAATATGACTTTGACATTGGACGCTGTATTTTTGGGCATTAGGTTTTTACAGTGGAGTGTCATCATCAAAAGAAGCCCAAAGTCTGTTCAGCTGAAGATAATGTGACAAAATTATTCTATTTTCGAATTAAGCTGCATCTAAAAGTAATTAAATTTTTACTTATTTAAAGAGTGTTGCATACAAGATGTTTTAATGTACTTGATAATTTTGGAAATTTCAAGCAAATATATTAATTTTTTTAATTCAGCAAACAATTGAAAACAATTTTGAACATAATAATAAATACTATTAATATTGCCAATTAAGATTTAATAAAACAAACTTTCAAATTCAGGGGACTGGGTATCTTGAAGTTGAGCAATCTTGACAAGATTGTTTTCATTTGATTTATTTTGAACAATGTGTCCAGTAACTACATACATATGTACTTATGTATATATAATTGCTCCTACATATGTCTTTCACACATCATGCCTGCACGTGTTTCTCTCTTCACTCTCAGTTGCTTATCATCGCATTGCTGGCTTTAGCTTCTAAACTGCCGAGCAGCTTGACAACAATTGTCAGAATGACGTCTTTTTGGGAGAACGCTTCAGCAAAATCCCAATTCGCTGACCTACACCAATTATTTAAATGTTGAGTAAACAAAATTAAATTCTTCGACGGCTAAATGTGCGTTACGCACAGACGAAGACATTTCGAGCACACAAAATATATCCAACTATATATATTATATACATATATATTCTAAGCTACCTCCCTACCAATTTTCACTCAAATCTGTTCTGTCGTTCTTGAATTATAAGTGGTCCAACTTTATAGGCTTTCTTTTATATATGTAGAAAATAGATAGATATATATTCTGAATCGTCATCAACATTTCTGTCATTTTGACAGACTTGTTCATTTGTTATTCTGCATTATCACATAGATAGATTCACAGAACCTTTTCCATAAGAATTTGTCTCAAAATATGACTTCAACTGCAAAATTAACAAGTCGAGAATGCTCGACTGTGAGATACCCTCTACCCATTTTAACAAAAACCATATTCTACAAATATACCACAGAGATATTAAAATATACAAAGGGCTATATGTGGTATATTCATAAAGTACTACATTCAAAATCTGCGATAGAGTACAAAATATACCAGATTGTTAGCCAAAGTAACTGAGACACGTTTGCAGTAGGCGATCAGACGGACATGGCTATATCACCTCGTCTACCGACGCTGATCAAGAATATATATACTTTATGGGATCAGAGATGCTTCTTTCTGCCTGTAATATACATTCCCTGCAGGCACAAAATTATAATACCCTTTTAACTTATCAGTAAATAATTAAATAATAATTGAAAAGTTAATTTTTTTTTATATAATGTAGGGTTTTCTTAAGGCAATAATTTTAATACAAAGTTTATTAGTTAAAAGCTCTGCTGTTTAGCTCAGAGCTATTAAGAGATCTCAAGGCATTTTCAAAGCTTAGAGACTGCAGATAATGTTTATTTTATTCCAATAAATATATACATAAATGCTTTTATGTAATCTACAAATGCATTTTAATTAATAAATATAGTTTGCTCATCAGATGCAAGCGCTGTCGCAAAACATTTCTCACAACATGTGAGTACAATATATGTAGATCGCTATCGCACTCTTTCTCCTTTGCTTGATTTGCTTATTGTTTTTGCACATGCAGATGAACAGGCGTCCGTGGGATAGACACGATCAGCCAGCGCTTGTTTTGGCAATTGATTATCGCGTACTCGCTTACACTCGCCTCCAAGCGTCCAACTGTTTGAGCTTAGAAGCAACTGCTTCTCTTATACATCACCACAACTAGCATCGTCTTCCGTTTTAACGAAGTAGCAACTGCTTCCGCTTGACTAATAGCAACTTCTTATGTTACTCGTCGTATACATAATCCTTTTCTGATTAACTTTTGCTAACTTTCATATTAATTACTATTGATATTTATTGATAATATAAATTTGATTCTTAGTTTATGCTGAATGTTCCCTCTTTAATAATATACTACAATACAATATATTAGACTTATATTTTGAATTAGTTTCGAGATATAAACTGTAAGAGTATCGTTCTAATATAAATTATAAATTTAGAAGGAAAAAGTGCTTTGACTTCGATTTTCACTGATGTGAAATACAGTTCTGAAACTAATAGAACCAATTTTATTTTTGTGTTTGTTTATGTAAAATTTATTGTTTTATTACTTTACATTTTTCTTTTCTATAATCAAAGTTAAGTTGAGTTTTCTTATTGTATTAATCCGTATTGTTGAGAAATATTTCGATGCAATTTTTAATTTCGATGCTGTACATATTTGCTCAGCTGATAAGGAAAAGAGCGGCCTTCATGACGTCAGACTTGTGACGAGCAGTCAAAAATATTTGCTGGCTCTCTCCGCTGATCTCTCTCTCTCTGCAGCTTAGCAACTGCTGTTGAGTACCGCTTCTATCTATAATTCTGCTAATTTTAGCGATCGGGAGAGGCGGAAGATGCTGATATACATTGTGTTCCGTTGGGTAGATCAGCTAAGTGATCTCGAACATTTTCTATTTTAATAACAAATTGTCTTTAACAGACATGAACAGGTCTGCAATTAAGAAAGTATCAAAGTAATGCATTTAATACCAACTCACCACATTTAATAAGTTATTTCATAAATGATTTTATACTTTAAATAACAAATAGTATAATAATTAGAAAAATATTTTATTTATACACAAAACACCAAACAATATTTAGGAAACAATTAATTTAACTTCATTGAGATCGTGGCCAGAATCTTTCATTGAAGAAACGATGTAAAAATAATAAATAAATAACCAGCCAGAACTGGCGATAGTGATCGATGTTTAAGCACGTTGCAATCATATCTCATTCTTACACCCAAGCTCAATATGTAGCCACTGTATTCATTGGATATATGTAAGTCTTCGTTGCGAATTTTGTTAAGTCATATGTGAATACCATATGAATTTAAAGCTCGTGTTATCATGATTTCGTCAGTCGATAGATTTATTGGATGAAATCTATCGACACAAATCGTTATCCGGGGAACCGAATTCTTAGCTTTACATTACCCAATCCCTATTGAAACTATCTTTCCCCCAACTCGTTGTTGTGTCAACAACAAATATTTTATGTACCATTACTAACAAAACTGCATTTATTATTATTCTGCCTGTTGCGATTCTTTCGACTGAACTCAAGCAAGAATAATATGGAACTGAAAAATGCTCTTAAATCTACAAATAAATCGGCTCTAAACATTTAATCTGTGTTAATATAAAAGCAATCGAATGTTTCATTTATGATAAAAGATAGTCTCTTACAATATTGTCTAATGATCATCTCTGAGCGAGAGGCTTCATGATAATATAATTTAATGGAAATTTAATTGAATTGATTAAAAGCTGCTACATCAACGTGTTTATTAATTTAATCTGTTTATTGGATGTTTAGATAGAAAACGAATATGTGTAGATCATTTATTACATTACTTTAATATTCAAGGTTCGATTGAAGTGATATATACAGGACAATCATAAGTTTACTTACTTATAAGAATTTGCAGCTCTATTGAAAGCAACTATAGACTTACAATATGATGCATCAAATCATAGGATTTAATAAAAATCGATCTATTTCCATTCAAAAATAAATCGCTGCATTAAACAGTCGATCGTTTTATTATTCGAAAAGCAAATTCTTTAAGCACCAATTATATGTACATAATTACATAATTGAGTTAAATATTTGAATTTCAGCTCTTTAGTTGCTCACTTCTTCATCGCTTCTTTCGGGACGAATTAGCATCTTAACTTCTTTTAGTTTCATATCGCTCATTGTAGAGCCCAACCAATGTAGATTTGGCCCATATGGTGCATTTAAATTACTGCACAAGATAAAACAAAAATAAAAAATTTGGAGTATTAAATCGAAAATAACAATTTGCAATATTTACCAATAATAGCAATTCGTGTACCACCAGCCACTTTCGTATTGATCTGCGCAATTATCACTAGCAGAGTCGTTGTCGCGATCAAATGTTGTGAATTTTATGTTTTCGCTGAATCTCATTCCATCCAAAACAAAAGCTCCACTGAATGTACCCAAACTCAGTGCGTATCCATTGTCCTCATCAGATATTTTGAAGTCGTCATAACGAGCAAAGTAAACAGTCCTATATACATCAACCAAATGTATATACAGTTCGTGACGCCGCAAACTCGTGATACGATGTATCTTCTCGAGTCCAAGGAAGAAATCACTATCAAAGGAACCGAAACCTTTGCGATACGTTGCCCAATCCCTATTGAAACTTTCATTTCCCCCAACTCGTTGTTGTATTACAATCCATCCAGGACCTATTAACTGACTATCGCATAAAACATCGAATAAACCAACGCCAGAAACATTGAGTTGATGTACACCAGGATAGTCTCCAAAAGGAGAGCAACTTGATGGGATTTTAGTATTGGGTAAAGTCTTATTCAATGTATCAATTTCAGCTCGACATATCTGATTATCTTTGTCTGTCTTTATTAACATATTTTGACTCTCATCTAATTGCAACTTAAGTTGTTGCTGTTCCTCTGTAATCATTTTGATATTTGCATTAAGTCTCCTGATATTTTCATCCTTTTTATATAGACTAGATTTAAGTTGTTTTAATTGAACTTCAGAAGATTCTAAGGTGCTGGTTTTATCTGCTACTTCCTGTTTACATTTAGCATAAAGTTTGGAAATTGGTGTTAGTTTGTCAATAATATTTTTTTGTAAATTAAACACAGATTCTAATTTATCAACTTTATTTTGACACGATTGCAAATCGTTTTCCCCTTTAATTACTTTGTTTTTATACTCATTTAATAGAGCTGCCTCCTTCATGAATTTTTCATGGATTCTTACAATTTCATGATACTTTTCCATAAGATCAGAATTTAATTCATTTAACTTATTTTTCTTAATTTCACTTTGTTCTAACTCATTTCTAACCTGTCTAAAATAATCTAGCATAGGTTTCAAAGTTTCATAGGTCTGACTGCAGCATTTTTCTGCAATTTGTCCGTCAGATTCATGCGTCTGATAAGAAGAAGAGGAAAACATTCTTAGCACTCACTGTAGTACACTGCTTTATGCAATTGTTCTCACCTCTTCAAAGGCAGCTGTGGCCACCAAAAATATTTGAAGTATTATTAAGAAAAGAACTGTTTTGATTTCTATTTTGCACATTTTGAATATTTCAACTGCATGCAAACAAGATGAATTTGGAACTAAAAGTTTAATTTAAATCGAAGAATTCAGCTCCGAGTTGCTGTTTTGTTTTTGAGCTAACGCGTGATCAACGGATGTGGGTTCAGATCAAAATGAGAATGCGCTAGTAAATAGTGTCAATGTCGAGAGAATGTCGACTTTCTGTCGTCTTTCTAAGAGAGGCATCTTGATAATGAGACTAGAAGTGGCGACAGCTTGTGTGTGATTCATTTAGTCACAGATTTTGGTAGCTAAATAAAATACATATATTTAAAAATTGTATTTTGTATCGAAGGCAGCATTAATAGGCCAAGATATTTTAGGATGAAAAATGGACTTACCATACCTTCACCTTCACTCTCTCTCTTTCTCTCTCTCAATTCTATTGCTTATCGTCGCAATGGTGACGCAGGTTTTGGAATCAAATAAAATATATTTAAAAATTTCACGACTAATCATGAACCTATTCGTCGAAATTGCTCAAATTTTTAACACAGCGTTTTGCTTTTAGAAGAGAAGAAAGGTGAAGAATTCTGATGGTTTTACTATGCGATTCATAAATTGTTGACTCAGCTTCCACAACTTCTCTTGGTAGAAGGTTTTCAAATCATCTTTCCATGACATCAACAATTGAAAACAAACTAGTTAAAATAAGTTAAAAATTTAAATTTCAGTGCAAATTTCATATATTTTTACTTATAGTTCGATCTGCAAAGTGCATTTAATTAACGTTTAAATAATTAATAAAATAATGAAAAGCAAGCCAAAAAATGGTTCACACAGTGCATATGCAAGTCTGTGTGATTACATGTGGGTACAATATATGACGCTATCGCACTCACTCTTCTTTGCTCTATCATCAGCAACACACAGTTGTTGTTGTTGTTGAGATTTATTCTTTGTTTTTGTACATGCAGATGAACATGCGTCTATGGGATAGACACGAACAGGTAGCGCTTGTTTTGGCAATCGACTATCGCGTACTCGCTTACACTCGCCTCCAAGCGTCCAAATGTCTGAGCTTAGAAGCAACTGCTTCTCTTATACACCACCACAACTAGCATCGTCTTCCGCTTTATCGAAGTAGCAACTGCTTCCGCTTGACTAATAGCAACTTCTTCTGTTACTCGTATACATAATCCTTCTCTGTTTAACGATTGTTCTCTTTCATACTGTAAGAGTATCTTATTTAAATTATAAAATGTATATCACCCTAGTAAGATTCAATCAAATGTTATACTTCGGAAAACATAATTCAATTATGTTAACTACTATTACTACTGAGTAAATTGTTTCTTAGCTATTCATACGGTAGTCTAAATCACGATGAATCGGTAGAAGGAAAAAGAGCTTTGACTTCGATTTCAACTGATGTGAAATACAGTTCTAAATCTACGAATAGAACCAATTTTTATTTTTGCCTTATTTTGGTATTTGTTCATGTAATATTTATTAATTTTATTAATTACATTTTCTTTTGTTGTAATCTTAGTTGAGATGGGTTTTCTCATTGATCCGTATCTTTGAGAAATATTTCGAATTTTCGAAAGTAGTGCAATTTTTAATTTCGCTGCTGTACATATTTAGTCAGTTGATAAGGAAAATAGCGGCCTTCATGACGTCAGAATTGTGACGAGCAGTCAAAAATATTTGCTGGCTCTCTCCGCTGATCTCTCTCTGCAGCTTAGCAACCGCTATTGAGCACCGATTCTATATATAATTCTGCTAATTCTAGCGATCGGGAGAGGCGGAAGATGGTGATATACATTGTGTTCCGATGGGTAGATCAGCTAAGTGATCTCGAACATTTTCTATTTTAATAAAAAATTGTCTTTAACAAACGAGAACAGGTCTCCAACTTTACTGCAATTAAACATTTATCGAACGCGTTTAATACCAACTCATCACATTTAATAAGTTATTTTAATAATGATATTATACTTTAAATAATAAATAATTAGGAACATACATACACACAAAACACAAAACAAAATTTAGAAATCAATTTTGGTTCGACTATAGTTTTGGACGAATAAGCATCTTAGTTTTACTGAGATCGTGGCCGGAATCTTTCATTGAAGTTACTCTTAAAGACCATGTAAAAATAAATAAATAATTTATAATATATGTACATATGCTGAACTGCTATTATCTGAAGAAAAGTCATTGTCCCGATCGATGTTTAAGCAAAGCTCAATACGTAACCGTTGAATTCATCGGATATAATCGTATTCTTCGTAACAAATAAACTTTGTTGAGTTATCTGATAATACCATATGAATGTAAAGCTCGAGATAAATTTTATCCAATCCAAGAACCGAATTCTTAGCAATACATTGCCCAATCCCTATTTAAATTCTCATTTCCACCAACTCACTGACTATCGGATAAATCATCGAAGAAACCAAGACCGCAATTTTTGATCTTATGAACACCAGTATGTTTTCCGCAAGGAGAGCAACTTAATGAAATATTAATGGGAGTTGTCTCATTTAATGTCTTATCAATTCCTGAACATAACTTTGTAGTCATTTGAGACTTCTCTAATTACACCTAAACTTTCTAGTGTAGCATTCTTTTTCTTTGAAGTTTATCTGGAAATAATTTAATTGTTTTTAATAAGTGGTAAATTTAGTTTCTTTAATTGAACCTCATAATCGATCAAATTATTTAATTTATCTGCTAATGCTTTATTACAAATATGTTACAATCTTTTAAATTGTTAATATCTATTGTTTGTGACTTAACTTTTGATTCCAATTTATTAGCTTTAACTTGACACAGTTGCAGACCATTTTCCTTGTTGCGTATTTTTCTTATATCATTATCTGTTTAGATTTTGACTTCACGACTTTCTTATGAACTTTTAAAATATCAGTGGACTTTACTAAAATTTAATTCATTGATCTATTTTTACCTTATTTTACTATGTGTTAACTCATTTTGCATTTGTTAAAAATAGTCGAGCATTGGTTGCACAATTTTATAAGTACAAGAGCTGCTCTCCTGTCTAATAGGAATAAGATATGAAAATAATAATAATAATAATTGGTGATAGTTTATAGAATCTCTACTCGGGTCGTCAGAATAGATGGTCTAACTATTCAAGGTATACTATATATTATAATATAATATAACATTTAATAATATTATTTCTCTCTCTAATTTAGAGGTTGATAGCTGCGTTCTGATGGCTCCATATATTTGTTAGTGTAGATCATTTACTAAATAACTTCAATGGTTTCATTAAGAGGATATATTCAGGATGACTAGAAATCTATTCTATTTTAATAAAAAATTTACAAAAGCAATTACTTTAAAATGTTAAAGTACAGCTGTAGACAGTGAATTTATAGCTTAAAGCTTGAAATAAAATAAATTGCTACCTTAAACATTTGATCCTATAATTATTAAGATATCATATTCGGAGTCAAATGCCTTCCGTTATTTATTTGTTCATCGCTTCTTTGCGACGCATTTGCATCTTAGCTTTTTTAAGTTCATTGTTTTCATCAGATATTTCGAAGTTGTCATAACGGGCAAAGAAGATCTTGCCATCCATACCAACAAAATGCATATAAAGTTCGAAACGCTGCAACTTTTTTGATTCGTTGCCCAATTCCTATTGAAACTCTCATTTCCATCAACTCGCTGTTGCATTACAATCCATTCAGGTCTAGCTAACTGACTATCGCATAAAACATCAAAGAAATCTATGCCAGAAACTCTTATTTCATGAACACCAAGATAATCTCCAAAAGGAGAGCAACTTAATGCGATAAGAGTATTGACTAAAGTCTTCTTAAATGTATCAACTTTAGCTTGACATAACATAGATGATTGTTTTTATGTTTCTTTATTAACATATTTTATTAACTAATTCCAGCTCTATTGAAATTATCTAGAGAACATCTATTTCAACTTTAAAAATAAATCGCTGCTTAAATAAACGACCGTTTTTTTATTCAGATCGCAATTTCTTAATGCACCAATTATATATAAGTGATTACATAATTGAGTCAAATAATGGAATTTCAGCTCACTTCTTTATCGCTTCTTTTGGGGCGAATTAGCATCTTAGCTTCTTTAGGATATACGATATTATTTTCGACCCAACAATATAGATCAACTCCATATGGCCCATTTAAATTACTGCATAAGAAAAACAAAAATCAATAGTTAAGTGTATTCCATCGAAAAGAACAATTTGGAATATTTACCAATTAGCGCAATCGTCGTACCACCAGCCACTTTTATACCAGAATGCGCAATTACCATCATCAGATTTGTCGTTGTCGCGATCGAATGTTGTGAATTTCATGTTTTCGCTGACTCTCATCTCATCGTCATTAATAGTTCCATTGAATTTACCCAAACTCAGTTTATATCCACTGTCTTCATCAGATATTTTGAAGTCATCATAGCGAGCGTTGTAGATAATTCCATTCAGAGCAACCAAATGTATGTAAAGTTCGTGACGCTGCAAGCTCGTGATACGATGTATTTTCTCTAGTCCGAGGAAGAAGTCGTTCCTATAAGAACCGAAACCTTTGCGATACGTTGCCCAATCCCTATTGAAACTCTCATTTCCTCCAACTCGTTGTTGTATTACAATCCATCCAGGTCCAGCTAACTGACTATCGCATAAAACATCAAAGAAACCTATCCCAGAAACATTGAGTTGATGAACTCCTGAATAATCTCTAAAAGGGATGCAAGAAGTGGGACTTAACTTATCAACTTCAGATTGACATAACTGATTTTCTTTCACTTTATCTATAAGCTTAGCTTGACTATCTTTGAATTGCAATTCAATTTTTTTCTGTTGTTCTCTGATATTTTCTGATGTCCTGTTCAATGCATCAATTTCAGATTGGCATAACTGAATATCTTTATCTTGATGTATTAATTTAGTTTTACAGTTTTCTAATTTCAAGTCAATTGTTTTCTGATGCTTTGTCATATTTTGAATATCCCCACTAAATCTTTTTATTTTCTCAGCTTCTTCAATGAAGCCAGAATTAAGTTTTTTGAATCGAAGTTCTAAGTTGGTGGATTTATTAGCTAATTCTCCCTTTAATTTCACAATAATATTTTGTATTGAATTAATTTCAGATTCGAATTTATGAACTTTATTTTGACACGATTGCAAATCGTTTTCTCCTTTAAGTACTTTTTTTTTATATTCATCTAATAGAGCTGCCTCCTTCATAAATTTTTCATGAATTCTCCCAATTTCATGATACTTTTCCATAAGATCAGAATTCAATTCATTTAACTTATTTTCCTTAATTTCTTTGTCTTCTAACTCATTTCTAACCTGTCTAAAATAATCGAGCAACGGTTTCACGGTTTTATAATTATGAATCCGGCACTTTTTTTCCATTTCTCGTTCGGATTCACATGTCTGATAGGAAGAAAATGTAAACATTCTTAGCACTCAGTGTATCACACTGCTTTATGTATGTAAATGTTCTCACCTCTTCGAAGGCAGATGTGGCCACCAAAAACATTTTAAGAACTATGAATAAAACAGCTGCGTTGATTTTTATTTTGCACATTTTGAATATTTCGACTGCATGCAAACAAGATGAATTTGAAACTAAAAGTTTAATTTAAATCGAAGAATTCAGCTCCGAGTTGCTGTTTTGTTTTTGAGCTAACACGTGATCAACGGATGTGGGTTCAGCTCAAAAGTTCTAAGTGGGAGAGATAGTACATGGTGAAACTAAGAAGAGTCTCGATCCATGACGAGAGAAAAGACAATGTCGATTTTCGTTCGCCTGTCTGAGAGAGGATTCTAGATGATGGAATTAGAAATGGTTCAGTTGTTCGAGCTCTGATTATTATTTCACACTACAGAGAAAATTTACTTTATTATTCGAGAGGAGAACTAAAATGAATTAACATCAGATGGACATTACATCGAAGGCAGCATAAATAGACCAAGATATTTAATGATGTAACATGAACTTACCATACACCCTTACTACTCTTTCTCTCTCTCTCTCTCTCTCTCTCTCTCTCTCTGTTTCTGTCTCTCTCTCTATCTCTTCTTTGCCCGTGAGAGCGATTCTTTTGCTTATCGTCGCAATGATGACGCAAATGTTGGATGCTAAATAAAGTAAATTTAAAAATTGAAAATTACCCTATAAATGTATTTGAAATTTACTTTATTTATTTTTATGTTAATTCTTAATATTTTTACCGACCGTTTTGCCTTTAGAAGAGAAGAAAGGTGAAGAATATTGATATTTTTATTTTAGTATGCGTTTCATAAATTGTTGACTCAGCTTCCAAAAAAGTGTTACATTAAAATTTAAGTGAATTTTCACAAAAAAAAAGATAATTCAGCAAACTTTATAATCTTTACCTCTTGGTAGAAGGCTTTCAAATCAACTTCAAAAACCATGAAGTTTTAATGCAAACTCGTAACTATTCTGTTATATATTTGTACATAATCCTTTTCTGTTTAACTTTTATTCGTTTTCAACTATGGCAAAGTCTTCTGCTTTAATACGATGTGACAACTTTTGCTTTGGCAGACCATTTTCATATATTAATTATTATTAATATTTATTGATAATAGAAATTTGATTCTTAGTTTATGCTGAATGTTCCCTCTTTAATAAAGTATCAGAGAATTATATTTTGAATTAGTTACGAGATTGAAATTGTAAGAGTATCGTTCTTAAATTATATAATGTATACCATCCTAGTAGCATTTATACAAATGTTATTCTTCAAAAATATGTAATTAATTTATATATACATATGACTAAAATTTCACACGAATTGACTTCGATTTCTAATAATGTGAAAAACAGTTCTGAATCTAAAAATAGAACCAATTTTTATTTATTTTTTTTTGTATTAATTTTATTAAATTAGATTTTTCTTAATGTAATCAAAGTAAAGTTGGGATTTTCGTTTAATTTGTTGTTAAGAGAAATTTTTCAAACGTGTGCAAATTTGATCGGTATTCGGCATCTTATTTGTCGGGTACCTCGATGATAAGGAAAAGAGCAGCCCAAAGCATATTTTTAGAGAGTAAAGCGAAAGCTCTCTCAATATTTCGTCTCCATTCGTTTGAACTTGTACTTTGAAATTTAAACTTTTCTCTTTTGAGTGATTAATTTCAAAATCTGTTTTATATATATATGTACATATTATACAATGATGGCATTTAAATCAGCACAAGTTTACTTAGTTGACTATGACGCACAAAATCTTTCAATTATCAAGATAGTGTATTGGACTATATATAATATATATATGTATATATATCATCAGCAACATAGCTATATATATATATATGATTTTGTTCGAATTTTTCGAGTTGATAGTAATGCAATAACTCAATTTCGAAATTGCATTTCTTTTTCCTCATAATGACTATAAAATTATAAGAAAATAATTAAACTGCCATCAAAAATCATGAGTCTAATAATGGAGATGGCTTCCAGCAGCAGAAAATAAATGAATAACGAACAATAGCAGAGCAGTCAAATTAAATTGACCAGAAAATAAAAACGAAAACGAAAACAAAAAGGGAAACACAAATACAAAAAAAATCATTAAATGCACGAAATGACAGAGAAATGTGCCATGGCCATTAAGAATACGAGAACTGAGTGGAGATCAACAACAACTTGAGAACTCGAAAGAGTAATTATAATGCGAAGATCACGTATTCGCATTTTGCAAATGTGCATGCCATAATAGAAGGACGATTTATGCCCAGATACGAACACCGCAGAGCCTAAATCAAATTTAAAGAGCCAACGAATGTTTGTGTGGCTGCTAAAAGCATAAATAAATGGGAATCCTTAAGGGTTACCCTGTACGAATTCTTGTTTACTATGGTCTATTTAACTTTCGTAGAGAGCAACATTTAATATTCTATGTAAATCAAATTGAGTACTTAAATGTAGAAGCATTTTTTATTAATCAATTAACTAAGCATCTCAATTCATAATTTAGTAATAAAAACTTAATTGTAATATTATAATAAACAGTTTTTTTAAGTAGACAATTTTTGCAAGTGTTGATTTAATTAAAAATATTACTTTTTAACTAAAATAACTGTTTTGAGTGTATAGAGGTATAATTGATTTATTATTGATAATTAATTTGTTTTCTCTTAATTATTATATATTATAAAACTTGAGTTAAAATCGATATTTGTTGACTTTGACTTAAGATGAGTGAGTGACAATCAAAATAGTAATACGAAAGCTTAGATATGGTAATGGGATTTTATGATATTAGGTAAAAAGGTTATTAGTAAAAAGTTCTAGTACAATTTCTACAATTCAATTGAAAATGTGATATTTATTGACTTTGAATTAAGTTGTGTGATAATCGCAATAGTAACATGAAAGCTTAAACATTCCCTGTTGGCAGCATTACAACAGTAAAGTATTATGTTTTAGCATTGGAAGAATTATATCAATAATTTTGTATATTTTATTAAAGTGTAGTGAAAAGCGATATTTGTTGACTTTGACTTAGACTTAGCTTAGATATGATGATTTGATTTGATTAAAAAGTTCTAGCACAATTTCTACATTTCATTAGAGACAATTGACTTTGGATTAAGTTGTGTGAGCATTTCATTCTAAAGTATTATGTTTTAGCATATGGAAGAATTATTGCAACAATTTTGTACATTTTTTTTAACATAAAAGCTTAGATACTCGCTGCTGGTGGCATCTCATTCCAGGGTATTGGGCTGAAAGTTGCAGCGCCTTTTGGAAATGCTAAACAGTTTGGCAAATGACAAGCAGCTCCAAGCCCGGCTTCAGTAATTGGCTCAAATTACAGAAATTTCGCTGCAGCGAACCACAGCATCAGAGGAGCCACAACCACAACCACAGCGACAGCGATAGCCGCAATCGCAGTTGGTGTTGCAGTCGAAGTTGAAGTCACAACCGCGTCTCAGAGTCTAACCATGTCCGTACTCCAGTTCCCGTATCCCCCACCCCCCTTAACCCGGACACGTTGCCGGCCCGATGGCTGTTATTGTCGTGGCACAATATTGTTTCCAAAAATGAAACGAAACAAAACAAATACGTGACCAGAAATTAAAGAAAAAACAACACACACAAACAAAAAGAAAAGAAATGAAAATAAAAAAAAAAACAAACAAAACAAAAGCAGCGCTGCAAACTGTGCAAAATAAAATAAGGAAACAAACAAAAATCGCGTTGATTTGAATTTTAAAATGTTTTGCATGGCATTTGTATTTGTGTGTCTCTCATTTTGTTGTTGCTTTTTTTTGGTTTTTGGTTTTGTGACTGTCGCACAGTGGGACCAATTGAATTGAATCGGCAGCTGCGTTAATGAACTGTTACTTAAGTAATTACACAATTAAAACGAAAAGTCGATTAAAAACTGATTAAGCGTCGTATACGCAACATTTATAAATAGCTTACATTACGCATACGCCCAGTGCAACGTGTGTTTGCACTTCGGAAAGTGTAAGGGCACAATATCAAGCGCACTTTTGCCCCACTGTGCGAGCACAATTCCACTTGGCTGCTATCTGCCATTTGGTGTCATTGTCGCCGCTATTTTCGGTTACATTTCCAGCTCCCAAAACTCTCCGCTACGCTTGCCACAGTCACTAACAACAAAGTTGCAGCGGCAACAACTGACGTTGCCTTATGTAAATTGTGAAAACAACAAAAACGGGAGAGAAAAAACCAAGTCTACATTTATGTGTGTATTTATTATACACGCTACTCATAGGCTAGAAGGGTGTTATACTTTTGTGCCTGAAGAAAATGCATGTAACAGGGAGAAGGAGACATTTGTGACCCTTTAAAGTATATATATATATTCTTGATCAGCAACAACAGACGAAATAATACGTCTGTCTGTCTGTCTGTCCGTCTGTATGAACAACTAAATTTCAGAGACTATAAGAGATGGAGCTAGAATTTTTGGTTGTCATGTTTGCATGCAAATCAAAGTTGTTTCAAATTTTTGCCACGCCCATTTTCATCCCCTCAAATCGATGAAAATCGAATAGTAATCGTAATTTTAAAGCTGAAGTCCTGAATTTTGGTACAGGAAATAATAACTATATAATTCATGATTTCTAAAAACTTCCTTGCGATCAGATAGAAATTGTATAAGTTATTTAAGACATATTTTTGTATGGGAAAAAATGTCTACATACTACAATTCTTAGGTGCTTTGGCTGACATTCTGCCATATTTTGTGTAATTTTTGAAATGTAGTACCATATCAATATACCAAATATAGCTTTTGGTATATTTTAGCATATTTAGTGGTACTTGGTATATTTCTAAAATGGATAACGGGTGTGTCACAGTCGAGCACACTCGCCTTCTTACTTATTTTTCGGTTTTCTTGACTTACTTTTTCTTTTTTTGATAATGAAACTTTTCAAAGCAATAAATAATATGTTGGCTGGGTAAGGGATAGCGCGGGGTGGGGTGAGGCGCTGTGTTTAACAGTTGAAGTAAACGCCATGTCAAATATTGATTTCACATTGAATTTTTGATTATTTCTATAAATAAAATGCCAAGCAACGCAACGAGCTTGGCCTAGGTGCGCATAAGTCAGTCGTCAGTCGCATAAGGGTGCGCCCAGCCCAGTCTACTCGACTCCTCACTCCCCACTCGACTCTCCTCGCTCCCTCAGACATTATCTGTCGCGTTTTCACACCCCAGCAGCACGCGTGCAAAGCTGATAATGCTGCCCCATTGTCGTCTAGGTCAAGTTTGGCATATT
Organism: Drosophila albomicans; assembly: GCF_009650485.2. NCBI lineage: Eukaryota > Metazoa > Arthropoda > Insecta > Diptera > Drosophilidae > Drosophila > Drosophila albomicans. The sequence continues at coordinate 14,103,785 of NC_047629.2, read as the reverse complement.
TGTTGTACGAGTATTGCTGTGAATAGTTCAGCTTAAAGCATCTGTAGTTTGTGCTATTGATCATACTATAAGTAAATATTAATATTTGAATAAGTTTTATTTTTATTAAATGATTTACGCAAACGCAGCATTATTACTATTACTATATGTATTCAAATAATATGAAAATAGTATTCATTTAAGTCGCATTAAAATGTTGTATATTATAATATATTAGTATATCTTCTAATTGTGGGACCGATTTCATTTTGTTGTTGGATATATATATAAAAAAAAAAGTATGGTATAAATATATTCATTTGTGTTTCGAATATTTGAAATCACCATAAAATTGCACTGCAATCCATATTTAATGGAAAAAATTGATAACTACACATATTATAAATACATTATTGTATGTTTAACCATATTTACAAAATCAATTTTTTTAATATAACACTAAAAGATGCATTAAAAAACAATTAAATAAAGTAGATATATTAAATGTTCTCACTAACAAAAATTTCAATTAAATTGTTTCATATCAACTGCAATACGTAAATTTTTAGTTTAATTAAATTTGTAATTTCCAGATAATATTTTCTATAAATATTATTTTATTATTATATTTTGTAATTATTAAATTCGTATAGTCGATTAATTTATTTTTTGAAATTTTAAACGCGTTCTCTTAATATAAATATTTAATAGAAATAAAAGAAAACACAATAATTTGACTGACTTTTAAAATACTTTTTACAAACGTAGCTACACCTTATGACTGAACACAGGGTAGCTGCTAGTCTGGCATCGTTTTTACTATTGGCAATGCTCATTCGCTGCTTTTATGATTTTATTTTTTGTTCGCGACGCTCTTGTTTTCGCATATGGGCATAAAACTGAAAAGTAAACAACACATAAAATGAAATACAACCAAAATTGCTATGCAAATATAGAATACAGAATACAGAATTATTACCTGAGCCCCGCTCGCCATCTCGCTTCGACACAAGTAAACACACACACGCACACCTGGAGCAAACAACAATATCGACAACAACAATGACTACAACAACATCAGCAAAATGTCATATAGTTACTTGGATTCAGACGCTTTAAAGGTGTGGCCCAGTGCCTAGAGTCTCGCCAACGCGTAATAAAAAAATGTATATACCTATATATAAAGCCAATAAAAAATTATGAATAAATGCAAAAGTGAGACCCGAAAACTATAAGCAACTAAGAGGCAGACGCCATTTCGATGTTATGCTGATCAATTGTACAGCAGAATAGCAAAAAATAATAATAAAACAAATTAGAGCTATGAAGAACAAGTGAGAAAACTACTGTCGAGTGTGCTCGACTGTGATATACTTGCTATTCGTTCGCAATAAAATATACCGAAAAAATACTGAAATATGCCTATATGGATATTTGGTATATTGATAGAGCTGGCTCGACTTTGATACACTCATTTAAATATAGCAAACTAATATATGAAAAATACTGAAATATACCGAAATGTTTATTTTGTATATTTGTGTGATAAAGCGTGTTCGACTGTAATACACTCGTTATCTGAATTTTCATGAAATATACCAAAATGAATATACCAAAAAAATACTAAAGTATGTCGAAATGCATATTTGGTATATGAATATGGTAGAGCTGGCTCGACTTTGATGCACTCGCTATCTGTTCTCATTAAAATCTCATTTAAATATACCATACTAATATATATAAAAATTCTAAAATATACCAAAAATGTTTATTTGGTATATTAATGCGGTAAAGCGTGATCGACTGCAATACACTCATTTTAAGAATTTTCACGAAATATACCAAAATGAATATACCAAAAAAAAATACTAAAATATGTCGAAATGCATATTTGGTATATCGATACTGTAGAGTGTTTGACCGTCAAAGCAAATCATTTTGGTACTATTATATAAATATACCATTATTATAGTATGTATTATACCGAAAAAATATTGAAATATGCAGAAATGAGTATTTATATATAACAAGAGCTGTCAAAAAAAATTATAGCTCTAATATAATTATTATTGCCCTATTGATAGCGGGTAATAATAATTATATATAATATAATATATATGGTAAATGTATTTATACCCATAAAATAACCAAAAGGTTAGGTTAGGTGGAACCGGCTGCCCCTGTACGGGGCAAAGCATAGACCAGTGGAGGTCCGTAGCTGTACCGGTAGCGTATCTTCGTCTCAGAAGTCGCACAGTATGGATGCGTTTTTGGCAAAAGCCAACAGCATCCTAGGAGGTAGCAGTGAAACGTCCCGAAGATCGTTGTGGCACGGCGAATTAAGGTATTTCAGCCGGAGTCGGGATAACGCTGGGCATCTACAGAGAAGATGCTCAAGTATTTCCTTAACCCCGGGTTCGTTGCATTTCCTGCACTGATCACTGTTCGTGATGCCCAGCTTTACAGCATGGACAGCTGACAGATAGTGACCAGTTAAAATGCCTAGCATTAGCCTGCGGTCTTTCAAGGAAAAATAACCAAAAACAATATACTGAAATTCAATACTTGTAATAAATTCTAGTAGTACATATAAAATTATATAAATTATGTAAAATTTGTATTCAAAAATAAATTGTTAAAGTATTTTGAAATGTAATAAAATTAAAATATACAATAAAGTAACAAACTAACAAATAATATTATGAAAATAAATACGGTTATTGTAATGTAATGTCTAAAAAGTATAATTTAAAACAGTATTCCAAACTCTATAAGAAACAATGTTATTATTGTATAAGCAATAAAATCTTAAGTAACGCTTGGATCACGTTTTACTGAATGATAAATGAGCACAAGTATTTATAGTGATAAACGTTTATCAGACGGCATTGTAATATCGCCAGCCAATTAGTGCCTATACAACAGGGCGTATGAGTAATAAGCAAAACGAATTTTATTTACAAGCACTTAACATTCGCTGCGTTAAGAGGATGTTAAGTGTAATTAAAAAAGTTGTAAGAAAAAGCTTAAAGGAATTGAAAGGAGTCGAATGCTAAGAATCTGTTAAAATAGTAGCAAGAAAATAAAGGAATTGAAAGGATGGAATAATCATATTTGTGGCAATTGTGTTATTATATATTGTCTATCAGTTAATTAAAACGCTGTTGCATGATATGCATTTTTTTCGCCTTGACGAGCTTGTGCCTCAATACCAAATACAATGATACTGCACATGTTAAATTTTAGCATAATAATTCAATGACTTGACGAAATGATTACGAATCAAAATCACAATTAACTAAATGGGGGCACTGCGATAAGGAAATTTCTCAATTTCTCTCGAACAAAATGAAATGTCTAGCCAATAACTCTCACCCTCTCTCTCTCCCTGTCTGTTTCTCTAGATAGGGTATCATTGAGGTAATTGCACATTTTTTAGTTTCTTCAATTATAATTTTGCCATCTGAAATAGTCGTAACATTGAAACAACTCGCACGACAACTCATAAATATTCAAATTGTGTTGTGTCCATTGGTTTTGATTTTGCATATAGTACAATGCAAGTGTAAGTGCTGACAATGTCATCGTGTTTGTAACGCATGTCGTATACGTGATTTGCCAGAGTGTTGTGAAATCGGTGCGGTTTTCAGATGAGAGCTTCATTGTTTTTCTATTTGCATTCCAATATTGATTACGTTGGTAAACAAATAGTAAAATCGTGTTCTCAGATGGCAAGTGTTTACTCGATTTTTCAGCACATGGACAATGCGGCTTACGAGTGCCCAGACACCCATTAAATAACACAGCGATAAAGATTGAGAGAGTGAGAGAGAGAGCGAATCCCGTCAGACATGTGCTAGTTTCAAATAGAACTAAAAATATACTACGACGCTTTGAGCTGTGGTTCTCTGCGTAATTCGCTTCCTCGTCTTATCGCCTCAAGTGGCGAGCGAAATGATTTTTGAAATACGCGCACACGTTTCGTCACGTCTTGTCTGGCGCAGACTTGTTGTGACTTACTAACACTACTCTAGCACAACATACAATATAGTGTACGCTGCATTCGAATATTGTTTCATTAAATGTCTAGCCGTCTCGATCGTTAACAGATCGCTGCATTCAGTTGTTCCGGTTTTTCATCACATATTGCCATTGCCAATTGATTTCGTCTAGGCATTGCAGTGATTTGAGATTTGTTTGGAAATTTGATTAGGCACAGCATTTGAGAAAAATGTTAATGCTTTCAGAATAAAAGTTTCCCATATTTAAAATTTATAGATTCATATGTTTCATACAAAGATTTTATTTACTTTCTAAATTTCTAAATTAGTTTTCAATATTTGTTTTTATCATCAGTTGCTTTACTCATCACTTGTTATTTTTAAAAATGTGGCAATTATCTTCTATTTGGAATTCAAATAAAAAGACTTTTGCATTTATTTTTATTTTATACAAACAATTTCAAATTACAGAGCCGTAAATGGTGCAACTTATCATTGAATTGTATTGTTCTGCATTTAACTGAAAATTATCATAATAAAACAAAGGCGATCCTATATTATTTTAGTTGAAGCAATAAGCAGCGCCACTTATAATAAAAAAGTCTACAAAACTATGCCCTAACCTCAAATGTGCACATATGCGCAATGCATTAAAGTTAAATTAGTTAAAAAGATCATATTTAATTTATAAAACAATCAGTTAAATGCAATCAAACATTTAGTGTGAATAAACTTTTATTAAATTTGATGCTTAATTTTTTATTTTATACAAACAATTTCAAGCTACAGAGCCGTAAATGTTGGAACTTATCATTGAATTGTATTGTTCTGCATTTAACTGAAAATTTTCATAATAAAACAAATGCGATTCTATAATATTTTTGTTGAACCAACAAGCAGCGCTGCTTATAATAAAAAAAGTCTACAAAACTATGCCATAATCTCAAATGTGCACTTAAGTGCAATGCATTTAAACTAAATTAGTTGAAAAACTCATTTTTAATTTATACAACAATCTCAAATTTGCAGTTAAATGCAATCAAATAGTTAGTGTGAATAAACTTTTATTAAATTTGATGTTTAATTGTTGAATTACGCAATATTTCAAAGTGTGCACTTAAATGCAATGCACTTATGTAAAAAATGTGGAGCACATAAACTGCGATTTTTCGCACTTACTTCAGATGTTCAATTAAATGTATATAAGTGTCATTATCAGCAGTACACTGTTTACGCATTTCATTTAGATGATTTTGAATATTAATTTTAAGTTAACAGCACAGTGTTAACTTTACGTTTTTAACTTTCATCTATTTCCTCTTTGCCGTGTTGTCACTGCAGTTTGCTTTCGCTATTAACCCTTTGACATGCCGCTCTTAACAAGGCTAAGATAAAGACGACATGTAACCAAGCGCACAGTCTAGCTGATAAGTCTGTGCACACTATACGTATACGTATTATTATTATTATTATGTAAATAGGTTTGTCTGGAGCGACACACACACACACACAGAGACATTTTACTGCGCACCGGCTGCACGTATCAATCGCAACAACAACTACAACGACTTTTGTAGGTAAATACTGCACTTCTCTCCTCCTCCTCCCCCCCTTGCACACTCTTGCTACCCACACAATCAAGTGCAGTTCGCATGTAATTCAATTTGCATTCGTGTATTTGTATTTATTTTGTTTGACTGATGACGGCGTCATTTCAAAATTTAAATATTTAATTCATCAAGTTTTTCAATTCAATTATCAATGCAAATTGCACAAGCAATGGTGAGGTTGATTTTTCATAAATTCAATAAATGTATTCAGTATTTCTGCGGTTGCTGTAGGGTATGTGTTAGTCGAGCATTTGTTGAAACTGCGCAGGCAACGCACATTCAATTTATTTGTAGGTCATTTTCATGTAATGCAAAACTACTGCAAACAAAATAGCGAAAATAAAAATAAAGCTTTAACAAGCTTCAACGTCAACGTCAGCAGCGGCAGCGTCGCCGGCAGCGACGCCGACAGTGGCTGTGTGTGTAATCGCTGATTCGCAGCACTCATAAAAATCAACAAGACTAGCAGCGACGTCAACGTCGACTGCGACGGCGTCGGCGTTTGTCTATGCAAAACAGTTATATGCGAGATTTATGACAACACACACACACAAGCATACACGCATGCTTGTGTTGGGGTTAAGAAGTTGACATTTTCGTTTTGTCGCTCTCTCTCCGTTTCTTTACTCTATGCGCGTCCTTAGTCTGTCGCTTTTGAGAGTTTTATGTGTTACTCCCACATGCCTTTCCGCTCTCTTTCGCTCCCCACCCCAGCCTTGACCGTGGTCGCACTCTGAACATAAGATTCGCAACAAGTCTCTCAGCTATTTCGAGGTTATGCATAATGCAGTTTAATATTGAGAGTGAACAACGAAACAAGCAGCAACTAAATTCAAATAGAATTTATCTAAGAATACAATATTTTATATTTATTATTTTTATTTTATTTTATTTTTTGTTCTAGTTATTTAGAGTATCAATTATCAATTTTATACGAATATGAATTATACATTTTTTCTCTTATTATTTTCGACTACGAATTCAAATTCAAATATCAAATATGGCAATTAAGAATCGTACTTTTAACTAAATAGTTATGAAAGTGATTTATGTATATTTTAAAGAATACTTTTATAAAGCGTGTTCTAAACAAAGTTTTCTTTTCTATTTTGATCAGTTCAATCATGATTCGCACTCAATCAATCGTATCAGTTGTATGTGAGAATTTTGTTGATAGTTTTGTTTTGTCTTTCATTTCGGCACAAACAACTGAGATAGTGCCATGTTGTGGTGTCAACACAGCTAACCAGATACCCTATAAATTCTGATATGCCAAATTGCAGAAAGTATTATATGTTAAAAAGAAGTAAAAATGATTCCAAGAAACATTTAATATTTCACTGAATAAAACTCATTTTTGATATGCTTTCCTCTATTAAAATTTAAAGGGTATACGATCATTGCGTAATCACACAAAAGTCCAAATGTCTGGTAGATTCGCGACATCGAAGATATGGTGAGACTTCTGTTGAAAAGATCGACAGCTCCAATCGTTTCCTGATACCAAAGTGCTGACCATAAATGTGGAAGTAAACAGAATAACAATAACAATAATAATATTAATATGCGACAGTCCAAATAACAATAACAATTCGATAACGTGAAATATTTTCAATGTTAGTCGCGAGCTTATCAATTCCACCAACTGCCCGACAACAACAGCAACAACAAATATCGTCACACTGTCACATGCGACCTTGAGTTGGCAAAAAAAAAAAATAAAATAAAGTAAACAACATCAGCTGAAATGGGATGGCAAAAAGTTTGACCAAAGTAACGCCATAGACTCGACTCTCTATAGTCTAAAGTTTGGACTGCAGTGCACGCTAAAAATATCCATATTCAGCTCACTGAATCACTGAATACCACGTGGCCACAAACCCCGAGACACCGCAGAGAGTGCACTACTTGTAGTACTAGACCAGACAGTTCTCTGACTGGGCAAATATTTACTCATATAATTCACTCGAGTAGATAATGCACATTTTCTAGTGCATTTCTTCCCAGACATGTGACTTGCGAGTGCCTTGCACTGATCACAGATTTCATTCACTAAACCAACACCGAATTAATTTCGATTAATGAGTTTCTAAGACAAACCAAATTCAAAACCTCTTGGGTTAAACCATTCTGCCTTATCAGTTATATATTATAGTACGTTTACTTATTCAAATATTTGGCTATTGATTTCGATTCCGCATTTAGAGTGGTTGTCATCAATAGTACTTCGAATCCAATGATAATAAGCGCACATTATTCTTAGAATTGAAACGCATTGATAATAAAAAAAAAACAGATAAATGTAAATATAAAATGCAAACGAAGTTTTCGATTCGATTTTTACTTCAACTTCAATATTTATTGAGTTTTATAATAACAAATGTTGAAAAAGAAGTTGAAAAAGTTCCGCTAATTGATTTACAATCGAAATATAGGGTTTCTTTCATGAGTATTCCTGGGAAATTACAATTCAAATGAATGCAATTCACTTCGACGTCAGTTGGCAATCCAAGTGGATTTTATTGATACGTATTACCTGTCTGCTGATTATGTGAATTGCCAAAGTTACAATTGCGATATGATTATCACAAGTAGTTACCAACCATAAAAGTATTTATAAAGTCTAAAAATAACTTTGGAAATACTTCAGAGGGTACTTTAAACCCCTTTGGAGTCTTAACTCGAGACAATATGTCTGAAAAGCTTTAGAATTTGAAGAAAACAAAAGAAAATTAAACCTTTAAAGATATACAATACTCTGGAATTAGTATTTACAAGAAATCCGAATACAGAAAGAAATCTTAAATTATTATTTCGATGTATTATAAATAAGTAAAGCCATTGAAACGAAATAAAAGTATTTATAAAGTCTAAAAAAAGCTTTGCTTTCGGATAGTAATAGTAAAACCCTTTAGAGTCTTAACTGGAGACAATACATCTGAAAAGCTTTAGAATTTTAAGGAAAAAGAAAAAGTAAATCGCTTAAAGATAGTATTTAAAAAAAATGCAAATTCAGAGAGAGATATCTAAAATGATTATTTTGATACATTATAAATAAGTAAAACCATTGAAACGAAAGAAAAGTATTTCTAAAGTCTAGAAATAGCTTTGCGAATACTTTAGATAGTAATAGTAAAACCCTCTAAAAGAAAGAAAGATCTAAAATGAATATTTTGATGCATTATCAATATGTAAAACCATTGAAAGTAATAGTAAAACTCTCTTAAAGAAAGAAAGATCTAAAATGATTATTTTGATGCATTTTAAATATGTAAAGCCATTGAAAGGAAATAAAAGTATTCATAAAGATATTCATAAAGAAAATAAAAGTATTCATTCAGATAGTAATAGCAAAACCCTTTAGAGTCTTTACTCGAGACAATATATCTGAAAAGCTTTGGAATTTTAAGAAAAAAGAAAAAGTCAATCGTTAAATTCAGAAAGAAAGATCTAAAATGATTATTTTGATGTATTATCAATATGTAAAACCATTGAAAGGAAATAAAAGTATTCATTAAGTCAAAAATAGCTTTCCGAATACTTCAGTTAGTAATATTAAAACCCTCTAAAAGAAAGAAAGATCTAAAATGATTATTTTGATGCATTATAAATATGCAAAGCCTTTGAAAGGCGGAAGAAGTCTCAATAACATTTTCGTCGTATGATAAGAGAAACCCAATTAAATATGCAATTAACAAATATAAAAAGTGCTGCTAGAGAAGGTAATATCAGAAAACAACTAAAACTGAAACATTGACTCAGAGCTCAAGACCCAGCCCCCAACCACAACCACAACTTCTGGCTATACAAATGGGCTCTACAAATAGATTCGCTTTTGTTAATGCTATGACTAATGCCGCAACCTGCACAAATGTTTATTTGGCTTGGGTTCAACAACAGAACTCAATTCGAAGCGAAGCCCATTTACATATCGTTCTATGTACATACATATGAATACGTCTTCTACATAAGACGTACAATTCATCAAAAGCATTACTTAATACTAATACCTTTGACTAAGCGCTGTGCACTAAACTGAGCCATCGAAAACAACTTTCGATTACGAAATTTAGCACAAGCTGTGCTGCTTGGGTCGTCAGAGGTAGTTGTAGGGTTAGGCGATGATAGAGAGCAGCTAAACAAAACAAATGCAACAAATAAATAAGCTGACAGTGAGTTGACTTTACTACCAAATACCCTCTATATATTTATTTATCTCTACTATATTTATTTATCTCTGGTTTTGTTCATATTATAACTGAACTAAATCTTCATTAATATATGATGAATGTATTATATTTAAATCACTTTGTTTTCTATTGAAATTTACAGGGTATCTAGATAACAAACTTAATTATATGTTTACCAAATTTCATTAATTTTTATAAACATTTAAAGACTTTAATGCATTAGAGAAATAATACAAAATAATTTGCCAAGTATTGCCAGCTTATCATGCCGCACTTGAGACTTATTCGAGGGTATGCGAAAACAGCAAACTTAATGAGCTTTGCGAAATGTGTTTGCTTGCCCTTTCGATGGCTGTCAAGTACACAATAAACGACAACAGGTTGAAGACTAACAATAAGAACAACAACAACAACAACGATCGCCTCGAACAATAACAATTTTAACACTTAACACAGCTGAAATGAAAATTACACAAAAAAATTAAAAATGCAACCGCAATAAATGCTCATTATGATGTACAAACCGATAATAATCGCCACGATAATCATGACAATGATGAAGATGATTATGACGATGATGATGATGATGACTAATACAATGCGATGGCCAAACAACTCAAATGGAACATCACAAATGAAAACTTGAACAAATTTCACATCGCTGCGGTTTCTCAGTCAACAGTCAACCAACTGACCAAAGTGCTCAGTTCTGTCCGTGAGTGATGGCTGCGTGATGTCTCAGTGATGGTTCAGTGTTTCAATGTTTCAATGTTTCAGTGTTTCAATGTTTCATTGTCTCAGTGGCGCAGCCAAAGATTCGGCATTGGATGGAACAGAGTTGAGCTGAGGCCTTGCGAATTATCACACGACTTATCAAATGTATTACGATTCTGTATTTGCAATAAGCAAAAGGTTCTTTTAAGGGTATTTAAGTTTGTCAGTTTAAAATACCTATGTTTCAAATATATTTATAGGTAAAAAACATTTAATATTCAACAATTGAATGATGTATATGTATGTTCTAAAAGTATATAATTGTATTAGTTTATATCATTGCGGATTCGCCCAATTTTTTTTTAACAAGTTATCTGATGCTATGTTAATAAAAGTGCATTCCAATTTTTATTTTAAAGTTGTTTTTAATATTAAAAAAAATGTTGTTTTTGGTTTCACCCTAGTTTTAACGACTTTTCACTATTATGGCAAACTTAAGGAAAAAAATCATAAAAATTATAATAATAAAAAATTCAACAAAAACTATTTTTTTCCAATTGAACACCTTACTAACTATAACAAAAATATTAAATCTAGGAAACTTAACGATAGACATATTTTTTTAATTTAGCTTAATACTTAGAAGTGCCGCCTTTGGCCTCAATTACAGATTTTACCCTATTGGGCATAGTATAGTAAATGGAACACAAATATTTCTTTGTTATATCATGTATGAATACTTTTTCTATAATATGTTTTAGCTCCTCCATAGTTTTGGGCTTTCTCTTTCTTATTTTGGCACCCATATAGGCCCCAACATTCTCTATTGTATTAAGGTCTGGGCTGTTTCCTGGCCAATCTAAGGACCTAATGCCCAATTCTTCCTTTAGTATTAAGTTAAATAAGTATTGCCCTATTCAATTACAGGAAAAAAAGTGTGCCCTCTTCTAGAGTAAATAAGTTATTTTTTGATTATAAATGCATTCAGACAAAAGTTATAAAGGTAATACAAATAATATTTGAAAAAAATAAACAATGTTTTCAAATGTAGTATTTAAGGTACAAATAAAAACGTTTTATAAAGTAAAAATTCAATTTAAATGTAATTGATAAAAATAATGTTTTCAAAATTAAAAATTCAGATTTAAAAACTAAATTGAGCATTTTGTTTTGGTGAGTAAAAATAATAATGTTTCAAAATTTGATTTTAAGTATGTGAAGTAAATGAAGTATAAAAGTTGTGTGTTTAGAATTCAACAAATTTAATGTAATATAAAATGTAGTACGTAAAAAGAAGGTTTACAAATTTAAAAACTATATATTTTTAAGGCGAGTAGACGTGAAAACAGCTAAATCAATATTACATTTATATTCACATTTGATTTACAAGCTTTCTTATTGATAATGAGTAAATTTTTAAAGAAAATATTTATAAGGGAATGGTTTATATGGTTAGTAATATCATATATAATATAAAATTAATATAATTTGTAATTTGTGTGGAACCTTGACCTTTTGGGAAGATTAAAAGAAACTGTGAAGAGAGAAAACAAATGAAATACATATCTGTTTTCCCAAGTGAGTTTTCAAAAATTAAACCGCAGTAGTAATCGAGTACAATCGTTGTATGCTCCACTATATTATACTATACAAGTAGTATGTATGTAAATGATTATCGCTGCCATTTCCCTGGGGGCAAGCATTTCTTGCTGGTCGCTATACATTTGACACTCAATTATGATTGCGAACATTTAATTACTCCGTAAGCTCAATTGATTAATCGCTCCCATGACGGTTGATAACATTTGTTTTTATTTTGCACTTTTTGTTTACGAACGTGTAAACAAATGCGAAAAACAATAACAATAATAAATACAAATAGGCGTAAAGAATGGAGTTTACTGTAAATAATGTGCATTCTGAACGCTTAAAAAACAAATTCAACACAACAAGCTAATAATACCGTTTAAGTAACAATTGCAGGGTATCAAAGGATGCCTAATAACAACGTTAGTTGCAGCTTAAAGTCGCTTGGACAGCCGAGATAAGCAGCAATTTGAAAAAACCACGAGAAAAATTTACATTTTTATTGCGTTTCCAATTGTACAATAATTGCCATTTCATTTCATTTCATTTCATATCTGTGCATATTTTGTACCACTGCCCACCAAGGGGATTATGCTGTGGCTGTATGAGTGCTTGTATGTGTGTGTGTGTGTGTATGCGACCTTTTGGGCAGCGCTGCTGCGACTGCGAGTGCTCCTCTTGCTTCTCCTCTTTCATTCACTTCTTCTTCACTGCTACACTTGATTTTTTGCTGTTGTCTTGTTTTATCTTTTGTTTCAATGCTCAAAATTTTGCACATGTGTCTAATTGTTGCTGTTGCTATTGCTGTTTTTGTGCTTGTTGTTGTAGTTCATTCAAAGCTGACAACAATGACAACAACACAGTACTATGCAGTCCGACATATGCAGATGAGAGAACGACTTGACTGCGTGTGAAGGAGAGAGAGAAAGAGAGAGAGAGGCAGAACGCTCGCTTAAAGAGGAGCTGGCAAATGACTCACAATTGGTTTGCTGTCGTTTTCTTTTATTGCCTTTGCTGTTGTTGTTGTTGTTGTTGCTTTAAGTACTTCATTGTTGTTGGTGTTGTTGCTGCTGCTGCGACTTATGAAACCTTCGCTGTTCATTAGTGTTGTTGCTGCTTCTTTTGTTATTGCAATGAAAAGTTGTCGTCGCATTGTTGCTAGCCCAGGTATAAACACACAAACACACACATACAAGCCAACACATATCATTCACATTGTGAAAACCTTGGAACGCTACAATTACTGTTGACTTTTATTGTTGTTGTTGTTGTTGGTGTTGCTGTTGTTTTTGTTGTTGCTCTCTTCGCCCAGTTCGCATTTCCGCTTTCCTGCCTCGGCAACAGTCGTCATTGTTGTCACAGCCACAGCACAGTTGGCAACAACTACAGCACACACACACACACACAGAGAGAGATGCACACGTATAAATAGCAAGCGATACACTGAGAGAAATTTGACATACCATTTGAACATAACTATTTCTCTTAAGAATATATGCTAAAAAATATTTATATAAAAATAAACGAAGTAATGTATATTAACACACTTATATATAGAAGATCAATTAAGATTAGAACTTTCCTTAATGATATATTCAGCACTTTAAAAAATTAACTTTCACTTACAGTTCTCAGCTCAGTTATAATTAGAATTTCTTAAGATCATCTTATTTGTTAAATAATATTTTTGCCATTTTTTAACAATGAAGTTTTGGTTTTATTAAAGAATAATTTGAAGTATAAAATTACCAAAGATCAACTTATTAATTAAATATTATTTGCGATACATTTAAAAAATTAAGAACATGAAATATACAAATAATCATTCTATAAGACGCAAAATGTTTTAGTAAATTAAATAATATGTTGTGTTAAGTACAAAATTATTAAATTCATCTTATTTGACCAATAAGATTTTAAGCAGTATACAAAAATTAATTTAATTCAATTGATTATAAATCGTAAAAACAATTTGTATTAGAATTAATTGGGAATCCACTATTTTAGTTTTATATTCAATTCAAATGCCAATAAAAATAAATTTTGGTAATAAAAATCCTAATTGTACACATTTCTCTCAGTGTAGCTTGCTCAAGAACTGTTCGCTTATCAGTTTTTGTTTTAATTTTTGTGTTTTTTTTTCGAAATGGGCAAATCTAAGCGATACCAGCAATTGAGTCAGAGACAAAAAAGATACGACAAGTTGACAAACAAAACTCACAGAACAGCGACAAGAAACAACGAGAACAATAAATACAATGACAGCAAGAGGTACACACATATGAGTGTAAATATCTATACGATTGTATCTTATAGATAGACACACAAGCGAAAAAAAAATGTTAGAAAAAGGCTCTTTAAATTTTGGTTGCAAAAGGGAAAAGGTGAGTGAGGCTCTGACTGGGGGTTCATATCTCGTAAGTTCTATAAGAATTTATGGAATGATCTCTTGTGGTTGCCAGTCACAAAGAATGCAAAGACAAAAGGACAATGGGCGAAAAGGTCCTGTGAAGGTCAGAGAAACTTGACAAACCATTCGACAAATTACTGCAGCCCACAGTATTGAAATATTATTTGCGGGGTATCTTACTAATGGGTAAACAGTATCATGTTTTTTTCTTTTTTTTTGGGCAATAATTATGGTTGTAATAAAAAGAGAGCACAGCTATCAGCAATTTCTATGTACACACTCAAGTGCTTGTCTAAATATTAAATGTTTACCCCCCAAAAAAATTACTGATAGATATGATAGTCGTATTGATAAGGTTGTTGCTTTTTTTTTGGGTTTGCCACAAAAAAAAATGAAACTGTTTACTGTTTGTACAATATCTTAAGGATTAGCAGCATTTCGTTTATGTTGCTTTTTCAATTTCTAATGTTTTCTTTTTCATGTTTTTTTTTTTGCGTGTGTGGATTTTATCGCACAAGTCGTAAAATTCTTCCGCAATTTTTAGCGACACGTGTCGTGATCTGAACAATCCATCGAATTCTTTCAGAATCTGGAAAATACCCAAAAACAAAAGAACCAACTGAAAAACTTAAATAAATTGTCAGACAAGTGTGGGGAATGCAAATAGTATGAAATATGAAAGTCGGAATAGTTAGAAGGTGGGCGATCCGATTCTAAATAAAAACCACGAGAACTTGACTAAATATTTGCCAATTGCCAAATGGAAATTCCGTATTTTATAAATGACACATACATTCCATTTCATTTCACTTCATTTTATTTGTTGTTTGTTTATATTTCATATGGAAACTTCGGATTAAATAATTTTGCAAATATTGTCGACTTCTGGTGGCTGCTTCTCCTTTGCTCTGCGCCATATCGGGAAATACCAAACAGTTGTGTGCTTAAGACTTGATACAGCTGCCAGAAACTAAAATAGGGCATACCTCAACCCAAACAAGGCCAAGATACCCTGTATATGGGAACTGAAATGATAGAAATAGCAAAAGATATTTACTTGAACTTGTTTACTAGTTATCCCGAAATAAGAATAGGATGTTTTTAGTGCAAAGAAACTTGTTTTTCTGGGTTGATTATAAAATATAAGTTAGTACAAAGACATTGACTAATCATAACATACCCTGTAAATATAGTTTTTACTATTTTGAATGCTAGAATACGGCACGAGCAAAGTTTGCTCTCTAATATAAAGAGGTACATTAATATTAATCGAAATTGAATATTAAAGAAACGACTGCTGAACTAATAGAATACCCTAAGCAGTTGTTCAGGCATTGCAGGGTATGCCAACTGGCAAAAATAGTTTTTAGAACGCGTGTGTGTCGCATAAGCAGCGCAACGTGTCTCCATAGACAAGCCATAGGAATCGACGAAATATATTTATAAAAACAACTATAAATTACAAACAGTCAAGGAAATTAAGAGCGTCAGGCGCGTCAGCAAAATAATATGGCTCTCCTTCCTCCACCTTCCACCCTTTCGCTTCCGCCTCCAAGTGGCGCCGCGACGCGTCACGAAGCGCACAAAAACATTGGGGGGAAAAGTTCAAAAAACAAATAAGTAATTAAAATTAAAAATGCTCGAAAAACAAGCACACATTTTTGTGACGTGGCACAAAAGTGATTTAATTCACGTTTTTTATGACGTGAGAATTTTTCAGTGCAATATAATAATAATGCCGGAAAGCATATAAGAAATTCGATGAGTAATCAGAAATATTGATATATTTACATATAATATATGGATAAAGCTAGGCAACATAAATGAATTATTTTTGAAAGATTGCGAAGTTTATTATAGTTATATTAGTTCAAATTCAGATTACTGGAAACGCAATATTATCTGATTTTTATCTGAATTATTTAAAAAAAAGTCAATCTAAATAGTGAAAACTTAAAAAAAATAAATTTTAAATAAATCAAACCATTTTAATTTATGTTCATTGCTTGAAACTTCGTTTATTTTGCAACACAATAAATTGATTTTATAATGTTTTAAAGTTTCTAGCATGTCATGATATTCTTTATCGTACTATTAAACTAGATGGTCTTCACAGCTTAATATATTAAACCACATAAAATAAAGCAGAATGTCAAAGTAATTATGCATAATTTCCCGAGTTAACTATTGAAATTTATTGCCAAGTTTTGTTAATGTGTTGATATTCTCTGTCTTAATTTCCTACCAAAAAAATAAAAAAACAACACGCATATTTATGCTTTATTTTATGATTGTGGCTCAGATAAAAAGCTTAAGGCTTGGGAAACAACAGCAGAGCTGAAACATTTGTTTTGCTTAGTGAGCCGCATCTGTTGATATGGTTCACACTTTTGTTTAGCTTTTACCTCTGCCAGTTGGTAAGATTGCGCTGTTGCCGCTTTTCAGCCAAGTTCATAGTGCTCTCCCCCTCTCTTGGTTCACCCCCGCTTTGACCACTTGCTGAAAACCGGGCTAGCAAATGGCAAAACTGGTTGCCTTCAATTGTTTGCCACAGATCGTGGCAGTTGCATTTGCTGTTGTTGCTGTTGTCGTTGGCGTTGTTGCCGCACTTCACTTGACTGCAAAAGAAAGTTGCAAGCTGCAAGCACCCGCTACCAAGCGGTTACCCCTTCCCCTTCACCTTCCCCATTTCCAATTTCCTCTCCCTCCCCTCACAAGACTCGCTTGACATTAAAAAAGAAAGCAGTTTTGTTTTAATTTTTTTTCCACAATTATTTTCCGCTAGCGCAGGAAAAATTATATGCTTTTATTTTGTTTGTAATTTTTTTTCTTCTTCTCTTCTTCCTTCTCTTTTTGTTGTATTGTTTTTTTGCCTTTTGTTTTTTTGTTTCTTTTGTGTGTATGTTGTTTTTTTTTTGTTTTGCTTACATTTTGGTTACAAATTTCTCACAAATTTTGTGTTGGTTTTTTAAATTACACAATAAAAAACTTAACATTAATACAATATGTGGTTGTTTTCGTAATAATATAAAAAAAATTAATACATGTTTTTTTGTTTTATCGATCGTTTTGTGTTTTTGTGTATGTGTGTTGGTAATAAATAATTTTCGATTTTTTAAGTTAAGATACTTTTAGCTGGTATTGATACTTTTGTGTGTGTGTGTGTGTATGTAAGTGTGTATGTAATGTATTTTGTATGTGTGAGAACATTAAGTTTTCCTTGTTACTTTAAATGTAATTTTGTTTTATTTAAAATTATATCGCATTGCATTTTAGTTGTTGCTTTAATTGTTATTCTTAATTTTGTTTTTCTTGCAGCTACAGTTAAATTGTTTTTCGTTTCGTTTTTTGTTTTTTGTTTTTTTGTTTAATTTTAATCTTTATTTGTTTTTGTATCGCAATTGGAGTTTTACACAGACAAAAAAAAATTTTACAAATTTTTTACGCTTTCACATTTACTGAGATATTCTTTTTGCCTTAACATTTAAGCAATTATTAATTATTAATTAATTTTTTTGTTTTTTCTTGTAATTTTAATGATGTTTTTGTTTGTTTTGTATTTGTTGTTGTTGTTTGTTTTTGTTGTTGTAGTAGGCGCTATACATTTAATAATATATAAAAATTTGTTAAAATCCTAAAATTTGTTGGTTTTAATTAAGATTAATTAATAATTTAAAAAATTTTTAATGCAGCAAGCTGCGTCTAACTAAAATTGGAGCGTTCTCTTCATCGTCTTCGTCTTCGTCATCATCGTCTTCTTCTCTTTCCTACCTATTATCGTTTTGTCGCTTTCGCCTCCTTTCGTTTTATATCTTATATCTGCTCGTTCTACACATTAAACGTACATTTAAATTTTAAATTTATCAAGATCAAGTTGTTTGTTTGTTTTGTTGGTTGTTTTCTATTACTATAATTTATAAAAATCTGTTCACATTTAGTTTTGTTTTCCTTTTCTATTTGCTGTGTGTAAGTGTTTGTGTATTGGTGTATTAGTGTGTGTGTGTGTGTGTGTGTGTATTATATCATTTGTTTTTTGGGTGGCGAGCACACGCAAAAAACTCTTAGCATCTTAAACAGTATCACATATTCATGAGTTGTCGACTGAGCAACCCTCGCAGCGGCCTCGGCAGCGTTTTTAAGCTTTATATCTTTTGATGGCAGCAAGGGGTATTTTTTTTTGTTTTTCGTTTTTTGTTTTTGGGTTTGCTGACCATTTACTGTTATTGCTAATTTGCTGCTGCCTTTGGCTTGCGGGTTGCCGTCTTTGAATTTCATGTTTTCATTTTTTTGTATTTTGTTTTGTTTTGTTGAAAAAGGAGAAACAACTTAAAACACTAGTTATTTGTTTTTGCTGTTGTTGTTGTTGTTATAGCATCTACTACGCATCTAAGTAAAATGGTGGTGAGAGTCACAATTACAAAAAACTTCCAACTGTATTAGTATGAGTGTGAGTTAATGTATGTGTATATATATGTGTGTGTGTGTGTGTGTGTAGGTGGGGTGGCTTCGAATACTTGCTTCGTCGTCGCGTTGCGCTCTCGCAACAAACTACTGCTCTCGACATCACAGGGGGTGTTGGGCGGTGTTGGGGGCGCGTTTTCAAATTCGCACTCGCTGGGCTCGCTTTATATCTTACTCTCTCTCTCTCTCTCTCCGTCTCTCGTTCTCAATCGATTTGTTGCGTTAACTTTTAAACTCGATGAATCGATTGTTGCGTTAACTCGATCGATTGTTTCGTTAACTTTTTATATCGTTGGCGTAGCAATCGCCTGGCTATGGCTCGAACTGGAACTGGAGCTGGAGCTGGAGCCAAAGCTATAGCTGCGTCTAGCGCCCAAACCATCAGGCGAATACAGTTTGTGCTTGGTGATCGTATACTCGGGACTGATGGTGATGGTGCGTGCCAAGCTCTTCATGAATTGTGGCAACAGCGCCGTCCAGCCGCGATGATCCTGTCGCAGCGTCAAATACACCTCGAATGTGGACACCATCTCGGGATCGACTTTCAACGAAGCGATGCGACGCGAATTTTGTGGCTCATCCTCGAACTCAATGTAAATGGTGCAGCCACGAATACCGCATGGTTCCTTCTCCGACACACGAATTATTTCCGCCGCAATGCTGGGCGTGAGATCACAGGGTAGCGACACTTCGGTGCATGTCAAGTGACGTGCTTTCGCCTCGCGCAACTTGTCGAGCAGACCCAACGACAGCGCATTCACTGCAGCCGCGTCGACGTCGCTGCGCAGCGTCATCTCTTCTTCATCTTCATCTTCGTCGTGACGTCGCTGCTGCTGCTGACGCTGCTGCTGTTGCTGCTGTGTGTGTTGTTGTTGGCTGTTGTTCGATTTGGTTTTCTTCGATGCCGAGTGCTGCTTAATACTGTTCTGGCTGCTGGAGGCAGCGACGGCTGCGACCTTCTTGGCCACCTTGGCGGACGTGGGCGGTGTCAATGTGCTGGTCCAATCTAAATAGCGTAACGAAAGCAAATAGCAAAAAAGAGATTTGATAAGTGAACGAAGCCTCTAATCAACATGACGACGATAAAGTGTTGTTAAGTTTATGCGCCGCTTGGCAACAGACGAGCGAACGAGATTAAAAAGCGAACAAGCAAAAGCAACAAGCAGAAAAGAAAACGAAAAATCTTTTTTTTTTTATTTTTCTTGCTTGTTGCGGCTACGTGACTTTTTTTTTGTGTTGAATGAATTTCAATTTGAAATTTGCTTCGTAAAATTATTGAAATTTACCGAATTTGAAATTTGTTTTGTAAAATTATTGAAATTTACCGAATGTCGCACACTTTTTGAAAAAAACTTGGCAAATTGAAATTCAATCAAATTTTTTGAACACTTTATTTTTGAATTTTTTTTTTTTTAGTTTTGTCTTGTGAAACTTACCTCTAGATTTGTTGGATCCCAGGACACCACCGTAGTTGGATTGCATAGCGAGTACTTCCATTTTCATTAGACTTTTGATTTTCTCGCTGGGTATCGTGAAAATGTTTTTCGCTTCTACTTTTTGTAGCTGCTGTTCTTGTTGTATCACTTTTTTATTTTATGCTTGTTGTTTTTTTTAACAAATTAATTAATAGTGTTTGCTCGTTTGCATTTAATTATAAATTTATCACAATTTGCTGGTTTTTTTTCTTGTTGTTTGTTGCTGCTTGATGATTGCTTCAAATTTGTTGTTGTTTAGCTTGTTGTTAAATTAACATTTGTTGTTGTTGTTATTTTATAGTTGGAAATCACAGCACTTTTGTTGTTGTTGTTGTTGGTTGTTTTTGTGGTTTATCACTTAAATGGCGTTGGTCCGTTGCATTTGTTTGATGGCAATTATTATATTATTAAGTTTTAATAATTTTCACAAAATTATTAAATTTTTCTCATTTACAATTTTACAAGTACATTATTGTGTTCTTGTTCTTATATAGAATTCTTTTCGAAACAATACATTGATTTTTTTTTGTAGTTTTTAAAAATCGTCCAACAGTTTGAAAATGTTTGTAACACACACGCTAAAAATTTTGCTTTCTTTTTTATTTTTGCTTTGCTGCTTTGCCGTTTCTTATGTGTGTTATGTTTACCTCAGCAATGTTTCGAAGCTACTATGAAGAGCTGCCCTCTGCACCGACTATTTATAGGCTGGCCGGCTGTGCTCAGCTTGCTGCGGCAGCGCTGCTGCTGCTCTTGCTCTCTTTCTTGCTGTTTGCCTGCCTGCTTGCTTGCCGTTGGTGGTGTGTCGCTGCCAGTGAGTGAGTGAGAGAGCGAGTTATTTGCTGAGCAATTAGCGGCTGTGCTCTCCGCAAAGAGACCGCATATAACGTATGTATATGTGCTCAATAGGTATATAGCCTGTGTGTGCGTGTGTGTGTGTATGTGGGTGCGCTGCTGTTGTTGTAGTTGTTGGTGGTGTTGCTGCAGGTAGGAAAGAAGCACTGACAAAACGGCTGATGTAAGTTGGCTGCGTTTTACAACGTCGCTGTCGCAGTCGCAGTCGCTCTCGCTCACTCTCTTCCGTTGTCAGCTGTTTCACTCAACCGGGCTCTCTTCAACTTGCTCGCTCGTTCATGCGCACCTACAACTGGCCCGGCATTGTCGTTGTCGTTGTCGACGCCGTCTCTCAAGTAACTCTCTGTGTGCGTGCGTCAGTGTGTGTGCGTGTGAGTGTGTGCCTGCATGCATACGTGACTTTTGTGCCGGTTGAGCATGTTTCGCTGCTGCCGGCGGCGCAGGCAGCGACAGACCAGACAAACGACAGTCAAACAGGCCAAAAAGGATGATGAAAATTCTCTCTCTCTCGCGCGCTCTCTGCCTTGCAAGGAAGGCGATGCAATGCACGCCACACGTACGCCACAGACACACACATATACGAACATATAAACAGGCATACAGACCACTTCACACCCTCCTGTTGTGCAGACGTCGACGTCGTCGTTTCGTTCCACATTACCGCGCTGCCCGCAGTCACTGCGCTGCTGCCACTTCTGTTGCTGATGTTGCTGTTGTTTCTGTTGTTGTTGCCCCAGGAGAACGCACCATGTCAAAATTGAAATTTTCCACTGCAGTTTGCAACAACTTCGAAAATCGAAGCCCAGTGGCCAAATGGGCTGCCTACGTCTCCATCTCCATCCACGTCTCTCTTCCTTCTCTCCCCTCTCGCTCACTCTTTGACTCCTTGTGGCTCTGCGTCTTCTTATGATTTCGTTCTCTGCACGTTCACAATGTGTTGCTAATGGCATATCAAGTTGCAACTTGCAACAAGCAGCAAGTGGCAAGTAGCAAAGTCGAGTACGCTTCCCCCTTCCACATTCACTTCCCCTACTACTCTTCTCCATCTGATTCCCCATTCTCTTTGCTACTGCTTCTTTCTAGCCACACGTTTGTCGCTTAATTTCACTACAATTACCCTCGAGATCCCGCAAAAGATGAAAATCTGCGTGCACTTTGCTTTCCTCTCTCTATATATGTATATATCTCTCTATCTCTCTCTCTCTCTCTGTAATCTCGTTTGTAATCTTTGATCTATGATTGAAAATGAATTTAAAATTCAATCGGAATTCTGAGATTTCATGATAGCGTGAAATTTCTATGGAAACTATAAAATCACAATAATATTTATGTTCTTTTGTATTCTTAAAGTAAACATAAAAATAAATAAAATATTTGTTAAACATAAACTGTATTGATAATAATACTGTGAAATTTTCAATAATGTAAAAATAAATTCTTTTGAACTCCCTACAAAATCTAAACATTATCTATAAAGTATTTAACTGAATTCAAATTTCAATTTCCATTTCTAACCGTTAAAATTTTAGAATAAGTCTCGCTTTCTCTTCATTATTATAAAACAATATTTCATAATATTTCATTTCATCAGCCTTTCATGGATAAATATTTCAACTTTTTGTTATATAAGTACTATGTATGTATGTATATAGTATTATTCAAACTTGAAGATTTAATATATTTCTTAATGCGAATATTTCTATTTCATAAGAGTAGAAAGAAATTTCCTCTTCAAAGAGTTATCTATAACTCTTCTTCTTGAATTTCATCATCCTTCGACATAAAATTATTTCTCTGTCAGAGACTCAACATATATATATATTTTTTTTGTATTTCTTGGGTCTGCGAGTTTCGACGCCTTTTGTTATCATCTTTGATTTGTTTGAATTATTTTATGTATTCATATCGTGAACTCATGCTTTGGGTCCTTTC
Source organism: Drosophila albomicans (assembly GCF_009650485.2). Taxonomy (NCBI): domain Eukaryota; kingdom Metazoa; phylum Arthropoda; class Insecta; order Diptera; family Drosophilidae; genus Drosophila; species Drosophila albomicans. Next base: position 14,080,574 of record NC_047629.2, on the reverse strand, counting down.
CTTTTTTAATTTTCAATTGAATTGAATGCATCTCGTAGATTGAATGCGAAAGATTGAAATGTATCTGAACCTGTTTGCTTGTGAAATTCTCTTCTATGTATTTTCGAGAGAGACATTTTTTATTTTGATCAACTTTTGATGATGCAAATCGCAGCCAGCGATTTCACAATCTATGACGCGGCAGATTTAGAATGGGATTATTCTATATATGATTATATAGGGGAGCAAGGTGCACAACAAATCACAAAAATCATTCAGTTCTAATCAGCGCAAGATGAATAATGAAAATATACCTTCGAAAAAAAAAAAAAAAAAACAACGCATAGCAACATTTAATGCTCGAATTCTGCTAAATTTGAAATTCCTATAAAATCGGACTATAAAACTTTTAGCGAGTAACAAATATCCTAACTCATCTTAAATAAATACCGCAAAATAAAAATTCGAGGGAAAAAGTGTTTCAGTTTTCAGCATTTTTCTTTGCTTTAATTACACAGAAGAAAACGCACGTTTTTATGTTTGAAAAATGGAAAAACCTAAAAGAAAATCACATCTTTTTTTGTTTTCCCCCCGTTTTATAGGTGCAAAAAATCATGCCAAGAAAGTGATAAAAGTGGAAGTGTTCTTGGAAACAAAAAAAAAAAGAAAAGAAAATGTATCTATGCAGATCTATAAAATATAACGTCCGATTTCTGTGAATTCTACTTTTAGATGAGTCTTTAATGGGCTAATAAGCACTTTCGTATTCTGAAATTGAAATAAGTGCAAAGATATGATAAATAATGCTTATCGCTCGGATCGCTCGATAAGCAAATCACAATTGAAAGCAATTGATTCATCAATTATAGATAAAAATGAAAAAAAGAAAATAAATAACAATAACTGATATCAACGCATTGCGATAGGAAGTGGAAAAGCGAATAAATGCGTGAAGAATTTTCAGTGAGCGTTCAAAAACGATACGCGTGGCGCCATCTAGCGGCCAACAGTTTCGAAACGTGAGGCAGAGCAGCAAATGTATCCGTCAGATACACAGAGTTCGCAGAGTGTTTGTGTGCGTGTGTGTGATTTGTTGTTGCGGAAAAGTGTGTTGATGCTTTACTTGTTTTGGTCGAGGAAATGCTTAAAATTAGATGAAATTATTATTATAATATGCGTACATATATTTATTTGCTCTCCCTCTGTATCTCTCTCTCTTTGGCTTTCTCAACTGTGGCAAAGTATCTTGCGGATGCATAATTGATTTATGCTCAATATGCAAAGTACTTTGCCAACTTTTTCACACAATTTTGCGTAAAAGTTTTGTGCTTTGAATTAGCATAAATAAATATGCATTTCTTTATATCTATACATCTAAGTAGTATATTATGAGAACAGCAACTGAAGTAAACACATTTCTCTTCTTTTTTTTTGGACTCAACTCACTTCACACTCAATTGCTCTTCAGTGCACCCTTTTGCACTCAAGAGCTGACGACTCTCTTCATTTGGTTCTCTTTGAGTGTAATTTTATGTACTTGCTCTTTGACTCACAGCTGTTGACCTATGAGTGCGAAGAGCAGCAACACAGCTGATTGAACTCAAATGTTGAGCCTTTGCTCTCTCTCTCAATTGCCGTTCTCGCTCTGACAGCATTTGACTTTGCAGCTGTTTCGCTCATCATCTGTTTTTCTGGCGCACAGCAGGTTCCCCCCCTTACCCAAACCCGGCATATACTGCTCATATATAGTATGCATGTATGTATGTATGTATGTGTGTTTGTTATATATGCAATGCTGTATACACAAAGTCAGCCGTGGCCGTTCAACGTTTTTATGGGCGCTGCAGCTCTGTCGACGTCGCTGCTGCTGCTGCTCCATCGGCAGGCAGGCAGTCAGTATCTTGATTTTCCAACTCGTTTCTCGCAGTCAACGCGCCCCCCAAATGTATGGGTGTATGTATGTGCATATGTATGTATGTATATATGTAATTTGCCTAAGGTTTTGTTGCTGCGCTGCTGCTGCTGCGGCTGTTTGTTGTTGCTGTTTTCTTATTGCCTGCACATTGTTGCCGTTTTTCACTTACTTTGCTTGCTGAGCCGCCTGCAAACGAGTTGTACAGCGGCAACGTCGCTCTCTCATCTGTTTTTCCACACATGTACATACATACATACGTATATACTGCATGTATATGTATATATCTAGGTGTGTGTGTGTGTGTTTGTTGCTGTCGCTGCGGCTGTTGATGTTTGCTTGTTTTCTTTCTTTCTTTTCAGCTCGCTTATTTATTTATTTATTTTTTTATGTCTTCGCTGGCAGCGCAAGAGAGCCAAAAGCCAAGTCCGAGTGGGGCCCGGCCGGCCTCTGCCGCAGTCGCTGTCGCTGCCGGCATCGCTGTTTCCAGCTTTAGAGCTTGTCTTGTTGCTATTGTTGTTGCTTTGCTTATGGGCAATCATCTGTTTTATTCTGCACACACACACACACATTAACAGAGTGACTTGCATGTACACGTAGCCTTCTCTTTCTCTCTCGCACGCACAGCGTCACTTCTCTGTACATTTTGTTTGTGTTGCATTCGCCCGTCAACTTTTTTTTCCATCAATAGTTCATTTTCTGCTTGGCAACGAGTTTGCTCTCTCTCTCGCTCTTTTGCTTTTTTTTCTTTTTGGCTATGTAAAGTTTCATGAAATTGGAGAAAACGTAGCAATGATGAAATTACTGGACATACGTGAGTACCTGCGCCTGTCCCCCCAAACACACACATTGCAGCCACTCGTATTTCTCCTTTTCACCCCATCGTCCGATTTACTGTGGACCACTGCAGCTACACACAAGCTCACACAAGCACACGCACACGTACAATACATACACTCATATGTACATCAGTGGATCACGTACATGTGCCTTGCAAAAAGGCTACTATTTCTTTCTCCCTATCCCACTGCTTCCGCCCACTCTTCGCTTCGCTCCAACGACAGCTGTAAGATTTGTGCCATCGAAAATTAGGCGAAATGAGAATGCAAATGTTGTTGTTGGTGCGCCTTCTTTTCGTTTGCCTCTTCAAAATGGCGCACACCTGCAACAATGGAATAGAGCGAGAGAGCAACATCCATTTTGTTAGATCTTGTGAAATTGTCACGCTGATTCAACTTTACTTTTATGGCATTATTATATCTCTTTGTCTGCAATCTATAAGTATGATAAGCAATCAAAATCAATCAGCAAAACTTCATCAGCAAAGTTGACTCAATAATATGAAGAAATATGCCGCCAACGATATAGAGCATATTTCTTTAGCAAATAAATTATTTTACATCAATATTATTGCCATAATAATTGAAATATAATTACATATGTATGTTGTATATATGTATATTTTCTAAGCTAATCAACATCCAAAAGATTTCTAAAAATTTTGGAAACATATAAAACCAGTTTTTTTCTCAAAGATTAAATAATATAAAAATGAATTATAATAAATACTTTATTCAATGAACAAATAATATAAACTATAAAATATTCTTAAAGTTTAAGACGAAAGCTATTTGTCGAGGCAATCTATGAAATTATTATCTAAATTCACTATGTAAACAAAATTGAGTATTTGATTAATTACATTTTAATACAAGATATTAAATTCTGTAGAAACTTTAACATTATGAAAACAAAATCAAGTATTTGATAATTAAATTTCAATATTTATGAAAGATATTAAATTCTCTAGAAACTTTAACAATAAAAATAAAACTTCATTATTAATTTAAGTATTTTATTGCAGAAGTTTCAGCATAATCAAATGATAGAGGAAGATTTGTGTTCTCTTGTGATAATCATAAAAATAGTGAGAGCCCAGCTGGCAGTTGTCTCCATGGCAATCGCAGACAGACAGTTCACAACTTCCTTTCCAATAAGGGCAATTTATCAATTTAACACTCAACTCAATTCCCCGACCGGGCGACGGGTGAGAGGGAACGGGAACGGGAACTGTGAACTGGGACCGTAGCTTACTCTGGGCACCGCCCTATGTCCAATCCTAGCGCTAATCACCCTTAAAATTGCGTGTGCGCCATGCGAAACGAAGGTCATGGATTGAAGAGCAACTGATTCAATGCTCGAACCTGACGATTGAGCGGGAGTATGAGATGTGGAGATGGGGAAGGGGTAAGGGGGAAGGGGAACTAGGCTTGGCTGGGGATTCAACTAAAAATAGCTAACCCTAGATGCAGAACATTGGGTCATGTCATACTAAATCAATTAAAAAAAAACTTCGATCGAAAACTGTGTACGTCGAACTAAATGAAGTGAGTGTATTCATCCGATGCCCCGTTTCGAGTACTCGAATCGTAGCGTAATTTATGCAAACAGTCCCAGTCGGAGTCGCAGTGGCAATCTCTTCCCGACTCTGAACAAAAAGGGTCTGCATTAAAGTTGATTTTCCAAATTGATGACATTGCATCAGCTGAAAGTGTTTACTGTCATTCCATCGACCCTTGACGTTGGACATTCAACGTTCGAGGTTCGAGGTTCGACACTCGACCATCCCCTTTTCCGCATTTTAAGTGGACTTTGCTGTTTCTTGCATCGCTCTACCTGATACATAAGTACACACATAGAGTATGGCATAACATATCATCAGTGTCGTCTACCTGATCCAGCAGCATTTCCCAAATGAGCCGCAAATTTTCCACAATGAGTTACCCTTCGGGTTTTTCCAGCGTTTCCCTTTCCCTGCTGCTGGCTGTGTTAAGTGTTACAAAGTTACCCATCTAATTTGCCTAATACTATATCTGACCCATGACCTCGGCTCATCCCCTCATCCTCTCAATAATCTTTGCATTATTTCGAAAAGTTTCTGCCACTGAAATGAACGCCGCATTTAAGAAGCTACAAAGTTAATGTGTTCAATTCCTACTGCGACTAAATTAATTTGGCTAGCTTAAAACAAGTCTTCTTTATTTAAGCTGTTAGGGATGGGGAAAACTCGTGAAATCTTCGGAATGAGTAAACTATCAAAGATTAATGTATGTTTAATTATAATAAAACAAAATAGGCATAATAACTTGTCTATTTTTACCAAAAATTTTAGAATTAATTCTTATGATCTCTTTATTCTACAAAATTTGAAATAGTTTTCTCAGTATTTCAGAAAAACGTGTAGAATAAGCAAAACATATAATAATACAAAGAATAACATATAATAATTATAATAAAACAAAATAGACATAACTTGTCTATTTTTACCAAAAATTGTAGAAATAATTCTTATGATCTCTTTATTCTACAATATTCGAAATAGTTTTCTCAATGTTTTAGAAAAACGTGTCGTGACACGAGTTGTAGCATTATGCAATCACTGAGTCAACAGTTTGCAGTTTACAGTTTGCTCAACAAATATTTGACTAGAGCAATCGGACAAGTTATATTATACAGGCGGACAAATTGATGGAACCAAATGGAGCCCTTATCAAATTTCAACAACTTGGACGACAAATCGTCTGACTGCGCGTCCTCTCTCTCTTTCCCTCTCTCTCTCTCTCGTTGTGTATATTTAACTGTATAAATGTATACTTGCACTCGTATGTAAGCAAATAGTTATCAAGAGTCGAGCTAAAGAATATTAAATCAATATTTAACGGTGCTAGGGCAAATATGCGTCATATACAGTGGCTCCCTCTATGTGTCAGAGGATGCATGGCTGTGTGCGTAATTGTGGGAGCAAAAAAGAGAGCGAGAGAGAGAGGGGGAGCACTCATTTCGCAAGGTCGCCACTTTATCGCGACGTGTACTGCACTCGAGATACGGCGAAATGGCGTGGTTCCACAACCATTATTGCCCCCTCTCCCCTTTCCCTTCTCGTACGGAACACAGTGCCCACTCTACACTCCCCATGTCCGACATGCCGGCGAGCGCGTAGACAAAATGTCTCCGCGAAACGGCAACATTTCGATTAGATCACTTGGCGAAACTGATAAGAAATGTGTGTCATGCTCGCGGACGAGCCTCTCTCCCGACTAACCGAGTACACTGGCAGAAAAAACGAAGCTCGCTTCGAATTTGAGAATTCAACTTTACTATTCTATATATGTTCGAATTGAAGCACACTTTAATATCGTCTTGATTTTCATTCATATCAAATTATTATTATTATTATTATTATTATTATTATTATTATTATTATTATTATTATTATTATTATTATTATTATTATTATTATTATTATTATTATTATTATTATTATTATTATTATTATTATTATTATTATTATTATTATTATTATTATTATTATTATTATTATTATTATTATTATTATTATTATTATTATTATTATTATTATTATTATTATTATTATTATTATTATTATTATTATTATTATTATTATTATTATTATTATTATTATTATTATTATTATTATTATTATTATTATTATTATTATTATTATTATTATTATTATTATTATTATTACTATTATTATTATTATAATTAAGATGATTAGAATTATTATTTTCGTGAAATAACGAATACAATTTCTTTTTGTAATATGAATTCATAATTAACATATATTATCGAAATCTTTAAAAAAAAAACACACATTTTTTAAGTACATATGATTAATCTTATCCTATCACATTTTTCTCTTAATTCACCTAAGCACTTATAGTAGAACCCTTAGCAACAGTTCCCTTAGGTTGAATCTTAATTGGTTTGTGACTAATGAATTCTGTTATATTAAGTTATTATTGTCTAGACCTGATTTCAGTTTCCCTCTTTCTCGCTGTGTAGTATGTGGATTGTTATTTCAACACAGAGATTTCATCACTCACTTAAATACATATACATATGTATTGTAGAACCCCTAGCAACAGTTCTCTGAAGTGCAATCTTCATTAATGCGTGATTAATGATTTCCATACGAAATCTTCACGTGAAATATAAAGTTGTTGCATTAAATAGTGTAGATTGTTATTGAAACACTGATTTCATCATATTATTATTGAACCCCTAGCAACAGTTCTCTTCAGGTTCGGATTAAACGTTTTATAGTGTTACTCAGCTCGGGGTCTGACGTTGTGCGCTTTAAGAATTTCGCAAGTTTTGCGAGTCTTTTCTGCAGATTCGTGTTATTGGACACGTCAATTGGCAGTAGGGCAAATGAAATTGTGCTCGAGAAACAAAGAGAGTTATGGCAGGGAGCATTACTAGGGAGTATCTTTTACCCAAGTCAAGGTGACTCGCATGACTAATTGCATTTTTTGGTTCGAGTTTAAATAAGTAAGACAACAGGTGCTATTTTTAAAGTATTCAGTCATTAGTCATTAATGTTATTATCACTAGATGATGACATACTATATAGGCAGTAATTGCTCTGCCTTTGACTTTGTAACGAAATCTTTAAAGTATTATAATAAATGCTACAAATATTTCTTCATGAAGTCCGAATAATATTAAATAATTTTATTAGATATTTTTGTTTATTTATTTCTTCAATCACATTTAAATTAAAACTGTGATTTCTTGTAACTATTTTAATTAAATATTCGAATTTTTTCATTGGCTTTGCGTATATAAATCGTGATTTTTTCCCAACTTTGATGACATAACGGTGTCAACTTGTGTTGTACGTTTTGTTAATTTCAGCGCTTTGCTAGTTTTCATTTATGAACAAATCAAAAAAGAGGCTCGATTGACACGATTATTGTCAAACAATATACCTAACGAATGTTTGGACGAGAAAATACCCTGTACTCCAGAAAGTATGCTACATTAAAAATAAATTCATTTAATTATAATTAGAAAATAAATTAACAGAAAATAATACAACATAATAATGCACTTAAACCTTAAGTGTTATACTCTAGGTTTGATATACCCTTTGTAGAGTGCTATTGCAGGGTATCGCAATGGTTTTTTGCGATTATATAAAAAAGCGCAAACGTCAGAACGTCGCTTGAAAGGAAATAATCGGAAAATAATACTAAAGAACGATATATCAGCGAAATTTGTTTTTATCTCGTCGTTCAATTGATTTACATAATGAACGAAAACGCGCTTTATTTGACCCCCTCCACTTCCCCCTCTCATTCCACCTTCACCTCTCTCTGTTTTTTTTTTGTGTTTTTGTTGTTGCTTTGCGCATTTAATTGAATGCTGATTAAGTTTTTATTCAATGAACCAAAATGTACAAAGACACACACACACACACATTCTATAGAAACGAGTATCCACGTATGTGTGTGTGTGTGTGTGTGTGTGTGTGTGTGTGTGTGTATGTGTGTGAGTATTCATAGATTAGTCATTGATATTGACAGCGTGTTCGCATTTGACTTGGCACATTTCTAAACGTGAATAATTTAATAATGCCTCATTAAGATAATGAATTTAGTGCAAACAAATCGATTGATTGAAAGACCTCTATCTATCTATCTAGCTACTATATAGTATATGCTTTATCGACTATCGCTCAATAATATAAACGAGCTTGAATAATTAAGTCAAGTCCACCAAATAAAATTGAATATTTAATCGTAACTATGTAAAGAATTTAATATGTATAATTTACTATAATTTGATTTCATTTAATGTATTTAAGTTTTACACAAATATCTTAAATATTAATATTTACTTAAAACCTATTCAAGATACTGAAAAAAGATCAACTTTAAAATGAAAAAACATTCGTTTTAAGGATATTATACATTCGTCTTAAATAAGTCAAGTTCATCAAATGAATTTGAATATTTAATCATAACTATATAAATAATTTAGTATAAATACTTTACTATAATTTTATGTCATTTTTTTTTGTATTAAAGCTTTACACTAATATCTTAAAACCTGTTAAAAATACTGAAAAAATATCAAGTTTAAAATCAAGAACATAAAAATTGTGTTCTTGAAATAAGATCACTTTAAGAACAAATTCTTAAAACTAAGAACATTAGACAAAAAGTGTTAAATTTTCAAATTAAGACCAAAAATAAGAAAAGTAATAGCTCAATGAATAACTAAAATTGCATTCATTAATTAAATCATAAAATGGTAATTCTAGTACAAAAAACCGATAATAATATTTTGTTGATCTTATAATAAGATTTTTGGTCTTAAATCTATACGATTTTTTCTTCTTATTAATAAGTACTTGGGTGCTATATTAAATGTTCTTGAAATCAAGATATGTTTTCTAATCTAGACATTTTATTCTATGTATACTACATATGTATAAATAACATTAAGATTTAAATGAAAATCATTCCAAACTAATTCTTAAATTGAAAACACTTTGAAATAAATCAGTCCGAAATCGCTTAAATAAATCCAAGCGCTGTTCAAATATAATCGAATTAAATTCTTATTTAATTATTAGATTATGCAAAACAGCGATTAACACACAACTTTGTTTTCTATGTCAATCGAATTTGAAGCGCGTGCAGAGAGAGAATGACAACAAGATCTGGAACCAGTTCATTTGAATTATTGATCGAGGCGTGGGAATACTTGTAGATTTCGATAGAAATGATCTCACAGTATTTGCCGAACAAAATTTAAACTAAATTAGCTTCCGGATTAAATAAAAAAAATAACGCCGTTGGACAAGTGTATTAATTGCCAAGCAGCTGTGAAATCTTGTTTTTTTTTTTGTTGCTGTGAGGTGGGAAAACTGTTTTGCTGGCATAATCTGTCATAATTTCCCAGGGCATGGAATTGTCAATTTCACACTTTTGGTCAACAGGCCACCAAACTTAAAACAGAAGCAGAACTAATCGTTGCACCCTCCGCTGTGGGTGAGAAAAGCATAGACCACAGCACCACGATCGAGTCGACTCGACTCATTTCGACATGTGGACACGGAGAGCTCAGAGAAAACCCATAAACTATGCCAAAGAAAATAAATAGGAAGAGAAATGTGTCAGTGTAAACAAAACACGAGTTGTGTGTGTGTGTTTTTGGGAAAATACTCGAGCATTTACCTGAAATGGGTTTCAGATTTGGGTTTGGGCTACCTGCAGTTAATGGCCATTGGCGACCCACACATAAATCCATAAAAACAAGACGACGCTGCGATGTAGAAATAATTAAATTGCAATTATGTGCAAACAATTCGAAATCCGGAGATTCGGAAAAAGTTAATTACACGACAATAAAGAGCAGAGTATCCCTCGCTCCTTGGCACTTTTTTTTTAGGGACAGGTCTTAGCCCAGGTATAAGCATTGAACATTCGCATTCGCAAATCGAGTCTGGTCTTTTGCCTTTTGACTGGTCTTCGTCTTCGCCTTCGTCTCTGTCTCCGTTTCCGTCTTCGTCTCTCGATTTCAGTCTCAGACTTTAAGCTGACATTAATGTGTATTTGAATGTGGCTTCTGGTCGTCGCTTAATCGGTTTGACGGATTTTTGATGACAGGACTCCGACATCATTATTAATGTCTCCTCTTTTACCCTTCTCTCAAACTCTAATGAAGATAGTCTAACAAATTAGTTCTGGTGCGGTTTAAAAAGTAAATTATTCGTGATAAGAAAATATGCGATGTAATCTCAACCGGAAATTCAAAGCTCAAAACTTGAAGTGACCTATATAATTTGTATTATCAGTAAAGTAATCGAAAGAGTGCTGCAAATTATATTATAAAAGAAGTATGTTTATGAAGATTTTGAGGGAATTAAGTGCGGCGTAAGTTCTCTTAAAATTAATTCTTTATACAGTTTCTTCATATTTCTGGGTCATATTCGGATTAGGCTTATCAATGATTACGATAATCAGCAGAAATTTGGAATTCGATGCATCTAAACAGATCAAGATTTTCATTTTAATTTAATGTATTAATAAAGTTTGCAAATTCATAATTTATATTATAAATAGAAGATAGTTTTAAAATGAACTTTCTTATCAAAGAAATTTCTAAAAATAGAAATTTATTTATGAATTTACTACACTTTAAAAATTATAAAGAGATTGTACTTTTTTTTATCATTTTCAAGTAGAGAATTAGCATGAAAGTTAATAAAAGAACACTCAAAATGTAGTCTGAATTTTAAATGTATTGATATTATATTTTGCCTTACTCAGCTTTATTAATTTCGGTCACACCGAATGCATTTCACACCAAAGCCTCAAATGAAATTCAAATTTTATTTTCTGGCCATTACACTTTGGTTTTCATTACTTAAACTGTCTGTCGGCCAACTTAGTTAATTTTTAAAGCTTCAGGAATGATGAAACACAACTTTTGCATTATAGTTATCATAAAGTTTTTCAATTAGTTTTTGGAAATTTTGATTAATGTATTTTAGAATTAATTTTTCTTAAATGTATCATAAGAATGATAAATTGTCATTTTGTAATTTTCAATAGCAATTGTTCAAACTTCTCATATAAATGTTTTCAAGTAAATGATTCGCATTAAAGTGCAATTTCTAATTAACACAAAAATTATAGTAACATATGTCTTTGAACTTCTGTCGAAAAATATTAAATATGTTATTATGTTGATATGAGCATTGTGGTCTAATAGAAGTATTCTTTATTTATTTATTTACTAAATTTAATAGAAAAGAAGAGTACTGGCTGCTGGAGCCTGAATTTAACTTATTTAATTTCCAATGGCCGTATGAGCATCTTAGATTTTCGAAGAACATTAGAGTCCCAGTTGAAGTGGTTCCACATTCCATTTAGATTGCTGTGACAAAAATAAGCAGTACATGATAATTGTAATTATGTTTAGTTGAAATTCAAATTAATTTTTTTAAATGTATTGCTGAAAAGAAGTCCTTTATTACCTCTCCGAACAACTCTTAAACCACCAGCCACTTTGTCCACTGCGTGGGCAATTGATATTCTCGTTGTTGCGATCGAATGTTGAGAACTTCACATTATCGTAACCTCTTAAAACATCTGTTGTATTCCCAGTGAATGCGCCAACAGTGATTGCATAACCGCTGACCTCATCCGACACTCGAAAATCATCGTAATGAGCATAAGCTATCGAACCATTTTCGAACTCCAAATGCAAATGGAGTTCGTAGCATCTCGAGCTCGTCAGACGATGAATCCTTTCCATACCAAGGAAATAGTCGGAATTGTCGGCATAACCAAACCCTTTGCGATATGTGTCCCAATTCTCAGTAAAATTCTGGGCTCCATCAATACGCCGTTGTATTACCATCCAACCAGGCGCACCCAACTGATAATCGCATGGGACGTAGATGGTCCCAATCTCTGATAAATATCGTATGACAACATAATGCGTAATATATTCACTAGTAATTATACAGCCAATGAGAAGACTGCTATTTAGTTGATCATCTTTTAGTTGACAACTTTGTCGATGAAACTTCTTTCTACTTTCCTCTAATTGCATTTGAATTGTTGTCGGATCAAAGCACGATATATTTATGCTTGAATTTCCATTCAATTTATTAATAATGCTCATTTGGAATTGGATCTGAGATCGTAACTCGTTGATCAATGCTTCATTGATTTCCTGCGTTCTCTTCAATGCACTTATCTCCCTATCTTTTCTTGCACTTTGCTCCAACTCAGCTGACATTTCCGGATTCGATGGCATAGCCTGATAACGACAGAATTCATTTACTTTACTTTTACACACTGTTCACTCATGCCTACCTTGATTTCATTAGCAGTGAGTGCAAAGGATGCTGCCAGTATTAAAACATTTCGAATTGTAAACATTTCAATTTCTCGCACTTTACTCAATCGAAACAAAAACTACATTAAATTGTTTGTTCGTATTCAAGCAGAGCTCAACTCACATATTTCGAAGTAACGTCTATGAAAACTGATAACACATTCGGATCATAGTCCATGGAAGTCTGAACAAAAAGTTGACAATAAACAGACTCTGTATATGCTGATTATTTGAGTTCTTGAACATAAAATAGAAGCAGATTGGATATGTAATACAACATACAGCATATACTTTTATTTTGATATACCGAATATACATAGGTATATAATTTAAATTTATATTTATTAAGAAAGCAAATTCATAGTGCATATAAAAGTTTACATAATTAAGTCAAATATAGGAATTTCAGCTCTTCAGTTGGTCACCACTTTTCTTGGGGCGAATTAGCATCTTAACATCTTTAAGATCCATTTTATTTTCTTATCTTATTCTTATTCAATGTATTAACCTCAGCTCGACATAGCTGATTATCTTTGTCTTTCTATATTAACACATTTTGACTCTCATCTAATTGCAACTTAGTTGTTTGTTTACTTTCATTAAATCTCCTGATATTTTTATCCTTTTCATATAGACTACAATTACATTGTTTTAATTGAACTTCAGAGGATTCTAAGCTGTTGGATTTTTTTGCTACTTCTTTTTTACATTGATCATAAAGTTTAGAATTTGGTGGTAACTTGTCAATCATTTTTTTTTTTTTTGGAAATTAAATACAGATTCTAATTTATCAACAGTATTTTGACATGATTGCAAATCGTTTTCGCCTTTCATTACTTTGTTTTTATACTCATCTAATAGAGTTGCCTCCTTCATGAATTTTTCATGAATATTTACAATTTCATGATACTTTTCCATAAGATCAAAATTTAATTCATTTAGCTTATCTTCGTTAATTTCACTGTATTCTAACTCATTTCTAACCTGTCTAAAATAATCGAGCAAAGGATTCACTGTTTTAAAGCTATGGTTGCGGCACATTTCTTCAATTTTTCGATCGGATTCACACGTCTGAAAGGAAGAAAATGAATAACACTCACGGTGGTATACTGCCTTATGTAATTGTTCTCACATTTTCTTCAGTTGCTGTGACAACAACAAATAATTCATAGACTATTAGTAATAAAACTGTAATTATTATGATTCTGCCCATTGCGATTCTTTCGACTGCATTCAAGGGAGATGAATAAGGAACTGAAAAACGCAAAAAGCAATCGAATTTTCCATTAATAATAAGAGATAGGCTCTCTCATGGAGTCAACAGAAGAGAATATTGTCTTATGATCTTAATTTAATGAAAGTTTTATTAGATGCTGCTACATCAACGCGTTTATCTATTTATTAAATATTTATCATATTACTTTAATATTCATTGCTCAATTAAAAGGATATATACTGGATAATTCTAAGTTTACTTTTAAGTATAATATTTGCAGCTCTATTGAAAGCGTCTAGAGACTTACAATTTGACACATCAAAACATAAGATTTAATAAAAGCTGATATATTTCCATTTAAAAAATAATCGCTACATTCAAAAATCGATCGATTTATAATATTATTCAGAACGCAATATCTTAATGCACCAATTATATAAATGATTACATAATTGAATCAAATATAGGAATTTCAACTCTTCAGTTGCTCACTTCTTCACCGCTTCTTTGGGGCGAATTAGCATCTTGGTTTCTTTTATTATGATTTGATTTTTCACCCACCAATTTAGTTGTGACCCATATGGTGCATTTAAATTACTGCATAAGGAAAAACAAAAATCAATAATTATGTGTATTCCATCAAATATAACAATTTGAAATATTTACCAATCAGAACATGCATTGTACCACCAGCCACTATAATCGAGATATGCGCAATGACCAACATTCATGTCGTTGTCGCGATCGAATGTTGAGAATTTCATGTTTTCGCCTTTTCTCATCGCATCCTCAACAGATCCACTCCATTTACCCAAACTCAGTTTATATCCACTGTCTTCATCAGATAATTTAAAGTCGTCATAACGAGCGTAGTCGGTACTTCCATACAGAGAAACCAAATGAATATAAAGTTCGTGACGCTGCAAGCTCGTGATACGATATATTTTCTCTAGTCCGAGGAAGAAATCATTATCAAGGGAACCGAAACCTTTGCGATACGTTGCCCAATCCCTATTAAATCTCTCATTTCCCCCAACTCGTTGTTGTATTACAATCCATCCAGGTCCAGCTAACTGACTATCGCATAAAACATCGAATAAACCTACGCCAGAAACATTAAGTTGATGAACATCTGAATCTCCAAAAGGGATGCAAGAAGTGGCACTTAACTTATCAAGTTCAGATTTATATAACTGATTTTCTTTCACCTTATCTATTATCTTAGTTTGACAATCTTTGAATTGTAATTCAATTTTTTTCTGCTGTTCTCCTATATTTTCTGATGTCCTGTTCAATGTATCAATTTCAGATTGACATAACTGAATATCTTTATCTTGCTTTATTAATTTAGTTTTACTATTCTCTAATTTCAACTCAAGTGTTTTCTGTTGCTCTGTAATCATTTCGATATTTGCATTAAGTCTGCTGATATTTTCATCCTTTTCAAATAGACTAGAATTAAGTTGTTTTAATTGAACTTCAGAAGATTTTAAACTGTTGGATTTATCTGCTACTTCCTCTATACATTTATCATAAAGTTTGGATATCGGTGTTAATTTGTCAATAATTTGTTTTTGTGATTTAATCTTAGATTCTAATTTCTCAACCTTATTTTGACTCAATTGCAAATCGTTTTCCCCTTTAAGTACTTTGTTTTTATACTCATCTAATAGAGTTGCCTCCTTAATGAATTTTTCATGAATCCTCACAATTTCATGATACTTTTCCATAAGATCCGAATTTAATTCATTTAACTTATTTTCTTTAATTTCTTTGTCTTCTAACTCATTTCTAACTTGTCTAAAATAATCAAGCAACGGTTTCACGGTTTTATAATTATGAATCCGGCACTTTTTTTCCATTTCTCGGTCGACTTCACACGTCTGATAAGAAGAAATCGAAAATATTCTTAGCACTCACTGTACTACACTGCTTTAAGTAATTGTTCTCACCTCTTCGAAGGCAGTTGTGGCCACCAAGAATACATTAAGAACTATTAGTAAGAAAACTGTGTGGATTTTTATTCTGCACATTTTAAATGTTTCGACTGCATGCAAACAAGATGAATTTGAAATTAAAAGCTCAATTTAAATAAAATAATTCAGCTCTCATCTGCCGTGCAATTTTAGAACAGCGGATGTGAGTTCAGCTTGAAAGTTCTTAGCGGGAGTGAAGCTGATAGCAAAGAGAATCTTAATCCATGAAGAGAGAAAAGACAATGAGGTCTTTCGATCTACTGCGTGAGAGGCTTTTTGATAACAGCAAATTTTATAAACAGCAAATTGCTAAGAAAAGAGTGTGCTCGACTGTGACATACCTGTTACCCATTTTGAGCAAAAACAAAACAGTGAAGTATTCATTTTAAAATATACTAAATTGGTATACATCGAAACTAAAAATATACCATATGCTATGTTTGGTATATTGATATAGTACAACATTCCATAGAGTGCAAAATAAACCAGATTATCAGCCAAAGCAACTACATAGTAAGTAGGCGTTTTTTAGCAAACAAAAGTATATCTTATATAGCTTTTACAATTTTTATCCGATAGCCACCGAAAATTACAGGTGTTATTGTATGAGTTGAGGCTTTATTGATTTGCACCACAAAATCAGCAAACTTGATCAGCATGAAAACACAACGAGTGCTGTCAAAAAAGTCTCTCTCTCTCTCTCTCTCTCTCTTTCTCTCCCTCTCTCTCTCTCTCATACTCTTATGTCTATGAGATCTAGGTGATCACATAGACAAACGGTCAAGACTATACCGCTTATCAAGAAAGTATAAATAATTTGCAGGGTCAGAGAAGCTTACTCTACAGAAGCCAGCATCAATAAGCACTGATCAACACTCTCCCTTTTTCTCTCTCTCTCTCTCTCTCTCTCTCTTCCCCTTCTTCCGTCTATATCGTCGTCTTTATTGAGTCAGAGCGATTCTATAGCTCACAGTCGCAGTGCTGATGTGTACCAATGGTAGAGGCGATGCACAGTGGTGAAAGCAGAGCAAACAGCGTTGCAAAAATAAATAAAAAAGTAAAACGGCGCTTGCACTTTTGATGTTTTAAAATTTAAATGAACTTGTCTTATATGAAGTTTGTTGATCATGCGAACATTTGCTGCCCAAATCAATTGATTAATTTTATGTATCTAAAAAAACATACACAATTTTAGTGATCTTGTCCTCTTTCAGATATATTATCAAATAAGTTAGGGCAATAAATTAGCATTCCTTTTATTTCTGGCGATTGATGTACATGTTAAATAACCAACAAATAATAAAATAAACTGTTTTCTTTTAACTTCACAATGTAAAACGATAATAGAAAGATCTTTTGATTAACTTTTTAAATTTGCTAGAAAATAATAAAAACAGTTGCTGCATTATTTGCATAAACGTATGTTTTATGTAACTAGTTTCTATAAAATATATTAGTATAATAATTGACATACGTGCATGATAATCAAACGCCTATCGATTTTATTTTGTATATAGAATTCAATTCTTTAAGATCCAGAAAACAAATTCCTGAATGTGTGCTTTAAATCACTTGTAAATGCTTTTCTATGGATGTCCTGAATGTTAGTGGAGCAGGTTGCAAGTTGACCCGACCCGCTGACTTCATTGAGTGGCAGCCTAGGCCCTCTCATTGGGTTCGGCTTGGAACTGAGGCACGTTTAATTAGATCTGCATACGTAATGCGATTGGGATTGGGAATGAAAATGGGAATGAAAAGTATAGGGATTGTTGCGCCGTAGAAGCTAGCGGCATTTGTGACGCGATGTTTGTGCGTGTAGCAAGTGTATACTGCTTGGCATTACTTGCCACATGGCCAACATTTGGAATGGCCAGCCTTGGATTGGTTGCCCAACCAGTGGATCTCTATCAGGAGCAGTTGAAGCAACTGTTGCAGCACCTGATGTGGGGCGCGCAGGTGGAACGCTGTGTGGCAATAATCACCGATGATCTGCACTCGAGCATCTACGATGCTGCATACTTTGAGGCCGTGGCAAGAGATGCCCGACCCTACTACATGCTGCATATCAATGCCAGCGACGAGTTGCATCCACCTTCCACGCACGTCCAACTCATGTTGCAAGCCATTCGATCGAGCGGCTGTGATCTGCATGTGATCACCGTGTTGAATGGCTGGCAGGTGAAACAGTTGATCGCATTTGTGTACGAGAGTCGCGCGTTGCATATGCAACACAAGTTTGTGCTGTTGCACGAAACCAGACTCTACACCCGCGACATGTGGCACGTCTGGAGCGTCTTTGTGCGAACTGTGTTTGTTAAGCGGCAACATCAACGCTCCAGGTAAAATGATTTACTGTCTAATTTAATTATAAATTTGTGATCTATATGAGCACATTGAATGTATTTTTTTTTTGTTCATTTATTATATTAAATCTAGTATTAAATGCTACATTTAATTATATAGTATAGTATAAGTAAATACAGGCTGCAGGTGCCTCCGACTTCAAGAATCCATTTCTATATGAAAATTAAAAATTTCTTATATTTATTATGTATTCAATTCATAATTCATTCATTATTTCATGTTTAATATAATATATAATATATATATACTTCTATTTTAATTTCTTATTAGTTCGAGTATTTCAAAATTAGAAAAACATTTTAATATAGAAAAATTTGGACTTTTAATTTCAACTGAAAACTGATAAATAAAAGTTATTTAAGAACAACAATATTCTTTTCCTTAGAGCAACAAGTATTTATAAAATTCTCATAAGTGTTAGTTGAATTAATTACTATTTGAACTATTGTAATTGTATTATACTTAAATTTGCTGTATTATATATTGAATGTGTTTGGTATATTTTATTGAATGAGGTATTTTTCAGTATTTCATTTTTCTCTTTTCTAATTAGTATCCTATTTATTTGTAAATTTATATGTTAATATTCTGTATTAATTATTATCTTTTTGGTACATATTTTTTAATATTATTTGTATATTATTTATTTCCTTTATTTGGTATGTATTAAGTATATGTAGTATTCTATTTATTTTTTAGTATTTTATTTATATATTTGTCTCTTATATAATTATTATATTATATACATATTTGTCGTTTACTCTTTTTCTCTTATTTATATTAATATTCTCTATATTTTATTGACTACATATTTTTTGTACCGTATGTCAGCTAGCTATTTATTTTTCTTTTTATCCAATTATTCTTTTTTTTAAATTAATATACTGTATTATGAATGATTTGTTATATATACTATATAGTATGTAAGCTTATTACTGATTCTCTTGACTGTGAAAGTAGTTTCAGCCTCTCGTCCATTGATTATCCTGGCATTCTCAGCGGATGGCTGGTGCTCAAGGATCTGGGCAACTGGTCGCCTGGGAAACGCATCGATGGACAGCTTCTCTTCAAGGATAAGACAAGAGATCTGCGTGGTAAGTGCCAGCAGAGGAAATCGAAGCCCTAACTAAACTCTGTGTTTCAGGCATATCTCTAAGCGTGGCCATTTCGGAGCATGTGCCCATGGTGCAGCTGAACAGGAACACAAACAGTTACCAGGGCGTCGAAGTTGAGATTATTGCAGCCCTGGCCAAGACATTGCACTTCCAGGCCAACTATTACAACCTTAATGAGAGCGAGAGCAATACAGATTGGGAGGGTTTCGAAAATGGCAATGAAAATGCTTCGCAGTTGATTGCAGAACGAATCGTGGCCGAAGTGGTAAACAATGATTGATCAATGTTCCATATTGTATGACTATGAGGTTACTCATTTACTTAGGCCCAACACAATGCACGCTTTGGCATTGGGGATCTGCATCTATTCCAGAGCTATGGGCAACACGTAGAGCTGAGTCGGCAGCACAGTGTCGAGTGTCTGACTTTCTTGACGCCTGAATCATCGACGAACAACTCGTGGCAGACCTTCATTCTGCCATTCAGTGGTGGCATGTGGGCGGGCGTCTTGCTCTCGTTGTTTGTTGTGGGCACCATCTTCTATTTGATCAGTTTCCTCAACGCTCTGCTGCTGCTCGACAGCCGGCAAGCTGCCAGCTTCTTTCGCTGTCTGCGTCGCAAGCAGAGGCGGCAACTGCAACTGCAGCAACAGCAACGCGAGTGGAAACGTTTCAGCTTTCGCCTTGAGCTTGCGCGGCATCGACAACAGCAGCAACAGCAGCAGCTGCGTCGAGGAAATGGTCGAGATCTGTTCGATGATTATGCCAACTGCATTTTGCTTACGTACAGCATGCTTCTCTATGTGGCACTGCCACGCATGCCACACCACTGGCCACTGCGTGTGCTCACAGGCTGGTATTGGATCTACTGCATCCTGCTGGTGGCCACCTACAGGGCCAGCTTCACAGCCATTCTGGCCAATCCGGCGGCACGGTAAGACATTTTTTGAAAACGCACTTTCACCATTTTTATTCGGTTTTATTTGCCTACTTGGATATTAATGCATATCTATATTCCTTATGTTAAACTATTTGTTGTCTGATTTATATATTTTTATTGATTATTAATTTTTTAACTCATATATAACACGACATTTCAAAAAATAGTCACGTTATTGGAATATGTGATAATTAAATACTTCTTTAGATCGTCTCGACTGTTGACGCTGATCATGATTATATATACTTTATAGGGTCAAAGATGCCTCCTTCTGCCTTCAGCTGAACAGACTTTGAGCTTCTTTTGATGATGATACCCCACTGTAAAAACTTAATGCCCAAAAATCCAATGACAAAGTCATGCTGATCTGACATCATGACATACATTTAAAGAATTAGCTACATATACATATATAATATATTAAAAGCAAGAAAAGTGAAAGCTCTCTTGCCACACTTAGAAGACAGTTCACCGTTTTTTCTTGTGATTTGCATTACTCATTTCAAGATTGCATTTGCATTAAATATAAATTTAACTCAGGATCAGTAAAATATTTTACTGCATTGAGAGAAGTTGATTAACTCCAAACATAAAGTAAATTGTTTGTTGTGTTTTATATAATATGAAATAAAACATATAAAATATGAGTGTTGAGTGTGTCGCATATTCAATTGGTACTCATCTGCGTCAGCATTGCGCAGATAAGGCATAGAATCGCTCTCACTGATTGAAAACTTTGACGTAGAAGAGAAACACAGAGAGAATGAGAGAGAGAGAGAGAGAGAGAGAGAGAGAGAGAGAGAGAGAGAGACACCATTAATACCTTGGCTCATTGATCCAGACTTCGAAATAATGTTCCTGCGATGCAACTTCTTATTAATTTCTCTAGTCTAATAATAAATTGGCATTTTTACTGAACTAAACAGTCTTCTAAGTCTAAGTAAACTTAATAAGTAAATTCGAATAAATGAATCACTCAGAAGCATTATCAAGAAGCCTCTCTTAGACAGGCGACAGAAAGTCGACATAGCCTCGACATTGACACTATTTGCTATCACCTTCTCTCCCGCTTCGAACGTTTGCGCTGAACGCACATCCGTTCATCACGTGTTAGCTCCAAAATCATACAGCAACTCAAAACAAGCAATTGGCATAAAAGCTGCAAGTATTGAATTTTTATACCCGCTACCCATAGGGTAGAAGGGTATTAGAATTTTGTGTCAGCTGGGAATGTATGTAGCACGCAGAAGGAAACATCTCCGACCCTATAAAGTATATATAATCTTAATCAGCGTCAACAGCTTACAATCTGGAATTATTTTTTTGAATAAAAGCAAAATATTGCAGTATTAATTCTTAAAATATACCAACTTAATATACCACAAAAATTTATTTCAAAAATATATCAAAGGGTACATTTGGTATATTGATACATTACTATACTCAAAATATACCATAGAGTACGAAATATACTAGATTGTCAGCCAATCCCATAGTAAGAAGAATTTTTGTCCATACAACAATCGAATATCATATTTTGAAGTATTAAATTTTACATATAAACACATGAAAGAAGTGAAGTCTACAGTTTTTGAGCATTAAATGAATATTTTAAATTTAATATTGTATATAAATAAATTCTCTAGTTCATCTATTCAATTTTCTTCGTACTGCTTACAGTGTGACAATAGACACGCTTCAGGATCTGAATCGAGCTCGCATTCCACCTGCAACTGGCGCCGCTGAGGACAGACAGTTCTTTTTGGAGTCCAGCGATGAAACGGTTCGTGAATTAGGCGCCAGCATGGAAATTGTGAAAAACAATGATGAGCTGGTGAGTGGATTCAGCACAGATCGAGCAATTGGTAGCCAGCCTTATTTAGCCCTAAATTGAGATTAAAACTTAATATCATAGCTGATGATATATTTTAGATGATGATATGTACATATATCGATATGTGTACATAAATGTATTTTAATTTTTAGATAAATATTTGTATCATAATCAGTCAATATTAACAGAGTATCGATATGATTATGTATATATTAATGAATACGCTTAAAATCAGTTTGATTCAGCGCTTTCTTTTAATATGGAAACAAAATAATATTTCGATTGCGCTTTTGTGTTTTCAATAGACTCATTTTGATTGCTGTGATGTGGAATTTCGTTCAATAATATAGATACAACATTAGAATCTTACGAAAAAGACATATGATGGCACCTCTCATATTTTGTGACTACTTGCATTGATTTCAGAGATTTTATAAGTTAATCGTTCATACACTTCATCCCATACACATCCAACGTAAATATGTTGGGATAGGTCCGGTTTTATTTAAATAAAAATATAAAAGCTGCCGTCACACATTTGTTCTTTATCAGCAGCAGCGGAATAGATTCACTGAAAGCACTGGCTGTCCGTTCGTTTGATGTGCTTATCTCGAAAACTGTTTCAATAGAAGAGTTATAAACAGCGTGTTTACTTTTGCTGATGTGCTCAAGCTAAACAAATGGGGGGAAATGTTAATTTAATGATTATATTATATATTGATTTATTTATTGCTTTTAGTGTAAAGATCACATTACAAAAAGATTTTGATTTTAGATTTGCAATATTTTTGACTTGTTGTTTACTTGAGTGTTCACTTCTTAAATGCTGGACGTATCATCATTTTCAGCTTCTTTATTGTGCGTGGATAATTAAAGTATATTGAGCTATAATCTTTTGTCTCATGATCGTAGAACTTGCCGTGGAAAAAACTGTAATAAAAACAAAGCTGTGGAATAGTAAACGTATCTTGTAATAAAGATGACTTACGATTCCACACAATTTGTGTACCACCAACCAGCCTGTCGATAATTAGCACAGTTTCCTTCCATCCACAAGTCATTATCAGAGTCCTCCGTTGTGAACTTCATGTTTAAAAGCGGCCTTAAATTGTCCCTAACATTGCCAGAAAAGTCTCCCAAGAAGCTAATTCGGTACTTGTCCGTCTCATTGCCAACAACAAAGTGTTCATAGCGAGCATAATCAACGCTGCCATCAAATCGTTCCATGTGTATGTATAACTCATTGAATTGATCAGTTGTCAAACGATGAATTTTCTCAAGACCGAGAAAATAATCACCAGCGAAGCTACCAAATCCCTTGCGAAATGTGGCCCAATCTCTATTGAAACTCTCTCTGCCATTAAAACGCTGCTCTATAACCAACCACCCAGGACCGGCTAGCTCCCTATCGCACAGCACATCGAATGCATCTAGTCCCGGAATTTGAATCTGATGAGCACCCGCACTTTCTCCGAACGCGACACAACTATTGGGAACTGTTTGCAATTCGCATTGTTAGAGCTTCGCTGCATTTTCTGCCAGTTTTTCATTCACTAACCTCAATTGATTCTCATTCGCTTTGAACTTGACTGCATTATCAGCTAATTCGGATTTGCAATTATCACAATTCTCCCCCGTTGTCGCATTTATGCGTTCGATTAATCTATCTATAGTGGCCTGTTGGAAAGCAATTTGCGCTCTCAATTCGTTGTTGATCAGCATGTTTCCCTGTTCTTGAATCAACTTGTTTTGCAGTTCTTTAATTTCTTTATCCTTTGCATCACTTTTGTTGATCTCCTCGCTAATTTGTCGCACGTAAACAAGTAAAGGCTTCAAAGCCTCATAAGTATATCTGCTACAATTGGCCTCCATCTCTCGGCTTATTTGACAAAATTGCTTCTTAAGAAGGAAAAACGTTTGTAAACTTTTTGCGCTTCTGTTAATACAACTACTTACTTCAGATGCGAGGGAAGAAGAACTTCCATATGCGATGACGATCAGCGAAATATATAATTTAACTGGTGTCATCTCGAACTACACACGAAGCAAACACGAAACAGACTAAAAATTAGATTTTAAATCATGCCAGAACTCAGCTAAATGGAATACAAGCTGAATATATTTTATATACATATATTTGACTGATAAGATTTTACTGCACTTTTTGTTTCAGATGCAATAAAGTCAATCTATGAGGAACTCAATGTTTATACGCGCTACCCATAGGGTAGAAAGGTATTATAACTTTGTGCCTCCAGGAAATATATGTAACAGGCAGAAGTAGACATCCAAGACGATATAGCCATATCCGTCTGAGATATATCCATATAGAGATATCATTTTTTTCGACAGCATTTATTATGTTTGCACGCAGATCAACTCTGTTCCAAATTACCACACTTATTTTTTGGGACAAAAAATAATAATAACTATAGTTTTTATGAGTCCTGAAAATTAGGTTGCGATCAGATGCAAATTATAGAAGTTATGGTAGAAATACTTTAGTATGGGGAAAAACGCTTACCTACTAGTGTTCATAGTTGTTTTGGTTAATAATCTGGAATATTTTGCACTCTATCTGGTATATTTTGAAGGTATTACTATATCAATATTCCAAAGATACACTTTGGTATATTATTTTGGTATATTTTAAAATTAATACCGCACTGTTTTGCTTTTATTCAAAATCGGTAGCGAGTATCTCACAGTCAAGCTGTAGCTTGCTTTCTTGTCTCGTATTTACGCGAACATTTCTCAGAATCTTTTTTAATAAAATGAAAAAAAAAAACTGAATTCTGATTGATAATCGAATGATTGTGGAATTTTCTATTTTTAAATTTGAAATATACTCAACACTTTTTCTGTCATATGAAACAACTAAACAATTTCAATATAGATTATGTGTCTTTTGCTGGCCAAATTTACTTTTTTTAAACCTCTCACAATCAGAGTAATGAAAATAAATTTTTTTTCTCTCTTTTTCTTTATTTGCAATCTGTTTGCTTAGACAATAAGTAAATTATATAATTAATTAATATTAAATTAACATAAAAACCAGTTTTCAAATGAACCCTGCTTGGATGACAATTTTTATACCCACTACCCATAGGGTAGAAGGGTATTATAACTTTGTGCCGGCAGGAAATGTATGTAACAGGTAGAAGGAGGCATCTCCGACCCTATAAAGTATATATATTCTTGATCAGCGTCAACAGCCGAGACGATATAGCCATGTCCGTCTGTCCGTCTGAGTGTCTGTCCGTCTGTCCGTCCGTCCGTATGAAACACTGGATCTCAGAGACTATAAGAGATAGAGCCATAAATTTTTTTCGACAGCATTTGTTATGTTTGCACGCAGATCAAGTTTGTTTCAAATGTTTGCCACGCCCACTTCCGCCCCCGCAAATCAAAAAAATCGAATAACAAGCGTAATTTTAAAGCTAGAGTTACGAATTTTGGTATAAGCAATAATTACTGTAGTAGTTATGATTCCTGAAGTTTTGGTTGCGATCAGATAAAAATTGTGGAAGTTATTAATGAAATTCTTTTATATGGGCAAAAACGCCTACTTACTAGGGGTCTGAGTTGCTTTGGCCGACAATCTGGCACTTTGTGCCGTCTATGGTATATTTTGAATGGTGTACTATATCGATATACCAAACATACAATTTGGTATATTTTTAGTATTTTTTTAGTATTTTTTTTAGTATTTTCGGTATATTTTGAAAATGATACCGCAATATTTTGCCTTTATTACAAATGGGTAGCGGGTATCTCACAGTCGAGCACACTCGACTGTAACTTTCTTACTTGTTTAGTGTAGAGACATCCATGCCCGAAATAAAAACTAAAACTTACACATAATAAATTAAATAAATTAGAATAAAATAAGTAAATTATAGTTGCTATATATAAATAAGGTTCATTAATTCAAGATTAAACTTTCTACAGACGGAGCGTATTGCGAGTGGCCGCTGTGCTTACTATGACAACGAGTTCTACTTGCGGTATCTGCGTGTGGCAGACGAGGCACGTGGTGGCAGAGCAACAACGGCGCTGCACATCATGAAGGAATGCGTGGTGCATATGCCAGTGGTGTTGGCACTGGAGAAGAATTCAGCGCTGAAGCCACACGTTGATGATATCATACAGCATTTGAGCGAAGCTGGTGAGTGCATGGTGATAATTCAACACTCAGACTGAACATTTGATTCGCAGGACTCATTGCCAAGTGGCTGCGCGATGCTATCAAACGTCTGCCGGCTGAGGAGCAAGCGCCGCAGGAGGCACTCATGAATCTGAACAAGTTCTGGAGCTCGTTTGTGGCCCTTGGCATTGGCTATTTGATCTCAATCAGTGCCATAGCTCTCGAGCATTGGCACTTTCGATATGTCGTTATGCAACATCCACTATATGATGCTTATAATCCCAGCATATACTACAATTTCAAACGTCTTTATTCGAATTCAAATTAAAAATATAGAATAGAGGCTCATAAAATGGAATGACAAATGTGCATATTTCAATTCACAATCAGATGGCCACTCCGAACTGACGCCATAAGCCATTCCCATATATAACATATACTATATACTACATATACTTAATACCATATATCAATACAATAAAAGTGCCGTCAAGTAGACGCAATGTGGCTAATAAATTTCGGGAGTTTTCAATTTTTCCATAATAATTCGTAAATAATAATTCGCATTGTTTATGGTGGTAGGCACATAAAGCATTATTTGTTTATTACGAAATCGAAAGAACTTAATGGCCATCCAAATGATAAATAATCGTAAATAATAAAGATCTTAAGTGCCAGACTAAAAACAAAAGAATTCAACATTAACATTTCAATGGACCGAATCAGCTGGCAACGTATCACGAGACTTCGATGAGCGCGAATGGAAGAAAACCACAATGTTTAATAATCATAATCGTTTATAATGAATTCTTAGGTATCCTAATGAAATTTTCTTGAATTGAATAAATAGCGCTTGTCGAAAAAGAATAGTTTCGACTTGTGTTGTTTATTTGATAATTTCACAACCACTTTACCAAAAAACTTGCTTAGGAAACTGATGAAGAAATCTACTTTGAATAGGGTTCAGTTGTAATAATAATAATAATATTATTCATAATTTGAAATATTTCCATTAACTTTTGTATTTAGGTGTTGCCTCATAAAAACTAATTAATTCATTTGCCCGTCGAATTGCAAAACAACAACGAAAACAAAAAAAAAAAAGCATTTCATTGTTCTTAATTTCTGGAATTTGGTTCTCAGATTGTTTTGTTATTTCTTTTGATAAATATTTATGGTTGTTTTATTTGTTTTGTTTGGGCTTTTTGCATTGTTTTCTTTTGCTTCGGTCTTGTTTACTTTTCCATTTTATTTAATTTAATTAGTTTTGCTTCATTTTACTAAACTTTCTTGTTGTTGTTGTTTCTGCAATTGCTTTGGCCTCTCTGCATTTTTCCCCTTTGCCAGTTCATTAAATTCCCCATTCTGCTGCTGAGAAATACTTGTATTTTGCTTTGTTTGTTTAGTTTTCGATTCGAGTATTACACAAAATCTCTAATTGGCATTTCCGTTGCTAAATCTCACCCATCTCTCGAATGCCGTGGCCCCTGTCTTCTATTTTACTAAGTGAAAATTTTATCATTGCATTTTATACAACTTTTTCTTCATTGCTGCATTTAGCATAGTCAAATTAAATACTAATTAAGTGAAAAAACTTTGCAATAATTTAAAAATTTACTTATTTCTTTTTATTTACGAAAATGTGCAACAACAGTTTTTTTTCTTATTACAAAATAGATTTGCATTACCGTCATCCCAAAAGTATGCTACACATTTGCAAAAGTACCCTTAGCGGTGACAACAACCATTTGCGGGACCATGTGTCAAGTCGATTGGTATATTTGAAGTGTATGAAGCGTATAAAGTATACGTAGCTTATTTGGTATATAAAGTATACGCAATATATGAAATACCCAAAGTATATGTAGTTAAAGTAGATAAAGTATATATATGGGTAATTCTCTGGTAAATGTCGCGTGCGACCAGCTTTACAGTAACAAAAAAAACATAAACTAAAATAATTTTAAAAATAAGTGAAGGTTATTCTTAAAGCTTTGGATAAGCACTATTTTTAGAGCTAAGATTGATTTTAGGAACTTGTACTGTTCTACTATAAAATATATAAATTCATTTTTTTTTAGTTTTGCGTACGAGTTTGTTAATTTTTGCTATATTCAGAACAGAAAACAAAACAGAAAAAAAATAAAATGTAACGAGATATGTTTCTATTCATATGAAATGCATTTGGTGGCATTTATAGCTTAAGCCAGTTAGCTTCAACATGTTTTCTCATTTTGGTGGCTCCTTATCAAAAAATCGTGTAAGAACGAGGTTTTTAGCGTGTTAAAAAGGGAATGGCAGCAAATTTGTAACCGTGTAAGACCGAGTTCGAGCTAAAAGAGTCCGTGTTAAGCGAGGGCCCAGTGTAGTTTAATTACTTTAATATTCACGGTTCGATTGAAAGAATATATATGCACGATAATCATAAGTTTACTTACTTTTAAGTATTTTTCATTTCTATTGAAAACATCTAGAGAACAAAAAATACAACAAAAAAAATGTTTTTTTTTTTCAACTTTAAAAATAAATCGATGCATTAAATAGTCGATCGTTATTTTATGTAGAACGCAAAATTTTAATCAACCAATTATATATATGTTAAATGATTACATAATTGAGTCAAATATTTGAATTTCAGCTATTCAGTTGCTCACTTCTTCATCGCTTCTATAGGGCGAATTAGCATCTTAGATTCTTTAAGTTCGATTTTCTTTTTCACATGCCAATTTAGTTTTGGCCCATAAGGTGCATTTAAATTACTGCATAAGAAAAAATAAAAATTAATAATTATGTGTATTCCATCGAATATAACAATTTGCAATATTTACCAATAAATACAGTCATGGTACCACCAGCCACTACGCTGCGAGTTTGCGCAAATACGTCCACCAATGTTGTTGTAGCGATCGAATGTTGTGAATTTCGTGTTTTTGTAGAATCTCAACCTATCCTCAATAATACTTCCATTGAATTTACCCAAACTCAGTGCATACCCACTATCTTCATCAGATATTTTGAAGTCGTCATATCGAAAGAAATAAACATGTTCATCCACATCAACCAAATGTATATACAGTTCGTGACGCTGCAAACTCGTGATACGATGTATTTTCTCGAGTCCGAGGAAGAAATCACTCTCAAGGGAGCCGAAACCTTTGCGATACGTTGCCCAATTTCTATAGAAACTCTCATTTCCCCCAACTCGTTGTTGTATTACAATCCATCCAGGTCCAGCTAACTGACTATCGCATAAAACATCGAATAAACCTATGCCAGAGACATTGAGTTGATGAACACCAGGATAATCTCCAAAAGGAAAGCAACTTGATGGGATAAAAGTATTGGGTAAAGTCTTATTCAATGTATTAATTTCAGTTCGACATAGCTGATTTTCTTTCACTTTATCTATTAGCTTAGCTTCACTCTCTTTTAGTTGCAATTCAAATTTTTTCTGTTGTTCTCTGATATTTTCTGATGTCCTGTTCAATGTATCAATTTCAGATTGGCATAACTGAATATCTTTATCTTGATTTATTAATTTAGATTTACTCTTTTCTAGTTTCAACTCAAGTGTTTTCTGATGTTCTGTGATATCTTGAATATTCTCACTAAATCTCTTAATTTTTTCATCTTTTTCAATTAAGCTAGAATTAAGATTTTTGAATTGAAGTTCGCAGTTTTCTAAGTTGGTGGATTTATCAGCTAATTCTCCTTTTAATTTCACAATAATATTTTGTTGTGAATTCATATCAGATTCAAATTTATGAACTTTATTTTGACACGATTGCAAATCGTTTTCCACTTTCATTACTTTGTTTTTATACTCATCTAATAGAGCTGCCTCATTCATGAATTTTTCATGAATTCTCACAATTTCATGATACTTTTCCATAAGATCAGAATTTAATTCATTTAGATGATTTTCCTTAATTTCACTGACTTCTAACTCATTTCGAACTTGCCTAAAATAATCAAGCAAAGGTTTTACTGTTTTATAGTTATGCATGCGGCACTGTTCTTCCATTTGTCCATCGAATTCACACGTCTGATAAAAAGAAAATGTAAACATTCTTAGCACACACTGTATTACACTGCTTTATGTAACTGTTCTCACCTCTTCAAAGGCAGCAGCTGCCACAAAGAATATTTGAAGTATTATTAAGAAAACAGTTGCGTTGATTTTTATTTTGCACATTTTGAATATTTCGACTGCTCGCGGAAAAGATGATTTTGAAACTAAAAGTTTAATTTAAATCGACGAAGAATATTGTTCTGAGTGCTGTATGATTTTGGAATTATCACGTGATTAACGGATGTGGGTTCAGCTCAAAAATTTGTGGCGGAAATGAAGGCGATAGAAAACTGTGACAATGCCGAGACAATGTCAAATTTCTGACGCATGTCTAAGAGAGAATTCTTGTTAATGAAATTAGAAGTGATGACAGTTTTTGAGTAATTTATTTAGCCGAATTTTGATTATACTTAAAATTAGAATACTGTGTAGTGTAAAATGGCAATGTAATATACATATATGTACATATATAAATATAAATACATATACAGTATGCATCACAGGGACATTATATTGAAGTCAGGATTAAGGAGTCAAGATATTGATAATCTCACATAGACCTTAAAGTCTGCTCAGCTGAAGATGGTGTAACAAAATTATTCAATTTTCGAATTGGGCTTGCATCAACTTATTTAAATAGTATTTTTCTTTATTATGGTTGACTTTTTTGTTCTGTTGTACTTAATAAACTTGGAATTTAGACTAGATGAAGCACATAAAATTAGATAGGAAAATCCAAGCAAATATATTAATTGTTGCTTGTTAAATTAATTCCGAGTTTTAAGGGCAAATGATCATATTGAAAACAATTTTGGACATATTAATAAATATTATTAGTATTCTGCCAATTAAGATTTTCATTAAATAAACTTTCAAACTCAGGGGGCTGGGTATCTTGTAGTCGTGCAATCTCGACAAGATTGTTCCTTTTCGATTTGTTTCTAACTATTTGTTCAGTAACTACATATATATAATTGCTCCTAAGTCTTTCACACATCATGCCTGCACGTGTTTCTCTCTTCACTCTCAGTTGCTTATCATCTCATTGCTGGCCTTTGCCTCAAAACTGCCGAGCAGCTTGGCAACAATTGTCAGAATGACGTCTTTTTGGGAGAACGCTTCTGCAAAATCATAATTCGCTGACCTGCACCAATTATTTAAATGATGAAATTAAAGCACAGAGAAAGACATTTCCGAGCACACAAAATATATTCAATATATATTCTGAATCGCCATCAATACTGTTCAATTTTGACAAATTCGTTCATTTGTTATTCTTCATTAACACATACATACATGGACCGTTTCAATAAGTTTTCGTCTAAATATATGAATGCAACTAAAATTTACATGTCGAGAGTGCTCGACTGTGAGATACCCGCTACCCATTTTCACAAAAGCCTTATTCTACAATTCAATACATTTTACAAATATACCACCGAGATATTAAAATATACAAAGGGCTATGTTTAGAATATTCATAAAGTACTACATTCAAAATCTGCGGTAGAGTACAAAATATACCAGATTGTTAGCCAAAGTAACTAAAGTAACAAAGTAATTATTTCTACCACTTTTTATTTGTCATATAACTAACGATTCATGTAAAAAATATTTGAAAAGTTAATTTTTTTTAATATAATTTAGGGTTTTCTTAAGGCAATAATTTTAATACAAAGTTGATTAGTTAAAAAGCTCTGTTGCTTAGCTCAGAGCTACTAAGAGATCTCAAGGCATTTTCAAAGCTTAGCGACTGCAGATAATGTTCATTTCTTCCCCATAAACTAAAGATACTTATGCAAATATAAGTGCTTTTATTTGATCTACAAATGCATTTTATTAACGTTAAATTAATAAATATAATTTGCTCATCAGAAGCAAAAGGTTTCATACAACATGTGAGTACAATATAGCTCGCTATCGCACTCACTCTCTTTGCTTCGTCATCAGCAATTAGCTGTTGTTGCTGAGATTTGTTTTTGCATATGCAAATGAACATCAACTAACATTTGTAAGTGCGTCTGAGGGATAGACACGATTAGCCAGTATTTGTTTTGACACTTGACTATCGCGTACTCGCTTACACTCGCCTCCAAGCGTCCAACTGTCTGAGCTTAGAAGCAACTTCTTCTGTTATACACAGGGTTGCCAATTTGTGGGGAATTCCCCAAAGTGCGGGGAATTTTAAGTTGATTGGGGATTTATTGGGGATTGGCATTATGTGGGGAAAATGCGGGGATTTTTACATTTTTTGATTTCCTGTCCTTTATAAATTTGTGACAGCACAAAAATTAGACGATGAATGGCGAGCTCACGCAAAATAACATTGATGCTGAATGTTACTGGAGTAAAGTGTTTCGTCTGAAAAAACGCTGCGGGAGAATACTTGTTTCCAAATATGAAAATTGTTTGTCGTTGCTGATACTGCCTTTTTCAAATGCATCGGTCGAGCGCAAATTTAGTGTTCTTAAGAATTTGAAAACGGAAAACCGGAATCGAATGAATACAGATACTGTTGTATCATTTATGGCTGCAAGAGAAGGCATTAAAAAACTAGGCGGCACCGTCAAACAAAATTCTATCCACAAAAATATGGAAAACAATATGAATGTTAACTGTTTGAGTTTTTATTTTAATTAATTAAAAATACTAATATGAGTTATACTCAGCTTTTTATACTTTCATTTAAAAAAACCTATGTGGGGAATTTGTGGGGAATCAGCGGATTTTTGTCCCCAAATTGGGGAATTTTATCCCGATTTTTGGGGAAATGTATAAATTTGCATTGGCAACCGTGGTTATACACCACCACAACTAGCATCGCTTTCCGTTATAACAAAGTAGCAACTGCTTCCGCTTAACTAAGAGCAACTTCTTTTGTTACTCGTATACATAATCCTTTTCTGTTTAACGATTGTTCTCCTTCATACTGTAAGAGTATCTTATATAAATTATAAAATGTATATCATTCTAATATGATTCATTCAAATGTTAACTACTATTACTACTGAGTAAATAGTTTCTTGGCTATTCATAGTCTAAATCACGATGAATCGGTAGAAGAAAAATGTGCTTTGACTTCGATTTCTATATAAAAGACAGTTTGGATTCTAAAAATAGAACCAATTTAAAATTACATATTTATTTTATTCTTTTTATTTTTATGTGTGCTTATGTAATATTTATTGTTTTATTATTTACATTTTTCTTTTATTTAATTAAAGTTGGGTTTTCTTATTAATTCGTATTTTTGAGAAATATTTCGAATATTTCAAAGTGGCGCAAATTTTAATTTCGCTGCTGTACATATTTGCTCAGTTGATAAGGAAAAGAGCGGCCTTCATGACGTCAGGCTTGTGACGAACAGTCAAAAATATTTGCTGGCTCTCTCCGCTGATCTCTCTCTGCAGCTTAGCAACCGCTCTTGAGCACCAATTCGATCTATAATTCTGCTAATTCTAGCGATCGGGAGAGGCGGAAGATGCTGATATACATTGTGTTCCGATGAGTAGATCAGCTAAGAGATCTCGAATATTTTAAATTTAAAAAAAAAATTGGATTTAACATTACTGCAATTAACCAACTCACCACATTTAATAAGTTAATTTAAAAATGATTAAATACTTTAAATACTAAATAGTATAGTATTTAAAAAAAAATATTATATTTATTACTTTAATTACTTTTTTTGTATTCATCTAATAGAGCTTCCTCCTTCATGAATTCTCACAATTTCATGATACTTTTCCATAAGATCAGAATTTAATTCATTAAATTACTTATCTTTGATTTCACTGCCTTCTAAGATACACTTTGATACACTTTTACACTGCGTTATGTAATTGCTCTCAGCTATTTTTCAGTTGATGTGACAACAACAAATATTTTATGTACCATTATTAACAAAACTGCATTTTATATTATTTTGCCCATTGCGATTCTTTCGACCGAACTCAAGCAAGATGAATATGGAACTGAAAAATGCACCTAAATCAACAAATAAATCGGCTCAAAGCGTTTAATCTGTGTTAATATAAATGCAATCGAATATTGCATTAATGATAACAGATAGGCTCTTACAATATTGTCTTCTGATCTTCTCTGAGAGAGAGACTTCATGATAATGGAAATTTAATTGAATTGATTAAAAGCTGCTACATCAAAGCGTTTACTTTAACTTAATATTCGATTGAAGGTTCGATTGAAATAATATAAATGGGATAATCATAGGTTTACTTTCTTTTAAGTATTTGCAGCTCTATTGAAAGCATCTAAATACTTACAATTTGCTACATCAAATCATGAAATACAATAACAACTGATCAATTTAAATTATAAAAATAAATCGCTGCATTAAATAGTCGATAGTTTTTTTTTTTCATTCAGAACGCAATTTCTTCATGCACCAATTATATATAAATGACTACATTATTTAGTAAAATATCGGAATTTCGGCTCTTCAGTTGCTCAGTTCTTCATCGCTTCTTTGGGGCGAATTAGCATCTTTGCTTCTTTCAATGGATTTCGTTTGTACCAATTTAGGCTTGGCCCATAGAGTGCATTTAAATTACTGCATAAGAAAAAACAAAAATCAATAATTATGTGTATTCCATCGAAAATAAGAATTTGCAATATTTACCAATTATAACAATTCGTGTACCACCAGCCACTTTTGTATACAACTGCGCAGTTACGATCATGAATGTCGTTGTCGCGATCGAATGTTGAGAATTTCTTGTTTTCAGCGTATCTCATCGCATCCTCATTAATAGTTCCACTGAATTTACCCAAACTCAGTTTATATCCATTGTCTTCATCAGATATTTTGAAGTCGTCATAACGAGCGTTGTAGGTACTTCCATTCTGAGCAACCAAATGAATATAAAGTTCGTGACGCTGCAAGCTCGTGATACGATATATTTTCTCTAGTCCGAGGAAGAAATCGCTCCTATAAGAACCGAAACCTTTGCGATACGTTGCCCAATCCCTATTGAAACTCTCATTTCCCCAAACTCGTTGTTGTATTACAATCCATCCAGGTCCAGCTAACTGACTATCGCATAAAACATCAAAGAAACCTATCCCAGAAACATTGAGTTGATGAACATCTGAATCTCCAAATGGGATGCAAGATGTGGGACTTAACTTATCAAGTTCAGATTGACATAACTGATTTTGTTTCACTTTAGCTATTAGCTTAGCTTCACTCTCTTTTAATTGCAATTCAATTTTTTTCTGTTGTTCTCTGATGTTTTCTGATGTCCGATTTAATGTATCAATTTCAGATTGGCATAACTGAATATGTTTATCTTGCTTTATTAATTTAGTTTTACTCTTCTCTAATTGCACTTCAAGTGTTTTCTGATGCTCAGTATTATTTTGAATATTCTCACTAAATATTTTTATTTTTTTATCTTTTTCATTTAAACTAGAATTAAGATTTTTGAATTGAAGTTCGCAATTTCCTAAGTTAGTTGTTTTATCAGCTAATTCTCCTTTTAATTTCACAATAATATTTTGTTGTGATTTAATTTCAGATTCTAATTTCTCAACTTTACTTTGACTCAATTGCAAATCGCTTTCCCCTTTAAGTACTTTGTTTTTATACTCATCTAATAGAGCTGCCTCCTTCATGAATTTTTCATGAATTCTCACAATTTCATGATACTTTTCCATAAGATCCGAATTCAATTCATTTAACATATTTTCTTTAATTTCTTTGTCTTCTAACTCATTTCGAACCTGCCTAAAATAATCAAGCAAAGGTTTCACTGTTTTATAGGTGTGACTTAGGCATTGCTTTTCCATTTTTCGGTCGAATTCGCAGGTCTGATAAGAAGAAAATGTAAACATTCTTAGCACGCACTGTATTACACTGCTTTATGTAACTGTTCTCACCTCTTCAAAAGCAGCTGCTGCCACCAAGAATATTTGAAGTATTATTAAGAAAACAGTTGCGTTGATTTTTATTTTACACATTTTTAATGTTTCGACTGCATGCAAGCAAGATGAATTTGAAACTAAAAGTTTAATTTAAATCGAAGAGTCCAGCTCTAAGTTGCTGTTTTGTTTTTGAGCTTTCACGAGATCAACGGATGTGGGTTCTGCTCAAAAATTCGTAGCGGAACTGAAGGCGATAGCAAATGGTGTCAATGTTCGGACAATGTCAAATTTCTGACGCATGTCTAAGAGAGGATTCTTGTTAATAAAATTAGAAGTGATGACAGTCTTTGAGTAATTTATTTAACCGAATTTTGATTATACTTAAAATTAGAAAACTATGTAGTATAAAATTGCAATGTAATATACATATATATATATATATACATCACAGGGACATTATATTGAAGTCAGGATTAAGGAGTCAAAATATTGATGATCTCACATAGACCTTAAAGTCTGCTCAGCTGAAGATGGTTTAACAACATTATTCAATTTTCGAATTGAGCTTGCATCAACTTATTTAAATAGTATTTTTCTTTATTATGGTTGACTTTTTTGTTCTGTTGTACTTAATAAACTTGGAATTCAGACTAGATGAAGCACATAAAATTAGATAGGAAAATCCAAGCAAATATATTAATTGTTGCTTGTTAAATTAATTAATTTTAAAAATATTATGTATAGCACATCTCTAGTTTCAAACTACAAGTAGATTGACAGTTGTTTTGTTTATGATCAGGGATTCCCGTTTTTCTCTTTCTTAAACGCATACATGTTATGCGCGCTGTCTTCGTCATTTTCGTAGCTGAGTTCGATAAGTTTATGTTATTTCTGTCGCGAAGTAACGATACGAGTTTGTTTTGTGCAAATATGGATAAATGGTTGTTAAAAGGTCAATGTCAAAATATAAACAAAGATAATCCTACGGTAAGTAAAATAATGAATAACCTTACTTAATGCAAGATTTGTTTGTGCGTGAATATCAAACTTATTCATCTAGTTTCGTCTGAAAAACGCTGCGGGAAAATACCTGTTTCCAAATATAAAAATTGTTATTTCGTTGTTGCTGATACTGCCTTTTTCAAATGCATCGGTCGAGCGCAAATTTAGTGTTCTTACGAATTTGAAAACTGAAAACCGTAATCGACTGAATACAGATACTGTTGTATCATTTATGGCGGCAAGAGAAGGAATTAAAAAACTAGGCAGCAGCGTCAAGTTCAACCCGTCAAACAAAATGCTATCCACAAAAATATGGAAAAGAATATGAATGTTAACTGTTTGAGTTTTTATTTTAATGAATTAAGAATACTAATATGAGTTATACTCAGTTTTTTATTGTTTCATTTAAAAAAAACCTATGTGGGGAATTTGTGGGGAATCACCGGATTTTTGTCCCCAAATTTGGGGAATTTTATCCTGATTTTTGGGGAAATGTATAAATTTGCATTGGCAACTCTGGTATATATGTATATATAATTGCTCCTAAGTCTTTCACACATCATGCCTGCACGTGTTTCTCTCTTCACTCTCAGTTGATTATCATCGTATTGCTGGCTTTTGCCTCAAAACTGCCGAGCAGCTTGGCATCAATTGTCAGAATGACGTCTTTTTGGGAGAACGCTTCAGCAAAATCATAATTCGCTGAACTGCACCAATTATTTAAATGTTGGAAATTAAAAAAATTAAATTCTTCGAAGGCGAAATGTGTGCTACGTGCAGACAAAAACATTTTCGAGCACACAAAATATATTCAATATATATTATGAATCGTCATCAACACAGTTACATTTTGGCAGACTTATTCATTTGTTATTCTGCATTACCACATACATAAATACACCAAACCTTTTGAATCAGTTCTTGTCTCAAAATATGAGTACAGTTGCAAAATTCGATGCAGCCGAGAGTGCTCGACTGTGAGATACCCATTGTAAATAAAACCATATTTTACAAATATTCCAACAAAATGTTAAAATATAGCGACGTATATACTTGGTATATTCATGAAGTACTAAACTCAGAATCTGCTTTGGCTATATCATCTCGGCTGCCGACGCTGAACAAGAATTTATATACATATGTTAATTGGATTGGACCCGTCCACAGAGCTGAAATCTGAACTAACAGATGAGCTAAAGAGGCCATGAAACCAAAATTTAATGAATGCTGAATTCTTGAAGTACCCCATAAACTTTTAATGCCAATCAATACATTTGGTTCCCACAAATCAAATGCTAAACAATATGAGCAACTATAATTTTTGATTTTCCAAATAACAGCAATGAACAGAATTATTCTTTGCACTCATTCTGCATTGAAAAAGATGGCGCCACCGAGCAACTAAGTGATTTTCTGTGTTTCTGCTTGCTGCTGATTTATGTTCGCCTGGTATTTCACTTGTTGTTTTGGATCTTTTTAGCTGGTATCGAGTGGACAACAACAAGAACAGTATAATGCGGATATGTGAGACTTCTAGGCGAGAAAATTTAAAATCTACCAGGCCAACATAATTATGTAGTAAGTGGAATAAGTCAAACTCAACCCAAAAAAAAATTCTATAGCATACTTTGAGGCTGTATTTAAATGACATTTCAATAGATGGCGCCACTGAGCAAGCTAGTGACTTTCTATTTTTCTGCTTGCTGCTGATTTATGTTCGCCTGATATTTCACTTGTTGTTTTGCATCTTTTTAGCTGCTCGTTCGTCGAGTGGACAACAACAACAGTATAATTCGGATATGTCAGACTAAAGGCCAGCTAGGCAAAAATGCGTGCTAACTACCAGGCCAACATAATAAAGTAGTAAGCTGCACCAATCTTAGCTGAAATTACTTTAAAACCAAAAATGTAAAATTGTTGGCAATCAAAAAATCATTTCCCAGAGAATCGAAGTTAGAAATTTAATTCATTCCGAATTTGAATCGTCATCAACCCAAAACATTGATTGAAATACAGCTTTCTAAGACATTTTTAATGTTTATTCGCATTTTATTTGTATCAGCCTAGAAATAAAACAACAAGAAACAAGTTGTACAATACGTTTTGTTTTGCAAAATTTACAAAAAATTTAAAAATATTTTCGACGCTAGCAATTTAAAATATATTGTAAATGTATTCAAATCATTAAAATCAAGTAGCCGCTCTCTTGTAATATCTCAAGTGGCATACTTTGAACTACTTGTAGAAGCACGAAATCGTTGATACCACTTGCATAGCAGCTAATAAAATGGACACCGACACCAATTTTAGAGTATATGTATGTAGTTATAGTACAGTACTAGATATAGATCAATTACTTGGTCAATCAATTAATCAGATTTGTTCAGTTGAAAGTCGCTTAAATTAACGCAATGAACGCGATTTAAAAGCAAGTACCACATAAATAATTTCTACTCATAAGTATTTTTTATATATATAAAACTATACATCATTATAGGATAAGCATACAATATGCATATAAAACCTACTGACAATTCGTTTTATGTTCAGAAGCCGGGACAGTGCTTTAGCTAGCGAGCTAATCCTTTCAATTCCATTTAGATAGGATATAGTTTTTATAGCAAATTGAATCCGCCCGCTTGCTGAGCACTGTGTCCAGATCTGTCTTTGAGTATTTGTAGTTCTATTAAACCGAAAATGTGACCAGTTGATTTGATAATCGTCATTTAAAATCGTTTAAATATATAAGTATGTAAGTAGTATTGTTTTATGGCGTTTTTGGACAGCATCGTAAATAATATTTGTTGATGATATTTCAGAAAGCATTCACTCATTTTATTTCGCACTTGCTTCTATATGCTATATACGTATATATACTTCATTTCATATAAATTATTCAGTTAAGCAGATATCAGATCTGATCAGATTATAACTAAATCGCAATGCGCTTGCTATCAAATACAATATTTCATAATACGAGTTCTCGTATTTTTATTCATAATGATCATTAGATCGATTTAAAGATATCACTGTTGCTGGTTTTCCTTCATTTTGTTTTTTCTTTTTTCTTGTTCTTTTTTAACTTGTTGCCTCTGCTCTTTCGGCCTCGAATACATCATCGGACTCTTGACCGGCAACATATTCATCATCCTCCTCGACATCCTCATCGTAATCTTCGGGATATTCGCCAAACTCTGATGATTCACCAAGCATCCAGGCGTCGTTTTCCATTGAGTTTCTTGGGCTGTAATTCACGCTGCCCGTAATGGTCAAATTGTTGGCCGGCCTTTGGGTACTGCACGATAAAAAGTGCGCACAGATTGAGAGAGCGGGGAGAGATCAAAAATATATTGTTAGTTTAAATCATCAAATGTATAGTGCTTAATGTATTCAATGAATGTGGCGAATACAAATCGTGTGCTAAACTAGCGACTAACTAAGCTTTTTATTATTTTTATTGTCCAATTTGCTTGTTTAATATTGGTGTTAGTTGAATTTCTCGCATTATTCCAGATATCGGACGGGTATATATAGTAATTGTATGAATTTATGGTTTTATTGGTGAGTAAAAAGCAAGCCAAAACATTTGTACAGTAAACAAACGTGTTAAATTGTTAGCGGTTAGAGAGATGCCAATTGATGTGATTAGACTAGGTACTTGATGGCTAGGTGGTGGTTAAGTGGTTAAGAGGCGCTCTGAAAGCGGCGAGAACGAGCTGACGAACAAGTTATTCTTATATTAACGAGTATATACATATGTATATATACATGTGTATCCAGACAATTTGGCACAACAAGAGCAACGCATAAAATGATGGAGGCAATGCAACAAACAGTAACGAGTAACGAGCAACGAGCAACAAGTAACGAGTAACGAGCAACGAGTGAAAGAGCAGCGAGTAATCGCTTAATATGGCAACTTCTCCATTACATTTGGCAACTCGTCGAATCAATGCAGCGTCATCGCAGCAATTCGTTGTCGTTCAAAGGATTCGGAAACATATATCCTATATATATACACTTATGCGTCTGTGTGTGTATATGCATAGATATAGATGTATATATATCCTTAAATAATATCGTTGTTTTCAGATTGCCTCGCACTGGAATTTCTTTCTAGTGTAACAATCAGTATTAATTACGCTGTTAGGAACCGCATTTCGCTGGGGTCTGCTGCTTGCACCATTTATTAAATGTAGTGTGTGAGTTTTTGTGTTGTTTGGGTGTGTGGAAAGATAGTTGTTCGAATGTTTTGGTGTTGTTGTTGTAGTTGTGGTTGTGGTGGTGGCGGTTGTTGTGGTTTACAGATCGGTAACTAGAACACCATCCGTTGGTCATAACTGTCCACGGCGATAGTGTGATCGTGATGGTCTACAGAATCGAGTGTATTGAGTGTTTGTTTTTATTTTTTTTTTTTTAGGTTTTTGGTTATCAAAATTGGTTTTTGGGGGTGTACAGAAATTAAAAGAAAAGAAATCAATTAGCAAAAAATAACAGCAAATGTTGTTGTTTTTTAAACTACTACAAACTGTCGATTATTTAATTAGCTAAAGTTCCTAAAGTATTAATATATTTCAAGGGCAACTACGATAATTGCGGATCGTAAGCGTGTAAATTCAAAGGTGTTTTACGTTGATGTTTGAAATGGGCATTGGATATATTATAGATGCAATATCTATGGCCGTTAAACGCACCTTTACCTCTAGCCGGGAAATTACCCAAAACCTTAAGCTAATTTAAAAAAATAAAATATTATCAAAAATAAAAAAAAAAGAAAATAGGAAAGAAAAGAACCAGAAGTATTACGCATATTATACAAAAAGTAAATACAACTCTCTAAACATGACTAATCAAAATGAATTAACTACTTAGTTCTAACTTAGCAACTATATGAAACCTCGATTCAAAAACCAAATTTCGACTCTAGGAGATTGAAATTTATATATAATACTTCTAATGTTTGATACCTTGCTAAGAGAATTCCCCAATATTAAACAGTTTCAATCTGTCAATTATATTCATAGATTATACGTTAATTTAAAAGTTAGTTGAGATCAGAGTAAACACATAGAAATACATATAACATTGTTATAGACAAAATAAATGGAAAACTCTGCGAAATATTGAAGGATTTTATTATTATTATCAGTATTTTCAAACTTGTCTGTTGTAGTCTAATGAAATATCTTTCGCTGTTAATCTTCCCATGTGATTAATAACAGTTTACACAATATGTAGAATGAGAGAGACTGAAACTCTTTGAAATTCAATTGATATATGAAATATATATATATTTGATTCACACGAATCGAATGCAAATGTCCTAGTAATTTTTGAATTTTTAAATAACAGAATTAAACAGAAAATATTGTTTGCATACTTTTAGGTTGCATCTAATCGTCATTGCGATAGGTGGCGCCACTGAGCAAGTGAGCGATTTTCTGCATTTCAGCTTGCTGCTGATTTATGTTCGCCTGGTATTTCACTTGCTGTTTTGAAACTTTTTGGCCGTTCGTGAAATCTTTTTCGCTGTCAATCTTCTCATGTGAATTATAACACTTTTAACTATATCTGCAGTGGGAGACTCTGAAACTCGTTCAAGTTCAATTGATCTTTTAAAGGCAAAATTATTGTGAAATTGTAATCGAAAACAGATTTTAGGATCGGTTTTAATAATGCTTAAGAATCGTTTCTATTAATATGGAAAATATTTACTAGTAAGTGCATTCTTTGCTGCACAATAAAGTTTGCTATCAGGGTCTAGTCTGCTATTTTTCGACTACATTTGCTGGATTCTGCCAGGAGAAAGAATCTTTCTAACCAAATACATAGTTCTATTAATAGGTTGAACTGCTTCTATTAAGAGATTGGCAGTTGCTAAGCATTTACCTTTCGAATGGCAACTCGTCGGGCACATCGCTAAGCTGACGCTGTGCTTGGCTCTGACTTTGGGCACGGCGTGCCTCTTCCTTGCGGCGTCGATCCTCAGCGGCTGCCTTCATGGGATCGTAGGTGGAGCGTCGCTTCCACATGACCATCTCTGCCTCCTTTTGCTTATTCACTGCATATTCAAATTGCATAAAATCAGCTTGCAAGTTCAATGAAGTTATTTGTCAATTGTCACTCACCGGAGGCATCGCGTCGCACCGCAGATGTGGCACGTGTGCCGCCACCCAACGATGTGGTGCTGCTGTTCATCACTGAGACAGCGGAGCGAACACTGCGATTGCTGGCACGATTCGATTCGCCCCGGCTGAGACCCATCGATGAGGCGCTGGGACTGCGTTTCATTTGATCCGTTGGTTTTAGGGTGCTCTTTGAATCATTTTTGCGCAGAAAATTATTCGACTGCGCCGACTTGTACTTGGATATGTCCAGGTACTTGGGCTGCACACGCAACTGTTGCTGCTCCCGTGCCGTCGCATTCGCCGTCTGCAGCAGCTGCTTCTTGGCATTGGCCAAACTGCTGGGCACCTGTTGCGCCAGTCGACTGAGACTCGTTTCACGTGGCATCGACTGACGCGTCTTGGGTCCGCAGCCCGACGCGGCACGCGGTGCACTCTTGATGCCACGTCGCGGCAACTCGGGCGTATTGGGGCATGCCACAAGTCCGGCCGCTGCCTGAGCAGCCGCACTCAGTTTGCCCGCCGGCGCCGAACTCGGTTTGGCTGGCGTCTGACGATCAGTTGAAGCACCGTTGCCAGCCACACGCTGTTTGCTGCGCTCGATGCGCATCAGCAGCGCCTTGTTGAGTCGCGTATTGCTCAGCGGCACCGACGCGTCGCCGGCATGCGGCTGATGTTGCTGTTGCTGTTGAAGCTGCTGCTGCTGCTGCACATCGTCCACATCGATGTCCTCTTCGCCACTGGAGTAATACGGTCCTGTGGTGCCCAGTTCATCCTCATCGTTGATGTAGTACTGCAGCTCGTTGTCGTAATCGCTGTACGATTGCTCAAAGTTGTTGCTGCTCGCCGACTTCTTCAGCTGCAACTGTTGCTGC
This sequence comes from Drosophila albomicans, assembly GCF_009650485.2. Lineage (NCBI taxonomy): Eukaryota > Metazoa > Arthropoda > Insecta > Diptera > Drosophilidae > Drosophila > Drosophila albomicans. The sequence goes on along the minus strand of NC_047629.2, from coordinate 14,036,410 downwards.
TGCAGCTGCTGTTGTTGTTGCACGTGTCGCGCCGCTGGCGGCGTGTATAAATTCTGGAAATTGGGACGTGCCTGACGCACACCGTGCACTCCACGTTGCTGCTGCTGGAAGGAGCTGGAGCGTCGCAGCGGCGATATGGAACCAGCAACCGCTGGCGGCAATTCGTGCTCAACATCGTCCAGCGAGTTCTTGCGGCGATGCAGCTGCTTTAGCAGATACTCGCCGCTGGTGAGCAGCTGCAATTGTGCCTCATTGATGCTGCTGGTCATGAGAGCGCGATGCAATGGCGAGCGTCTGTAGCCCGTCTCCAAACTATGCTGTGGACTGCATTGTGCCGCCGGCGATTTGACCGAACTGCGACGCGACGACGACGATTGCTGCTGTTGTTGCTGCTGTAGCTGCTGTTGATCGATGGCTGGCCTGGAGCGACTGGCACTGCGCGCACGTCCCAGCGTGTGCAGCGGCGATGGTATCTTGCTGGGACTCTTAGGCGGCTTATATGGCTCGCCCGGCAACTGCATTTGACCAACGCCAGCAGCGCCATGGCTGCACAACGCCGGATCGCTCGCGTAGTCACAGTCACCCAGCAGCCGATAGCGTTCCGCCAAGCTGCGATTAAGCTTTGCTGCCGCATTGGCATATTGACGCTGCTGCTGCTGCTGTTGGCTGTACAAACTGAGGCTGTCATCGGTCAGCGAATCGCCCGCCGTGTCCGAACAGTTGTAGCTGCGTGTCATGAGCTGCAAGTTCGAAATATGTTGTTGCAATTAGTTGACGATTAAAACTTGAATTCCATTGGACTTACCTGTGCCTGCGCCTGCTGTTTGCGTCGACTAGCCGAGCTGCTGCTCACATCCTGCGCCAGACTGCGGGCACGCGCATTACGCGCCCAATCCTGTATCCAATCCTGCTTTGTGGGCGCCGACTGCAGCAACGCTGCCTCCGTCATCGTTGGCGTTGTCGGCGTCTCGGGCAGCTGATGCTGATGCTGATTATGATGCTGTTGCGTTGTGCTGGTGGTGAACACATTGAGGCGATACTCGGCCTTCTGGCGATCCGTAGCACTGCCCGCCATCGCCTGGGCGTGACGCAGCTTTGCCTCGTTGCTCACATACTCGGAGCTATCGATCTGCGACGTGGACAGACTGTGCGAGGCGTGACGTGTCTTGTTCGGATGCGTGTCCAGTGCTCGCTGCTTGGCCAGCACACCGCTCGTCGTTACGCTCGTAAAGCAGCCAACATCGGCAGCAACGGCGGCGACCGGTGTGCGTGGCGATGGCGGTGTTGGTGGCGCCTGTGCAGCTGCAGTTGTTGTCGTTGTTGCCACTGGTTGCTGGCGCAACACACGCGATTTCAGCTGCTCCAGATAAGCGGCAGTTGTGTTGGCATTGTTGCTGTTACCCTTCTGCTCCTGCTGCGGCGTCTCGTGATAGTAGTTCACCTCTAGCACATTGCTGCCACGATGCGGTTTCACAGCTAGCTGCTTGGGTCGCAACTTGCCTGCAGCAGCCGCCGCCGCAGCCGCCGCTGCTGCCGCATTGCGATCAATGTTCATGAGATCCTTTTGCTCCTCCGTATAGTTGTCACCGTCCAGTGTATAGGTGCCCGCCTCACTGACCGCATCCTCCTCGGCCACCAGCTTGATATCGTCCAGCGGCGGATGCGGACACAGCAGATCCACTTGCTGCAACGCCAGCTGCATGGCCGTCGAACGTGGCGTAAACTGCGCTGTGCGATTCGCCAGCAAATTGGACGCGCCCTTGGGCGGCGCCGTTGGTTGCATTTGTTTCGATCTGCTGCTGATACGAGCAGTTGCTGTTGCTGTTGGTGCTGTTGCTGGTTCCATGTGGCCACTGGTTGCCGAGCTGCGTGGCGACCAGCTGTGCCGCTTGGAAGCGTCTCGCACACGGGAAGCGCTGCGTTCACGCACACGCATTTTCACCACCGGTGTTGCCGCTTCCGTGGTGGGCGTGGCAGCTGCCGAGCCATCGTCATGTGCCATCATGCTGCCGGCGTCGAGACTGCTGCGCTGCGAGTGCCGGCCACTTGTGCCATTTGTTGTCGTCGACGATGTTGCCGTCGGCGTCGTCATGCTCGTCTCAGTCTCCAGCTTGGACATGGAAGCGCCACGACGATGGCGACTCTGAAAGCGCTCCATCATATTTTTGTAGCGTGCCGCTTGCGCCGCAGCTTCGTTCTCCGAGGCGTCAAAGTGATCTATGGTAAAGGCCAGCGATTGCTTCGTTGTTGTTGTCGAATTGGATGCCGTCGAATCGTCTTCATCCGCCGCAGAGTTGGCTTTATTATTGTGAGCGCTGCTGCTGCTGCTGTTGCCGCCGCTACTGTTGGTGTTGCTCTGATGTGGATGATGATGATTCGCTCGGCTCAGCACAGTCGCTGCAATGGAACAGAAGCCAAAGATATACAATTAAATTAACATTTATTTACAGTTATTATTATTACCATTTAAGCGGAGAAAACGAGTCTAAACTTGCAACAGAGAAGAATTCACTTGAACACACAACAAAACAGCCAAACAGCCAAAGCAACAAAGCAACTCAAGTGGCAAGCAACTGAGCACAACAAGCAAGCAAGTGCAGCACTCGGCCGGTTCAGCCTATTTGCGGGTAATTGGGCGCCATGCAGCAAAGGGTGTTGCAAAGAAATATGTTGTAGGCAAAGCTATATTTTGGTTTTAATATTCATTTTCATTTCATATTTAATACACATATAGATATATACATACATATGTTAATGCATCATGTATCAAATACATTTTCAATCTCAAGTCAATAAGCACTAAATTATTATTTCCTTCTCACATACCGATTAAAATATTTGTATTACAATAAAATCAAACGTTTTCCATTGAAATTAAACAAAAACGTGTACTAGGAATATATGAATACTAGTGAATTACATTTATATAAAAAGCTGTAGCTGACGGAGGTCGAAAGTGAGTGCAAGCAGTCATTTCCTTAGCTGACCATACCCAACTTTTTGCCCGCAACCCATGAGGGCTAATTGCCCAACGTTTCCGCTAACAAATTTCTATACATTTCCGTAACGAAGCATCAGCAACAAGTGAGAAAGCTACAATCAACTGTGCATTTTCAGATGCTCGCCATTCAATCAATATTTGTTCGTTTTTTAAACATGATTTTAATAAATGCGTATCTAAAAAGTGAAGTGTTTAAAGCATTTAATAACATCTTAAACATAAAAAGAAATGCTTTACTCTACACACATTTTAATTCACAAAAGTAGATAGGTAGATTTATTAAAGCCTCTCCGAATTTTATTGATATCTCACTAAAACTTTTCATTATTTCAATTTTTTTTATCGAAATATTAATATACAATTTCACAGAATAGTGTAGTGTATTATCAGGTTATCAGTTTAAATTACTGAAAACGAATTACATTAAATAGATTTGGTTTTGCGCTCAGTAAAAATAACATTTTAATAAAATTACTACGATCTTATTTCAGTATACAGCAACAATTTCTTTAGTTTTCCCTTCAACAATAATTCAAAACTTATATTTCAAGTATTCCAAGTACAAACGGAAAACCAAAAATGCTTTGCTCGCTAACTTGGCCAACTGGGGCGCAAAGGGAGCAGGTAGGGGAAATGGAAAAAGACGGCACTTGTGATCTATGACGGCAAATGAAGGTTAGAGTTCGTTGATTTCGTTCCATTTCTGCTGAAGGAGAGAAGGGGAAGGGTTTCGCCCATAAAATACAGCTCTACCTAACAGGAACTCTTGTCTTTGAGGCACGTGCCTTCCGTTCCGCTGTTCAACTGTTCGGGTTACCCCAAGATGACCATATTGAACGCACACGATTTCACCCAGCACTTTGTTGTTATTTTTCAGCTAAAAATCCATTTATTTTCGAGTCCAATTATTCTATTAAATATGGGCCAGAATTGAGAACAGGAAACGTGTGCAAAAACGGCTGAATAGGTTTTAAAGAACTCGTTTTTTAAATTATTTAATTATTATGAAAATTAATAGCATCTATTTTTGGATATATTATCAAGGGAAACGCGTGAAGTTGCTAAATAACACCAAAACAATTAAGCTAAAATAGTTAACATTTAATTAAATATAATAAGTTAAATTATTACTTTGGTGAATTATCCAGGAAATTACTTTAATGATTACATTTTGAGAAGTTTGAAATGAATAAAGATTATAAAGACTTCTCTTATTTGCTAAACACATAAAATATAGTCTCTACGCTGATTTCTAAACCAAGCTAAACTCTTCTTATTACTTGGCAACGATTTCTATTTCGCTCAGAAGAATCTTAAGTTTATGTAGACTGAGCTACGATCAAGTGAATCATCGCACAACAAGTCAAATGAACAAGGCGATGACCTCAATCAAAGTTGACAATTGATGATGATGGGGGCTTTCTCTGCTGTTCAAAATATATATACATATGTACATATAATATAAATGTGATAATCAGATGCAAAAACCGCAAGATTTGAGCATTTGTTTTCATTTGCTGATTGTTTCTCAATGAGTGGCAACTAAGTAAAAGGTCTCAAATAGCAACAAAAAGCAAAACAAAATAAATATAGACAAACTCATTCAACGACTTTCAAAGTGGCACATGACGTAAGACGCGTGTGATTAGTGAACACAACACAATTAGACACCAATGCGAAGTTATTGCCATTTAATTTGCTGTAAAAACGATACAAAAACTGTTATCGATTAACCGCTGTTTCTATTTCCGAAATATATTGCGTGTACTTAATTTCCAAAAGGGTTTCCGCCAATTTAACAGCAGGCGATGGACGCGACCCTTCAATTTCCACTAAACCACTTTCCAAAAATCAAAAGTGCACAGTTTCAACTGTTTAGAGAAAAAAGCTCAAATATAACGTAGTAACAATGTTTTTTTTTTTTCATTTATTGCAGAAAAAAGTAAAAGCGCACGTACAACAAAGCAAATAAATAAAACTAATAAAAAATGCTCTAGTTTTCTTGAAGAGATCGACTTGCAAATACTCTAAGCACGAAATTAAAAGCAATTTTACAAATGGTATTGTTGTAATCAAAAGATATTACTGATCTATTAGCCTCATTCTTTTAATTTGTAAATATACACTTTACTTACATTATTTAGAGTACAAATAAAGTCGTTAGTTATCCGTCATTACCTCGCTCTTTTCCACTCGACTATTAAGCTATGCGAAATGATGAAAAACTGTAACAAAAGCCGCAAATGTCACTCGACACAACAACGACATTCAAGTGAATACCTCAACACGGCGAATATTGTCAAGAGACAACATTTTGGCATGCCGCTTGGTCAACGTAATTGGTCAATAGTTTATGGTGGAACGGTGGAATAATGAAATACAGTGGGAAAGTGGAACGCTTCCTGCCACAGTTGACTGCAATCGATCATTTTGTGAGCCAACAAAGCGAACAGATATTTGTTCTACTTTGCAATAAAATTGCATAATGCACTTGGACAATTATTTCAGATGCTTTAATACTCTGTAATCTAATGAACAAATTGAGTGGTTAGCTACATTGGAGCAATCAAGTATTTGTTTTACTATATTCGTGACAATTATTCAGCAGAAAATTACAGGGTATTCTACTATAAAGAAAAAAATATGTTTATTAACTAAACCGATTGTAGGTTGTTAAAATTTTGATTAGATGTCGCCACTTATTTAAAAAACATTTAAAGATTTAATTTAAAGTCGTCACTGAAATGGAAAATTGTTGGGCTAATGATCACAACTTACTATCCAGTTAATACAATATGTCCATTCAACTTCTCTTATAACAAACCCAACTGATCTCAATGCTTCACATTTAAATCTCTAACAATCGCTGAAAGCATTCAACAGTTCGTTAAATCAATTTTGATATTCTGCAGATCTGCGCAAATATCAAAAGTAGAACAGCTCAATTGATAGCCAGTAATCACCTCCAAATGTTTACACCTAAATGTTCGCTTGCAAAATCTTGTCTACAACCATATTGCCACCACCCACTTCACGTATCCATCGATCATGGTGTGACTCACTCACCAAAAAACATTTTAAATTGTTAGTGTGTGTAAAAATGTAAGATAATGACAGCCGCCGGCGAATTGTGTAAGATTTGTGTCGGTCAAAAAAGTTGCCTGATAAAAGTTATGACAACATAGAAGAAAAGTTTCAACCAGACCAGCTGGGGCATATTTCTTACTATGGAAATGCTGACAACAGAACGAACATCTGATCGGTTGATTGTGTCATCTAAGTTACAATAAAGATTGCTGCAACTACATCAATAAACAGAACACTTGTGCTTCAGAGAATTCCGAAAGCAATTGCTGGTATTTAACAAATACTCGAATTGCAATCACTGGAATTAAATTTTATTATTATGCGAGTGCATAAAATATTTTTGCAATTTTCCTTATATCATGGCAACGATTTATAATATACTATATAAGAAAAGATGGGCAACTTGCCAAATGAAACCAAAAAAAAATGACCTTGTGCCCAAATTGATAAACTTCACGCACGCTTGATTAGACCACGTTCAGGTTATTATAGACTAAAAATAAATATTACTATGGTCAACAATATTAAGAAATTTCAAAAATGTCATGACTATTAATATTTCCGCGTCATATATGTTGGCGTTTGATTTACGATCTTCAATAGAATGTCTAATTGTTTGAAAAGTGTATTAGAGATGTTAAAAAAAACCAAGCAAAGACAAACATTAATATTTTTTAGCTTAAATGATTTAACTGCTTCAACAAAGAGAACAAAAACAATTTAAAATTTTCCTAGCAAAATTTGATTTTAACTTTAAAAATCATACTGTAATTTGTTTTTATTTAATATTCATTTGTTTTATTAAAGAACTTTAAAATATTCCTCCCTATATACCAAAACTTTATTTTGCACAGAAAACTGCAGCTCTTGCTCCACTGTGCAGTTGCTGTCTTTTCCCGTTTGTTCTTTCATGGGTGTGTTTTGTCTACTTGCGTGTCTGTGTGTGTGTTTGTTTGCATGTATATGTGTATGTTTGTCATGACTAGTGCAATAAATATTTGCGCTTAAGCCGTGGCCAAAACTCGCCAAATAGCTTCATTAAAAATTCAAATTAAAAGCAACAATAACAAAAAAAAAGGAGAGACAAGCAACAACAACAATAAAAACAACAACACGACAGAGCAAGCTCATGAATAATGACGCTAGCATATTGACGACGCATTGTTGTTGCTTTCGACGTCAACGTCGACTGCGACTGCGACTGAGATGGCAACTCTGTTTGGATTCATTCGCTTACCTTTTTCAGCCGGCGACGGCGGCGGCTTGCCAAGGCAAAACTTGACGTTTGACTCATCGATGGCTGCGCCAAGTCCTACAAAGCCAGACGATGCGACATGATTCTGCAGTCGCTGTTGCGTAGGCGTCGCTACTGCAGCCGCTGCTTCCTTGTCGCTTATGATCTCGGCAATCTTCTTGATGTTCTCGGGTGTCGTGTCGGCTTTTTCACGGCCATCCAAGCTGCTGTTATCTTCGTCCTCGTCGTAGCGCCCATTGTTGTTATTGCTACTAGACATTTGCTTGTTGAGCTGCGCTGCAGTTGCCTCGACTGCAGTAGCTTCCGAAGTCGCTGCTGTCGCTGCTGCTCCTGAGTTTGAGGTTGCTGTTGTTGTTGTCGTTGTTGGAGCTGCGGCCGTGGTCGTTGTGTCATTTGCGTATGATGTCATATTAAAACTTGTGCTTCGATTTTTTTTCTTTTTGGGGCACTACTTTTGGTCAGGAGCAACACCTATTTTGTATCTATTCCCGTTCTCTTCACACTTTGTTAATTAGTTAATTAACGAGCGCCGCATGTTTACTACCTTTTCTACTACTATTTTGCTTTGCTGGCGTTTGCTGCGTTTTTGTGCGTACGCAAATTCCTGCACGCCTACGTTGAATAAAAGAAATGTTAAAAATTACATAAAGAAATCAAGAACGCACGCACAAAGCAGACACAGCGATATACAAACACACATACACACGCACACACACACACTGACACATGCAGACGGACAGAGAATCGTTGTCGTGTTAATGACCATGCGACGACATGTTCAATTGTTCTTGTTCGCTCGCAGTCGCTGCGATGCCTGCGTTTTGCTTTTCTTATTGGACGCGCAGAGCGCACATGGAGAACAATTGAAGCGATTTCCACTTGAAAACAAAAATAGCCAAGTCAGTCCGATGCTTTTGCCTTTTTTCAAGGTTGGCCTGTTGTTGTTGTTAATCGAATTTTGCTATTCGCCTTGTTTGTATATACAATTATGTGTATTTTTACGTTGAACATTTTTGGAAACAGCCACAGCACTTGACACCCAGTACAGACACAAACACAGACGTGGACACTCACGCACACACACACGCACACAGACGTTTTTACTACATTCAAGGGCGCCGTTCGCTGTCTTTCGCTGGTTCACTGCACTTGCACTTGCTATTCACACTTTTCTTAATCACTCTCGTTGATAATAAACTCTGCTCTTTCTTGGCAGTTGCTTCAGCTGATTCTTTTTGTTTTAGTCATTCCATCTTATTTGAATTCTTAACACGCGCTGCTCTTCTCGGTGCTTTTGCCGTACACAAAACCAAACGCTTACTCACGCTGCCACTGACAGTTAAGACTGAAAGAGTCGTTGGCCAGTGTGTTTTGGCCAAAAGTGACGTATGGCAACGGGTTGAGAGAGCGAGAGACTTGCCAGAGAGTGCGCTTATGCGCGCTCTTTACAGAGTTGTCGAGCCGTATTTATATCGCTAAAAAATTCACGAAATTAGTTTGATTGCACTTGTTTACTTTACTGTTATTGGTTTTTCACATTAAATTTATTTAAAGCATATGCAAATTGCTAAATAATTGACTTTGTCAAACAATTAATTGCATTGTTTGGATAGGTAGTTAACTGCTCGCAAGGCTTCGCAACTAAGTGGCAACGCTGTCGATAACGGCGCGCACACAATTCATTGTTTGTTTTCGCTCTCTCGCTCTCCAACTCGCTTGCCACCCTAAGTTGTGCTCGTAGTATGACGCATTGATTGTTTTGGCTTTTCTTGCACTGGTAACTGAAGAAGTTAATTAATCCATTGATAATTACCAGTAAGGCGAACACAGAAATATACGCTAATTAGCCCAACACTCAATTCATGATTGCCACATGCTTGCCTCATATACCCCGCAGTTCACGCCTCAATAAGCACACGGTTAAATTCAGCTGGCAGTGCACACGACAGGTGGCGACGGCCTTCGTTCACACTCTGCTGTTGTTTTAACGGTTTATATAACAAAAGGGTATCGTATTGGTTTCACTTTTCGCCAAAGCAGAAGATGCAGACTTCTATTGTTGCCGCAGCTGGACAAACGGCTGGTCGTTGTAGCCAATAACAAAACCAATAGCCGCATTCAAATGATAAGAGCAATCCATACAAACACACAAACACGCCCCGCGCACAAGCCTTGCTCATTACTCTCTCTCTCTCTCTTTCACATTTTGCTCTCTTTGTTTGGCGCGCGCATTCACTCTGAGCATTTGTTGTATTGGTATTTTTTTGCCCCTGCTACACTTGTTCAATCAACAAATTTGTAATGATTTTTTCGTTAATAACGAAGCTTGCAAGAGAATATTTTTCTTTTTCCTAGCGCGAAAAACACTTTTCTCTACGATCTACAGTCAAACACCGTAATTAAATAACTTTTTACTTTATTTGGCAAAAGTGCAAAAGCATCGCCAGCGTCAATTGCAACTTTTTCGTGTTTGTTGTGCCAATCAGACTGAATGTGACCATATACAGAAAGCAAAATGTGCCATTCAAGGTCTTAACATATACCGAAGTAAAGTACATTAAGAAAAATTAGCTGGTTACACTGAATTGGGTATATTAGTACTTTTAAAATACGCACACCATGAAGCGCGAATTTTAAAGTGGTTTTTCTTAAAGATTTAAGTCTGTCAATTTTAGATAAATTTCAAATTTTCTTGTTTTGGGAAATGTAATATTCCTAAAACTGGTAAAGTTGTGCAGCTGTAAGTTGTTGTTTTTTGAAATAATTTGTAAGATAAAAAAAAGTGAGCCAAAATACAATGTACAAATATGTATAATATATTCATGCCTGCGCAAATATTTCAAATGGCTCAATTCGATTTAAACTATAGTTATTTTGAAGGTCCAAGCTAAGTCCAGCCCTCGCTTGTCGATGTGATGTTTAGGTGGGAAAACAATGTGCAATTTATTGTGACTCGACGTCCACTGTGAATGAAAGCGTTAAGTTTAAATGCTCAAGGCTCAAGAAAATTAACTACTGAACGGACCTGTATCTTTGTATCCTGCATGCCCAGCATGGTGATCTCTGTGGTTTTCTTGTTAAGCACATCGCTATCGCTGCCCATATCCAAACCCGTTAGCATCACATTGCGAAAGATGTTGATTTCCTTGCCCAGGGGATACAAATCAATCTCATTGGTATCATAAGGATATTCCAGCACAAAGGCATAGATGACTACACTGGAATTATCAGATTGCTGACCACGGGTGTACCACACATTGGGAGTAAGTGTATCATTTTGATAGATCCACGGTGCGCTGCTGTAGATGCCCTCGCCATTGATCTTCAGCCAGCGGCCCATGTCACGCAATCGCTCTTCGAAAATGGGCAAAATGGTGCCATATTTGGTGGGTCCCACGTTGATCAACACATTGCCATTGCAGCTGACCGTGCTGACAATCTCTGTAGTAGAGAATAAGATTAATGTAAATCTCTTTCTAACTTGTAAGCATGTCACCCACCCTTGATGACATCTTTCGAGCTCATAAAGTTCTCGAGCGTGACATCGAAACGTTGTCCCCAACTAGTGCGATCCAGCGTGAAGGCATTCTCCCATTTGTGGGCCTGCAGCACGCCGGGATTAAAGCGATCTGCGCAATTATAAAAATCGCCATGCAGACAAGCGGTGCCAAAGCCCCAGCGATCATTGGTGACCACCGTCTCCCTGACAGGACTGTCATTGTACAGCCAAGCAATAAACTCCTCGGATTTCCAATACTTGGCCGGCGCCTCCCAGTCACCGTCGGACCAAATGATCTCTGGCAAATACTGCTCCACCAGCTCCATTTGCTCCGGTCGCACCTTGTAGTCGACAAAGTGCTGTTGGAGCAGCATATGCAACTTATCATCGATCCACATGCGATTGAACCACTCGAACAACGAATAATACAAGCCAAACTTCAGATCCGTGTTACCACGTATAGCTGCTGCCAGCTCCTCTAAGGGTAAATAGATTGATAGGTAAGAAATCGACAAAGCTTTAGGACTGCATTTTGATTAACGTTTAATCTGGCTATCAACTTGTAGCCACGTTTTCAGTAATAACTTTTAATCGATATCTAAAGTTTAAATAATTTATACTATATTAAAGAGCTTTTAGCTTCCACTCTTTAATTTCCGTTAGATGTTGAAAATAATCTCTAAAGCACAACATTTTGTTCCTTGAAAACTTTGATCTTAAGGTTATCGAAAATCACAAACGGAATAATAAACAAAAATAGCCATACATCAACTGCTTTTGTATTTGGGACCAACTTTTAAATCTATCTAAATTTTAGATAATGTAAAAACTAATTGTCGCAAGATTTTTTTTCCTAAGTTTTTGAGATTTAGGCGTATTAAATTTGCAATCGGATGTAAGCGGATGTCTAGCAATATTTCTATTATAATTTTTAAATAGACGCAAATATATATTTACTTACTGATGATATCCCGCTTGGGTCCCACATCGACAGCGTTCCATCCAAAGCTGTACTTCGAGGGCCACAGCGTGTAGCCATCGTGATGTTTGCTCGTCAACACGACATATCTAGGTAACAATTTAACTCCGATTAACAAAACTATAGTTACATATAGGCATATATATATTTTTGTATAATACTTAGCACCACTGTCGCGAAAGAGCAACGCCCACTGTGTGGCATTGAAGAGCTCCGCTGTAAATTGATCGGCAAATTGCTGATACGTAAAGTCGGGTTTATAGTTGCGCTGCATGTAGCGTATATAGTCGGGATTTCGCAGATCTATATCAAAATTAAACCTTTGAATATCTTTGAATATAACAATCAAACATTGCCACAACGCACTTATCCAATTGGTCCAGAACCATTCCGATCCAAAACTAGGCACTGAATAAACGCCATAATGCAGAAATATGCCCACCTTAGCCTCATCATACCACCTGGGCAATGGCCTCTGATCCAAGCTCGCCCAATTTGGCTCGTATCGGCTGCGATGTCCGCCTTGTCCTAAGACCCCATAGATGCCATAGATGAGCACTACGAGTGTCAGCCAGATGTGCCCCATGCCTCCTCTTATCTAAGCTTTACGTTTTTGCTGCTAATGTGCCGAATCCAAATTGAACTAGAGAGCGCTACGATTCGCTTCGACTGCGTTTCCAAACTCAACTGAGCTGAGAATAGAGAGTACTCTTAATGCGAAAACATCCGTCAATCTGACGAACTTCGAACATGGTGAATTTCTATACGCTTTCAAAAAAAAGGTGTCACTATATAAATTTCTAGCGAATTTATATAATATTCTTTGTATGCCTAACACTATAATACAAGATGTTTCTTTTTTCTTTATAGCATATACTTATTTCTAAATCAACCTATATCTAACCTTTAATAAAAATATATTTATCCGATAGCTAAGGAATCTTTTAATAACTCGTTTAGTTTGGAAACTATCCTAATGAATTTAAAAAAAAATTAACTCTCTATTTGACAAATATTAAAATAGCAAACAAATCTATTATCTAAATAGTACAATTTGAAATTAGAAATGTAGTAATCAAAATTTTGCAAGAGTATTTCAATGTCGTCACGCCAAATTGAATATTTCACACTTGTTTATGTTTGTGTTTGCGACTGGAACGGGAACTGGAAAGGCGATGATAATGGGAGCTGAAACTGGAAAATCCATCCGAATTGTTATTCTATTCATATTAACGCCTGGCTATGTGTTCCGAATCCATACAGATTTATGAGAGAAAATTAAATGAGAAAGAAAGCTTCTGATACTCAGATAAGAGTATTTGCACATACACAAGTTTCTACATATATTATTTGAGAGTAAATTTGCTTGGTTGGTTGTCGGCTGAATCGACAATACAATCGCATATCTGTATGATCTCTGATATTTTAAAAACCTAGCTGCAGATATTACGTATTGAAAGTGCTCAAAATAAATATAATAAAAATGAATGTACGAATTTATGCAACAACTACTCAACTAATATATCGAAATCTAATTAAATTCCCTCATACAAAAATATTTACTGAGCTGTTGGTATACAAACATTAAATAAATTATATCGCAAGTCGATCAATGCTTTCCTATATTCATCTGAGATGCATTAGCAATATCTTTAACCCAAGTCGTGGCAATTTTAACCTAAATGAAAACACAATATTTCAAAGAAATAACACTCAGTTCGTTATTTGTTTTTAAATTGAACATAACAGTTTATTTTATTATCATTTTTGCATTTTGTTTGTTTTTGTTATATTTGTTTTTTTTTTTTCATTTTCTTTCTCTTTTTTCTTTGTTTGTCATTCATCATAAAATGTATTTGTTTGCTTTAATTCCATGTGGGAACTCGCCCAGAATCTGAAGATTCAGCCATATCCCGTTGCATTTAATAATCTTTCACATCATACTCTTGATCATATACTTTTGTCTGAAGGTGTCAACAGATCTGTTTAAAATGTGACGTGTGTATATAGGATAGGTTTGGTTAGGTTCTTTTTGTAATATTTTTTTTTTCTTTTCGTTTGGTTAGTTAAGGTTTAGCTAAAGCCTGGACTGTTCAGAGAGCTGAATGAATGGGACTACGGCACAAATGAAGCTCCTCAACTAAACACTCACACGCACTAACACATACACACACACAAACACACACGCACACACTTGCATTCGCACACATACACGTATTCAGACACATACACATACAACAATCTAATATACACTGAACTTTTATTTAATTCTTTTTAATAGTTTCCATTAGTTTTTGTCTTTTTTTTTTTGTGTAATTTTTTGTTTTGTTTTTTAGTTTAAAGTAAATTAGCTTCATTGCCTTTGGTATGTCAAGTCGTTACTTTCATTTGCAGTTTGAACATAATTTATATAAGTTTTCTCATACATTTGCTATGCTAAAAAACTGGTGCAATATTCTCGGTGAAGGATAAAAGGGGCAGTTAAGAGCAGAAGTTGGCGAGGCAAATATAACGCAGAGTTCAAGTGGCTAAGTTCAAGGCCAAAAGCTGTTCAGATATGAAACTAACCTCAACAAAAAAAATAAATATAATAAACAATTTTGCAGATAAGAAGAACGAGAAGTGAGCACTATTTATATACACAATGTACTTCATTTCATTCCTGCTTTATCAGGTCAAAATAATAATTTAAATGTGCGCAGCTTTGGATTTCTTCTAATTTAAACAATTCTCAACCTTTATTTTTTTTTGTTTAGAAAATCTTTTTCGAAAATTGACGACAAATAGTTTAAGGCCAAAGAGTTTTCAATTTCTTTTTTTTTTGTGTTTTAGTTTTTTTTTAATTGCAAAATAAATGACAAATACTTTTGGGATGAAGCACATTGAAATAGGTCTGAGGTAATATTTATATCGATATCGATAGAGCGATAGATGCATACATATAGTCAAAGTAGTTTTGCTTGGATTATTTGCTATGTAGTTTTGTTGAAGCTGACAGTGTGACCGTGCTTTGTGTGTACTGCAACAATTTTGTATATTATATCTTAGTCAAGTGCTTTTCATTATGTTTTTTGTTTTTGTTTATTTGTGGCCCTTTTAGGCTATGCCTAACTATCAACCGTATTTTGTGATGGGGATTTTTGAGTGGGTGTTGAGGGGCAGGTAATACTTTATAAAGCTTAGCGTCTCTCTATCTCTCTCTCTCTCTCTCTCTTTCTCTGTCTGTCTGTCTCAGTGTCTAAGCTTACTCTCTCCCTCTAGTTTCTATCTGTGGAGAGAGAAAGTGAACAATGTGTGTTGTGTGTGCTCTATGGAACTACGCAACTATCAACTGTAAATCGATAGTCGATTATCGATAATTGTGTTGCTTTTCATTTTCTTTGCATTGTTTTTTTTTTGTGTATTTTTTTGTTGTTTATTTTTACAATATTTTCAACTTTAGGATCATAGAAGTAATAACATTAAATAACATTTTTGCGTAATTCTAATATTTCTAATGTTCTTTTGTTTTTGTTTTGTTGTTGTTGTTGGTTGTTGTGGTTGTTGCTGCTGCTGCTGATGCCGCGGTCACACTATGTGGTTGCTGTCGTGTTGCTGCTGCTGCTATTGTTGCTAGTGCTGCTGCTGTTGGTGTTGTTGGTATTGACGACGCCTGGCGATGCATTGCATTGGATGAGGCCGCTGTGCTGCGTTGTTGCCGCTCCCTGCAGATGCTGCTGATGATGATGGTGGTGGTGATGGTGATGTGGATGATGGTGATGGTGATGATTCAAATTGTGATTGTTGCTGTTATTGTTGCTAAAATGTAAATGTAATGCACCGCCACCGTTTGCTGTCGCTGCATCGCTGCTGGGCGCCGACAAAGGAACCGCCGAGGTGCAGTACCGTGTTGTATCACCAAATTCACCGCTGGTCAAGTCACCCAGTATCCCGCCAAGCAATCCACCGCTGCCCAGCGGCGGTTTACCCGCTGCTCCAGCCTCGGGTTGCGTACAAATTGGCGTCGCAGCCGCATCGCCATCAATCAGCGATGTTCCTGCTCCAGCTGTTGCTGTTGTTGTGTTGTTGCTCTGTGGCTGCTGCTGCTGCTGTTGATGTTGTTGTGAATTGACGTGCAGCGCCGCCTCGGCGGATGAGTTGCTGTGGCTGTTGTTGCTGTGGCTATTGTTGCTGCTGCTGCTGTTGTTGTGCTGCTGCTGCTGCTGCTGATGTTGCTCATCTGTTGCAGTTGCTGCGGTTGCTTGTGTGGCTGCATCCTGACCGCTGTTGTCGTCGGTGAGACGCAACGTCACCTCCAGATCGCGCAGCACGTCCGTCTCCTTCTCGTCAATCAGATTGAAGCGGCGATGCAAGGCCGTGAGGTGCATAAACGTCAAATTTAAATGGGTGTGCAAGCCGAGCAGCGCGATTTCTTTGAAATGCGCCGCATACAGATGCGCTATCACATGAAATTGCAAGCGTAAAATTTTGCGGGCTATCGACTCGAACGATCCGGGGAATTCGTTCGCGTATTTGGTTGGAAATATCGACTCATCGCTGACCGTCTTCTGTGTGAAGGTCATCACATAGTCAATATACTGCGGCGCCGCAACCCGCGTCTTCTTGCCCTTCTCATCGAACCATAAGTACGTTCTGCAAAAAAACAAAATCAAATCTCATTGGTTTCCCCAATCTTTCTCTGAATATACAAAGCGCTTACCTGTTGCCTGGTCCGGTCATGTCTGCGCAACCGGATTGTGTACAAAATTCACTAATAGTTCCATAGACCAAGTTCACGTGCTCGAAGAGAGCCAGAGCTGCAAAAGATAGAAGAAAAGAGTTGTAGTAAGGTGAGAAATTGCATATGTAAGTTAGATGTGAAAAGTGATCAGATGAAATAAGAATAGATTAAATTCCGAGTAATGTTTTGTTCATTTAAATTCCTTTTGTTTAATGCTATATTTACCACATTATGTAGAATAGGGAGGAAAACTATAAAGTGGACGAAGATATCCTATACTATATAATTAAAAAGAGTCTCTAACTATTTAGTCAAAATTGTGTAATGAAAACAGAATCTTTGGGGAAACCAATAAATACAAAATAAAGCTAACAAAATCTATAAAGTGGAAGAAGATATCCTAAACTATATAACTAAAGAAATAATCCAACTATTTACAGAATATTTGGGGAAACTAATGAATGTAAAAGAAAGCTAACAAAATTGATTAAATAATGAGGAAAATATGTATAGGAAAAAGTGGGAAAATCCCAGAGAAAATAGGAGCACGATAAGCAGGCATATCATAATTGCAAATATCTGTCAAACTTGACATTGAAACAGCTGAGAACGCTACGATAAGCGAACGTGTCTTGCATGATATTTGAGGTCAATGCTGAGACAACATTCGGGCAGCAGCGATAAAAGGCAAATAACAGAGAATCGAAGGCAATATTATGTCAGTGGAAATTGCATTCGAAAAATGACAGCAAATAAGACACACGATGAGCTCACTTCATAAAAGGGAAGAAGCTGAGAGATATGAAGTCAACTTGCGTATTCTTTTGTCTAGCAAATAACGACAGACAGACAAATGTGTGAACCTCCTGCTCGACCCAATCAATTCTGCCCAGAGCTGCAAATTATTATGAGACTAGAGAAGAGACGTGGGGCTAGAGATGGGAGAGGAGAGACTAGAGAAGAGATGGGGTTGGAGATGGGATGGGACGATAATGAACGCTACAAATTGCTGAAACATTGCCAATTATTTACAACTAACATCGCTGCTAGGCATTTCTATTTGCGTACCTATCATTTTTCAAAGAGATTAACCATAAACCAGATGATGTAATATCCGATGATGATGACTCTGATGACTTTGATGATGCAAGACTGCAGGGAGGGGCGGCAGGTGTGGGCACAATCAATTAAAAGTACCCCCCATTGGTTGACTAACTAAGCTGGTAACAGCTGGTATTACGAGCAGTAAACAGCTGCAGGGGTCTTATGGGCTCGACCATCTATGATTCACATCGATAAGGTCCCAAGGGCTTCGGTCAGTTATTGTAATGTACATTAAAAGGCATTGCAACTTTAACAACTTTGCTTTCAAGTTGTACAAATTGGCAAAATGATCATTTCTTATTTTAGACTTTTAATTATAATCATAACTTTTAGCTGTGATTCTCCTGACATTACATTTTAGATATATGTATGTGTATATTTTTAATACTAAATTTGTATTACACATTTCTCTATTTAAGATAAATTATTGTTAAGTTGTGTATAATTTGATCCTATTGTCGACAATTGGCTGTATTTTTTCTCCTACTTTTCTCTCTAGTCTAACTCAAATAAGCCTAACATTTACAATATATTTTCCAAAATTCAAAAAGTTAAAATTAAACAAACTAATGCTGTTTTAAGATAAAGATGATTTAGGAATTCATATTTTGTACTATCTGTGCTCTGCAATTCTTCTTTTCTTCTTTTGTCATCTCTGCTTACTATCGAATGTAGGAATTTCCTACAAGAACTTCCACTTGGCCAGCTTTATGAGTACTCTATGTAGATAACTGGCAAAACAAATGCAGCTTCCTCTTGTTGACCAATAATGAGCACGTTTAGCTGTTGGACAATTTGCTCTAATCAATCAGTGCTCTCTCTCTCTCTCTCTCTCGTTTTTTTCTATAAGTCACGAGGGTCTAAAGTAGTCTATCATCATTTGGCAAGCAAGCGATAACATTAGATGCGAATAAATCAAATTGCAAAGTGGAGAGTGAATTAGAGAGGTAATTAACGAGTAACGAGGGAACATGAAAGGCAGGAATATACTTACTGTGTGAGGCCAGCCATTCGTTGTAGTCCAAGCCAGCTGGAAGATCGACAAGGGCTTTGAGATCAGCTTCAGGTAGTTTACGTTCTAGGACGCTCTCCTCCAAATACAATTTGGTATCTGTTGAATTTTGATCGCCATCGCGCTCTTTGCGACGCGCTTTTCTGCAATGATACAAAATAAAGATTCGCATTAGTTACAGAATTCGATTCATCAAAGTGCAGAAGACAAGATAGAACTCATCTCACCCAGCTACGCAAAGAAAACTGTCAACCGAGTCCTGTGCATAGCGATACAGGGTGCCTATAGTATCACCGATTTTGGCGGGTATCGTTGTCACTTGCCACATAAATCGCGCAGTTCGTAACAGACATTTAATCACAAATGATGCCGATGCTGGGGGAATTGTGGTTGTTGTTGTTGTCGTTGCTGTTGCTGGCGATTTATCGTATTTATCCGATTCATCGGATGATTTACTATCGATTGTATGACTATCGATTATCGGTTGCGTCTCTACGTATTCTACAATTTTTGGCACTCTTTCATTTGGCAATGCTTTCATCTTTTGCGTTTACTCCTTCATTTCAGACGTTGTCTTCTCTCAGACAACTGTGAAAAAATACCATATAGCATAACTATAACGAGTCACAGTAAACGTAACCGTCGCAGAAAACCCCGTAATCTACGGCCAAACCTTATCGGTAGGAGCACAAACACAACACAAATGAAAACCCCAACGAAAACCACCGACAGAGCGTCAAACGACCGTCGAGCACATTGACAAAATGCCACTGTCCCTGGCACTACGGGCTCTACGAGTACATATAGGCATTTAACTTCTTGATAGCGTACTTTTGCTCTCTCACTCTTCACTTCTCTCATTCTCTCTCTTTGCTCTCGCGTGCGAACAAAGAACTTATGCGACTCGCAAAAAGTCCAATGGGCATTTCAAGACGTTAGGCCTACAAAAATTGTAAAGTTTACTTAGATTCCTACAGACTGAACAACAACGTTGCAAGCAAAACGTTTACGAATATGCGCGAAAGCATAGAAATAAACAGCTTTTAAGCTCCTCAGCGAAAGCTTCAAATTTTGTAAAGCTTTCGCTCAGCAGAGCGTCAAATGATGAATAACGAAAGTGTTTAAGAAGAAGGAAAGAAAAAGGATGTAAAAAGTTTAAACAGAAAAGAAAAAATAAAAATAAAATTTAAAATAAAGAAAAACGAACGTTTTACAAGATAAGGAGAACAAGGAGGTTCAAAGTTTTCGATTTAAAAATTAAGTAGTAGAATACGAAACAATATTTACTCCAATATTTACGAAACAATATTTAGTCCAAAAAAAAGCTTGCCGACACAGAGACGACAAAAGTGGAAAATAAACAAAAGACTCGACAGGTTAAGCATATAGCTTAAGACACAAGCATAGAATGAATAAATAAAACACAATTGGAGTAGATAAAGAAGTTCTCAATCTGAGTTTAACGCTAGTAACGCTTTCTAAGCCATCCAGAACATTTGTAATCTCTTTTATCACAGTCAAAGAATCAATTACAAAACACAACCAGAATGAAATTTACATATTTCAAAGTTGTTGTTGTTGTGGTTGCTGTTCCATTTGTATAATTGCTGGGCGCCCAAGGGGAGCGGATATTTAGGCTTTGCACAGATAAACCCCGTATAGAGCATGATTATTTTAGTATGTGCACAATATGAATACCCAAACACCCAAACACCCGAGCAACCAAGGCAGCCAAGCATGCTGACCAAATTTGCGCGATAAGAACATATATACACATATATATACTATGTATTTTTAGTGGGGTCGGCGGGAGTGCGAGCTGCCATTATTTGCTTGGCTAAACAGGTGTACACAATCGACTTGTCAGTTCACTGGTCCCCTCACCCCTCCCCCCATCCACCTTTTTTTCCTCCTTCTTCCATTGTCTGTGCAGGTGATAATGAAACATTTCCCTTACCGACCCATTTCCCATTCCACAATACAGTCAGCCCTCATTGTCAACTAAGCGCGCTGGCAAATTTCAAACGTAACACAATAAATAAATAAATTGTATAACAAAAAAACAAAACAAAACAAAAATTAAATATTCATGGACAAGGTCGCACTTCGATAAGAGCGGAGAAAAGGCAAAAGCTTCCCCCCTTTTGTTGATGGAGGCTCAATCTTTGAAGCGACCCCACGCCACATTCGACATTTCAATTTCAATTTCAATTTCAATTTGTTAGCAATTTGCGTGTCGAAGGCGCCTCAAAAGGTCGTGCTTCAGTTTTAATGCAACTTTGATGATGGCACAAAAAGATTTCAGCCATGGGCGTGACAACCATACTTAGTTCCGACAGTTTCCGACACTTTTTATTTTGGGGGTAAATGCAGAAAAAAAGAGATTGTCGGGTAAAATTGCAATCAGGTGATCCAAATCTAAAAAGCAACAACTTTGGGGGAGAAATTGCGGAGAGCCGAGATAATTGACACGAATCTTTAGAATGAATGTCAAAAATAATAAACGAAATTTTACACGTTTATCAGCACTGAATTTTATTGAACAAATGGTCACTCTAAAATCAAACCCCTTTCAACTAGAGGCTAAGTTCTTTGACCCGATTAAAAATGAGGAAATACTGTTGATGAATAATGAAATTGCGCAATATTTGTGTAGATAAGATCTGAAGCTATCGATAAGGTTCACTTCCGGCGTATACTACAAATTCTAGTAGTTGCACTCACTGATCTCCATATTGTATATGTATATATGGTATATGTATTTGGATTGTTACTAAGGGATTTCCGGAAACACGTGCGATATGAAATACGGCGAAGACGACACTATCTCTTGAATGTGGCAATACGACGACATATCAATCAAAATGACGTCGCGATAATTCCAAAGAATTTCACAAGAACTCGAAGCACGCCCGCAAGAATCTAGAACATATATTAGATATACGTATGCAAAAAAGTATAGACCTCGAATCGGTGGGGTTGAGTAGGCCGCAAATAAATTGGCACGTTACGTTTTCCAGTCGCATTTCGGCGAGAGACTGAAAGCGCCACAAACCAAAAGGCGACTTCGAAGAAAAAGGTTAATAAAAAAGAAAAAAAAAATAATAAGTCAGCGATAATACATTAATTTCTAGCGATAGTGCGACAACCGTGACCCACACACATACACCTGCCAAACAGTAAGCACAAGTAGAACGAACCCCGTTAGCTGTTAGCAGATGAACCTTTCCCAATGGAATATTTATTAAACATGTGCTATGTATATGCTCTCCATATATTTACCTATTTTTTTTGGGGCCATATGCAATCACTCACAGACCCCCAATTTTTGTGTGTATGTCTGACCATCAGCCCATATGTCGCCTACCTATCTTGCCCCTGTCCCGCTTAGATAAGTGCAACTGTACTCCCGTATGTTCCAGTTTATTTCCAAACATTTTCGATATGCGCCAACCAAATTGATCCATCAAATTTAAAAGCTTTTTTGGGCTTCTCGCACACACGATAAACAGAATAACGAAACATTTGGAGAACTTGAGCTAATTATGTTGCATGCCTGGAAATCTACAGTGGAGTTTGCAGCAAAAATACTATCGCTAGTAAATGCATTTTAATAGAAAAGAATGTGAATCATCACTGATGATATCCATAAATCAAATCAAATAACCAAACTCAAATTAATTCCACCTCATAGTTGCTTCGCAATTTCCATGCTCTATATTTCACTAAGCTTTTCCTCCATTAGAAAAGTACAATGTTTACCTCATTGGGGGAACATATGGCAAATCATTACGAATAGATAACTGGGAGAATCAGCTGTAGACTGAGGGTACACACACACACATTATAAATGAATGATTATACAACTCGGGCAGACAATTGTGACTTGTGTTTGTCATAGGGTTAGGGGGATCGACTGTTGAAATTCAACGGGTCTGGCAAATATATACTATATTATACTACAGTGGTTCACAGCTTATTTCAACCACCACCAACCGACAACTTTGAGTTAGTGTACTGGCCAAACTAAAAGAGGTATTAACTTTATTTAAACGCAGGATTTTAGTTTAATGCTTTAATATACAAGATACTTTTTCATTTATCCTCTAATTTTTTGTTCACTATATAAAATTATTGAAAAACAAAAAAATGCCAAAAAAAAGTACCACAGCTTATTTCAACCAGCTGAAAATAACTAAATATAAATATGTTAAACTGTGTATTTAGAATTTCGTATGACCTCCTTCTTGGTTATTAGCTCCTTCCAGACAGTTTGGAATAGATTCCACCAATTTTTTTGTGATATAGGGCCTAATTTTGTCCCATTCTTCCACTAAAGCCGTTTTAAGGTTAGATTTGTTGGAAATTGGCCTTTTTCCGATGTTCTGGTCCAAAATGGCCCAAAAATTTTTTACAACATTTATGTCAGGTTACTGAGCTGATGGTTTCATGACATGACGACAGTTGCACATTAGCCAATCTTGGCCAATTCCTGCCTTAAGCCTAGGGTCATTGTCTTGGTAGAAGCGGAAATCATCCTTAATGCCCAGTTTATCTGCACTTTGGATCAAATTGACATTCAGTACCTCTAGGTATTGAGTCTAGTCAATGGTCGCGTCAATAAAATTGAGTTTTCCGACTACGGCTGTGGACATACAGGCCCAAACCACGACGCTACCACCGTAATGCGTGACTGTAGGCTTTAAATTTATCTTTTGAAGCCCGGAATTTGGATTCTGACCGACATATGGAGCTCCAACCAAGCCAAAAATGTTGATTTTGGACTCGTCTACAAATATGATTAAGTTCCAAAAGTTTTTATCCTTTCCCACATGCTCCTTGACAAATTTCAAAGGAGCCTTTTGATTCGCGCGCCTTATAAACGGTTTCTTGCGCCTTATACTATCATTAAAGTTACTTTCCCGCAGTATTCTCGAATTGATTCTGGGTGGCACGCCTTACTTAATTCCTCCTCTATAACACTGGCCAATTTTGGTGGCGAAAATTTTGGATTTTCCCGATTTTCCGGACAATATAACACGCGTCGGTCTCATTAAAAAATGCATTGGGTACATTTTTGCCCTTCTCATGCACTATACGTTCCCGAAAAAAACAATGAAATGATTATTTGCACAGTCGAAACACTCAGATGCAGCAATTCATAAATTTTTGGACGGGAAAATCCATTCTTTAATGGAGCTATGACGTCATTTTCCTTCTCAATTGTGCTTCACGGACCCATTTTGTAAAATACGCGTGTATTTCGAGATCTAAAGCTTAAAATGTCGAAAATCGAACTTCTATGTATTGAAAATACTATACACAAAGCAATAGATCCATAAAGACCAGTTATTTTCCTAGGAAACTGATCTTCGCACAGCTGCAAAGTTGCTGGTTGAAATAAGCTGTGGTACTTTTTTTTGGCATTTTTTTGTTTTTCAATAATTTTATATAGTAAACAAAAAATTAGAGGATAAATGAAAAAGTATCTTGTATATTAAAACATTAAACTAAAATCCTGCGTTTAAATAAAGTTAATACCTCTTTTAGTTTGGCCAGTACACTAACTCAAAGTTGTCGGTTGGTGGTGGTTGAAATAAGCTGTGAACCACTGTATATACATTGCTAGGGAGGGAGCAAACGTACAAAATGGTAATGGAATTACGATGTACGATACACAGAAATATTACCAAATATCAGAGACAATGACTCGACGGAGTTGGCAGTGGGGAGGGATCTAGAAACAAAGCGGCGACAATAGACAATGAGGTTCGTTCTCCAAACGACGCCCTCTACTTCATCATCTTCTTGTTGTTTTCGCTCGGACTATTATCAAGACAACAAACAAGTTGTTGACGATGATGTTGAAAGCAATTGCGACGACGACGACGACGACGGCGTCGGTTCCGTGTGTCTATGTAAGTGCCCAAAGGTGTTGAAACGACGACAACACAACGGCAAATGGGGAACAATAGATAGGCGACTATACGAGGCTGATATTGTAGTAAAAGTCAGAGGGGGTGCATAGTAGTAGACTCGTACGATAAGTTAATAACCATAAAAGCTCTACAAAACGAGCATAAGATCGAGAAGTCGCTAGGTAAGCAAAGTTGTAAACAAAATGCAGTCGTCACAGTATCTGGAACTCATTGCCCGATAAGATATTGAAACAGAACGCAATTCTCCTCGCACTCTGAATTACTTGCAGTTCTCTTTCCGCTTCTCGCTTCTCTCTTTCGATTTCTCGTACATAAATTATTCGAAAGAGAAACAATAATAATGATGACGTTGATGTTGATGATGTAATGTAACGAGAGGTCATAAATATAAGCTTCACTTGCTTGGAGTTGCTCGTTTTGTTTTTTTGGTGTGCCACACTTGAAGTAAATGGCCCAAGCCAAGAGCAGCAACAACAACATCATCATCACTACAGCAACCACACTGACGACCCCGACAACAGCAACGACGACTAAACAATTGAGTCATAGTCATGAAAACGTGACAGAATAATGGCAAAACATTAAAGAACCCATTGATATACTCATTCCATTAAGCCATATACAAAGAACGAAACTCATTTGGCTCAACTCGATGCCCGTATCGTATTACAAATAATGAGCAAGTGTGCATTATTCCACAGTTATCGATAACGCAAAGCTCGCAATAGAGTGAAAGCCAATAGAGCGCACATATAATTGATGCTAAATTATAAATTCCGAAACGCCGAATATACAAAGCCTTACTCATTGCAATCAAGGCAAAGTTTTTTTGAGTAAGCACAAGAACCCATAGAAGAGTTATCGATATAGTCATATAGTCACTTGTAAGAACAGAATTATTTATTAATAATTTATTATCCTCCAACAAACAATTATATTTATATCTATTGAAAACCACCCAACAGCTTAAAAATATCCCACAAAACCAGCAATTATTTTTTTCGAACAACTATCGATAACACTACGCATGACTAACAAACCTTGTACAAATTCAAACTGTACAAATTTCGATTTAATACTTGAACTTACATAAATCTAACCGGTTTGTAAAGTTCTCACCAAAAACAAAAAATAAATAACAACAATGGCAAATATAATAATAAATGAATATATCAACTGTAAACTGGTAGTCAGCTGATCAATAATGACGTCATGCATGACAATGACTTTCTCATTTATTGGTTCGCCTTCACATTCGGTTCAGTTTCAGTTCACTTCACTTACGACAAACGATCATCGCAACTATTGACACGAATAATTTAATAAAGCCAATTTAAATTTGCATAAAACACTCGCACACTAGCGATAAATTGAAAACGAAAAGCAAACACAAAAAAAACCCGAGGGGAGAGGAGAGCGACTTTCGCATTATCATATGGCAAATATCGAACGATTGCAGTCCGTTAATTAATGACAATTCTACATCAAGTACGAAGATCGTTGGCATACAATGTTTGCCCCCGTTTGATCGATGTCAATTGTGAATCAGCTCCCAGCTCTATAAAGATTGCAACTGTAAAGATTACAAATCTGTGTATGTGTGTGTGTGTGTGTTTGTGTTAATAGATAATGAAATCTTGCTAGCTATAAAAATAATTTATAGTTAATACTAATCTGATAAGAATCGTACATAAAAGATAAGAATCACGCCTGATTTATTTATTTAATCTTAATACTTCAATGTTCCATTTGAAATTAGGTTATGGCAACGTGACTCACGCACACCTATCGCAAAGCATGCACAACACGTATCGATAAAATACAATTACACGATTAATTTCACCGATTGCAAATTACGATCACGTGAAGTGTCGCATACAAATGCAACAAGTAAAACACGCACACTTCACGAGGAAGCAATCAAAAGAAAAAGAGAGCAAGAGAAATCATAGCATAGACGAATTGACGGCGTTACCTAAGGGGAGGAACAAAAGAGGAGGTAGCGTTGGTCAGCGTAAAACGTAAACGCGACAAACTGTGCTGTTTTTTTTTGTTTTTTTTTGAAGGTTACGTGTGCGGGGGCGGCGGGTGGGTTGTACGACTAGTAGTTTTGTTGACCGGTTAGGCGACCGTGCGATGACTGTGTGTGGAACGCGTTTTTCAAGTCCACCACTTGACGACGATGATAATAATGTTTGTAACTTGGTCAGCTTGTTGTTTTTGTGGAAAAGGGGGGTTTGTTTTTAGTTTAATACAGTTTATTGCGCTTAAATGCAGCAAAGGAAAGAGGGAGAGAGAGAGAGATCATTCACGTTCAAGTTCACCTCAAATTCTTCAATTGGAATTCATTTATTTTGATATATTTTTTTTTGCACAAACACACACTCTCGCACACGCACGCGTTAAACGGAGTAGGAAGAGGAAGCGATCGTTGAATCAATTATGTTTGTTGTATATTTTTTCTTCTTTAATTTTAGTCTCGCATTATTTATTTATTTATTTTCGTGGTTTTATTTTTTTGTATTTCTTTGCTCCTCTGTTTTATTTATTTTTTTTTTATTTGCGTGCGCGCGCGCTTCACTGTCGGCAGCAGCAGAATCAGAAGACTGGCTGACGCGACCGCGCACCTTTGCCACAGCGCAGTCCGCTTTGTTTTGAGTGCTGTCTGTGTATGTGTGTGTTAGAACAGAGCGTAGAACGGCTGAGAGAGAGCAAGTGAAGAGAGCGCCACTGAATGAGTTGAATCAGCTGTGAGGTGTTGTGAGCTCGCTCTCGCTCATTCTGTCTTACTCTCTCATTGCACTTTGAATGAAATTGGTAACGGTAGTATGTGCTTTCCAATTGGATTGCGCAAATGTGTAACGAAAACAACAACACATAAATTCAACGAACATACGGTTGGTATACGTTATGCAAACGAATGACGCACACGACGGCGAAAAATGCCCCAAAAACTGCGATGCGCCGGCTGCTGTCAATGATGACTGCGGCAGACAAAACGAGCGTAATACAAGAAAAAGAATGAGAATATGAAGAAGAAGAGGCACAACACGTACGATTTGTCTGCCAGCGTGCGACAATAAAACAGCTGCGCTGACGGTGGAGCTCAGTGTTTTCAGCTTTAGGCATCAACAAGAAAAAAAGCCAAAATTCATCATTACAAATAAAGGCAGATGATGTATAACTGGTAACAATGAATGGTTTTCTGAATTGCCTTAAGGATGGTATACTGATCTTAAGTTGATAAAATTCAAATTCATTGTAAAGGAAACAAACATTTTTAAATAAGAAAACGCAAAAAAAGAATTGACGGGAATAAAGCGAATTTGGCAACACTGTCACTGCTGTCAACGATATGTGAAGCGTCAAAGGCAGAAATTGATGTGTTTCAGTGTGCGTATGTGTGTGTGCGTGTGTGTTGTATGTGTGTACCTTTGCCTTTGCCAAGTTCAAAATTATTTAAAACAATTAATATTCATTTTGCTTGACCATTTTAAATTGGCTGTTTGTTTCTGCTTCCTTCTCCAGTTCCCCTCTCAACCACAAATATAGGTGTCAAAAATTGAGCTATAAATTAATAAAAATAGACATAGCAAAAAAAAAAGGAAAAACAAACAAACAAGCTGCTACATATCACAAGAAACTCAAAATATTCATCATAAAATTGTGCCATTTACAATAATTAGAATGCTCGAAAATAGACGAATAGAGAAAAACATAAATCCATTTAACAGAATAAAACGTAGCCATAAATATGGATAAACCCGTCTTAAAGCTCGTTTTATGCTGATTAGATTATAGCAAACAATCGTTAATCGATAAATTGAAATGCTTTTTCACTAATAAGGAAACCAGATGCTAATTTACTGTTGGAATACACTTGGATACACATTCGCAGTGTGTGTGCGCCAGTGTGTACACACCATAAGTAAATTGCTTAAATTGGGATGTTGTTGTCTACACGCTTTTTTATTGATTTCGCCTATTGGATGGATGGTGAATATTGATGATGGAAGACACAATTTGTGTGGCCAGACATTAATCTATCAAAGCCACGCTCCATTTACGCACGTCCCAATGGAATGGGGAAGAGGCGGTGGCTTCAGAAATAAATGTGTGTCACAATTAACAATACGAAATTACGCTTTAATCAAGCGCAAAGTCACACACACACAAATACATATGTATAGTACACATTTGTGTATGTGTATGAGTGCGCATAGAATACACAATTTAATTAAGTTTTGGATTGTTTTAGCCGCGCAACTGTCGCTAGGACTGCTTTGCAAATGGGAAATGGCCAAATGGTGCGATATGAATCAGCTGCTGCCAAAAAGTGCGCAATTTCCAATTGTTATTTTTTTTTTTATTGTTTTGTCTTCTTGCTGTCGCTGTGGTGCGACAAAGACGGCAAACCAGCCATAAATTGCAAAGTACCGTTTTTGACCGCACTCAGTTGGCATACTAAAAAGACAACAACAACAAAAACACACACGCTGTGAGAGCAACAAAACGCGAGAACCAAAAACGCATCATAGTCGACCGAATGCGGGGGGAGGCGAAGGAGAATGAGAGGAAAAAACGGGATAGAGCGTGCTGCGCCACATTGATGACAGCAGCTTTTGTATGTTCGTTTTGTGTTTGTGTGAGTGAGTGAGTCATGGGGCCATGCAGAGAGAGAGAGAGAAACAAGGCAATGGTTAATGATGGTTTGGTCTCAGTCTCGCTGATGAAGGTAAAAATCAACAAAAATTATAATAATATAATTATTATAATGGAAAGTATTTAAAAGAGAGACAGCGACAGCGCACAGCTAGCTAGACAGTTATGTAGATAGATGATGATGAAGTCAATGATGGGCGATAACATGCGGCTAAATGGATTAAAAAAGAAGGTGTGAATCGCCTGACAAGAGAGTGAGAGCACTATGCGAATGACAGAAGTGGAGAGAAAGAGTAGGGACAGCAAAAACAAAAGCGTAGCCGGAACTTGAATGACGCGCATGCAAGTGATGCCAGACAGCCAGACTTCAAGGTGAAGTTTTATGACTGTCGTGTTTTTTTTCGCTATTTTGTTTTTTTCTTTAGTGCATGCGAGTGAAATTGAAATTGCTAAACAAAACAGCGAAAATGGGTGAACAGTGCAATAAAAACAGGAACAAATTATGCTATTTTTTCAACTCGAGGCCAAAAAGCTAATGAGTTTCACCTGCAAACTCAACTTAACAGCTGCTGTCAGTAAAGCTTATTTAACAGTGCGTCATGTTAGCTTAACAGTGAGCTGTTAACACGTAGCTGAGGATCTAGCGAGGGGTATGTCACATGTTATCCTTCATTGTTGAAGTTATCGGTTCTTGTTTTTATCGATGACTTGGCAGAGCACTGTTAGGATTTGATTATCGGTTATCCATTCTTATCGATAAATAAACTACTATTTATAAGGCATTATTTCTTATCATTTTACAAAGGCCGCTTTAACAATGATGCAAATTGCAGCTGATTGTGATTGCTTATCAGTTAAGAATGTAATTTCCCAGAAAATCAGCTTCAACTACGGCAATTATTATTCTAACCCCAAATGGCTGAACATGCAATTTTATTGTTGTTCAAATCGCACTCCATTGTGAACATTTGGCATCATTTTTATTTGGCTGTGGTTCTCTTCTTGGAAATAGAAATTTCCGTTGACCTCTGTGTTCCCCCCTCGGGGTGTCGTGTTCCACATTTGTAACACAGCTGCCATAGCTAATGGACAAATAATTACAGTCAGCATCAGAATACAGCGCAACACAACTAACGCTTTTCGACCTGGTCAAAATGAACAACTGAACAAATGACCTCGGGTCGGCTTTGTTGTGGGGGACGAAAGAGAAACCAGTTGGTTTTATGGCAATTGTTTATGCATAATTGGGGTAATAGAATTGACAAATGACTTCTGACTTGTGATTGGATTGTGCTCCGTTATGTCAAAAGTCTTCATTCTGAATAGTGTGGGAGCTGAGAAACTATCGATAATTTTGTAAAGATTGTATTTTGCTACAGTTGGACAGTAGAGACAATTTTCCTCTCTCTCTCGCTCTTTCCGTTATTATTATCTATCCCTCTTACTAATAGTCATTTGCTCTAATTCATCTGAATTCTGCGTTCTTTGCAATTTCTGCAAAACTGTTGTTCCTGACGATGCTTCCGGCATGAACCACGTTCTACCTCGTTGAATCCCGGGTCTTCGTCTTCAGCTTTGTCTTGCGCTGCTGCTTCAGCGGCTCTTTAAGCTGACAGTTGCAAGCAAAAAAAAAAAGAAGCTCAGATACGCCTTCTGAGTCTGCTAATTTCAACATAATCTGAGACGGTTTTGTGTCTCAGCAACAGCTGTTCTTCTGGCCCCAACCCCATCATCTTCATCTTCAGCATGCTTGGGAAGTCATTAAGTGCCTCTGCCCCTCTGTGGAATGTCAATGAACGCAGACCGACAAACGGTCTGCCCTAAGAAATGAGAACAGGTGTTCTCGAGGTGTTCAGGTGCGTTGTAAATACTGCAGTATGAGCTCAAGTTCAGGGCAGCAGCTGTTTTGGTCGAAGGTTATGTCTTAATGAGGTCCAACATTTGTCACTTCCCACCACACAAAAAAAATACACATTCATATATCACAAGATGTCGGTTGAAAACGGTTTCTATTTAAATTGGAACAGGAAACTTAAGCGATTTGCTGGCCAAATTCAAATATAGGCAAACTCACAAATTCAGTCGATGAAAGTAACTGTGCCTCGAGTCCCACAGAAAAAAACAAAAAAAAAAAAAAAAAAAAAAACACCAGATGAATAATGAAAAACATGGAGAAAACAAGTATAAAGAGCACACGAAACGAAGCATACGAAAAGTGCAAGTAAGCCCATAAAACATGTCCAGTTTGAGAGGGATGTTCGGACACAAATGGGGAAGGAGACTTGCTTTATGGGCTTTTCTGGAATTGTCCAACCTACATAATAAATTGGTGCACAGTTGAAAATTCGAAAAGGTATCTATGAGAGCTTAATAAATAATGGAAAGGAAAAATAGTTCATCAGTTCCATTTAAATTTAAAATTTTAACAAGATCCGAACGGTATACTCGTAAATAATGGTTATAGAAAAATATTGTAAGCTTCTTAAAATATTAATCTTATTTAACAAAATATATATTATATTTATAAATAATTTCGTCCCTCAATTAAAGATTTAAAAAAAACCTAAACTTTTTCAATTTGACAAAAGCAATTTGTATATGCAATAGGTAATTCCCATATTTAACGATTAGACTTGAAAAAATGTCGCATTATATTTGCACAGTTTATTTGTAATTTTTCCTTTTGAATTTTGGGTCAGCCTCGTTCAATACTTCTCTTTCATGCCGTTTTCGTTGGCTTGGGCTTTCAATTTGCCAATTGCTAAAAAAAAAAACTCCAAACTTTGTCACACTGTAAAACGCTTGATGGCAGTCAATTAGTTCCCCTTCCCTCCACCCGCCCAGCACCATTCCAACAGTGAGCAAACAACAGTGTACAGTTAGCAACAAAGTTGTAAAAAAAAAAACACAATATTACTCATTTATGAAGATTTCTTTTTTTTCCTTCTTTTTGTTTGTTTACATCATTTTTTATTCAAATTTTAACTTCTTGTCGAAGACGAAAGAAACGACAAACACACACATACATTTACACATACGCATATAGTTATTATTATGCAAATTTTCTATTCTCTTTTTCATTGACACTTTGCGTCGTACGCTTTGACAGGTTTATCATCATCATCACCATTTAATGTTGCTGTCTTCCTCTTACACTAACAAATGACTTCTTACGTGCTTTACTGCTTGTTCTTCTGCTTTGGCCTCCTATTGCTACACACACGCACTCACACACATACAGAGGCAATCAGCCATGCAGAGTCATCAATGCATGCACAAAGGCGACCTCCGCAGCTCAAAAAGTTTACGCTCTCTCAGCGCGAGTTGCAGAGAGAGAGAGGGCGAGAGAACACAAAAGTTTAAAGCGCTCCTCCTGCGCTTCAATGTGTGCGTGTGCGTGTTACGTATGTATTTATGCATGCTCAGCAGTTCAGTCAATATTTACATTTCTAACTAATTATCAGTTCAGCGCACTTTTGTGTTGACAGAAGCAGCGCGACAGCGACGCAGACAGTGTCAACGCTTTGTGGTTGCCTTCATCTGCCACCTTCACAATGCGAGTTCATTTAACTTTGCATTCTAAAAGAGAACGACGACAACAACAACAACAGCAGCAGCAGCAGCAAATTAAAGCTAATGTTGTTAATTGTGCTTAAAATATATTGTGTATCGAGGAAGCATTTTGCAAACTCGCTTGATCACTTAACAGTGCGCTACAATGCTAAATGTTAACAGAAAGCTTAACAGCTCTGCCTTTAAGTGCATTTAACAGCAGCGCTGTGTAGTGCGTTTTTACAGCACGTGCGTGTGCGTCTGCGTGTGTGTGAGTGTCACACTGACACTGACCCACGGTTGACCTTCAAAGTCAAAACGCGCTTTTTTCTTTTATTTACGTTAGGCCTATTTGCCAGCAGCTTTAGCTTTGACCGAGAAGTTTTGGTGTAAACATTCCAAAAAGTTTCTTTTGTTTTTGTTTCTTTGTTTCGTTCGCCTTTTTTGATACTTTAATTGCCCCAAAAGCCTTGAATTTGCACTACAAAGAGCTTTTAGTGGTTTTACCCTACGACTGAGAAAAATTATAGTAATTAAAGTCATAAAAAATGAGCAAATAAGACCAAACAAAATGTTATTTATCTTAACCCCAAAGAGTCGCCGACGCTCTTCTTGTTCTTTTCTTGTTTCGACCTTTGACCACAATGTACTGCTCCATTTATTTTGATTCTAAGAGCTAACAGGGTGGCGGCGGCTTCCTGTCATGTCTTAAGCTTGCCCCCAAACAAACTTTGAAGATAATGGATCTTGAAAGGGTACCGCAAACAAAATACCGTCTCTATTCTTCTTTTGCTATGCAGCAGATTTTTTTTTTTGTATTTTGTGATTTTTAACAGCTTTTTGGCTCTAACCATTTTTGGGGTACATGAGAATAGAAAAACTTATAGGAAGAATTTCTAAGATATTTTTAAGCAAACTTCTTCAACTAATTTCTTTATTTTTTGACTTCAAGGAGAATAAGAATAGAAATAATCGTTCAAAGAATTCGTAATGCACTGAAGAACTTTTAATAAATACGAAATTTCTATTCAAATTAAAGTTGAGATTTTCAGTTTAACTATCTTCTAAAGTACTATAACAATCATTATTTTATCAATCTTTAAAGAAAATGTCTAACAATCCCACGCTTGGCTTCAGTTTCACAAAAGAAAATGCATTTGTAAAACGGGTTTATCGATCACACGCCATAAACGCTAAAGTCGTGGTTAAAAGGAGGTGAAAGAAGGGGGCATAAAGTACTAAACAGTAAAAGAAGAGGAGAAGAGGGTTTCAACTTACGCCACTAAACCGCCCAAGAAGGCAACTGGACCGCCGCCAATTAGACGAATCTTGCGATGGCAGGAATCAAAGAGCGATGTGCGTGTTGGCGCCTGTGATGTGGGTGACATGTTGTGGATGCTGTTGTGGCTGTTGTTGTGGATGCTGTTGCCGCTTCGGTTACACTTATTGCGTCGACTGTTGCTGCTGTGTCGATTAATGAGCAGCTGTTGTTGTGCAGTTGCCGTAGTAGTTGTTGTTGGTGTTGTTGTTTTCCACGCTTGTTGCTCGCTTGTTTTGAAATTGTAATTATTGATGTAGTTGTTGTTGCTGCTGCTGTTGCTGCTGTTTTTACTGTTTTTATAATGAGTGGTGTTGTTGTTGTTGTTGTTATTGTTGTTAATGCAACTATTAGACAAACTGTTGTTGTTTTTATTATTACTATTAATGCTGCTGCGACAGCTCTGATTGCTGCTGCACTCGTCGTCTGTTGTTATTGCTGTCGCTGTCGATGCTTCAACTGCAGTCACAGTCACAGTCGCTGCTGCTGCTGCTGTCACTGTTATTGTTTTTGGCTTCTTTTGGCGTCGCAGCGCTGCCGCAAAGCTGTAGCTAGTGTGCTCTTTCTTCTTCTTCTTTTGCTGTTGCTGCTGCTCTTCGTTAATTGTTGTTGCCAGCAATAGCAAACACTTTTCGCTTGTCTGCTGCTGTTGCTTAAAATAATAATCAGCTGCCACTATCGCTGCTCTCTTTTGATTTGTCTCCTGCGCTTCCGTCTCCGTCTGCGTCGCAGTCACTGTTGGCGTCGACGCTGTTGCTGTTACTGGCCTTTGTAGCTTGCGCTGCTGTTGCTTGAGCTTTTGCAGTAAACTTTTGCGTTGTTGCTTTTCGCTTGTGCTGCTGTCGTTCGCTGCCGCTGTCGCTGTCGCTGCCGCAGTCACTGTTGGCGTCTTTCCGAAACCAAGTTCCACAATGTGCTGTGTGGGCGCTCTCAACATTATTCACAGTCACTTTTGCTTTTAGCTTTTGATTCGTTGTTGTTCCAGTTCTTGTTGTTTATGTTTTGCACATTTGTTCGTCTGTCTAATTTTCAATTTTTAGCATTTGAATTTTACACTGATTTAAATTTTGCTCAACACTTTTTTTTCTTATTTTCTTTCACTTTTGAGCTTTAACTTTCTTCTAGAAAATAAAATATTGCAAAACTCCAAATTAAAGTAAAACTCAAATTTATGATTTCGATTTATGCTTAGCTCACAACTTTCAGCTTTACTTTTTGGTTTTTACGTTGTTTTTTTCGCTCTAGCACAAGATTTAGGCAATAGAAAAGCTTTTACTTGCACAGTGGAAAATGTTTTTGATTTATTGAAAATTATTTTATTAAAGCAACTAAATAACAAATTTATTCGTTTGAACTTAAGGGTTTTTATAATTTTTTTTTTCATGATTTTAAAATGTTATAGTATTTTAATTTATATGAGTTATAATTTGTATTATATTTTATTTATATTTTTAAGATAATTGTTTTTTTTATAAATTTTTACAGATGTTTGTGTATTACCATTTGTTTAAAATTTCAATTTTCTATTTCAAGAAATATTTAATTTTTGTAAAATTTAAATATTTAATCAGGCAAAATTGGTTGTATTTTGTTTTTTTTTTTTTCTTTAGTAATGAGTTTTTGTTTTATTATTCACCATCATTCTCTTTATAATAATATTATTTATCATCAAATAAATATTGGTTTTGTACCACTGTGCAGCGCTTGAAGCATTGGCCTATGCTTTATATTTACTATGCAGTTTATGTGTTTTTCTTTTCTATACGTCACAAATTGTGAGCGCCGTTCCTATATTGGAACATTTCTGTTGTTATTTATTTATTTTTTATAATTATACTCATAATGCGACGCTAGAAAAAACGCGATCGCGTGAGTTTTTCTGCCTCACTGTTGTGAGCTATTTCACAACTGTGTGAGTGTGTGTGTTTGTGTTTGTTTGTGTGCCTTGGCTATGGGTGAGTATGTAAATAAGTATTGTATATGTATTTTTTTTTCGCGAGGTTGCTAAGCTAAAATCCGCTTATTCATATGTATGTTAATTAGATTTAATACAAAAATGAATTATGAAGTATACGCCGTGTTGAACTTCTTTCTAATCTTCTCTTTCCATTTTATTTTTCTTTTCTACATTAATTCATGCAAATTTGCCTCATCAACAACAACAGCAGCAGCAGCAGCAAAAAACGTGTATAAATTTTAATTGTAAAAGCAATGTTAATTTCAATGTCTCTCTTCTCTTTCTATCTTTTATTCGCATCATCTTAAAATTGTGATTTTGTTGTTGTTGAATTTAATATTTATTTCAGCCCAAAAGGAAAGTAAAAGGTGGTGTCATCTGCGCGCTGCTTACGCAATTCGCAAGTCGAAGCACAACAATAACAACAACAACAACAACAAAAATGAAATAAAGAAACGACGAACGAAAAATTAAAACCCATCATTAAAGTAGGCACAAGCCAAAAACAGCAGAGGCAGCTCATAAAAAAAAAGAAACCGGGAAAACGGGCCACAATGATGGCGATGAGATGAGTCGAGGGAATCGTCAGCATAATCATAAAAAAAAAACATATCGAAACGGGAAGCATGTCAAGCAGGAGTCAAGACCGGATAACCTTCACCCAAATACGAATGTGCCACCAATATACCATATAGTATATATATATACTAAATATGGGCAGCTCTGACTCCACAAATTTGGTCAAGAGTTCACTACAAGAGAAACTTTATTCTGATTAGTCATTTAAGATGAATCACAGAATGTGCGAAATTTTACTGAGTCCTCAACATTTTGATGGGGAATTTTTCCATATCATACGCACAAATTATTAAAATAAACACAAATTATGGAAATTCATAAAATAATAATCAAATTTCGAAATCAATAAAATAGTATTTTTGGTTTTTTTTTTTTTTGATTTTGTTGAACTCAACGAAGTAAATACAAAATTTTCACATATCCGGTGACTCAAAAACCAATCGCGAACAGCAGCAAATGAGGCATGCAACATTGTGTGTTTCCAATGAAAGCAGATATAAAAAGCATGCGAAAATTTCCAACTTATTGTGTGACTTAAACGCGCTTTATCTGCAAATATTCTTGAGAGAAAGAGAAGTAGTAAGACGACGTGCCACAGCATAAGTGGCAAATTGATTCAATCAAGTCAAGCTGCCAACACGCAAAGACTACAACGGGTGGAGCAGGAGGAGAGGGAGGGAGGGGCCTTCATACAGATATCTGCTGGTAAATGAGGTGCTCGACAAAACACGGAAAAAGTTAAAGAAATAAGGCGTTAAACGCAAACAATTTGACACTTTTGTTTTTCTCGTATGCGACTTTCACGCAGTTGTTAAAAATTATTATAGTTTTAAATTGGGTGGAAAGGGAGTTTCAATGGAAGAAAGTGTTTTGGAAGTCAAGCGCAGAAATAATAGATCGGAAAACATTCCCAATTTAGTTATTCTTAGTTTTAGACATGGAGGTTAAAAAATACGCTTGAATTAAGTGTTTGCAATACAAATAAGTCTAGTTTCCAAATTTCATAGATCTAAAAGTTATAATCTCAGAGTTCTATATATTTATACAGATTTCCAAACAGAATATAACTCTATAAGTATTTAAAGTACATATTAGTATAAAAAGCAAAAGTCTTGGCGTGAGTTTGCCAAATTTCCGGAGAAACTTTCTACGCTCTGAAACGAATCGAAAAAGTGCTTGTAATTCTCAACCAATGTAAGCAGAAAATCACGTTCTAAGTACCCCCCGAAATTTCAATAGAAAATGTAGTTCATGTGTGGAGGCGTACCTCTAATGCTAATGCTAACGACACAGATGATGATGAAGATGTTGCTGATTTGGGAAGCAGTTTAGAGCTGTATTACAGTTAAGAAAAAAAAAGAGTTGACGGTTCGTTGGACTCATTTTTAATGCACAACTCGACAAATTGACACTACTACTACGCTTGGGGTCTGTGTGTGTGTGCGTTTCTAGAATTTTAAAATGAAAGTTCGTGCTTATTCACGGTTGAAGAAGCATGCGGAAATCTCTGCTCAACTCGCAGCAAAATTGAAAAACAGAAACAAAAAGAGAAGGAAAAAAGCAAAAGACAAAACATGGAAGAAGAAAAGTCTAGCCAACAGTAGAAGAAGAGTTGAGATCATAATAATAATAATAATTATATTATTTTAATGTGTTTTTCTTTTCTATTTCTCCTTGTTGGCAGTTGGCTGTTGGCTCTTGGCGAAGCAGCTGTCGTTTTCGGCCTGGCATTACACAGCATTTTCAATTAAGCCCCTCAACCTCAATGAAAGTTTTTTTTTTTTTTTCTTCCCCCATTTCCATTTCCACTTGTTTTCTTTTCTGTTGTTGCTGCTGCTCAGTTTTCCATCGTGGCGGAGAGAGAAGGGTTTTGGGGCAAGTGTCAATGCACAGCGAAGCAAGACACATCGTCAAGTGGCAAGGTTATGCGTTGTGAATAAGCAATTAGTTCTGCGGTTCTTTTTCCGTAATCATCAACTCAACGCTATCATCATCATCATCCACATCATCATCATCACCACTGTGATTAAGTCAAGTCTTAGCTTGGGTTTTAGCTGTACATTTGGGGTCATCCGATTGTTATCTGTGCAACAGATTGAAGCCAATCCAAGCATCACTGACATTCAGTTCTCTCTTTGTGCACCATAGATTGACTTTGTACTAAACCAAAGATACAAATCGTATTTCGAAAATTAACTGGAAAGCAAGCGCTGCAAGTCACTGAAAGTGGCATGCCACAGCGCCGTATGTGACACTCATTCATAATTCATGGCTGAAGCTGAGGTAAGCATCGAAGAGAAAGGATGTTATCGATAAACGCTTTGATGCGATAGCATTCAACATCAATACGCACATAAGACATTTCATTATTTCAAAGAAAAAGTCTTATCAATAAAACCAAATAACTTAGTTATATTGTTATTGAAAAACGATTATTAATGCATACATTTAAATGTATTTAATGGAAGAATTGCTTATCGATTCTTAGTATCATAACATAATCTCACAAGATCTTAAAACATGTTATCGAAATTAGTTATCGATATCATAATATGAGGTGATAGTGATCAAACATTTGGGATATATCGTTTCATCGTTTATCTTTTTATAACTTATCCTGTTTGGATTACGATAGGGTCGATTATTAATGGATAAATTAATGAATTCATTGCAAAATTTGTTTATCGATGCCTAGTTGCATCACAATTTTGATAAACATGTTATCGAAATTAGTTATCGATATAATATGATGCTGTGATAATGATCTAACATTTATGATATATAGTTACATCGATTACCTATCATAACTTTTCCCTATTGGGTTATGATAAGGTCGATTATTAATCGATAAATTAATGAAATCATTGCGAGATTTGCTTATCGATGCCCAGTTGCATCACATTATTACAATAACCATTTATAGAAATAGTCATAAATAGCTTAATTCGCTGTAATAATGATAGCAACTTTAAGATCATAAGTTTTCCCTTATGTGTTTTATTTTTCAAAGTCATAATACATTATCGAATTATAATCGATTGCTTAAGGGAGTTCCCCTATTTCGTTTGGACGTGTGCAAAAGGACGCAACGCAATGCGATAATAATTGAAACTGCTTGCGATTCACGCTCGATCAATCTAATTGCGGCACGTTGCAACAACTGGCAACTGCTCTCAAGGCTCTCCACAAGCGACGATTGCCTCAATTTTCACACTCTGAAGGCCACAAAAACCAAAACAGATTCGAATCGAGTTGAGAGTCGATTCCAAGAGTGATTTGTGTGCCACGTCGTACAAAACTCGATGCAAGCAAAGGCAATCGATCTGCATACACTCGCCTTGTGTGTATACGTGCAACTGTGGGGCAGGGTTGCCTCTCCCCCTTCCCCACTCCACCTCTTCTTCTCCACTAAAAAGACGCCATGAAATGAAATGAAACTTGAGCGATTGCAGGGACTGCGAAGTTCTCACGGCGAATTACACAAAACGCCGCACATCACGTTTCCAGTAATCATGAAACTACTCAGTTACCACTCAGTGCTCCCCGTTACCCCCTCTACCACCTTATAACCCCTCTAGCTTGATCGCTGCCTCCATCCAATTCATTCACCACGACAACGAAGCTCTCAGGCAATAGCTATAAATTTGTACACAGCTCAAGACGTGAGAGAAATGCAAAAATGTCAAATGAAATAGAGATAGAAATAAAAAGAGACCCATTGAAATTACCAAAAAAATAAAATAGAAAAACCAAAAAAAAAATTGTAAATGGAAAAAAGTATTCGAGTTTTTTATACTCTATTGCAGTTAAACACTTCACATTGTTTTTGTAGTTGAAGTTTTTGTAACCACATAAATAAGTTGGCATTCTTTTATTTACTGTATTTTTTTTATATACTGTATATTATATTTATTTTTGATTTTTTTTTCTTTTACTTTAATTTTAATTTCGATTTGTTTTATTTTTTACTTTACTTTATTTTTTGTGGCATTTTCATATTTATTTATATTTTTGCTTTTTTTATATTTTTCTTTTTTTTTTATTATTTTTTACATTTTTTCTTCTTTTTATATTCTGTTTTTATTCTTTTTTATTTTACTTTATTTTATTTTGATTTGTTTTTTTTTTTTTTATTTTACTTTATTTTTATTTTGTAACTCATATTTATTTTTATTAAATTGTTTCTAATTTTATTTGTTTATTTTTTATTATTATTTTATTTCCTTCTCTGTGTATATAAAATAATTTACTTCTGGTTTTTTTATAGATCTCGTTAGATCACCGAAAAAAAACTATTCAAATACTTTAAAATGTAAGCTAACCCCTAATTAAATTTATATTAAGCATTTCTTGTTAAAAAAAACAGCGGAAAAACATTAAAATAAAAATAAAACAAAACCAACACGTAGACCCAGTTAAGGGCCCAAACAATGAAATATGTAAGACTCGCTAATTAAGCAAATTAGTAAAAATACAAAAACAAAAAATAATAAAAAAAAAAAAAACAACTGTGGTCAGCGTCGCGTCTGTTATTTGTTACCTACTTTTTTGCTGTTGTTGTTGTTGTTGCTGTTGCATTGTCAACACGATGCCGGCAGAAATTTGACCCATAAAATTTCCCACCAAAATTATAGTAATTTGCAGCTAACTCAATTTGCCTCGAAATGGAAAATGAAAAAAAGAGGAGGAAAAACTAGACACAACTAACTGAGAGAGCGAATGCTGTGGGAGTCCACAGAAGATTGCAACAAAAGTAGCCGAAAATTAGCTAGAGAAAAAGACAACAAACACAAAAAAAAAAAAAAAAAATCAGCGCAATTTTCACTATCCAGTTACCCACAGAGGAAAGACTGACTGCCCCCATCTTCCGGCGTTGCTCCAGAGAAGATGCCGCATAATTATAGTTGTTGCGCAGCTGGCAGCTTTGTTGCGGCCATTTGGTCAACAAGAAGAACAGGCCAAAAAAAACACACACACACACACACAAAATAAGAAAAACAATGGAAACCTTCAAATTGCACAGTGGAACATTTTCGATGCTGCCACACAAAATGGGAAACGACCAGACCACTATTGAGATCTGAAGAGCGTCTTTGCTCTCTCTGCAAACAGCAACTAAAACAAGATAATAAAGCAAAAACACGACTGAAATCTTTCATAACATATTGCCACATATTCAAAAGCAATTCACATTGTGCAAGGGCTTTTAATACCCTGCACACAGAGCAGTCAAAAAAAGAAAAAAGCATTCGTATTTTGCACAACTAAATTTTATGGCTACTTTGAAAATGTGTTCTAAAAATCACAATTTTAATGTTTAATGTTGTAAAAAACAACACAACGAATTACATTGCAGCTGGCCATGGTTACGCTGCGTATACGTAATATTCTAGTTTGGCCTTTAAAGTATTTGCAATCGATTGTATTTGAAATGTGTGTGTTTCAATAATCAATTATTATTATTTATGGCCTCGCAGCGCTGCGGAAATGCAGCTGTTGTTTGGTGGTCGGAAAATGCAATTAAAGTGGGGCGCAGACAAACTTTTGTGGGTGGACAACATGGTAAGAGTTGTGGGAGTTGGATTAGACATTTCATTTTATTAGTATGTATATGTGGAATGTGTTGTGTGGTGTGTGTGTGTGTGGAAAACGACATGATTGCAACATTGAATTTAATACGCATTTTCCTTTTTGCTGTTGAAGAAAGCGCCAAGAGAATGGGAAAAAAGACGACAAGTGACAGCTGGCAATTATTTAAGAAGCCTGCGAACACACATATGCAGCCGTCTCTCTCTCTCTCTTTCTCTGTTTCTTGCATTGCACTTAATGGCACGTGTTACCGTTAGAGACAAACAGCAGAAAGAGAGAGAGAGCAGTGACCAAACACTTGACAAGTTTTCCAGAGAGCTAATAAAAATCAACAAGAGTCTGCTCGCCTCACAGATACCCTGTGCAAGTAGTTGACACTGTTTTTTGCTCAGCATTTCTCTCTCTCTCTCTCTCTCTTTCAGCTGTTACCAACTCAAACTAGACGCTCTCGAGCTGTGTATGAGGCAAAAAAAAAAAAAAAAAAAAAAAACAGGCCCCCATGTTGGCAATGGCGACAGCTGAATAATAAATTTAGCACAGCTCTTCGATTTTTTCCGTTCCATCTTTTGCTGCGAGGGAAACAACAACAGCTGAGCTGACATTGACACTTTTTGTCGTTCGCTTGAGGCGCATGAAAATCATTTAAGGTTATTTATAAAAAAAAGAGAAACGAGAAAATATCCAAAATAAATAAATAATACAAGAAAAATGCGGTCCACAGGAAATCTCATAACTAAGAAAATTATGAATGTGAAAGCAAAGAATTGATGGCAGAATGTTTTTTTTTGACTAAACTATATTTTTAATTATAAACTTTAAGATGTTTGTTGAAATGACAGCAGAAAAAGGAAGCGAAAACTAAACTGAACTAACACCACATTTCTGCAGTATCGGAAATCGATAAATGTCGTTATTTTTATTTGTTGGTGTTACGTTGGTTGGTTGGTTGGTGTTTTTTTTTTTCGTCGCCCACTTCCCGTGTCTTTTTTTGCGCAATACTTTACCATTTCTAACCACAATTAGCTGCATAATGTATTCATTTACATATAATTACACCCTTTAATGTCTTACTTCATTGTTTTGGTTTTTTTTTTGTTGTTGTTGTTTGTTTCTTGTGTGTGTTTTTTTCCCTCTTGCGAATTCAATTTCAATTCCATTTCGAATGCCAATTCCCCTTTCTCAGACCAATTTCCGTATTTGCCTTCAACGCGTTTAACCTTCAACTCGCATTGAAGTCAATTTGTTGGTTTTTCCCCCCACCACCTTCTTTTTCCTCTTTCTCACTCTGTCTCTGTCGGTGTATCTCTTTCTGCCGCACGCCCACAAGAGTGCCAAAAGCAGTAACGCAGCAATTAAATCAAAATTTATGAAGTGATTCTAATTTAACGGCTTTGAGTGTGTGTAGTATGTTCAATTTCCATTGCTCGCATTTTGAATAAGCTTAATTGTTGACGACTTTACTATACTTTATACTATGCATTTGTGTCTGTGTGTGTGTGTTTGTAAGTCGCGACCAGGCAAAGCACCGTTAAAGGTCAAACGAGCAGCAGTCAGCAAAGAGACAGTCAAAAGCAAACCAAAGCAAAGGCAAAAACGAAATGGCAACAAAATGAAACGAAACGAACAAGTCACACAACCAAAGCTCCCTCGCTCTCTGTGTCTCTCTCTCTCTCTCTGTCTCACTCATTCACTCGTTCTGCGCTTAGACGTAGAATTATTACTATTTAAAGAAATAAAACTAGTTTCCCCCTCCCCAAAACATCTCTAATGCTGATGCTTCGATGTTGTGTGTGACGTGAACGAAAGATGCACATGCAACGAACAACACACAGTTCAACTTTGCCGGCAATCGTTATAACTACAGATCGTTGGGAAAGTCCCCTAATGTGCGTAAACGTAAAATACCCATAGTTTCTCTTAGACAATTAACAAGCCTTAGAAAATTGTAACAATAAAGATAATTCCCAGAACAATTCATTGCATTTGCAATTCAATTTATTTCAAGTTTTCCCAGTTATAATAATTTCTATTTTTAAATTGGATTTTTTGCAATCATTTTTAACAATTAGTTGACATTAAAGGTTAATGCCAGAGAGGATAATACAAGAAATATATAAATTTTATTTTTGAAACCAGTTTTCTTTTGTGAATAAATCATAAAAGTTATTTTCGCTTGAAATGTATATTTGTATTATTAACAAGTTGACAATTATTTAAATATTTACTTTTGAATAAAAGATTGAATTAAAGCTTAATTTATGTACATTTTTTTTTTTTGTGAGATAGATTTTTTAATTCAGAATATTTCCAGGATGTCATTAAAATGCTTATATAATTCCAATAAAGGAGTCTAATTAAAGAATAAAAAAACCTACTATACAATTTTAATGGGAGCCATAATAAGTAAATAATTGATTTTGAATCATTGTTATTTAGTTATATAT
Source organism: Drosophila albomicans (assembly GCF_009650485.2). NCBI lineage: Eukaryota > Metazoa > Arthropoda > Insecta > Diptera > Drosophilidae > Drosophila > Drosophila albomicans. The sequence goes on along the minus strand of NC_047629.2, from coordinate 13,991,713 downwards.
TTATATATATATTTTTTTTTGCAATGTTAAACTTACTTCGACCTCCTGCAAGCTGAGTCATCAAATTTGCAAAAAAAAATATATGATTTTGTAGCACGCAAAAGCAAAAATCGATTTTTGCCACACTGTGCCATGTTTGCTTGTGGTGACGCATTTGCATAGACCACAATGAAGCAAAAGGAGGCGAATGAGAAGGCGAGAAGTGCAAGTGGAGGGAGAGAAGTGCGAAAAATGGCGCAACTTGAAGTGGCTGGCGGAAGGGCAACATTCTTGCTGCTGCTGCTGTTGTTGTTGTTTTTGGGCACTTGAAAGAAAGAAAAGAGGAAGGACTTGTGATGCATTGGCAGAGTTGCCACCTGACTGCTAAAGCAGGGGATGATGCCAGAGGGACAGGAAACGCGTCCGGAAAGGAAGTGACAGCAGACAGCAGACAGTGCCAAAGGAAGTGGTTAAAAAACCGACAAAACGATAACAACAACAACAACAATTGGTAAATGCTGCTGCTGCGTTGCTGCTGCTCTGCTACTGCGCTGCTTAATGGTTACAGTTAGTGGCCAAAGCAAAAGCTCGATGCACCGTAACAGTTATTGTTGTTTGTACCTGCTGTTGTTGTTGTTGCTGTGCCAATTCTAAACGTTGCATTGGCAACAGTCGCGCTTCGCCGGTTTTGCAAGCAACTGCTACTAATACTAATACAACTACTACTGCATTGCGCGTAATCAGTGAAGCAACAAACCGTGGCAACAACAACAACAATTATGAGAGTTGTAATGCGGCTACTGCTGAAGAAGTGGCAAACAACAAAAAACGTATTGAAAACTTGTATGTAGTTGGCAGTGTTGCTGTGAATGACACAGTTTACAAACAGAAATACACACGCACACACTTCGGCAACACTGGCTTAGTGGAGTTTACTCCTTGCTTACATTGTGTTGTTGATTTTCTTTTCGTTAGAATGTGAACACTTTATTTGATTTCGTATCTCTTCCTTTTTTGCTTATAAGAATTATATATTTTAAATTGTTTTAACTGCACGCACACGCATATATAGAAACATCGACAGAGTCTGTACGATGTTGAAACTGCGCGCCTCTTAAACAAAGTCAAACGCGTTGAGACGGCGACCCGACGACAACGACGACGACGAGCATGCAACCAAACATGCCAAAGGAAATTTCTATACTGAGGCAGCGGGCAAGACTTTGACAGCTGCTTGACTGACTGACTACTGCCAGCTAACACCAATACACACACACACTCATAGAGTGAGAGAAGCTGGCGAACGAAAGCAGAGCAGAGCAGCGTCAAAGATGACGATGATGGTGTTGCTGTTTGCTACCATTGTTGTTGCAGTTAGTTTCTTTTCATGCTGTTGGCGTCGCAGTCGCAGTCGAAGTCACACACACACACACTCGCTCACATTAACTGGTTTGCTCAGAGAGCGCCATCATCGAGAGAGAGAGAGAGAGCGAGAGCATCAAGTGAGCGGCAGTCAATGAATGTGCTTTGCATACAAATGTGGCAGTCAACCAAGACCAGAACATACATACACATACACGCACTCACCTATCGTAACACACATGTACAAAACACGACCACTTGTTTGACAGCTGAGCAAGTTCGCTTGCTCGCTCGCTCCCTTACAGCGTATAGTGTCTCTCTTTCTGACATTGGTACTCTCGCATCAGCTGAGTCACGCATACAACCGGACATTACAATATACATTTGCGATACGCTTGCCCGCGCGCTCAGCAGCTGACAGCGCATTCGCAGGGTTACCAGACTTTGAGATATTTTTAGTAGTAGAAATAGTAGTAGATTTTGCTATTATCACGCATTAACGGAGGGGAAAGGATATCTTGCTATATATTTTAAGGCTTTACGTATATTGAATTATTTCAACATTTACCTGTCCCCGGTAAATAATTTTCTGATGGCATACTACTCACCTGTAACGAGAGAGAAAAAAGAAAAATGTTTAGATAAAACTTGAAAATAGGCAAAGAGACGGACAACTTTAATGATGATATTATCAGTATCAGGTAACACACACGAAACATGGCCCGCATGACCTTTTTAGATGTAATGTCATTAGCACCCTCTATCCTTATGTATAATTTTTGTGTTTACCATTGATAAGCATATAAAGCAAAGAGAACAAAGAATAACACAGGAACTGCATTTAGTTCACGGCTTCCAGGGAATCAAATGCCAAAATCAAAAAGGCGCACCGTCATTCAAGACAAATACAGGAACCTCCACAAGAACAACAACAACGAAGTCAAGCAGCTGTCGGGTAGAGAGGCACAGAGCGACAAATTCGATTCGTGGCGTCTCGCTCAAACCAATTGCTGGACAATAAACACACCTGTGACCGCCCGCATTGCAACTGCTGTGAGTTCATTTGCACTGAACCTCTTCATAGCGCACACACGCACACACACACACACGGTCACATCCATACACACACATAAGCGGAGCAAAGTGAGTGCGATGCTTGGCTGCTTTCTAGCGGTTACACCAAAGCAGAAGCAGACAACGAGTAAGGCAATTCGCCATTATTCGAATTGCTTTGCGCTCATTATTTATTGCAGCGGCTGTTGCAGCCTCGTTGCAGTCGACTGCAGACGATCCTCCATTACTCCGTCCTCCCCCCATCCCCTTAAAAGTAAGAGCATGGACAAGACAAGAAGAGAGTAGCAAAATGGGTCAGAGAGCAGTGCATCCAAAGTAAAACAATAAATAATCTAGCTCCACTTATCGATAGCATCGATAACAATCAGTGAGTGTGTAAATATCTCATTAAGAAAGTATCAATTAAATTGCATGCAACGATAGACAGGCAGGGAGATGAATACAGATGCAAAAAGAGTTTATTTCCTGCAATAGCAACAATAAGCACAGAGCTATAGAAAACATACATACATAAATATAAATATCGCTCTCTCCTTCCTGTTTCTCTCGCCTTAACATCCACCGCTCTCAATCCCCCTCACACTATTCGCAGTGTTTTGTTATTGCGGCTTGTTTATTTGTTGCTATTCACTAATCTGTTTTTTTCTTCTTAGCTTTGCGGTGGCAGCGCTGCGACAGCGACGGCAGTTCCGTTTAGTCGGTCACGCCACCACATAAATAAGACAAACACAACAATAACAACTTAGCAGCAGCAGCAGCAGTAATAGCAGCGTCCGTTGCTTTGGGTCATGCGCACTACACATGACGTCAGATGTAGCCATCGAATTTGGAAGTGCGCAAAAAAAAAAAGGAAAATCACAATTTTGATTGTTTTACAGGAGAGCCAACGACTCGCAGTTACCCATTAATTTAAAAGTACTCCAAAATTTGTCATACGGACATGTCTGTTTCTGGGCATTTTCATTTTATATTATTTAATACAAATGATTATAAATAAAACGTCTGTCTTCTTCTGCTTAAGTCCTTTCATTGATATCAATTAAAAACATAACTTTTTTATGCAAATGTGCATTTAATATGTACATATAGTTAATGTCTGAACCAATTGACAAAACACTTTTATTGGCTTAACTTTAGCTTTAAAATTTACGACAAATTATAGAATCCAATTTATGAACCCCCTATTGGAAACAAATCATATCATAACATATTCCCAAATTGGGTTTAGAAATTAAATATTTTCTTCATATTTTTTTACATATGACAAAAAATTAGACATTGTTTTACTCGCACAGCAAATTTATTGTTAAAGGGTATAACTATAAAATATAAACACACATACACATCGATAGACTTGTGCAATTCGTAGCAAGGCGCTGTGAGATTTATGCTTAATTCACGCCACCAGCCCCAAAAAGGGGGCGTAGCAAAATGCGTCGTAGGTGTGAACCGGCATTGACCCCTCCCCACCCCTCCCACCACCGTTTACCCATTTTTCGTCTAGGGAATATTCCCTCACTGACAAACACACACACACATCTCAGGCACGTTGCGGGGTTTCTTTTGCAAATGGAAACCCTACAAATAATGAAGCGTACGTAACTGCGGCAAAGGGGTGCGTCTGCTGTAAAGTTGGGGGAAATTTGCTTGCTAAGTGCGCAGTTCAGACACAGGACACACTCATACACACACACACACACATATGTATGTATGTGTCCATAGAAATTGTATAATTTGCAAGAAACTTGAATCTCAATAAGCGGAACAACAACATTGCCAACGAAATGAAAATCAGCTGTTTTTGCAAGGAGTGCAGCAGCAGTTAATGCAAACAAAAGTTCCCTTTATCTCTATTTGTCTCTCTTACTCACTCGCCCTTTACGTACAATACATTGTGTTGGTGTTTGTTGTTGTTTATGCTAACTTTGCCGATAGCGAAGAAGGCAAAGAATATACATACATATATGAATATATGTATGCTTGTGTGTGTGTGTGTGTGGAGGCAGTAATATCAGCATTGCTACGTTGTATACATAAGTATATGCGTAGTTTTGTTTACATACAGATATACAGTGCAGTCTCAACAATTAGAACCACTTGATAAAAAAAAAATTGCAAATTTATGATGTTGATTTAAAAAATTATCGCTTATACTAATTAGCAAATTGATAAACATCTAAATATTGAAATACATAGTTAATTATAATTATTTCGAAAAAAAAAATTAAATTCAATATTTATAATTCTAATTGTCTGTTATATTTGATTTAATATAGTTTTCTCCACCACATTAAACCATTTTTTACTTGGACAGTCAAATTTTAATACTAATTTAATTATCAGCAACACTGAGGAATAAAAATAAGGTCTTGTCCGAAATAAATTATTTTTAACATTTGTTCTCTTTCATGTTTATGAAACCTAATTTAACAACAATATGTGAGTGAAAAAAAAGTCGGATCGCTTAAAAAACGTTGTATAAAGTATTATGAAATATTTTGTAGTGGCTTGTATTTAAGAAATATCTTTAATCTCTGTTGCAAATCGGGCAACTATGAACACCATATGTATATAGTGAAAGAGCTTCACATCTAATCCATATTATCTCCCTCATCTCAACGCGACTCTTAAATTCCTGTGGCTTACCGACAGAAACAGGTGACCGTCTCCTCCACATCAAGGGGGCAGCGACAGCTGTGTGGATGAATTGCTGCTGGCAGATCCACTTGCCCCGCCCCCAGCTGCCACAACGCCGCCCACATTGGTCGCCACATTTGATTGTCCCTTGTGGCCGATATTGTTGCTATTATTATTATTGCTGGTGCTGTTGTTATTGTTGTGATTATTGTTGTTCCCACTGCCGCTGCTGTTGTTGTTTTGCTGGCGCGGCACATGGCGAGCAAAGGTGGCTGCAAACGTGGACGACAGCGAGGAGTGCGATGTGGATGAGCGTGGTGTGGTCGCCGCTGGTGTCGTCGATGAGGTGCTGCCATCATCCGCCAAGGGCACTGAGGAATAGCGCACGAGGATGGCCCGACTCACCCGATTGCCGCCCGTTAGATTCGAGATGGCCCAATTCATGGCCGAAAAGGAAAGGTAACGTTTTTTGTATGGGTACGGAATGGAACTAGACGCGTCCAGGGTCCAACGACAACTGAGTGCAGTGCAATTGCCAGCTAAATCAAGTCTTTACCCATTCCTATACACATAGAGAAACCAATAATGACGCTCTAAAAACAAACTACAAAAAATGCACTTTACGAATTCTCTGCACTTGAAGTTAAAAGTAAATAAGGGGGAAAAAAAATATAACGGCACCAAATTTCGGTTGAAATGATTTCTTTTTTTGCATACTGACTTTTTAACTAAAAAATATAAAGCAAATTTATTATTAAATTTTCTCTTTAATTCATACAAATTGAATCGGTAGCCGGTAGATTATTTCTCTCTGTGTATGCTGCCCTCATGTCCTCGGTCTTTCACTTTTGTCTCTGTCTTTTTCTAAGACATAGTAGAAAAATTGATTTTCGCAAATGATTTGTCAACCCTGTCAATCAATTCCAGACGCGAAGTGTTGCCAACTTGCGAATTATCCATTTTCTTCTTCTCCCTCGCAATTGCTCTCTCCCTCTCTCTTCCTATTTGTCTGTGTCTATTGTGACGTGCCTTTTATTTTGTGCTCTCGTCCGCATGTTGTCTAATTCAATTAGAGTTGTGCTAAGTGCGCCTCAAGGCCGAGGTTTACACCCCGCCTTCCAACCACTTTTCCAACATTCCCTAGTTGAGCTTAGTTGGCGACAGGGAAGATCCCACATCTACAAATATATTTTCCAATTTCTTAAAAAAAATAAAATGCTAATTGCTTTTCGTAATGAAACTTGCTAAGACGGAAAGAAGCAAAACTTTTGCATTCAAATAAAAAAATAAAATATAAATAAATACATTTTTATTTTTTAATTAGAGCCAAATATAAGTAGTATTATTCAGTAATCTCCTAGTTGTCAAGTAACAAAATAAATTCTATAACCGCTACATTTTTCTCTAAAATAGTAACAATTAAAATAGAGACTATAAAATTATTCATCAACACATAATTAATCTCTGATTTTAATGAAATTACCCATACAACATTTCTGTTATGCTCTGTACTTTACTAATAAAATTTTATTATGTTTCAGATTTTGGGATCAAAAGAAGCTTAATAAATCAATAAAAAATTATTTGTGCTGTACATTTTAAGTTATGATAACCTTCTACTCCAATCAGTAGCTGGTTTAAATAAATGCAATCTACCACTAAAATCGATAGCATCGTCAATCGATAAACCAGATGAAAGTAAACACCTTTCCCACACATGCAAATGTATGTACATATGTATATGTGTAAAATGTTTGCATGATCTACATTGACCATAGTTTGTAGTGTTACTGCTGTTTGTATAAGTTTGCTTTTTTCTCTGTTTTGATTGGAAACTGTAATGAAATTGGCAAGTTCAATAAACCGGCTTCTCTTATCTCCTAGCCGTCGTCGTCGACGCTGCGTAGAAATATAAACAAGCGAACAATGGGAAAGAGGGAGAACGAATGAGAGAGCATATAAGCTAACGAGTGAGATGCAAAAGGTGAAGCAGACAATCGAAAAAAAAAACATCAGTGGCCTTGATGAATGGTCGAGAAGGAAGCAGAATGCATTAATGTGCATGGATACGCAAGAATGTGTGTGTGTGTGTGTGTGAGTACATAAAACACGAAAAAAAAATCAAAACACTTGCGATTGCGTTACATTTGAGAAATCGATAAATATGATTTTCCTTTTATTGATTTCGCAGTGTGTAAACGATAACAACGTAAAGAAGAAGCAGAGAATAACAACAATAAGGCAAAATAGGGACTACGCAACTCCTGCGAGAGTTAATGGGGAGGGAACGGGACGAGTTTTGGGGGGTTGAAGCAAACAACGAAGCTGAAGAAGACGAAAAAAGAAATGAAAATTTCTTTTGGTTTGGCCAAAGAAGAGATGGATGATGATGTGAAACGAGGCCAATTGGCAAAACGCCAAATGGCAGCGCAAAGCAGAGCAGAGGACATAAAAGACACCACCAAGCAACCAAAACGAGCAGCGACGTAACGTCGCGACATCGTAGTCACCGTCGTCGTTGCGGTCGCCTCTGTTATCGTGTGTTATATGTATTTATAAAAAAATACACAGGATTTGTTTTATTTTATTTTCTTTTGTTGCATATTGCACTTGGTTACTTACCCCATCAACCAATCGACGGTGTCGCGCAAATACTCCGGAATACGCTCCAGTTTGACGGCTTCTGCTGCTGCGCTGCTTCTGTTGTTGCCTTTCGCCAAAAATAGTTTTAGATTCTTTTGTCGCCCAGCAGAGACAGACACTCACACACTGACACACGCACGCACACAAACACACACCCAACAGCAACTACACCAACGTCAACAGCACACGGCACACGACACGGTTTTATCACCGAGCAAGCCAATTGACACTTTTACTTTTATTTGTTGTTTATTAATCAATAATATACGAATATCGTTTAAAAACTTCTTTGCACATCAAAAATTTTCACGCTTCTTCTTCTTCACTTGTTTTGTTGTGGGAGCCCGATGCGCAGGGTGACCGTAAGTTCAGTTTTAAAATCGATTATTTAATGTCGAAATATATACCAAATATACACTTCAAGTAATTATTAGCTTTTCTTTACTACATTATTTGAATGTATTTTTCTTTCCTAGTTTTTCTAGCATAAAAATGAGCATACAAAAAGTCAGTTTGCAAAATCCAAAATAAAACGAGGGCAATGGGATATTGCTGGTAATGCGTGCAAAACACGATTTTAGACGATAGGCATCGATAGCTCAATTTGTGCGATATTGGCACGAAGCTAACGGTTTTTTTCAGAAATCATTCCGAATTTTCGAAAATATAGCATTTTGCTTCATATGTATTGCATATTTCTACTAAATGCAACATTCTACAGAATGCAACATAAAAAGCGTATGCAACTTTTTGTCAGCTGTTCCGCAACTGTTGCTGTTGTGGCGGTTGCTGCATCCCTGGTTTCTTATCGATAACAGCTGCTGTTGTTTCAATTTGTATTTGATAAAATGTATGTTTATGTTTAACGAAATTAAAAATGGATATTTCAAGACTTGTGATGTTGTGCGAGCAGAATGAGTTAAGTTTCCTCAATCTGCTCGAGTGGGAAGAAGAGTTTGACGACACGGTGGATGGCTGCCGCTTTAGCTATGACCGGCAACGCAAGAAACGAAAAGCGCCTCGCGAATGGGCAATTGTAAGTTATTTTCAAATAGTTATGAATTAAAAAAAAATTTCACTAAATTTGATAACCCTCCCAATACATTTCTAACACAGCCACGTAGCGGAGCATTCTGGGAGAAAATTGTGCCGCACGCTACAGATGAGGATTTTAAGCAGCATTTTCGCCTGGAAAGAAGTGACTTCTATCAATTGATCGAATATCTAAAGTGTATGAAAAAAGCAAACACATCATTCCGAAAAGCAATTGCAGTGGAAAAGCGAATTGCCATTGCATTATATACCTTAGGGACCACAGCTGAATACAGTGCGGTGGCGCAGCTGTTTGGCGTCTCAACTCCAATGGTGTGCAAGATACTCAATCAGTTTTGCAAAGAGGTGAAACGTGTTCTTGGCCCGGATTTCATGCCACACGAATTCCTGACACAACAGGCGACGCTTCAGAAATGTGTACAAGGTTTCTATGATGTTCACGGAATTCCACAGTGCATTGGCGCAATTGGTGAGCACTAAAAAATGTTGCTATTTGTTGTATTTTCATTTTGCTAAACTTTTAATCAATTCACAGGCTGCTGTCACATGCAATTGAGCGTAAATACGTTGCTGGCTCTAGTGGATTATCGGTAAGCTAGCTACTTAGTTTTATTTATGCAAGCTATTTCCAATTAAATCAAATTTCAGTGGAAGATTTCTGTATGTGGAGTACAAGAGTCCAAGTAGCCAGCCCGATGCCGAGACATATAAAGGAAGTGCATTGCTAGAAATGTTTGATGCATCACCTTTTATCGAATTAAACTACAAGATTATGGGGAGCATTGCTGTTCCATTGATGCTTTTGGGAGACTCCAGCTACGAGATGAGTCCAACGCTCATAACACCGCATCCATCAAATGCAACACCCCGGCAAAGTGTCTTTAACAATGCTCTAAATGAAGCCAGACACGTTGTGGATCGTGCTTTTCTTGAGTTGAGAGCGCGTTTTGGCCGCTTGGCTAAGGGATTAGATACCCAGGGGAAACCCAATGATATTATTGACTGCTGTTGCATATTGCACAATTTCCTCAGCTACAAAAAGAGCATAATTTGCGACTCGTGGGTCAACAGTGTGCCAAATGATGAAAGCAAACAAGCAAACTTCACTCAGGTAACCAAGAGTGATCCAGAAGCTGAAATGATACGACAAGCGATTAGCACAAAACTCAAGGTAAGAGTTTCATGTGCTCCAGAATAGGAAATATATCCAAAGTGATCACCAAGTCAAGGATCATATTGCTCCCTTTTTCGGAGTCGGCCAAGATCAACCAAACCCCTTTTGGATAATGCTAAATAGAGAATCAACTCGATGCTATAAAAAGAATTTAAGATACTAAACACATTTTTTTATTTATCCAAGACTATGATCGCATTATCTAACAATAATTTCATCATATTTGTATCTGCGTATAAGCATTTTGGATGAGGCGAGAGTCGGTGAGCTATACAAACAAGTATTTGGTAATCCCCATTCAGTCTCTTTCACCGGGAAGTACTCATTTGTTTTTCTGTGTAAGAAACAAATATTTTAGCATAATTATATATTATATTTTTTATTATAGTTTTTACCTTTCCAAACAATCTGCGTACCATGCGCCTTCGCGATAATTTTCTTTGCAGTTTACATATTCCCACATATCAGTATCATCGTCAATCTTTGAGTACTTGCATTGATTATTGCTTTGCCCAGAATAATTGCCCAAACTGCTCACTAAATAGTCATTATCTTTGCCATCAACTTTAAAATTGTCGAAGCGAACGTTGCTGACTCTTCCATCATAATCCTCCATTTGAATGAGAAGCTCATAACGTGTCGAGTTCGTTAGTTGATGAATCTTTTCTAAGCCTAGAAAGAAGTTGCCCGAGAAGGAACCAAAGCCTGCAGAATACGTCGCCCAACTGCGGAAAAACTCTTCTCCACCATCTATTCTCTGCAGAATTACAATCCAGCCAGGTCCATATGTCTTATTATCGAACAACACGTCAAATGAACCATAACCATCTACATTTATTGGACGGGGAACAGGAATACCACCACCACAAACGCTATTCTCATTTAACTCCTTTAACTTGTCAACATTTGTATTGCATACTTTCAAATTATTCTTTTCTTTCACCAATTCATTATTCCTCTCAGCGAGAGTTTTGTTAATCTCATTGAGATGTCTTTCCCATTGTAACAAGCTAGCATTCTTTTCATCGAGAGTTTCGTTTAACGTATGGAGCTGATTTTCGTACTCTTCTAGCTTATCATTTTGAAACACTATTTTGAATTTCAATTCATCGTAATTCACAGCACTTTTTGATTGCACCAATTGACTACGAATAATTTCTTTCTGAAATTCGATTTGAGACCTCAATTCTTTAATAATCACTTCATTGGATTCCTTATGCACGATTTTCTCTTTTAACTCTTTTACTTCCTTATCCTTTAGTTCACACTGTTCAAGTCCGTCTTTAACATGCTGTATATAATCCATAAATGGCTTCACTGACTTATAAGTGTACGCGCTGCATTGTTCGTCAAGTTCGTTTTCTTGAGTAGCCTGACGAAAGGGAAATAATTTACTTTTAACACGCACTGTACACTTTACATATTCCCTAGAATTATTACCTTTTCATTAATTGCTGATTCTGCAAAAGATATTCCTTGAGCAACCAGAATCAAGGCTGTATATAATATTATTCTGCTCATTTGGAATTATTGTTCTCTACTCAACCTGGATCAAAAACTCACTGAAGTGTTTTTCTAAAGACAGCGACAATTTATTAAAGACATGGCTCAATTTAAGAGTCTGCTTATCTAAGAATAGAGAGGATTATAAAGTTCATTGTACTATTCTGCCCATACTCAATTCTAAATATACATATTCATCAAACAGATTATATTTCCAACTAGAAAACAGGTCAGACTATTTTGACCTGTCAAATTTTGATAATGTATTTTTTAAAAAGAGCGTTTTCTAAGAAGTCTCAACGCCTTGGCGAATAAATTAAACTTTATTTAACATTTTTAAGGCAGGTCTTACTAAGCCTAGGCAATGATATTAAGAAATAGACGATAGTTGATGAATATCTACTTGTGGAGTCCAAATTGTCAGCCCAAATCAGAGAACTATGAAGAGAGAGCACTGCTGGATGCGTCTCAATTGTCTCCCGAATTCATCTACAAGATGACGTGAAGGACATCAATGAATAATTAATGCTTTTGAGCGATTCGCACTAAAAATTAATTGTTATGATCATGCAAATAAATTATCAACTGCTGTTGCATATTTTCCAAATTGTGCAACTTAAATAAGAACACTATTTGCGACTCTTATCTCAGCGATTTGCCGAGTGAAGCATAATTAATACAAATTATGGAATTTGTCAGATATTTTAGTAGCATATATTAGAACTAAATTTGTACAAAGTCAGGGCTTCACTTTCTGCTTTTCACGAGTGCAAGTAGTTTTTTGTGAAACTCGGCATTTTCTGCTGCCATTCGTTTCATTACTTCAAGCCGATTCATGGCAATGCTCTCCAAGCGAACAGTTCGATCCCGTTCAATCTCCAGCATCGCTAGCTCGAAAGGCGTCATTTTACTTGTATTTCCCAATTTGCGTCTCTTCTTTTCTGGCGATGGGGAGGCGGAGACTGAGTCAGGGCAATTATTGTCGTTGGGTTCAGCAACAGACGACGTCTCGGAATTGGGTAAATCATCAAGGCCATATTGTTCATCATCCAACAGAGTGGCAACGCCTGAAATAATTTAATTATAGTTGCAATGAACAGAATATATGTATGTATATGTATATATGAACATGAAAAACATACCATTGCTCTCGATGCTCTCAATGCTTTGTGGGCTAACGCCGAGAATCTTGTGAACACGCTCAAAATGCCGCCATGAAGACGGCCGTCCAAGAGCTTCAATATCCCTTAGCTCTTCGCTGCTTGGCAATTGGTTTCATGTTGATTAGTCAATTATGTTATTTGTATTTGTAAACATACATACTTGTATTTCTTGGTGACACTCTCAATTCTAGTTCGTACATCTTTCCATTGTATTTGTAAACCGGCTTTACACAGTTTTTCGGCAATCGCTTGATATATATTTTGATAGTTGCCGCTGTAGTTGACTTTTTTACTTTCCTCCTCCCATAGCGTAAAGAGTATATTCTCGTGGCGAATTAACCATATCATAGGCTTATTGTGAAATCTTTCTGCAGCTGGCATGTCCCATAAACAAAAATTCCTACTATTCTATATTTTAGTTTTTTCAACAATTCAACATAAAAACAACGTCTATTGGTGATGTCAAAACATCAATCAAAAATATCGTCAATGCATAATATCAGAGTTGCTTCAATTTTTATTATCGATGTTTTACCAATAATGTGGTTGACCATCATTCCGCGTTCGACTTCAGTGTGTAAAATATGTTCAGCAACATTATTTCTTTATTTTCTATATAATACAAAATACGGTTTGTTGCTTTTAAAATTAAATTTTTAATGTGATCTTTGATTATAAAATATTTTGTGGATAGTCGTTTGCAATCGACGTTCAGAAACCTTACGATTATAGTGAGTACCATCTCCAAATAACACAGGATATCGATATCAGAGTTTTCAAATGTACTTGTTATACATTATCGATACTCGAAACATATTCAAGTCAGCTGTCAGAACGACAACAGTCAACAACACACATCGATTACATAAAAATGGTATAAAATTGCAAAATATTTATGTTTATTTGATAAATAAACTGTCAATTATCACAATTATTTTTAATTTCTTGTTTCGACAATCGTTCCATAAAAATTGCAACAAATGCAATGCCACCAAAACACACCTTCAACCGTAAATTCTACCACAAGACGAGCTCGATTATTTTAGCCGGCCTCGGCGTGGCGGCTGTTGGCTTTGCTGGAAAACATTTGATGCGACGCATGCCACAGATGACAACGAAATTCAATGAGGCCCTCAAGAATCTGCCGAAATTCGATGCGGAGAGCATGGCTAATGCCAAGTACTATAAGGGCGGCTTTGATCCCAAAATGAACAAACGCGAAGCCGCTCTTATTCTTGGTGTCAGTCCCAGTGCTCCAAAGCTCAAGGTAAGTACTCCACGTGCTTCAGACTTACAAACCTATCCAACTGATTAACATGACATGTTGCAGATCAAGGATGCGCATAAGAAAATCATGTTGCTCAATCATCCGGATCGTGGTGGCTCTCCATATTTGGCGGCCAAGATAAATGAGGCCAAAGACTTTCTGGATAATGCTAAATAGAGAATCAACTCGTTGTAAATAAACTATTGTAAATAGAATGTAAGATCGCTAAGCTGCTGTTTATAATTATTGATCTCAGGAAACACGAAAAATGATTTAATTATCAGCATGTCTACGTATGAGCATTTTGACCGTCGTGGGACTCTCTAGCTCAACCCAACGAAGGTTTGGCCTCTTCCAATCATCTCCTTTCGCCGGGTAGACTCCATTTAAATGGCTGTGTAAAAAACAGATGTATCAGCATAATCAATCAATTATATATATTGTAATTTTTACCAATCTGTACACTCTGTGTACCACCAGCCTGCGTGATACTCTTCTGCGCAGTTTCCTTCCCAGACATCATTATCACGGTCCAACGTTGAGAATTTCATGCCCACTTGCCTTTGTAAATTGCCATGATTATCGCGTTTCCCAGAATAATTACCCAAGCTGCTCAAAGTGTAGTCGGTATCTTTGCCATCGACTTTAAAATTGTCAAAGCGAACGTTGCTGATACTCCCATCAAAGTTCTTCATGTGAATAAGGAGCTCATGGCGTGTCGAGTTCGTTAATTGATGAATCTTTTCTAAGCCTAGAAAGAAGTCGCCCTTGAAAGAACCAAAGCCACCTAAATACGTGTCCCAATCGCGATAAAAATCTTCTTTACCATCTATTCTCTGCTGGATGACAATCCAGCCAGTTCCAGCTGTATTATTATCGATCAACACATCGAATGAACCATAGCCATCTACATATATTGAATTAGTACCCGGAATACAACCACCACAAACGCTATTTTCATTTAACTCCTTTAACTTATCAACATTTGTATTGCATACTTTCAAATTATTATTTTCATTCACCAACTCATTATTCCTTTCAGCGAGAGTTTGGTTAATCTCACGAAGATTTCTTTCCCATTGTAATAGGCTGGCATTCTTTTCATCAAGAGTTTCGTTTAACGTATGAAGCTGATTTTCGTACTCTTCTAGCTTATCATTTTGAAACACTATTTTGAATTTCAATTCGTCACAATTCACTGCACTCTTGGATTGTAACATTTGACTATGAATAATTTCTTTCTGAAATTCTAAATTTGAGTGCAGATCGTCAATCCGAGCCCTCAATTCTTTAATAATCGCTTCTTTGACTTCCTGATGAACAATTTTCTCTTTTAACTCTTTTACTTCCTTATCCTTTAGTTCACACTGTTCAAGTCCATCTTTAACATGCTGTATATAATCTATGAATGGCTTCACTGACTTATAAGTGTACGCGCTGCATTGTTCGTCAAGTTCAGTTTCTTGAGTAGCCTGATAAGAGACAAATTTACTTTTAACACGCACTGTACACTTTACATATTCCCTAGAATTATTACCTTTTCATTAATTGCTGATTCTGCAAAAGATATTCCTTGAGCAACCAGAATCAAGGCTGTATATAATATTATTCTGCTCATTTGGAATTATTGTTCTCTACTCAACCTGGATCAAAAACTCACTAAAGTGTTTGTCTAAACACATCGAGAATATATTAAAGAAATGAGAGAGAGCTTCGACTTATCAATACATAGAGAGCTTCGACTTATCATTTCCGACAGATTGTATTTCCAACTACAAATTAGGTCAGTCTATTTTGGTTTATCATTATTTTGTTAAACATCGGCTCAAAGTCTTAAGTGCTGATGATGCTTTAAATCTTGTTGAAGTATTATTTACAAAAGCAAACTTTTTTGTATATAGAAAAGTCATTTTCGCCTGACATATGTAAGTATTGATATAAATATAAAGTATGTACTTTCAATTGTATAAATAAAATCAGTTATTTGATGTTTTGGTTGTCAAATTGAAATTGTTGTTTCATTATCATCTGAAACTTGTTAGGCTTAGAAACACATAGCAGTAAACCAGTTTAAATAAAATAAAAATAAAAAAAACAAAAACAATTGCTGAATCAAAAAAACAATGTTAATCTGCGTATATTTCCAAGTAATAATAAATGTAAATCTTAATAGAATTTAAAAATTTATTCATCTTTGTGTATAACTATATTGTATAAGATTGTCATCATATCATTTGCTAACAAATTTAATAATATTGATTTATATTTTGGCTCGCTTCAGATGTGAGTAGTTAAACCAAAATAAATTTGAGTAGTTCTATTTATTCTCAAGCGCAGAGTAGAATTTATTTAAGTTGATGCGAAAGAAACATAATCAAAAACGAACGGAATTATATTGCTCATCAATCGATATATGTACATAATTCCTGTAAATCAAAGCTGACAAATTGGCTACAAATCTTTTTTAGGCTGCCAATTTTACCCATAGTGATTATCTGCACTTAGAAACTAACATATTATGTGATTCATTTTGTTTTTGTTTTTTTTTTGCTAAAGAGATAAATAAGGTCGAAAGGTTAAAATCCATTAAAGGCTGTAAAGCTTTAAAATATTGTTGCCTCGTCATCATCATGCTCATTTGTTTAATGTTCGTAATAAGCACATCACGTATACGCACACTGTCAAGTTCTGATAGGAGCTCTATGAGCAAATAAAAGTGAAATTTATATGGGCATTAAATTCAAAAATAAGGTATCGTTTCATTAAAAACTTTTGTTTACAATGGTTGATATTTTCGTATAATCATTTGAACACTCTTGAGAGGCGTAAAGTTTGACCAATACATTTGTGTGTATTTGTTGCCGTCTATCACTGAGTATAATCCATTTAAATTGCTGTACAAGAATAAATATTAGAGTTCAGCCAATTAATAAAACTATTATGAAGATTTACCTCACTGTGCAACGATTGTGCCACCATCCTGCTTTATGAGATTTTGCACACTCGTTCTCCCACCGATCATTATCGCGGTCAAATGTTGAGAATTTCATGCCTTCCTGATGTCGTAAATTGTCGCCACCCCAGGGATGACCGTCGTTATCGCCAGAAAATTTACCCAAACTGCTCAATGTGTAGTCCGTTTCATTGCCGTCAATTTTGAAATTATCGTAGCCAGCGTGTCGTATTATTCCATTGAAGTATTCCACGCGAATACGAAGTTGATAGCGTGTCGAGTACGTTAGTCGATGAATCTTCTCTAGGCCTAGAAAGAAATCTCCCTCAAAAGATCCAAAGCCTGCTACGTACGTATTCCAATCGCGATAAAAATCTTCTTTACCGTCTATTCTTTGCTGGATTACTATCCAGTCTTTTTCAGCTGTCTTATTATCGAACAACACATCGAATGAATCATAGTCAGGTATATTTATTGAATGAATACTTGAAGTAAAACTATCTGAAATCCTTTTCTCATTTATCTTTAACATTTCGTTATCTGTTTTGCACATTTGTAAGTCTTTTGTTTGCTTTAACAACTCATTATTCTGCTTAACAAATGTTTTATTAAGCTCGCTGAATTTATTTTCACATTTGAATATCCCATTATTCTTTTCAATATACTTTTCATTAAGCTCATTGAAGTTATTTTTCAACTTTACTAGACTCTCATTCTTTTCAATAATGTTTTTTTTAAGCTCACTGAAATTATTTTCACATTTTAATAACATAAAATTTTTTTCAATAAATGTTTTATTAAGTTCATTGAAGTTATTTTCAAACTTTACTAAACTGTCACTTTTTTCAACAAAAGTTCTATTAACTTCTTTAAAATTATGTTCACATTTTGATAGCATTTTGCTCCTATCACTTAATTTGAAAATTAAATCATCACAACTATCTGTTCTTTTTGAAATATCAGTAAACTTTCGAATAGTTTCCTTTTGAAATTCAATTTGATTTCTTAATTCTTTAATGATCCCGTTGTTATAATCCCGATTGGCTCTTAATTCTTGAATTTCCCTATTCATCAATTCCTTTCTTTCTAGTTCTTCTCTAACATGTCGCAAATAATCCAGCATTGGCTTTAAAACTGAATACGAATATGTGCTGCATTGTTCTTCAAGTTGACGAGTTGATTCACATGTCTGATAAAGGGGAAACGATTTTAATTTTAACACGCACTCTTTTTATGTATTTGTATTTGTTTATTATTACTTCTGGTGAAATTGTTGCTCCTGCAAAGGACACTCCTTGAGCAACCACAATCAAGGCTGAATATATTACAATTCTGCTCATTGCGAATTGAAGTGCTTTACTAATCGAATATAAAAAAACTCACTGAAGAGCTCAGCTAAAAAGAGATTACTTCAGTGCATGTGCATGTACGAGTATTGTATGTATTAAATGAATAGCGAATGCGACAGATTATATTCACAAATACACATAAGGTCAGTCTATTTTTGTCACAATATAAAAAAATGATTGGATTTGTTTAAGTGCTTGCTAAGAACATCAAAATTGTCAGCTGAAGTAATGTAAATATGAAGTATTTTTAATTGTATAAATAAAATTACGTATACCCGCATGTCAACAACCAACATCAAATATATGTAACAGAAGGAGTCCAAAAAGTATATATATTCTTGATCAGGGTGAATGGCCGAGACGATATAGCCATGTCCGTCTGTCCGTCTGTGTGTCTGTCCGTCTGTGTGACTGTCCGTCTGTCCGTATGAACACCTAGATCTCAGAGACTACGAGAGATAGAGCTATAATTTTTTTTTGGACAGCATTTGTTATGCTTGCACGCAGATCAAGTTTGTTTCAAATTTTTGCCACGCCCACTTCCGCCCCCGCAAATCAAAAAAATCGAATAACAAGCGTAGTTTTAAAGCTAGAGTTACGAGTTTTGGTACATACTGTAATTGCTATAGTAGTTATGATTCCTGATTGGTTGCGATCAGATAAAAATTGTGGAAGTTATCAAAGAAATACTTTTGCATGGGCAAAAACGCCTACTTACAAGGGGTCTTAGTTGCTTTGGCCGACAATCTGGTACATTGTGCCGTCTATGGTATATTTTGAATGGTGTGCTGTATCGATATACCAAACATACCCTTTGGTATATTTTTAGTATTTTTTTAGTATTTTCGGTATATTTTGAAAATAATACCGCAATATTTTGCCCTTATTAAAAATGGGTAGCGGGTATCTCACAGTCGAGCACACTCGACTGTAACTTTCTTACTTGTTGAATGTTACCTTCATGAACTGTGAACAATCTGTGAGTGTGACGCTCTTGCTTTTAAATTTAGAAAGACTTTAATTGCAATATTTCATTCAATATATTCTATAATACATATTTAATATATTCTATAAAATTATAGAATTCAAATCATATGAAATATCGAAAGTTTTTGAATGTTTATTATTATGAAGTTAAGATTGTTTGGTCAATTTACTATATATTAGTGTATTTCGAGAGTGATTACAAAGAAATAAATAGATTCAGAGTGAGTGTTAAACCGTAAATTGCGTAAGAGAATCGAGATGATAATTGTAGAGTAGTCTTATCAGTAATTTCTATAATTGAAATTCAAACTAATAATAATGTAATTTATAAAAGAGATAACGCAAACAGTTCTCTGAGGTAATCTTTATTGACTACTTGCATTTACATTGCTAATCTAAAAAGCCATTAGACGCTCTCAGTGTCGTTAATGGTGCTAATTAGCATAATTAGTGTAGCGCCTTAAGTGAGGAATAAAATAAAAAGCGGAAGCACTTGTTGCACTTGCACCTGCACTTTGAGAATGTGGATCGTGTTTCTACTGCTCTCAGCAATCGTCGAAGCTGCGCCCCCCACGCTCAGCCTTGTGGAGCACTTCGATCATATTATAACGAATGGATATCCGGCGACATTGGGTCAAGCGCCCTACATTGTCGGCCTGCTGATGCGAGCGGGGGCGGCGGGCAGCTGGTGTGGCGGCTCAATTATACACCACAACTGGGTGCTGACCGCCGCCCATTGCACCGACGACATGGACGGGGCGACAATCTTCTATGGTGCCACGAGGCGCACTCAGGCGCTGTTCAGCGTGAATGTGAGTGCCGAGCAGATTATTCAGCATCCCGAATGGCCGCAGAGCATTGGCAATGACATCGCCCTGATACGCACACCGCATGTGGATTATTGGTCGCTGGTCAATAAGGTGGCATTGCCAGCGATCGCCGAGCGGAGCAAGAGCTATGTGGATGAGATGGCCACCACATGCGGCTGGGGCAGCACAAGCGATGGCAGTCCTCTGCCCGAGTGGCTGCAGTGCGTCGATCTGCGCATCATCAGCAATCAGCGCTGTTCTCGTAGCTACGGACGTCTTCCAGCGAGCGTTTTGTGCGTCGACACTCCCGAGGGTCGTTCGATATGCGATGGCGACTCCGGTGGTCCACTGGTCACCATGGGTGAGGAGCCAACCCTGATTGGCGTCACATCGTTCAGCGATGCCAGTAGCTGCACTTCGGTGGCTCCAGCTGGTTTTACTAGAGTCACCGCCCACTTGGACTGGATCGAAGAGGTCTCCGGTGTGGCTTACTAGGAATATTTACATGAATGTACTTCGTATAGAAAACTTGGTCACCACAAAAAAATTATCATTAAAAAATATCATTATTAAAATAGAGAATACGGGAATAATTCATCTAGGTAGAGAGAAAGAAATGTGGTAAGAAGTTTATAGTAATCTTTTGTAATCAAAATCCTTACACAGCCATTAAAACAGATGATAACATTGTGTTAAAAACAAGTAAGAAAGCTACAGTCGAGTGTGCTCGACTATGTCATACCTGCTACATATTTTGAATAAAAGCAAAACAGTGCGGAAGCTTGCAATTTGTTTATTGACTAGGTAGTCGATATACCTCATAGAAGATTTTTATTCTTACTCTTACTGTCGATTTTAATTTCATTTATTGTAGTCTAGACAATGAAGTAATCTGCCAAGCAAACGTCATCGGTTGAATGTTCATAATCAGCATATCACGTATACGCCCAGTGTCAACAGGCTGACCTTTTTTGTGATACAAACAGAAAGTACGTTAGACAGCTGAGCAATTTATTTGTCCACCACTGGATAATATTTTCGTATCATCATTTGAACACTCTTGAGAGGCGAATAGTCCGCCCAATACATTTGTCCGTATTTGCTGCCGTCCGTCACTGAGAATTCTCCATTTAAATTGCTGTATGAAAAGTTTATATTACAATTCAATCAATCCACAACTGCATTACAACAATTTACCTAGCTGTGCAACGATTGTACCACCATCCTCCACGATGAACCTCTGCACACTCTTGGTTCCACAAATCATTTTCGTTGTCGAACGTTGAGAATTTCATGCCTTCATGCCATCGTAAATTGTCGCGCCCGATTTGATCGTCTTCATCGCCAGAATATTGACCCAAACTGCTCAATGTATAGTCGGTTTCATTGCTATCAACTTTATAATTATCGTAGCCAACATATCGTATAATCCCATTGAAGTCTTCCATGCGAATCAGAAGTTGATAGCGTGTCGAGTACGTTAGTCGATGAATCTTCTCTAGGCCTAGAAAGAAATCTCCCTCAAAAGATCCAAAGCCTGCTACGTACGTATTCCAATCGCGAAAGAAATTTTC
This sequence comes from Drosophila albomicans, assembly GCF_009650485.2. Taxonomy (NCBI): domain Eukaryota; kingdom Metazoa; phylum Arthropoda; class Insecta; order Diptera; family Drosophilidae; genus Drosophila; species Drosophila albomicans. The sequence continues at coordinate 13,970,186 of NC_047629.2, read as the reverse complement.
TTTTCCATTTACGCTCGATGTTGGCAACATGTGCAATGTTCCGATATCCCTGCGAACTCTAGGCAGTGAAATTGAGGTGCGCTCTAGACTTCAGTGGGACGCGAGCTGGCGTAATGCCAACTCGTGCAAAACTGCAAGGCTGATGTGTGCCTCTACTAACAAAAACTTAACCAAATTCGTCATGCAGCTTTCAAGGAAAGACTGCAGGCTAATGCTAGGCATTTTAACTGGCCACTGTATGTCAGCTGTCCATGCTGTAAAGATGGGCATCACGAACAGTGATCAGTGCAGGAAATGCAACGAACCCGGGGTTAAGGAAACACTTGAGCATCTTCTCTGTAGATGCCCAGCGTTATCCCGACTCCGGTTGAAATACCTTAATTCGCCGTGCCACAACGATCTTCGGGACGTCTCACGGCTATCTCCTAGGATGCTGCTGGCTTTTGCCAAAAATGCATCCATACTGCGCGATTTCTGAGACGTAGATAAGCTACCGGTTCAGCTACGGACCTCCACTGGTCTATGCTTTGCCCCGTACTGGGGCAGCCGGTCCTACCTAACCTACCTTTACTCTCTGTTGGATAACTATCCAGTCTTTTTCAGCTGTCTTATTATCGAACAACACGTCGAATGAACCATAGTCAGGTACATTTATTGAATGAATTCTCGAGGTGTAACTATCTGAAATCATTTTCTCAGTTATCTTTAATATTTCGTTATCTGTTTTGCACATTTGTAGGTCTTTGATATGTTCTAATAACTCAGTGTTCTTTTCATCATATGTTTCATTAAGCTCATTGAAATTATTTTCCCAATTTACTAGACTCATTCGTTTCTAAAAATGTTTTATTAAGCCCGCTAAACTTATTTTCACATTTGAATAGTCCATTTTTCTTTTCAACCTACTTTTCATTAAGCTCATTAAAGTTATTTTTCAACTTTACTAGACTATCATTCTTTTCAATAAAAGATTTTTTCAGCTCGCTGAAATTATTCACATTTTAATAACCTATCATTATTTTCAATAAACATTTTATTGAGATCATTGAAGTTATTTTCAAACTTTACTCGACTATCAGTTTTTTCAACAAAAGTTCTATTCAGTTCTTTGACATTGTCTTCGCATTTTAATAGCCTTTCATTCCTATTACTCAATTACAAAATTAAATCATCACAACTATCTGTTATTTTTGAAATTTCAGTTAGTTTGTGAATAGTTTCTTTTTAAAATTCTACATTTTTATGAAAATCAACAATCTGATTTCTTAATTCTTTAATGATCCCGTTGTTATAATCCCGATTGGCTCTTAATTCTTGAATTTCCCTATTCATCAATTCATTTCTATCTAGTTCTTGTCTAACATGTCGCAAATAATCCAGCATTGGCTTTGAAACTGAATACGAATATGTGCTGCATTGTTGTTCAAGCTGACGAGTTGATTCACATGTCTGATAAAGGGGAAACGATATAAATTTTAACACGCACTCTTTACTATATGTATTTGTATTTGTTTATTATTACTTCCGGTGAAATTGTTGCTCCTGCAAAGGACTCTCCTTGAGCAACCACAATCAAGATTGAATATATTACAATTCGGCTCATAGCGAATTGAAGTTCTATACTAATTGAATTTGAAAAACTCACTGAAGAGCTCAGCTAAAAAGAGAAGTGTGTATAAAAGACAAGACTGTGTACATATGCAGCTGAAATTTGAAGATAGTTGCATATCAGTGAATCCAACCAAGCCGAAAACTTTATTCAGTGCATGTGAATAGGACAGATTATATTCTCAACTACACATATGTAAGTTCAGTCTATTTTTGTCACAATATAAAACAAGTATGAATTCTATGGTCGAGTGTGCTTGACTGAGAGATACCCGCTATCCATTTTTAATAAAAACAGAACAGTGCGGTATTATTCTTAAAATATACCGTAAAAATACTAATATATACCGACTCATATACGTGGCAACAGTTGTTGCTCTTGCGTAGGATATTCCTTGAGAAAATCAAGGCTACACATATTTATACTATATTTAACTACTACTGTAGTAGTGTACAACTATTACAATAATAACTATAGTCTTTGTGGTTGCGATCAGATAAAAATTGTCTAAGTTATTTAAGAAATACTTTTGTATGGGCAAAAACGCCTAACTTTTAGTTGCTTTGGCTGACAATCTGATATATTTCGAACTCTATGGTATATTTTGAATGTGGTACCATATCGATATACTAAATATACCGTTTATTATATTTTTGTAACTTTGTTGTATATTATTTTGGCATATTTTGTGAATAATAACGCAATATGTTTCTTTTATTCAAAATGGGTATCTCACAGTCGAGTGTGATCGACTGTAGCTTCCTTACTTGTTTATTGCGTATTAAACACTAGCCAAAGAGCTCTACGTGTGGTAATGTGTATATTTTAAATAGGGTACAACAAAAGTTATACGAAATTTGATAATTTGAAATCTTGATTATCAATGTATATACTAAATTTATATACTTACTACATACGCTTCAAATAAAGAGTGGAGTAGAGATTGTTATTTATTGCAGACATGTACATAAGCAGCGGATGCGACAGATAAGGTCAGTTTCCCTTGATCTATCACATTTTTTCATAATGATTATCTCTTTAGCGATTTCATATTGTGTGCTCTCATAGGTAATACATAATATGGTATCAAGTGGTTATCTCTTAGATATTACATTATATACACAAATTTAATAATCATTATTTTTACTAATAGATTTTTTCATAATAATTTCATTCTAATAAGTGAAATTAGAATATTTTAGAAATGGTGGAAACTAATTTCTGGTCAGATTCACTCAGCTAAAAAATCAATATATATTAATTATATTAATTATATATTTCTGTCGGCACCATTAAAAGACAAATGTTTTAAGTTGTTATCATTATATTTAAGAAGATTTTTATTAAGCTTATATAATTCATATCTTGAAATTCTTTAGTTTTCTTGAGCTCAACAATCTGAGCTTTCAATTTTATTATTTTCTCTTTATTACCTCATAGAAGATTTTTATTCTTACGCTTACTCTCGATTATAATTTTATTTATTGTAGTGTAGACAATGAAGTAATCTGCCAGGCAAACGTCATCGGTTGAATGTTCATAATCAGCATATCACGTATACGCCCAGTGTCAACATGCTGACCTTTTTTGTAATACAAACGGAAAGTGGTTTAGACAGCTGATACAATTATAATCGACAGCATTATTTTGTAATTCACTTTGTTACAATGGTTTATATTTTCGTATCATCATTTGAACACTCTTGAGAGGCAAATTGTCTGCCCAATACATATGTGTGTTGTTCTTGCCGTCCATCACTGAGAATTCTCCATTTAAATTGCTGCACAAAAAACAAATATTAGGGTTCAGTCAATTATTTAAACAATTATGAAGATTTACCAAGCTGCGCACTGATTGTACCACCATCCTCCTCTATCACTTTTTGCACACTCGTCCTTCCACAGATCATTATCGCGGTCAAACGTTGAGAATTTCATGCCTTCGTGCCATCCTAAATTGTCGTCCGCCCTTAATTGATCGTCTTTATCGCCAGAATATTTACCCAAACTGCTCAATGTATAGTCCGTTTCATTTCCGTCAACCTTAAAATTATCGTAGCCAACGTATCGTATAATCCCATAGAAGTCTTCCATGCGAATCAGGAGTTGATAGCGTGTCGAGTACGTTAGTCGATGAATCTTCTCTAGGCCTAGAAAGAAATCTCCCTCAAAAGATCCAAAGCCTGCTACGTACGTATTCCAATCGCGAAAGAAATTTTCTTTTCCATCTACTCTCTGTTGGATAACTGTCCAGTCTTTTTCAGCTGTCTTATTATCGAATAACACGTCGAATGAATCATAGTCAGGTACATTTATTGAATGAATTCTCGAGGTGTAACTATCTGAAATCATTTTCTCAGTTATCTTTAATATTTCGTTATCTGTTTTGCACATTTGTAGGTCTTTGATATGTTCTTATTCCTCAGTGTTCTTTTCATCATATGTTTCATTAAGCTCATTGAAATTATTTTCCCAATTTACTAGACTCTCATTCGTTTCTATAAAAGTTTTATTAAGAGCGTTAAATTTATTTTCACATTTCGATAGCGTTTCATTCTTTTCAAAAAAAGTTTTTTTAAGCTCGCTGAAATTATTTTCACATTTTAATAGCCTATCATTATTTTTAATAAATGTTTTATTAAGCACATTAAAGTTATTTTCCAACTTAATTAGACTGTCACTTTTTTCAACAAATGTGCTATTAAGTTTTTTGACATTGTTTTCGCATTTTAATAGCCTTTTATTCCTATCTGTTATTTTTGAAATTTCAGTTAGTTTGTGAATAGTTTCTTTTTGAAATTCTATATTTTTATGAAGATCAACAATCTGATTTCTTAATTCTTTAATGATTCCGTTGTTATAATCCCGATTACCTCTTAATTCTTGAATTTCCCTATTCATCAATTCATTTCTATCTAGTTCTTGTCTAACATGTCGCAAATAATCCAGCATTGGCTTTAAAACTGAATACGAATATGTGCTGCATTGTTGTTCAAGTTGACGAGTTGATTCACATGTCTGATAAAGGGGAAACGATTTTAATTTTAACACGCACTCTTTACTATATAAATTTGTATTTGTTTATTATTACTTCTGCTGAAATTGTGTCTTCTGCAAAGAACACTCCTTGAACAACCACAATCAAGGCTGAATATATTACAATTCTGCTCATCGCTAGTGCTTTAATAATTGACTATCAAAAACTCACTGAACAGCTCAGTTATTTAAAAGAAAAGACTGTGTACATATGCAGCTTAAGTTTGAAGCATATCAGTGATTCAGACCAATCCGAAAGCTTAGTTTAGTGCATATGTATGTACATACATATGTATTAAATAAATAGCGAATACGACAGATTATATTCTCAACTACACATAAGGTCCGTCTATTTTTGTCACAATATAAAAAAAATGATTGGATTTGTTTAAGTGTTTGCTAAGAACATCAAAATTGTCAGCTGATATGTTAACGTAATGAAATATTTTCAATTGTAGAAATAAAATTTTATATTAGCGCGTGTCAACAACCAACATCAAATATATGTAACAGGCAGAAGGAGTCCAAAAAGTATATCTATTCTTGATCAGGGTGAACGACGAGACGATATACCCATGCTTGGACACAAATTTATATATACAAAATATTATATCGAGTATCGTTGATATCTGCTATTCACTTTTATTATTCATATTCAAAACTCTCTTTTTTTGGTTTATCTCGAAAACTAAAATGTTTGTCAATATAATATGAATCATGAATGACAAATATTTGATGTAGCGCTTTCGAATTTCTGCTATTATGAGAAAGTTACGTAGAAAATAAGATTATTTTGAATAGCATTTCACCTTAAACTTACTATTTCTCTTTCCTTAATATTAATTGCTTTAAAGTAAAAGCTCAACGCGCGTATTACGTATACGCTAGGGTTAACATGCTAATGAACTCTTTACTGATACTCAGTAAAAGTAAGAATTCTAGAATCAAGTTTTGACTTCAATAATTTTTTTTGTTGACTGCTCAAATTTATTTTCGATTAACAAATTTTCATAATTTCCTTTGTGGTTTTCTGCATTAGAAAACACAAAAATTATGCAATGCAGATTATTTGAAGTATTTGAATGTTACCCTTATGAACTGTGAACAATCTGTGAGTGTTGCGCTCTTGCTTCTAAATTTAGAACGACTTTCATTGCTCAATTTCGAGTGTACTCGACTGTGAGATACCCGCTATCCATTTTGAATAAAAGCAAAACAGTGCCGAAGCTTTTTATTTGTTTATTGACTAGCTAGTCGATATACCTCATAGAAGATTTTTATTCTTACTCTTACTCTCGATTTCAATTTTATTTATTGTAGTGTAGGCAATGAAGTAATCCAGGCAAACGTCATCGGTTGAATGTTCATAATCAGCATATCACGTATACGCCCAGTGTCAACATGCTGACCTTTTTTGTGATACAAACGGAAAGTGCGTTAGACAGCTGAGCAATTTATTTGTCCACCACTGGATAATATTTTCGTATCATCATTTGAACACTCTTGAGAGGCGAATAGTCCGCCCAATACATTTGTGCGTATTTGCTGCCGTCCGTCACTGAGAATTCTCCATTTAAATTGCTGTATGAAAAGTTTATATTACAATTCAATCAATCCACAACTGCATTACAACGATTTACCTAGCTGTGCAACGATTGTACCACCATCCTCCACGATGAACCTCTGCACACTCTTGGTTCCACAAATCATTCTCGTTGTCAAACGTTGAGAATTTCATGCCTTCGTGCCATCGTAAATTGTCGCTGCCCCAGAATTGATTGTCTTTATCGTTAGAATATTGACCTAAACTACTCAATGTGTACTCCGTTTCATTGCTATCAACTTTAAAATTATTGTATTCAGCGTGTTGCGTAGTCCCATTGAAGTATTCCATTCGAATCATGAGTTGATAGCGTGTCGAGTACGTTAGTCGATGAATCTTCTCTAGGCCTAGAAAGAAATCTCCCTCAAAAGATCCAAAGCCTGCTACGTACGTATTCCAATCGCGAAAGAAATTTTCTTTTCCATCTATTCTTTGCTGGATTACTATCCAGTCTTTTTCAGCTGTCTTATTATCGAACAACACATCGAATGAACCATAGTCAGGTATTTTTATTGAACGAATATTCGAAGTGTAATTATCTGAAATCCTTTTCTCATTTATCTTTAACATTTCGTTATCTGTTTTGCACATTTGTAGGTCTTTGATATGTTCTAATAAGTCAGTGTTCTTTTCAACATATGATTCGTTAAGTTTATTGAAGTTATTTTCCCAATTTACTAGACTCTCATTCGTTTCTATAAATGTTTTATTAAGCTCTTTGAATTTATGATCACATTTTGATAACGTTTTTTTAATTTCAACAAAAGTTTGATTAAGCTCGCTGAAATTACTTTTACATTTCAATAACCTATCATTTTCTTCAATAAATGTTTTATTAAGCGCATTGAAGTTATTTTCCCACTTTATTAGACTATCATTCTTTTCAACAAAGGTTCTATTAAGCTCGCTAAAATTATTTTCACATTTTAATAGCCTTTCATTGCTATTACTCAATTTCAAAATTACATCGTCACAACTATCTGTTATTTTTGAAATTTCAGTTAGTTTGTGAATAGTTTCTTTTTGAAATTCTATATGTTTTTTAAGATCATCGATCTGACCCCTCAATTCTTTAATAATACTTTCGTTATTTCTATTCTGCAATTCATTTTTTTCAAGTTCACTTTTAATTTGTCGCACATATTTTAACAGGGACTTCACAACGTTATAATTATGTTGATTTGGTTCTGCAAGTTGACATTTCTAATGAATGGGAAATGATTTTAATTTTAACACACACTGTATAATATATATTTATTTGCACCTCTGGATTGATTGCTGCTCCTCCAAAGGATATTCCTTGAACAACCAGAATCAAGACTGAATATATCGCAATTCTGCTCATTCTGAAGCCTAGTACTATACTAAATACGTATAAAAAACGCTCTAAACTTATGTAGCTTAAAATTTAAACTAGTCGAATTTGAGCCTATGATTTTCTATATACATAAGAGAAGTCTTACGTGTTTTTTTGTACTATTCTATCAATTGGAAATTGTGTTGAAACTACATCAATCAGATTTAGGCATTTATGTATATAAGCAGCAGACACAAGAGGTTAAAAAGGTCAGTCTGCCTTGGTCTATCAGTTTTTGATAGTCGCAATATAGAAATGATTGGATTTATTTTCGTGTTGCTAAGAGGATTCAAAGCTTTGAGTCTTCAAAAAGCAGAACTCACTAAGTGTGCTCTATATATTTCTTATATGCAGTGTACTTCCATGTTGAATAAATAAAAAACAATAAATACAAGAACAATATCAGCGGATTACGTATACGCCATGTATCAGTATTAAGATGACAGCTTCTGTTATATAAATTTAAAATATTCGCTTTTTATACCCGCTACCCATAGGGTAGAAGGGTATTATAACTTTGTGCCGGCAGGAACTGTATGTAACAGGTAGAAGGAGGCATCTCCGACCCTATAAAGTATATATATTCTTGATCAGCGTCAACAGCCGAGACGATATAGCCATGTCCGTCTGTCCGTCTGTGTGTCTGTCCGTCCGTCCGTATGAAACACTGGATCTTAGAGACTATAAGAGATAGAGCTATAATTTTCGACAGCATTTGTTATGTTTGCACGCAGATCAAGTTTGTTTCAAATTTTTGCCACGCCCACTTCCGCCCCCGCAAATCAAAAAATCTAATAACAAGCGTAATTTTAAAGCTAGAGTTGCGAATTTTGGTATATATAGTAATAACTATAGTAGTTATGATTCCTGAAAATTTGGTTGCGATCAGATGAAAATTGTCGAAGTTATTAAAGAAATACTTTTGTATGGGCAAACACGCCTACTTACTAGGGGTCTTAGTTGCTTTAGATGACAATCTGGTATATTGTGACGCCTATGGTATATTTTGAATGCGGTACTATATCAATATACCAAATATACTATTTGGTCTCCGTCTTTGTCTCTCTCTCTCTCTCTACACTTTTATTTATATGTTTATGCACTATATTCAAAGTGTAGAAGAGTATTAAAACTGAGGGCATTAGATAGCAAGCACACATAAAATAAAATACAAAAATCGATCCGCATTTTGAAACCTGAATGAAATTCTAATTTAATTTTGTATTTTATTTTGTTAAAACCTATTGCACTTATTATATTCATTCTTTTAGTGATTCAAAATATTATTTAGCATGCGTTATCATTGTAATTTTTGAGTTTTTTATGAATTACTAAACCAAAATTCACAACATCAAACAAGGAAACCATCAATTTATAATAACCTTGTAAGTTTTCTTACCTCAGTAAAATTTTCTAAGTTTCGATTAAAAATTTTCTTATATTAAAACAATTTGATAAAGACGTTTTTAATCGGCAATTTAGTATATTATTATTTATTATTTTAAATTTTTTTTAAGAATTTTTTGACAATGATAGAATTTCATAAATATTTGTTTAAAAGTTTCGTCAGAATACAAAATGATATTGAATTTCAAATGATGCATATTTAAGGAAACGAGATTGTTAATCTCAGGTTTTCATTTGTTATTGTTATATTGCCATTAATCAATTTTTGTAGTAGATCGATTATTTCCCTGCTTTTAATTCATTCATGTCACGTTCATCTTTAACTGTCGAAAATAATCTAATAATAGCTTGACAACGCTTTAAGTACATGAACAACATTGTTATTCTAGTTTGCGATTTGATTGACAATTCTGCTGATAGAAAAATGCATTTACTTTAATATATTCTTCTATGTAGATCTTTCTTGTGAGAAAACTTTTGCTAAGCGAGGATCAAGATTGATGAAGATTGTTATTCTGATTCAAATTCTAGTAATTAATTAATTCAGAGGAGAAAATCCATAAGCCAAAAGAAAAGAACTCTGCTCATAACATTCTATAACTTTAGTATAGTGAAAAGTTGCTTATTTTCAAATTATCCTCTTAAAATTCTTTTGTCTGTTTGTCATAGAAATCTCTGACTCTTCAATAAAACTAATATTCTCAATAATATTATAAAGAGTGAACGTAAAATTCTATTTAAACAGTCTCTCAATTGACGAACAGTTTCGAAGTATAAAAACAGAAATACAAATCATGTTGAACATTTTTCAAATAAATCAAAATATATCAACAATCAATCAATTAGTTAATTAGATCTCAAAACCTCAGTCTTCAAAAGTACTCCACTTAAATTGTTGCTAAGAAAAGTCTACCAAAGAATAATAATATTATAATTATTTGCCTCAATTTACTATCCTCATCTTTGCCATTGTTTTCAAACTATCCTTAATAGTTCAACTACATCTTTCCATATGAATATAAAATTCGTAGCGCTGTTAAATCGTTAGACGGTAAATCTTCTCTAAGACAAGGAAAAATGATCGTCATCCAAAGATCCAAACCCTGCGGCATATGTAGGTATCCCAATCCCTATAGAAATCCTCTCTGCCAAGGACTGTTCATTCTATTAAAGAAAGAAGTAATCTATTAATTCATTACAAGTTTTAACCTTTATTTTTTAATATTCACCTTTTTGATAAAATTGTACTTCAATCAATTGAATGGAATCCAAAATACTCATTAATAACATGATAAAAAGTCCAAGTGTTGATGATAATGTATCCACTTGTTTATCTGCAAATTAGTTTTAAAAGAATATCACTTTAATGTAAATAAAAATTATAAAATTATTTTAAAATCTACTTTTAATGTCATTTTTATCAATGTTAATATATTAATAATAATATTATTTCTTTACAGTCACAAATACAAACGCAAAAAAATAATTATGGAAAACATTTTTGCCTTTCAATATTCCAGAATGTTGCCAATGTTTTGTTTTTTTCTTGAACACTAAAGTATTAATCCCAATAAAAGTTTGAGTAGTCAACTATTATTAAAAGAATTCGAAACTTATTGACATGTAAAATATTCTAAATATCAGCTATATATATATTATATACATACCAATAATATGTTTCAGATTCGCAAACGAAATCTTCTTTAAGTACATCTTGAATCATGGTTGTTTTGAGTTTAGTTTCATCTGGATTGAGTGCAGTGCTAGAAATCGAAATGAGCAGAATTAAAATATATGCAACCCTGATACTTTCGTTCCATAAAATATGCTTTAGAGTCGCAGAAAAGTTTCAGAAATAAAATATGACCTTAAAGTCATGTCAATCAAATCGTGAGCTAGAAGAACAAATTAGCTCTCATACTTATAGAGCTGTCAACGCAATATTAGATTATTTCAGACAAGTTAGAGACGAATTGGACAGAAATGAAGCAAAAGGTTATGAAACGGAAGATGTGAAGGAGAAATGTGTTAACCATGAATCGGAATAACAAAAATACATTTTATAGGGATTGGGATACACATGATGCAGGATTCGGCTCTTTGGATAACGTTTTTTTCCTTGGATTAGAGAAAATATATCGTCTAACGACTTAGCATTAGTCTTTAAAAATTTTAAGATCCACGGGATGTTTTGTAAAACTTTAGCGAAATTAAGTTAAATTACTGTTTTACACAGTTAATTGTGTCATTATTATTATTAATTTTATTATTGCTCAGTTTGCTTATAAAGCGAATCATCACTTTTAACACTTCACGATTTAAACTCTAGAATCTCGATGCTTCGCTGCTGTAGCAAAAGGAATTTTCATGTATAGCCAGTATCAGGGCTTCATATACGTATTATTATTCCAATTATTTCGATTTCTAGTACCTCACTCAATCCAGATGGAAAACAGACTAAAATTAATGCTGAGAATTTAATCGAAGCTTAACTCCAATTTCTGAAGTACATAAGTAGAAAATAAGTACATATGTATAGCTGATACGATAGACTTTATATAATACATGAGTCGTAAAATAAAGTCAACACTGATTGTGACTAGAAATCTTAGGTCAAGAACAATATACATTTGAATCAATTTCAATTTTGTAGGAAATTGTCTTATCAACTCATAAATAAAAAACTGCAACCGAATTTGAGTTAAAGTGTTTTAATGTTCATATGTTGAGCTTAGTTTTATTATTTAGTATATTTATAAATATGTTTAGAATAGTTTGAGTTACTTCGAATTAATTAAAAGTGAAATTGAAAAAATTCATTTAGCATTAAGCATCGAATATTTTTAGCTGTATTCATATATAAAATAATCGATAAAGATAAGCATAATGGTGGATAAAGATGAATGCAGATAAAAGTGGATAAGTATGGATAATAATTGGATAACATTTGGATAGCAATGAAAAGGGTTGGAATACTGATTTGGACCAAAATATCTTAATCGTGTTTTTAATCTAAGCAATGCAATTACTTAACTCAATTTATAAAAATATATATAAACATATAATGGTAAATAAATTAAAATTACTTCACCAGATGAAACAGTCAGATAGTATTTGGGCGCATCATGATGACGAGCGCCATCTTGCGCCTAGTAGAAGCATATTCGAAACCAAAAGCCACTCCCACAAATTAGCTAAGACACTCACCATCACTGCCTTTAATATGCAACAGCTGTTACGACAGCAACAGTCAACAATGCGGTATTTTTAAAATTATTATTATTTATACGTTTTAATTATAGTTATTGTTTAATTTTTCAATATTGTTATATAAATATACATAATGTTGAAGGTCTTCTGTTCACGTGTCCACGTGAAGAAATCTTAAACTAAATACCAATTAATGAGCATTTACACAAGATTGAACTGAGGAGCATTTCTGCTATCGGAGGCGCAATACTGTCAAAAATATTGCCGCCAAAATGCAAACAAAATGCCATATAATATTTACACAGATTAGAAAATTCTTTACTATTCTATTATTGTTAGCGCTGTTAATACATTCTACATTAGCAAAATCAATTGCTATATTTTAATACTTGGCTCATCAGGTAATGTGTATTCTATGGTATTTATGGTATTATTATCTTCTTGGTATATCAAAATACCTTCACATTGATATTTATGGAATACTTTGAAATCAAACTTGCGGTCACGCTGCTGATTGCTTTTTGTTGCTTGTTGTTGTTGGTTGGAAAATACAATTAAAAATTGATTTCGCTATTTAAATATTCAACGCATCAAGGTAAGTGGGACTAGCGGCACATTTTATGCCCAAAAATCACGAGAAACTCCAAATAGCTGGCGAAAAACGTGTTAAAATTGACGTTTGAAAATAGCGCGTCACAAGTGTGCCTGTGTGTGTGAGTGAGTGTGTACATGTGTGTGTGAAAATGCGCTAACGTACGATTAAAGTACACAACTGCTGCAACTGTTAACGCATTTCTATCAATCCCAACAAATTTGCAATAATAGTAATTTTCTGCTTCATTTTCTTCCCAGCGCTACTCAACAACAAAAAATAACAACGCGACGGGAGGCGGCGGCAAATAACCGAAGCATAAAAAAAGAAGAAAAATTTGCAAGGTGTTTGTGTGTGCGCGTATAAGTGTGTGTGTGACAACGACGACTTTGCTGTGCTGCTTGTGCTGCTTCTTTCTGGTGCGTGCGCGCTGTCGCAGGGGACCAACTAACACACACTCATCAAGGAATTGCAATCGTATTGGTTGGTGTATCCTTTGGCATTTCTGCGAGCTTGGTTGTTGGTTGGGAGACGTACAAGCGAAAGAAAAATCGCTTTTACCAAATAATACAAAACAAGTGCAGCTTAAGTCAGCAAATTTTTAAAAGCAAAAAGCCACACTACCAACATAATGGAGAAGAGAATAGAATTGGAAAGACGCGCACGGAAAACAAACCAGGTAAGTGTTTTATTTTATGGGCACGAATATGCATTTATTAATTGCTGCTTGATATTGTGAAACGAATGCTAGAACGAGATAGTACGACAAAGGGCAAGCCGAAAAACGCGCAAAAGTTATGTTACTGCGGCGTTGTGATTACACAAATTTTTCATATACAACGCCGCGTTCTCCGTGAGAGTGTGTGTGTTACTGTGTGCCACAAAAACAACAAATACTACGCCATGATGTAAATCTAGTTTCAATTTGTGTCGTTGTCAACGACGACGCCGTATAAAAGAGCGCAAAAGCACCAGAAGCAGAAGAAGCGACAAATAACATCCATTGCTGGAAAGAAAAAAAATTGATCGCCATAAGCAAATTCACACATATGAATGTATGTATGTACATGCTAACGAAGATGTGTGTGTGCTCTTTGCATGAGTGTGTGTCGCGAGCAGTGTTGCCATGTGCGCGCATTTTTGCGCCTTTACTTTGTTTAAATCTGCAAAATGCGCGTTGCATTAATTCTAATTGTTTTTCGTGTAATTATTACAATAATAATTGCACCAGTGTGCGTGTGTGTGAATATGTGTGTATGTGAAATGCATGCTGATCGCGACACACGCACACACAACACTGAAGAGACGCGCACCTGAAATTGCGCCAGCTGGCAATGCTTCCACAATCTTGTGTTTTCGTAGCTGATGTTGCTGCTGTTGCTGTCGCCGGCCTTCAATTGTGACAAACACTGCTATAAACAAGCATACAGACGCATAGGAAGCACATGCATACTTATATGTTTTTATGTGTATGTGTACACGTGTATACGTTTTTGTATGCCATGCTTGTTGTAATTTCAGGTTATTTGATACCAAAATGTATCTATAACAACATTATAGCGCGCGCATCATTCATATGTACGCAACAACAACGCCGAGAACACTCGCATACACATCTACAACCAAAGACACACACACACTCCCTGTACAAGAAACGTGTATGCACATAATAATCGACACATTCTCGCCAATGCCGATGGGTCGCCAGCTTTAGCTGCTGAGACAACATGCACACACACTCCCAAACACACGGCCATATTGGCTGCGCAGTCATAAATACACACACATATCACAGGCTAGACTTTTCACAATGCAAAAAAAACCGGCCGCCCCAAAACGGTACATGCACTGTTTACATGCATTTTGCCCCCTCCTCCCCCTGTCTCTACGTGCATCTCTCTCGCTCATCCCAAGAAATGCGAAAACGAACAGCGCAGAGAAACAAACCTGTGTCTTTTTTTTTTTTTCTGTGTGTGGCACTTCTGCTGATTAATAAACATGCGCTCTGGCAAGGCCTAACCAATCAGGCACCCACACCCACACCCTACCCACCCACTAGCTCACTCACTCACTCGACCGCCTTCCCGCCCAAAAATGCACACAAAGAGGGACAACTACACAAACGTACACACACACAGACATAATATGTCCTATAGAAGACCGCATACACACATCGCAAGCTAAGCTGATATGCACACGCTCCAAAGCTTAAGCTGCGTACGTATACAAAAGTATGTGTGATAGGGGCATTCATTTAACTACACATACACAGATACATACATATGTATGTAAGCGAGGGCACACTTCTGTGTGTGCATGTAACTGTCCAGTAAAAACAGATGAGATAATACCTCCTAAATGATTTTCGCATTCATTGCGCTAATACTAGCCAAAATGTCGCCTAGTTTTGTTGCCAATGGCAACTGTGCCATTTTATTGGACTGAATTCGTTTGAAATTGGGCTAATCAGAAATCAATCAAGTACTAGTCATTTTATTCTTGTATCTGATTTGTTTTTGCGCATCATAGAAAATGCGTCTGATAGACACCTCTAGCCACCCACAGTTGTTTGGCTTAGCGCGAGACACAAACAAAAAGTTTTTGTCTGCTTGCTTTGCTCTTCTTGCTGTTCTCTGTAATCAGCAGGCGCAACAAATACAAACGTCAGCTTGTCAACATATTTGTTGGTATTGCCGGCTTGTTTCATTTCCACAAATTGCAGGACGACTTCTCTTATGTTGCCCCATTCCGTCCGTCTGCCGTCTCCCTTTAACCCTTGTTACTCGTTCAATTCTCATTCTCGCGCATTCCGTTTTGTGGCGCGTACGTCACACGTACACGCACACATACACGTAAACGTATACATATACACACAGCTGAAAAAATGGTATTACATAAACGCGCGTTGCCACTTTTCCATCCTCCAGCTTCTGCCGAATGCGCAAATTGATTGAAATAACATTTTTTTTTAAATCTCAGCACATTGAATTGTTTTTAACCAACTACTGCGCCATTTTGTGAGCAAGATTTGTTTGCAAATCAAAAAAAATTCTTTTGCGTTTGATCGATTTTCTTCTTTTTTTTTCTTTGCGTATGTATTTGTTATACATTTTGAGGTTTTATCTTTTACGCTTGTTCTTCTGCCACACGTTCACACAGACAGACATGGCGGACTGTCAGGCTGCTTCAGCAATGCTGAATATACGGGCAGTGTGACCAAATTGTCTTACGTGAAATATGCCCATTTCCGTTGGAAAACGAACTTAATATACTAAACCCTCTTTTAGACTTATTTTTAATCATTTGAAATGAATTCTTTTAAAGAATACAATTTTGATTTTGTGTTTGATTTGTGTCTCTATAGATCACAGAGCTGAATCTGGACAACTGCAGGAGTACAAGCATTGTTGGCCTTACAGATGAATACACCGCCTTGGAATCATTAAGTTTGATCAACGTGGGCCTTACGACACTCAAAGGTTTCCCCAAGTTACCCAATTTAAAGAAGTTGGAACTGTCCGACAATAGAATTTCGAGTGGCCTCAACTATCTTACGACCAGCCCAAACATACAATACTTGAATTTGTCTGGCAATAAAATCAAGGATCTGGAAACATTGAAACCCTTGGTGGAATTCAAAAATCTGGCTGTCTTGGATCTATTCAATAACGATGCCACCCAAGTGGACAATTACCGCGAGAAAATCTTCAAGATGTTGCCGTCTTTAAACTTTCTGGATGGGTAAGTTTGCCTATTGGCTTAACCTCGCATATCACTAGTATCATTTAATAATTTAAATCTATTCTCTAAAAAGATTCGATGCCAATGATGTGGAAGCACAGTCGGATGGCGATGATGATGATGAGGTCAATGGCAATGACTCCGAAGATGAAGGTGCGTATACTTGATATGCTTCACAATATGCATTCATACATACATGCTTAAGATACATTAGATTTGACAAATCATAGATATTGTCCGATACTTCTGGAAGCAAGCAGTTTTCATAAATTAGAGATGAAAATGCATCAATAGGAAACTGTCTGTCTGTGACTTGGAGATTAACAAGAGTTTAGGGGATTGTTAAGTGCTGAAATTGTGAATTTCCTTCATTTTCTTGTGATCGTTAGTTATCATCGCTGCTATCGCATCAACAACACATCTCAACCACAGATTCTGTCGCCTTTCAGATGGCCGCAGTGCATTCTGTTTAAATGGTTTAGAGATCGATTTAGACGAGCTCGAAGCATTGGAGCAGCGTGTAAAGGCCAAGAAACAGTTGCAGGAAGCGTCGGCAGCGACAGCGTCGACGGAAGACGATGCAACTAGTGCCAACAATGCCAGCACGTCCAACCTGCCTGACAAAGATGAAGTTGATGAATTAGATGAATATTTAAAAGAATTGCAATTGAGGGAAGCAAGCCAAGCTGTCATTAAGTGCAATCCTGAAACTAGAGACACCACTTCCAATTCAAGCACAAATTTTGCAATATTACTCTATTGGTTTTTAGCAATATTAAATCTGGCAAATGCCACCTATTGTAAGCATTTCGCATTCATATTCGATTCACTTCTAATGACCTTATTTATTTGCATTATGTTATTTTTAGTTTCGGGCGATGATGACGATGAGGAAGGCGACAGCGACGATAGCGACGAGGAAGACAATGGCGATGTAGCGCTCTCGGAGGTAAATATTTCAGATCCTACATTGTGTAAAGGAAGATGAGCTAATTGTAATATTCTGCGAAGGTCTATAATGATGATCTAGAGGAAGACAATTCCGATTGGGAAGAAGGCGAGGGCGGCGATGACGATGAGGATGAGGATTCGGATATTGATGAAGCCGATGGTGAGGCAAACGAATCGGCCGCATCAATCAATGCCAATGAAAAGGATGGTGATAAGCCAGGTAAATAAGCAAGGAATCTCAATAAATAATTTGTTTTCAATTAATTTTGTGTGTGTTTTGCAGATGAATCGCAAGCCAGGGGCAAGAAGAGAAAGCATGATGGTTAAAGAGAGATGTATGGATCTACAAGTGTATCGTCTTTGTACGTTATAAATTTAAAAAAATAAAACACAACAAACACTCACACATACAGCAACAAAAACACACATCATATTTTGATAAAAACAAACAAAAAAGCAAAATAAAAAAGTAAACTTAAAGATAAAATAAAAAGAAGGGTCCCATTAGAAAAACCAACATTTGTTTCGTTACATTTTAAGCTAAAAAAAAATATTCTAAAAAAGAAAAACAAAACAAGAAAAATGCATACAAACAAAATGTAATAATCAAAGGAAATACATCAGCAAAATAAAAACATGATAATTTTAAGCAAAACACTAAAAACTCAATACACACCGACAACACAAAACTAAAGAAATCAAATCCAAAATTTATCAGTTTTACACCAACACAAACACAAGATAGAGTTCCAGTATATGATTATTTCGATTATTGTAAAATTGCTTAGCATTAAGTTAAGAACAAGGTTATCAATTATATGATTACATAATGACAGAATTTTTTAAATGTTAAATTTGAACAAAAGGAACGGAATTTGCAAAACTTGCGCCTCAAATATTATTGCATTAAATTTAATCATTTTTGTATTAGTTGCTGCTTATTCGGTTTCAAATTACCAAAACAACTACCACGACATATTTGCTGCTAAGAAGGATTTTTACTAACTCTTAAGTCATTCCTTTTGAATATATACATTAACTACACATATAATTAGTTAAGAACACTTATAATTTATACTTCCTTATAAACGAAAAACAAATCAAATCTAAACAGCTCTATATTCATTGTTACCCATCCACACTCAAACATATTTGTTTACGATTAAGTACTAAGCGTAAAATTATTATCATACAGATTGTTTCCAATTCTTCGAAAGCAGTAGCATGTTCTAATAATTATCGCAAGTAAAATGCAATACAAATGTTTTAGACAAAATGTATCTTTCATTTCATTTACAATTATGTATGCAATACGTTTGTATCCATATGCAGACAATTTGTATAAACACCGAAAGCGAGACCGAAATACATAAAATTAAATAATTTTAAAAATATGGTTTTTCTCACGATTGGGTTCGAACTAACTTTTAAGGGTCTGCTGTTTAATTTTCAACGACTCTGTTAACGTTCAAATTTAACAGCGCGCAAAATTAACATTTTTTACAGTGCCAACCGAGCACCTATGTACGCAAACATAGCCGTAAATTTATTTATTGAAATATATAATCTGTATTTTATACGTAGGAAAAACTTTGACAAAATTTGATTTTTACATTTAAATAAAATTGTTCTAAACAAATTTTGTTTATGAATAATATTAAAATTTGAAAATTAAATTAGCAATGTCAGCATTGTCTTTACTCAACACTGCGCAGACATGGGACATTAAGCAACACTTTTGCAGCATTCAACATGCGCAAAAGAGGAAGCAGGCACAGCAGAGCGCATATGTGGAAGCGAGAGAGCGTTATTCAGCCAGCGCTGACTACAACGTCGCGACGCTGTCGACGTCCATTTATTTGACGTCGAGTCGTCGCTGCGGCTGGCTGTGTTAAAATATACATACTAGACAAGTAGACTGCGCTGCCTGCTGCATTCTTGGAACAAAAATTTCACTGTTGGCAGCGACTGAGGAATAAAATTGAACGTCGACGTCGCGACGTTTCTTCCTCGAAGAAGACCAAATCAAAATAAAAACAAATAAACTATAAAGGGTGCGTGCGCGCCAATTATTTAACAACAATTAGCAAACGAAAGAAACAAAGTGAGTGCTTTTTTTTTGCTGTTCAAGTTTTTAGTTCGACGGCAATTTGATCAAGTGGCCACAATTTAAACACAAACATCAAACACTCACTTCACATACATTCATACATTACCCATGCACACACACACACAAACGCAAATATAACTAAATGTTTGTTATATTTCATTGCAGTGCACACGCTTAGTGCAGCCATCGAGATGGACAAACTGGATGCCAACCTGGAGCAGCAGTTTGATCTCAATCTAATTGAGGCGGTCAAAATGAATCCCGTCATCTACGATCGCTCACATTACAACTACAAGCACTTTGTGCGCAAGGCGCAGACCTGGAAGCAAATTGCCGAAACTCTCGGCGTAAGTGGTAAGTGAAATTTTGTTGTATTTTGAGTAGTTGTTGTTCTTGTTGTGGGGCAAAGGGAGCAACAGCAGTCGTCGCTAAACTAAACGTTGTGGCAAGTGAAATTGGTTTGGGTATCAGTTGAAGCGACTGGCGACGACACCGTCACCGTCTCCGTCGTCGTCGCTGCAAATTGATTAATTCTGAGCATGGTTAAGACGCAAAACGGAGGGGGTAAGAGCGGGCTGGCAACAGAGACAACATCGTCGTCGTCGACGACAGCAGCAGCAGCAGCAACAATCGTAGTAGGCAGCAGCGGGCGTCGGCAGCAAGCGGGCAGCAAAAGCAAGTGTACAGAAACGACGCAAAAGTGAACGGCGACGCAACGGAGACGCGACAGACGGTTGTGAAATGTCAGGAGCGCTGTTGCCTATGTCGCGGGTTTGGCACTTCTAGCGCACGCAAGTAGTAAACACTTTGAAATGCATGGATGAATGTGCTAAAAGATAACTTAAGTAAAATTGCAGCAATAACATTTTTAAGCGCCCCATTTGGGCGCTTCAGTTGCGCACCTGACCGCGCTGTCGACGGTGTTCGCGCAGTCCACATTTTTGAAGTTGCTGTACTTCTGCGTCGCAGTAGTTGTCTCTGTCGCACACACGCTGCCTACGCCAGCGTTTATTTTTATACAACTGCTACTGCTGCCGTCGCTGCAGCTGCTGCCTTGTCGTCGTTTGCCGTTGTTGGTTGTTGGTGGTTCACTCACACAGATACGAAACCAGCACACACATACACATGCACACACAGGGAATCGTCAAGCGACCGACCGAACAGCTTTCATTTCATTTCATGAGTATACCCAAACTGTATACCAACAAAAATGTCTCGTCTCTTGCCTCTCACTTCGTGTTCATTATTTTCTCTTACATATTATATGCTGCGGCGCCCCCTGATTTCAGTTTACACTCATACATACATATGTCCATAAATATGTATTGTATGTGTGGTATATTTTTGGTGGATTTTCTGCCAATATGAATTATGCAAGAAATGAATTTAATTTTTGGGGTTACTATAGCAAGTAATAAAACCCCATTGGCGCCAAACCGTTGAATGCAGCACAAAAATGATGAAGACTGCCACACAAGATTCGCTGCCTGGGTCGCTGCTGCTGCTGCCGCCGCCAGCATTCAGCAGGCTGGCGTTACCAATACCAAGCGCGGGCAGAATCAACTCGTAGTTGTAGTCGACGTCGACAGCATGCCGCCGCGCGCTCGCTCGGAAGCTGCTGTCGCTGCTGGCGTGCCACGGATTCAGAGCGTTTCAGCAGCTCAGCTGCGCTTCTGCCAACAGCAGCTAACGCCGTTTGTTCAAGTGTCTGTCAACGTTGTGGAGCTATGGTGCAAAAGGGGGCATGCGGGGTTGACGGTGGTGACGTCTCGCGGTTTGTTTTGGTTTGCGATTTGACGTGTGTACATATGATGGCGGCGTTGCCACCCCCCAAAAGCAAATCAGTCAAAAAAAAAACTGATAAAGTAAATAATGTTATGATAAACAATGCCTGTTAACTTTATGAATAATATTTTTCTTGTTTTTTTTTTTTTTTTTAGAACAAAAATGTACAAAGCGATGGAAGAGTTTGCGAGATAAATTTGCGCGCGAAATGAAATTGTGCCAAGAATCGCGCTGGCGTTACTTTAAACAGATGCAGTTCCTGGTCGACTCGATCCGGCAATATCGCGAATCGCTGCTCGGCAAGTGCGCCAATGGCAGTCAGAATGCCAGCCAAGTGGCCGATCCCACGCAACAACAACAGGCCCAACAACAGACCGTCGTCGACATCTTTGCGCAACCTTTCAATGGAAGTGCCACAACATCTGCCCAGGCGCTGACACATCCGCATGGTGAGTATCCTTGTAATTTAGGTGATCACGGCAAACAACCTTGTACAGCAAATATCCATGAATTGAACAAAACATAATTTAATCTCAATACTAAATTGCAAATTTGAAATATTTGTAGAAATAACCGTTACTGGGGATGCACAGCTGGCCACAGCGGTAGGCAAGGACCAGAAGCCATATTTCTATGAGCCACCATTGAAGCGCGAACGAAGCGAGGAGGAGCACAGTGATAACATGCTGAACACTATCAAGATATTCCAGAATAATGTGTCGCAGGCGGTCAGCGCCGAGGATCAATCGTTTGGCATGGTTGTCACCGATATGCTCAACACGCTGGGCGTGCGGCAAAAGGCCGAGGCAAAGGTGCACATCATCAAGTATCTGACGGATATGCAACTGCTGGCGCAACATAACAAATACTAACTGCTGCAATTGGACAATGTCCTCGAGGCACGATGGTTGCTCTAAATCAGCTACACACAACAACAACAACAATACAGAAAGAAAATGCAAAAAATCAATGAACACATGAAGATCGATCCCAAGAACAGGAACCGCCGCCTGTTGCCCCCGAAACAAATACACGTTTCGTCTTTTAGCAAGTTAAGTCTTAAAAGTCAAACTAAAGTTTAAAAATTAGTTATAAAAGAAAGAAAGAAAAAAAAGGAAAAGAAATGAAAACACTTCACTTCACATACATTACATCTTATTAATGAATTACGAGTTACAATTACGCTAGCACTAATCAAATATATATGTATATACATATACTAAATGGAATATATATATTCTTTGATTTGGCCGTAGTTGATATCTCAATTCAATTCTCTCACCCCAGTTTACAAAATTGTACAAACGAAAAAAAAAAAAATTAAAAAATGAAATGAAAACTGGATATAGATATAGACGATTGGATTTGTATGTAGTTTTTGGAGACAATTCAATAGTTTTTCCTCTATCATCATTTATAATATTGTGTAATACAGCAAATTGTATATTTTTGACTACGATTTAGTTTAAACATGCCATCGGGTTTAGTTTTGTAATTAAGTAAGTAAAATTGTAGACACAGAAAACAAAACGAAAAACAAACAAAAAAAAAACGTTATTATAATTTTTTAAGTTCTGTTGTAATATGCTGAAAACGCTTGAAATTTATATTTAAAAGGCTTTAATTAAGTTGTGAACCTTTTAAACACATATACATATACATACATATTGATAACAACCGAAAAACGCATATTACACTATTAATTGAATAATATATATCTCCATAATTATAATTTCTGAATCAACACCGAACATTTTTCAATATAAAGTCAGTAAGCACATTTGTGTACATTTTCACAACAATATTCAAACAAAAACTGAAATTGTTCAACATTTCGATTTACATAAACGTTTTGATGTACAAGAAAACATTAATTGTGCAATTATTTGCAATAAAAAGTTTACAAAGCAAAAATACAAAATATAAATCGGTATTCAACTGTCATTTCAATTTCCGGAAATCTGGCAACACTGCGCTCAAATTGTAAACAAGGAACAGCTGATACGCTTATTTCATTTTAGTTGGCACACATTTTTTATATAATGTCGACGAAAACTGAAAATGCTGAGAGAAAAGATGCAAACACTACAGTAAAATTAGAAGATACATGGGCGGTAAGTAATGGATATAAAATAAAAGAAAACAGCTCATAGAAATTGCCCACAGATCCGACCGTGTCACCTGTATAAAGATGAGCACGACGACTGCACCAGTTTTAAGGCACGTTTCCATCAATATTTCATACACGGCCGGGACACAGATTGTTCACAATGGCTGACGGACTTTAAAAATTGCGAGCGCTATGCGCAATCGAATGGCAACGACGTTGTCGCCGGCGCTGCTGTCATCAAGAGCGAGGAGCAACGACGATTGACACGATTGCGGGCGCATTACGCCAATGATACGTGGACAAAACGTAAACAGCCGCCAGAGGATTGGGCCAAGCCGTTACCCGACTGGCTGCAAAAGCGCAATGAGAACACATACTTGGAGCTTAAGCAAAAGGAGCTGTTGGGCGAGACGACAGCATCAACAGAGGAACAGCGTTCATTCTGTGCTATTATGTAGCGTTAGCCAATAAAGATATCAACATACGAAGTACTTGTGTTCTGTCTGGCAACGCTGTTCGATCAGCTGTGCGTGCGCGTTGTTGTTCTTAGGGGGAAGGTGTTGTCGCCACACGCTTTTCGTCGATACACATTTCTTTTTTTATTGGGTCTCTGGAAACGAACCACGGTACAATAGTTTGCAAAATGTTAAAGGGCAGCACATTAAAGGCATTGGATGTGAGAATTTGGCAGAGCTTCATTGAAACAAGGTCAGCAGGTAAATATGAATTACATAATCTCTCAGCAACCCTTTGAGTCAATTGTAAAAAATAAACAAATGAGAAAATCGTTCAGTGTATTACACACCACGCCGACAAAAGATGCATAAATTGTTAAAAAACTGTTAGTCAAGGGTATCAGCGTTATTCGTTGCAGCTGTCAGCAAAAACGATCGTATGTCAATGGCATCCAACGCACCTATTTAACTTTCAACGATCTGCGCAACAAAAATCGCTCTTACACGAAAAAGGAGCTCGTCGGGTGAGTGAAACTCTTAAAATACATATAGCATAAAATGTATAGCATCAATGTTGACATCTTGCAGCTACTCCATGCAGGACATGTACAGTGTGGTCTCCGATGTCAGCAACTATTACAAATTTGTGCCATACGTGAAGCGTTCCCATGTCCACAGTCGTGACAATGCCGGATTCAAGGCAGATTTAATTGTCGGCTTCCCCCCGCTCAACGAGGCGTATACGTCACGGGTGACGCTGCAGCCGACGACGCTGGTGAAATCGGAATGTCACGATGGACGATTGTTCAACTATCTATTGAACGAATGGCGTTTCAGTCCCGGCCTCAAGGATATACCAAATTCGTGTGTACTCGACTTTAAGGTCGCGTTTCGGTTTCGTTCTCTATTACACAGTAATATAGCCAACCTATTCTTCGATCTGATATGCGATCAAATGGAGAATGCGTTCATTCAAGAGGTGCGACGACGCAGTGGACCTCCCTCGATTCGTTCGCATGTCCTCGAATCGAAACGGTCCTGACAAAGTTAATCTAATGGCTTAGTTGTACTAATATATAAGTTAGAAAAAAAAAAACAAAACTTCATATTCATGTTGTACAGATTTGCGTTCATATATACTTATATATATATATTTTTGTTACAACAATTAAACAGATTGTAAATAAACCAAATAACACAAGAACATATGGTATAAGTACATACATAAAATCCATTTCTTCATTAATCGATTCTTCTTTCCGTCCAACAGTCTCGTTATTTTTTTGAGGGGATTACTTAAATGTTTAATTGACAGCATCGGTGTTAGTGTGTTTGTGTTTAGAACTAAGTAAAATTAAATAAAAATTCTATGGAATGGCATCGATTAAGTCGAGAAAGATTCTCTGGAGCTGCCTACAACATTACATTACATGTTTTCATACAATATCGATATCGATCGATACGTCGTTTATACGAAGTGATCATCATAATGATTGCAATATCATCTATGGTAGTATAACAGGGATACAAGAGATGGAACAATGATGATTACGTATCATGCAATTTACAATAGCTTACGAATATTGCAATTGATGTGTCTGTCGTATAAACGTTGTCTTGATGGGCAGTTAGTATTTGAGTTGGCAAACAACAGTATACTTTTGAAGAAAAGAAGTACAAGTGTTCCCACGTATATATCTATTTCGTATATCTAAAGTTCTAACAGTTATCTAACTATAAATCGAGTGTGTCCCATAAATATGTATATATAGTTATTGATGCTAAGCTCTCTACATTTAACTTTATACAGGGGGTGGTGTGTAACAAACTCTACTTAAATTGGGCGCGGTAAAAAAGTTGTCTACAGTATTAGTAGTGATAATATAAGTATGCAATACCCTAGCATCGCAGTTATATGTATATATATATAGTGTCTTGGGTATGCAAGCTACGGCGTGCCGAAGATCACGTTACGGTCTTCCGTTTACGTTTTCGATATTGTCCAGTGAAATATGCGTGCAACTCTACTTAAGAATCAATTAAGCTATATAGTAGTTTAGTCATAAATGGTTTAACAAATTTCTACAGTTAATAGTTTTGCTAAGAGCTGCTCCTAATGATTATGCAATATAAGGTATACACGATGAAGAAAGGTACAAGTCCTTAAATACTAACAATACTCGATTAACATAAGCTTTGCAAAACATAGCACAACTTACAAATATGTTTTAAGCACGAAATTCGGACGAATGCGAAACAAATGCAGAATACAAACTAAATATATATCAAATACATAAAACTCAAATTCGTTGCTCGAAATGTGGTAAGAGGGACACGGCATTAGCGCAACCATTTCAAATGGTTTACAAAAAATATCACTTGTTCTTGTTGTTCCTGGGCCTCTTCGGGAGTAGGAGGAGGTGGAGGCGACTACGTGGTTGCCATGATGCCGCAGCCGCCACGGCCGCCAACCTCCTTCGCTCTCAGTTGTGTTTGGCCCGCTTGCCAAACATATAACCCTTCCAACGTTCAGCTGTCTGTGCAATCAATGGATCAGTATCGATCGTCGCCAGCAATAGCAATTGATTCACATGCGTCGCATGGTAATCCCAGCGTGCCAGATTCGGTGCCACGCCCAAACTCAAGTGGCGCAGATCGTAGCTGGTGCCAGAGCCAGTGTCGTAGAGCAGCAGCATCTTCTTCAGCGAATGCATTCCCTGGGCAAACAGTTTACCCGCCTCGCGTGCTATCTTCCCTGGTGCCGTGCTGTTTAAATCGTAGAGACCCAGCAGCGAGTAGATGAAACCGTTCAGCACAAAGGATGGCGGCGTTGTGGGATACTCCTCGTACCTGAAAGAACGGTAAGAGCAGTGTTAGAAATAGGCAAAATAGACAACAAATTGGACACAGTTAAAAACGACTTTGACTGCACTACATTCAAGTTTTGTATCAAGTTTATTATTATCTCGTATTTTAACATTAATTTCAATCACCACATCAACTTTTAAACTTCAACTTTGCATAGTTTTTGGACCAAGATTAAAAGCTCAATCATTCCAATCTTAGGACCAAGACTACTTTCTAATATATAATATCCATCTAATGTAACCATAGGATTTTTTTTACACTTTGTAGCAACGTGTTAGAATTATAAAAAATACGTAAAATACGTTTAAATCAAAACCGGTTTTTTTTTGCCAAATTTAGATTTGAACTCTGAGATCTAAGGATTTATAGAAGATCGAGAAAGTTAAATAAACGGACAGAGATACAGAAAGTGCCAGCTTAGTGTCTTGCTTCTTCTTGAACTCACCAGTAATACTTGTCCATGAACTGCGCCAGGACGCCTCCATCGCGAGAGTAGATGCGATACGGCTGCAGCCCCAACGAGGCGGCCTTGAGGTAACGCGAATCGCCGCCAGAATGCCAATAGGCGCGCGCCAGCACCGAGATGGCGTGACCCTGTCCCATGGCCGAGATCCAGCCGGGACGCAGCTCGGCAAAGCCATTGAGACTGCGGCGCACCGGATTCGTCCAGCCGCCTGTCTTCGTGTCTTGATTGTGCACAAACCACTCTGCGGCATCGTAGAAATGCGCCAAATGATCGCTCGTCGACAGCGTCAAGTTGTCGTAGAATCCAATACCCAAGAAGGCAATCGATAGCACTTCCAGATCGCTTCGTCGCACCTTCAGTGGCGATCGTTTGTCCCCCATGACGATGCCCTTCTGCACATCGATGTGCAGATCCCGTGTGATGTGACGCCACTTGTTCAAGGCGCCACCGCCCAAGCCGTAATAGATGTTGGACTCCTGCACGCTGAGCAGTAGCTCGGCGGCAATGTAATGCAACTGATAGCTATGTTTGCTATCACGATTGAGCACTGTGACCATCAGACTGCTGCTGTTTGTGACCAACAGCAAATCCACACTGAGCACAAGATCCTGGGTCTGATTCAATTGAATGCTGATGGCGCTCTCATAGCCAATGGTTGTCTCGAACTGGACAATGCTGGTGTTGAACTTGTGATGCCAGATGCGTGTCATATTGCTGGTCTTTGGCGTTGTCCACTCCATCGACTGATTGCCATCCGCATCCTCCAGGACATGTTGACGTGGCGTCGCCTCCGTTAGATTCTTGCTGTAGTGCGCCAAGGCAAATTGGGCTATTTGCGTCGGGTAAAAGTAGCCACGCTTTTCCCATTGTGTGCTCACAGGGACACCTTCGGCTGCGCTGATGCACTTGACGCGATCACGAACCTCCACATTGTAGTTCTCAAAGTACATGAAAACACCGCGTGGATCGTATTTGCCCTTCGGGAGATTTACCTTGGCATTGCTGTGCATCCAATTGAATTTGACCACCTCGTTGTTCGTAGAGACAGCGCCACTGATATCGAAATATTGCCGCAGAAACGAGAAGGGCACATACACCTCATTGGCATTCTCGTCGCGCTTACAGTGTATGCTGTACTCCTGATTGATGGCACACTCAATGTCCTGCAGTGGAACGCTAGGCGATGTCTGTTCCTGTTGTCCGCCAGCAGCTGAACTCGTTAGTGCGTCGATCGTTTGGCGTCGGCTCAGCTGACGCACAAAATCCGGAGAGAAACTGAAGGCGGCACAGCGCATATAGATGCCCAGAGTGATGACCATGACGGCCACAATGAGCAGCATCAGCACCGCTTTCAGATTCAGTCGCATGATGAAGAATACTAAAGGTTCGCGCTGCATACAGAACACAATTTTTATATATTCATAAAAAGAGATTATGCTGTTACCCATTTACCTTAAGACTTGAGGATTTGCAGCGCGTTGCGACTTCCGGTTCCGTTTGTTGGCGCCTCAGTGTGTGATAAGCATCATCGCTATGGGCAGCACTGCCATTGGCATCCACAACATTCGCCAACTGAAATTCGGACATGCAGATCGCCGTGTCTGGTCACACTATTGCAAGCCCTTTTTGCCTTTCGTTTGCTTTTGCTTCTCTTTTAATATTCGCAGCACTCTAACGTCATATTCTAAATATAAAACGAACACACACACGCATACACTCGCGCTCTAGCCCTGCTGCTGTTGTTGCTTGACTATTAATGTAGTATTATTGCCATATTTATAAATCCTGCACTTTGCAGTTGTAGATTATTGCACATGCAGCTGTTGTTGTTTCTGTTATTTTGCTTGAATTAAGCTAGTGCACTGCATAGTGCATTGCATGCGTAATTTCTGCTAGGCCTTATAGCTCTTGTATTGCGCATTGAAACATTTTGTATTTTATTTATCACTAACTGCATTGGGTTTGTTTTTTCGTCCATAAATTTATGACATTTTCATCACATTGAAGTTAAAACTCACACTGAGCAAGACTGCTGCAAAAGCAAACACAAACACAACTGCAATAAAGAAGAAGACAAGATACTTGAGTTTACACAGTGCGCAGGTAACACAATGTGAAACTTAACATGATGTTGCACCAGCTGCTGCTGCTGCTAACTAGTTGCCGCTGGCGAAACATAATTTTGCAATTTCAAAATCATTTATTGTTGCAAATAATCTTTTATATTCAGATATTCAATTACTTGATGTGCAATAAATATTAAGTTTTATTGCAATTTGTATCTTTTATCAGCACATATGATCAGGTGTAAACTATGCTGTTGTGTGTTTTGACAGCTGACAAGCGTTGCCATATCGCTACGATGAGTTGTTGCATTTTGTAAACAAATCAATTGAAAATATTTGGACAAAAGCACAAATGGACGCGAAATAAAATCAATAAACTGAAGTTATGCCAGCTAGCTTTATTTAAGCAATTTGTCAATGTGATTGTGCCTCATTTGGAAGACAGCAAAAACACCATGTGTGTTTACAGTATGTCAGTTGGCAGCCCTAATCAAAGATAAATCAATAGCGGCGTGATTTGTTTACAACACAAACAAAAAAATGTTATAATTGCAAAATTTTCGTGTCTAGAATAGTAGAGTAAGCAAAAATAGTAAACAAAAGCAAAGAAATGCTTAGTATTAATCCACAAACATGTGCAATATGCGTGCTGCTTCTAAGCGCAGCTCTCCCGGCCACAAAAGCCTCCAACGGCGACCGCACACAATTCTTTCACAATTGTCGGCAAAATTGCGAACGCACAAATTGCTCAGCTGGCAAGTATATCGATAAGTGAATGCAAAAACCGTCTAGATTCGCAACTAAATCAAATATCGCTTTTCTAGATGGCCTAGAAATCCAGGAGCAAGCAATTAGTTTCTATGGCCAAACGATATTCGATCGCGTCTTCGGCTGGAGCTGTTCTGATGAATGCTCCTATGGCTGCATGTGGCGCACTGTGTTTGCATTCCTGGAGCGTGGCTGGCCCATCCCACAATTCTACGGGAAATGGCCATTTCTTCGTCTGTTCGGCATGCAAGAACCGGCTTCAGTTGTCTTTTCGCTTCTCAATTTCGTGATGCATCTGCGACAGTTGCGGAAATTTCGCCGCGAAGTACGAGCCGACAGTCCCTGCTACATGCTGGCGCACATCTTTGGTTTGGTATGAGATTTTCTTAACTTAGTGGCAATCAAAAATGTATGCCAAAGCGAAAGGGTTTTTATTACTAAACAACTGCCGTTGTGTTTGCAGGAGTTATGCTACAATCAAAGTGTTACTCAGATTGCAATTATTATACTCCTTAAAATTTGAATAGTTGATATTGCAAAGCCCATCACACTTGTCTGTTTCCTATCTCATTGGCTGTCTTTCAATTGCAGACCTGTCTCAATGGCTGGGTGTGGTCAGCAATCTTTCACACCCGCGACTTTCCGCTCACCGAGCTGCTGGACTACGCTTTCGCATACTCCATCATACTGTGCTCACTGTACTGCATGCTGATGCGAATGCTGCATCGATATTCGCTCTTTCTTCGCGGTGTCATCACACTGGCAGTCGTCTCGTACTACATTAATTACTTTGCCTATCTGAGTGTGGGCAAATTTAACTATGCCTTCAATATGAAGGTGAACATTGCTACCGGTACCCTGGCTGCTGTGGGCTGGTTTGTGTGGTGTCATCGTGTTCGCTATCGTCGGCCGTACTTTAAGCGTATACTACGATTCTATGTGCTCTTCGCACTGGCCATGAGCCTGGAACTGCTCGATTTTCCGCCAATACTTTGGATACTCGATGCGCATTCGTTGTGGCATTTGGCCACAGTGCCATTGGTTTCACTGTACTACGAGTAAGTGTACAAAAATTGTACTTCGGAATATTGTTGTAGTTAACATCATCTACTGTTTATTTGCAGCTTCATGATTGAAGATTGCCAAACGCTGCGCAAGGAGAAGGCATTAACAGAGGCTTATCCCTATTATAACAAGGATATTTAATTTATTTTTTAGGCATACTCGCATATTCTATAATACTAATATTAGCATAGAATACACAAATTTTAACTCTACATTTGTCCACATTGAGATATTGTCACTGGCAGCTTCGGCTTATTATTGGGTCCCGTTGGCACATTCTCAATTTTGCGCATTATCAAGAGACCATCGAGTACACGACCAAATACCACATGCTTGCCATCCAGAAAATTGCATCGCGCACACGTTATGAAGAACTGACAACCATTCGTGTCTCGACCACTGTTGGCCATGGCCAGCAGACCCGGTGAATCGTGCTTGAGTGTAAAGTTCTCGTCAGCATACGTGTTGCCATAAATGCTGGTGACGCCGGTGCCGTCGCCTTGTACAAAGTCACCGCCTTGTATCATAAAGTCCTTGATAACTCTGTGAAAGCTGGCACCCTTGTAGCCAATGGGCACACCATCTGGTCGATATTCACCCGTGCAGAATTGTCGAAAGTTCTCAGCAGTTCGTGGCACAGTGTCGGCGAACAGTTCAAAAATCATGCGTCCAATTTCCTGACAAACAGAAACAAACGTGTGAAATTTCGTTGACTTTCTAAGCATTATTATTAGCAACTGCCAACTCACCGTTGTGCCAACCGCAATGTCTAGAAAAACCACAGGATTATTTGAGCTGCGCAATTGCGATTGTATTTGATTCCAGTTTGGCATATTAAATATGTTTAATTCTAATTTTAATGCAAACGTTTAATAAACAGCGTCCACCGGTCGTTTGTTTACGTTTTAAGCGATGATTTAGTTGTTCATCGATAAGCACACATGCAATCGTGTAGTACCAGCTATCGATATTTTCCGAGAGCCGGCTATCGCATCGCGTCGTGCAGCTGTTTCATACATGTGTTTGCTGCTTGTTTATCTTATTTGTTTGGTTTTTTCAAAATAATTGCGTTATTATTAAATACTTCAAGTCACGTTTTACATTACGTGTTGAAGTGTGTGTGCGGCTCGCAAAAGTTATTAAATCAAGTGCGAGTGGTTAGTGGTTTCTATTTGCAGCCACCGAATAATTCATCATTCGGGTAAGTGTGGCTTTTGTATTTTTATTTATATTTTGTGAATTTCCAATACGACTCTGGTTAGTATAAATATAGCCGATTCTACGAATTTTATTTACTTTGGTTGCTCATTTGTTGTTTGCTCTTTAAATTGTGATTGCACAAAGCGACTTACATGCAAATTGTGCACGACCCAACTTAACGAAAAAAGTTTCGTTCAATAAACAGTCGGCGTTGTTTTTGTTTTTGGTGTATATTTAAAAATGTGCATATCAAATGCTAAGTAAATGTTTATGTTTATAAATAAGTGGTTTTTGTTCATGAGCTTGGACTAAACATACAATGCATACAAAATGAACTTGTTGATTGTTGTAGGTGTGGTGTGGTAATTAGGAACCCAACAATAAATTAAATGAAATTCAGCAGCGCAACTTAAAAATTAATACAAATTACATACAGTATATGTATGTTTATGTTAATACTCGGGTACGAGCAGCATTAAAATCATCAGATTTCTTTCTTTAGGTACAGGCCTCATTTCAGCTCGAAACTAAAATATCGGTAATACTATCTACACGGGGGAATCCCCCATTCCCATTCTTATTTCAATTGCTCGCCTCATCCGTATCAACATCTGAAATGTCCTTTAGTTTCGTAGTGTTGTTGTTGTTATTATTATTATTGCTGTTGTTGTTGTTTTCATTATTTTCTGTTGCCTGCTGAAAGTTCTGTTGAATCGTCTTGGGATCCACCACCAAAATGGGCGTACATCCATCCATAAGGTGCTCGCTCTGACTCTGGAACTGTTCCCTCGATATGCTGCGTGTGAACGAGAAGCGCAGAGATTTGGTACGGGTGAGCTTCTTCTTGATCGGTGGCTTGCCAGCCACTGGCATTGGCTCGGAACTTGTGCGTTCTGTTTCCGGTGTCGCCGGTGCTGAGCTGCTCTCCAATTGCGCATCACGGAGAATCTCCTCGGCAAAGCCTTTGATCTGACTCCAGGCATCCAGAATGTCCTTCTCGGTGGCATGCTCGTAGGTGACACAGAAGCGGATCACATAGCGTCCATTGAACTTGGCTGGTGTCATGTGCATCTTGCCCGAGTGATTGATCTGGGCTAACAGCAGATGATTGGGTTCATCGCCAGTGCTGTAAGCGCAAATAAAAAGGAGAAGATAATGTATTGCTCAATAGATTTGGTTTGGAAAAGCTGGTTTCCACTATCATAAAGAAAATTGCATTCTACAGATTTCAATGCAGTATAACATAGTGAAAATATCGCAAATTATTGAAGATTTAGTATTTGAAGATGCAGTATTTTAAGTCTGAATACCGCAATTTATCAAGTCAGTTGAGGTTTTATGAGATGAATGCAAATTCTTATTGAGTAACTACAATAATTAATTTTCTTATTAATGAGAGGAAGAAAGTGTAACTTTATGCTTTGATTATGCCTGAACTGATTATGCAATTCACTTGATACTGAAATTACTATGAAAACTTGACACTTACCGCATGCGGAAGCACACTAATCCCAGATGCACATCGTTGCGCACCTCGAAGCGTTCGTCCTTGCGCACCAGCATCTCGAACTTCTTGGCCAGCACCATGTGATTGCGAATGTACTCCTGCAGTCCCTTGACGCCATATGTGCGGAAGACAAACCACAGTTTGAGGGCGCGGAAACGACGACTCAATGGAATGCCGTAGTGTCTGTAGTCGACGCCATTCAAGTGCTCGTGTCTCAGGTACAGGGGATTCACATTGAGCGCACTCTTCAGTGTCATCACATCGCGCACCCATAAAGCGGATGCATCAAAGTTGGTCAACAGGAGTTTATTGGGATTCGTATTGAATGAATCGGCATATTCCAAGCCAGCGGAGAAGACACGCATCTCGGGCAAAATGAAAGAGTTGCCCGCATAGGCGCCATCGACGTGCAGCCAAATGCTGGACACCTGACGACACACCTTGCCAATGGCAGAGATGTCATCGAAGGCACAACCGCCCGTGGTGCCCACGGTCGCGACCACAAAGAATGGCGTCAGTCCGGCATTCACATCGTTCTTGATGGCCTGCTCCAGCAGATCCACACGCATCCTGCCACGCTCATCGGCATCGATGATGCGTAGCTTGACCAGCGCCATTTTGGTGGCCTTCTCGATGCTGGAGTGCGCCTCGCGACTGGCATACGCAATGAGATTGGGCAAAAAGACGCTGTCATGGACGGTTGTCTGACCCTTCAGCTCGTTGATGGCACGAGCACGTGCCGTGATCAGTGAGACGAGGGCGCACTCGGAGGCGGAACCCTGTAGAGCACCGCCGCCAGTGCTGCCGGGTGCGTCTGAGATGAAGGCCTTGGGCAGACCCAATGCTTTGGCATACCAGTTCATCACAATCGTTTCGAGTTCGGCGGCAGCCGGGCAACTGGCCCAGCTGAAGCCAATGGAGCCGATGGCACTGCTCAGCATATCGCCGAGAACGGAGGGAAATGAGTTGCCCGATGGGAAGTAGGCGAAGAATTTCGGATGATTCCAGTGGACAACGCCTGGCATGATCTTTTGCTCAAAGTCCTCGAGCACATCTTTGAATGATTCGGGCGATTGGGGCGCGTCCGCTGTAAGGTAAACAAATGTGTAAAAGGCGAAACTCAATTAGTTGGCCCTGGAACGTTACTATATATAGTAGTATATACATATATCTATATATTTTAGCGGCTATAAAGTTGCCGTTTATCCAGCGTACACATCAATATTTATAGTGAATTTGTTATTTTTGGCAGATACACAACATCTCAATCTTTATCTACTCTTCCACCTGAGGTGTGTCGATATACACGTATGTGTGTTCGAATGTTTTTGTTGGATTTTTCGCATAATTAATTGATTTGTTTAGTTGAACTATAGAGATATAGAGATTGCGGTATTTCAGCAGATGTAAATATTTATGCCAGCTAACTGTGCGCAATTCGCTTGAAATTCGCTTGAAAGCAACAAAAAACTCAATGAATCTCAGATCTCAAGTCAACTTCATGCCCCAAATTGTGCCCACGCCGAATTATTCACGGTTACTAGGTGCCCACATATGTATGTATTTTTTTTTTTTGTGAGGGAGAGTGAGTGTTCTCTATAAGTACTACTACTATTAGTAAGTATTGTTTGCTCACACACTGCAAAACAATTAGTCAACATGAATCCACAAGTTTCTGAAGAGGCTTTCGAGTTGTCCGTCTGTTCATCTGTTCATTTGTTCGACTGTTGTTCAACAATTTGCGTATTTTCACGATTTTTATTTTCTTACTTTTGCACCTCTTTGACTATATATATTTCGTGTGAAGTGATATATTTATTTTCTCATTTTTCTTTTCTTTTTCCCCCCCTCGTTTCATGCTCGGCAAATTTGCTAATTTGTTTAGAAGCTTTAACTAATTGTTGTTTACAATTCATCACATGCATTTAATGAAATCTCAAGTTATTCACGTCTAAACAAAAATTTGCTTTTGCAAATTTGTTTTCAATGTTCGAAAATAGAGCAAAACTATTTTTGAATGAATATTTGTCGAGTTGCATTTACAAATTCCATTCAGAAAATAAATACATGTATTTATAGTTGTAATTTGGATATTTACATGATTTAATAATGTCTGGAAATACATACCTGGCAATAGCTTTTTCAAATATCCGGGATTTAGCGTGGGCGCCACATCGCGTTCCTCGATATTGCTGCCATATTCGCATATGTAATCGATAACTTCCTTGCCGTATTTACGAAACTCTTCAACATTCATTATGGCAATTCTTTTTTATTTCGATTGCTTTAACACTTGACAAATTGATTAACACTTTTTGCTGACGCTTTAACACTAGTATGTTTCTTTGTCAATTCCTTTTTATGCTATAACACTCTTCTTCTTGTTTTCTCACTTTACACTTTAATCCGTTAATATGTTTTTATGTGTGTGTGTAAGTATGTGAATCCACGTTGTGCTCGTTGCAGCTTCCTTTGCGCGAATGACTCGAACTTTGTTGCTGCATTCGTTTTTATATTCGCATTCGCTCTCTTGAGCGAGCGAGCTTTGCTCTCCCAAATTGCCTTTGTCTCTCTCTCGCGCGCTCGCTCGCACGCGCTTGCCTCTAGTATTAACACCTGTAATTGTTGTTGCCAGTCAGTTTTTGACGCGAGTGTCTCGTGATTGTTGTCTTCTTTCTTGGGCGGCACTCAAATTACTTGACGTCGTCGTCATTGGTTGGATCGCTGGGAAACCCGCATTGCCATTTTGCTTGGTTCGCCTCAAGCCGCAGTTCTCTTCGTGCCTGTTTTTTTTTTGTGTGGGTCGCTTTAAGGTTTGTTACAAAAAAAAAAACTTACAAAAATAAAATAAAAATCTAACAAAAAACGAGAAAAAATCCCTATTTTGTTTGCCATAATTATATATTTCGAATGTGAAATGTAAAGTTATTCGTGCTGCGATGTGCAACTGATTAAGTCTTTATTAATAGCAAATTACAACTGGATATGTGTTTATAACTTTAATTGGATAAATTATAGATGTATCTCTGATTGTCATGACTATCATCATGCAAGGGTAGTTTTTACCGGGTAGTTGGGAATGTCTCGTAAGCACTTAACAACTCAGCACATTTTCATCTATGATTCAGATCAGTTGAAGCATATCATGCACAAAATTATGGTAGTTGGGAAAAGTCCGTTAGATAGAGTTTCATCTGTGAATCAGATTATAAGGAAATGAATAGTAGAAATTGTGTTTGGAAAACTGGAAAAATCTCGTTCTCTAATTCAGAAGATTTTCAATAAAAAATAAACATTTTGTTGGGGGAAATCTGGAAAACTGCAACCTTCTATGATTCAGATCGTTTGTTGGTATAGGTCAAATAATAACGCTAATTAACATTGCCAAATAAATAAATCTTCAAGCTAATATGCAAATAGAATATTTCCTTAATTAGGAGGTAATTGCAATGATTACATTATTATTAAGAGATAGATATATTTAGCTTATTGCTTTTTAAGTA
Source organism: Drosophila albomicans (assembly GCF_009650485.2). NCBI lineage: Eukaryota > Metazoa > Arthropoda > Insecta > Diptera > Drosophilidae > Drosophila > Drosophila albomicans. The sequence goes on along the minus strand of NC_047629.2, from coordinate 13,932,778 downwards.
TTCATCTAAAATAAACGTTTGATTAAAGTGTTCTTTGGTGTGTTGCAAAATTAACTCAATTTCATATTATTTTTTCGATAAATAAACCTTTTCATAAAAAGATAATTTCACTTTATACTAAATAAACTAAAAACTTATAATGATGACTATGAAAAATGGTTAAAAAATGTTAAGTAAGGTAAGTTAAGTTTAGATGATTATTCAATCTAGGGGCGGTTGCTCCTTCCTTCTTTATTTAACTTATTGATATTTTAATTACATTCACCTAATGATAACTTAATTGAAATTAAATGATAAATCATTTTTGCTTCTAATCGATAAGTCACGTTAAGTTGAATCGCTCCTTCAAAGTTTTTTTTTTTGCAAGAGAGCGAGTTCTTTGAGAATTTTAATTGCCTTTCTTCTTTTTTTTGATGGTTTGGTCATTTTTCGGGGAATTTTTGGTCAACTCTTAGGGAACGTGCTGTGAATAGGCATTGGAGAATTAGTGGAGAGTGGATAACTAATTCTCAAAGGCGGCTTTTTGAATATGCGGCCAGATGCTGAGATACCTTTTTTTGTGGTGTGTGCTTATTTCTTGTTTGAGTGAGGGGAATCACTTTTAGCGCACATGGCAAATAATTGAGCAAATACAAAGTGTTGGCCAATATTGTTAACAGTTAACAAGCCGATGCCTGCCTGCATTTTACGATTGAATCCCCAACAAATATGACGAATAATATAATGTGACGTAGTTTGCCACTTCAACGGATTCTCCAGAAAGAATAGAATGCAAAGGAAAATGATAAAAACCACAAAATTGCAATATATCAAAATGAAATTAATGCTCTTTGAGATCTCACACTGTTTGAAATGGGCGTGTGAATGGATGAATAAATTGAATGAATGAATGGAACTGCATTGTTTTCATTCGCCTTGAGGGGTGTGTGAGTCTGTGTGCTAATTAGCCTAGTAGTGTTAGGCGATAAGTGCTTATATAATCGACGCTAAAACATGGTCCAGAGTTCAAAAAACAATTGCCACCAGCTGCTGGCAGCAGTCAACTTCCAGTTGCCACCTAATGCCTAATCAATCAAGCGACAGGCTCAGCTGAGCAGAGCAGAGCATACAACAATAATCCAGCACGAGGAAAATTTGGTCGATCGAAGCTCGATTTGCAGCTGATTCATGCTGCGCACGCGCCTTTCTGATGGGCAAAGTGCGGGCCAGCAAAAGAGACATTGACAGCGAATGACTTGGCGATTATTGTTGTTGTTGGTGTTGGTGTTGGGATTGCTGTTAACCTGACTGACTGAGTGACTGACTGACTGGCGATCTTCTTTTGTCGGCTCGCTTCGCACTTCGCACCCAGCAGCGATGCCCCGAAACTTTCATTCACAAGCCACGATCGCAAATGACGTCGTATATCTAAATATAGAGTTTTTGTATTCAGTTTACGCGGTCACACTTCAAAATGTTGTGTTGGCTCGTTGTTGTCCATCCGCCTTCCTTCATTCCGCCATCCGTCTCGAATCTTGAACCAAGTTGCGCTGCGTCTGCGTCTGGCTCATTAATTATGAGATTTGATGTAGTTGGCACGGCCAAACACCGAAATATCGAAATAACATGCGAATCGCTCATCATATGAATTATATTTTTTTTTTCGTTCTGTTTGAAATTTAAATTTCGCTTTCGTCATTGTCAACTGGCTTGACAACACAATACTAACACACTTATTGAATAATTTTAATCATATATTTCTGTCTTGGGTATTTCGGATTTTGCCTAATCACAACTTTGGCATTTCAAAGCGTTATATGCTAATTTCTCCCCATTAAGTTGCACAAAATGTGTCGATTCTTTCTTCACACTGTCTGCTCATGCTAACATATGATTTATTTCGGCTTTTATTTTATTGGCCCTCATTTAATTTTATTTCTGACTGTTAATTGAAAAGTTTGTTTGTTGGCTATTGTATTTCATGATCGCCTGAAAGTCGTGAGTTAATTAATTCAACTGAAGAGCTTCAGTTCATGGGAAACGTTTAGTCAAAACGATGCGAGCTGTGATTTTATTAGGCTCAAATTTCAATCAGATTACAAGTATTTTGAATACTTGAAGTACGACAGCATTTGGCTGTTTCTATTCTTGGCCAATGACGATTTGATTGCCATGAAGAAGTGGATCAAAAAGAGCTCGAAACTTTGTAAAAGGTGATGCTTGCTGTATAGAATGAGTTTTTAAGGTCTAAGAAGTATCTTCTTATACGATTGATGCTTCAATTTTTACTTAGAAATTGCTCAAATTCTTATTAATGTCATTGAAAACTGGCTTTGCGCTATAATTCACTTCATACAATGAAAATATTGAACGCACATTTGTCCATATTTAATAATCTCGGCTTAGCATTGATTCCAACGCAATGCGAGCGATATTTTGGTAACATTTCATCGCTTATCAATACTGAAATTCAGTTAATAATAGATCCTTTAAAGCGCTCTATTGATCTGCAGTTTTTTTGCAACTTTTCTTGGTGCAAAAAGGTTGCCAATGGAAAAGTTGGGACTGCACAACAATTATAATGAGATTGTGCGAGATTTGATTAAGAATTGGGAATCTCCGATTGTGTATTTACGTCAGCTTGGTTATCTGCCGAATGATTACGAGGATACATCGAAAATAAAACCCAATTTGGATGCGCTCATGAGTCGCATGGAGCGTGATGATGAACGCGACTCATTGCGACAAGAAGTGGACAAATCCAGGCAACATTTCTGTGGAGTGCAAGATGAGAAACTAAAGCAGAAGCGGGAGAATGCGAATGGCAACGAAGGCATCAAGTATCCCACTGTCGATCAGTTATTGGCCATGAAGCAACCCTCTTTAGCTGTAGCCATGTCTGCGGCCAAAGTGGATGAGTTGATGCCCAAGCAGAAGGCAGCGGATCATCAAGCTGATGGAAGCAATGCTCAGTTGATGCTGCTCACGCAGCTGTTGGCAAAACAGCAGTCGGCTCAAGTACAGACGGATGTGAATCAAAAGTCTGAGGACTTTCTGCAACAGCTGGTGGCAAAGACAAGTCCTGTGGCTGTGGGTGGCATGCCACAAGTAGCCGCTGCGCCACAACAATTGGTAGGAGGAGATGCCAACGCGATGAGTAGGTACAATCTGCTTAAATCCTTAGATAAACTCGCTATTCATTCGTCTCCATGCAGTCGCCCGGTTGAGGCGCAATCTAAAGTTCAGATTGATGCACCACAATATCTAAACTGGGATATCGACAGCAATAAACTGAAGCAAATCTCGCCGCTGGAGAAGAATGCATATGTGGACAAACTGGTGCGCATCTATGTGAAAAAGCAAGAGACTCAAGGAGAACTGAAAAAATCTCTAATATAAACTTATATTTTATACATTTTTTTTTGTGGGTAAATTGCGTTGAGGCAAGTCTCTCGTTGTTGATTCATTGAGTACGACGTCATGGCCATGGCATCATGCAGAAATTATGATTTGTTTATCGCGTAATTAGTCTACCAGAGCTCTGTGTATGTGTGTGATCTTGCACGTAATTGTGGTAGTTGTGGCTAGAACAACATATGCCAGAGAGGGTCCAAAATAACACAATGCCTCAGTGAAACAACAAAGGAAATCATAAATCTTGCAAATAATCGGTAGGATAAGCATTTTGAATCTTTTAGTATGAATTTGTCATCATTGCTATTTCTATAATTATCGATCTATTCATGCTTAATGCCCACCGAAAAACTATGTGATATAATTGCAATTTTAAATATGTTAAGGTTTGTTTGACCTATTTTAAAGTATTTTTAATACTGTTGTTTCTTGGATAAATAATAGAAGATATAAATTTAATTTAATTCCTAGAATTATTTTTAATTAGCTAAAGCAAGAAAGTTACGGCCTGAGTAAAAAAAAATTATAAATATAATATAATTGGTATATCAATATACTGTCATAGACTACTAAATATATTTAAAACAAACTACAAAATTATTAAAATGTATATTTGGTATATCAATACACTTCCTAAATCCTAATATACCATAGGGAACTAAATATACCAAAAATATACGACAGTCATTTTTTGTTATCAAATTATTTCTTGAATTTCAATAAAAACTAGAAAGTATGAATTTTCTTTAAAATATACTAAAATAATATACAGAAAAGTACTAAAATGCTAAAAAATCATATTTGGTATATCAATATATGTACTTCTTAAATAGTAATATTTCATAGAGTCCTAAATATACCAAAAATAGATGACGGCTATTGTTTGCCTTATCAAATTATTTTTTGAATAACTTTCAAGTTTTTTATTTGATCTCAAACCAATTTTCAGAGACTTTAGCTATTATTGCGTGTGCTTATAGAAATTGTTCTGGCTTTTTCCGACGCTGACATTAATCAAATAGTTAAAAGAGCTGTTGAAACTGTGCATAAATCGCTATTTATTCGGTATACTGCATAAACATTAGATGATTTGGGCAACAAAATTTATGGCTAACAGAGAAAGCTGCTTGCATTTACTACATCAAATATTTATAGGGAAAGACAGTTATTATTAATTGTATATTGTATTTGTAAATTGGTCTAGAATTCAACTAGGCGCCACAGCTAAATGTGAAGCGCGCTTTTCAAATAGTTTTGCATAGTTAATTAATTAAAGCGAGCAGAAATTCAATTGTGATTATCCCGAGCGGAAGATAATTTCCTTAGAACCATTGGCGATTTTCTTGGCGATTGTTGTTGCTGCTGCTGCTGTTGTTGTTGTTGTTGCTGTTGGAGAATAGATTGTTGGTGCACATTCACAAAGCCCGTCTCGTTCTCCGGCGATGGCGATGAGCCGGCGCCCGAATTGCGACGTGAAGACGAAGGTCGCACATTGGTGTCCAGGTGTCGGAAACTGTCAAAGCGGAAAATTAGTTGAAAACTCTAGTTGAGCAAACAAGAAATTTGCATTAAAAAACTGTGAATCTAAAAAAAAACTAAGAAAATCAAATTAAATGAATTGAGTATTTAAATAACTTTAAACATAATAATACAAAAGGGAGACAATTTAAATTTAAATGGAATCGATTGCTTGAAAAAATACAAAAGGAAAACGTTAAAATTTAAAAGTATCTTTAATAAAAGTAATAACATTTCTAAAATTAAAAAAGAACATTAAAATCGAATAGAGTTGATATTTTACATAGTTTAAATAATAAGTACAAACAAAAACATTTAAAAATAATACGATCAATTTTTATTTCCGCTGTCTTTTCGTTTTAAATAACTTAAATATCAAAAATTAAGCAAAATTAAGATGTAATAGAAATGGTTTTTGTAATTTTTAGTATTGTTAACATTTGTAGAATTTATTTGGAAGCTGGATTACAAATATAATTGGAATTATAATACATGGTACATAGGAATTAAAAGTTATTAAATAAAGAGTATCGATTATACCAATATTTAGTAGCTTACAAACTCTGAGATTCAGTCTTAAGGCTCATTAGACTTACCGCAAGGAGCAGTTGCTGCCCTTTTCCTCGTTGTTACTGTTGAAGAGAAACGCCAATGGCCAGGAGATCCAGGAGTTGTGATCCACCGAGCTCTGGGTGCGTATGATGGGTGCACTGCCTCGACTCACCACCGGCGATGGCAACTCCATGGATAGCTTCGGTGTGCCGGCCTTATTGATGGCCGGATTATAGATCTTGGGATCGCTGACCATGCGGACGAAGAACGAACGCTTCTGGGCCAAAGTGTCTTGCTTCTTGCGATTGATAATCTCGGTGATCTCGTCGTGTTGTTCCTTCTCCAGCAGCTCGTTGGCAAAGTCGACAATGGTGTCCCAGGCGTAGTCGATGTCCTCGCCGGTGGCATTCTGTGCCACCGCACAGAAGCGTATGATATAGCGTTCGTTGACGCTGGCGGGGACCATGTGCAATTTGCCCGACTCGTTGATGGCGCTGAGCAACTTCTCGTTGAGCTTGTCGCTGCCCTTGAGGCGAAAGCAAACCAGTCCAAGCTGCAGGAAATCCACAAAAGATAAAAACACGGGCCATTGTGATGTCGAGCATAATGAAAACACAATTCCATTGAAAACAAATCAAATGTGTCTGAACAACGTTGCGTATACGCAATGTGAGTGCTCTATTACGTGTATTATGAATTACGTGAGTCGAAGCATTTCGGAAATGCGGAGGGCCAATTGAATGCGAGTTAACAAAACAAAACTCTGGCCCCCAAAGCAGCTGTCATGAATCACTTATTGTATTTTGGTCTTGTTTCTATTGCCAGCATTCGTTTTTTCTTTTTCTGTTTTCTGTTTGCGCCCCTCTCAATTTTGTATGGCAATTATGCCAAAACACTTCAATTACCAGATTTTTGCAGTGGCCGTTTCTCTTGGCATTTTTTGGCATGATATTCCGCACGTTCACTGCTGCTTGGCTTCTTGGCTTTTGTTGGTGGGTGTGAAATAGTTTACGATGCGATCGAAGACAAATTTCATAATTTGATTTTTAGTCAAGTCAAAGTCAATGTCTAATGTCTATATATCTCTGGGTCTGGGTCTGTGTCTATGTGTGTCTGCATTTGCGTCAGCTCAACAATTTCCCCCGAAATAATACTTTGATAAATGTTTAACAAGCACAACAATCAACTACACACACACAGACACACCCACACACATCTAATAAAAACGAACACAAATTTGTTGTTGTTGTTGCTTAAACGCATAAAAGTGCTTTGAACTCGTCTCATGATTGATTACGGTAAAAGCATTAAATGTAACTCACCTTGACTTGATTACAAATCTCAAAGCGTTTATCTTTGAGCACCAGCTCCTCAAATCGTTTGGCCAGTTTGATATGGTGACGTATATAATGCTGTAGTCCGGATATTCCATAAGAGCGCAGCACAAACCTACAATATTTAGCAAAAAAATAAATAAAATAACTCAATCAATCTATTTAAATAACGAATTTACTAAGCGATTATATCATGCCGTTACCAATTTATTTGAATACTAATTTATCTTGAAATATTTTGTAAAATTCTTGTGTTCGATCAGTGAAAATCTTTCAATTTTACTTTGCTAATTTACTGTATAAAATATATTATGTTTTACCCATGATAGTAAAAATGAATTTTAACACAATTCAATCATAAGTCAAATTACAAAATAAATTACTTGAGTTCTTTCTTTTATGCTTTAAATTTATTTTATTTTATAAAAGGAAATCAATTGACACCTCACGCTCTTTAAATTCGCCATAATTCAATTGTGTAGTATTGAGAGTTTTTCTCTGAATTCAATGAGTAATCACTTGTTTGCAGAGATTGACGACAAGTTTTTTTTTTGGCAAAAATTTGCCAAAAAGAATCTGTGTTGAATCCATGTGTCAAATTTATAGACTCCAGCGCCAGCTGTCAGTGGGAGATTGATGGGTTTGGGGCGTGTTCAAAGCTCAGGTTGTGAGCATCAGTTTGGCGCAAGATTTTGTTTTTACAACTAAATCGCATGCAAATAATAAAGGCAGGTGCTTCAAGTGAAGTGTGCTCTTCAAGCTAAGCAACATACTTGAAAGCCAAAAAAAAAAGAAAGAAATATATTTGACAATAGTCAACAAAAAGTCATTCAGGCTTGACTCTTAAGGGTTTTCGGGCTTGCTGTTAGATGAGGTGTTTTTATACCCGCTACCCATAGGGTAGAAGGGTATTATAACTTTGTGCCGGCACGAAATGTATGTAACAGGTAGAAGGAGGCATCTCCGACCCTATAAAGTATATATATTCTTGATCAGCGTCAACAGCCGAGACGATCTAGCCATGTCCGTCTGTCCGTCTGTGTGTCTGTCCGTATGTGTGTCTGTCCGTCCGTCCGTATGAGCACCTAGATCTCAGAGACTATAAGAGATAGAGCTATAATTTTTTTTCGACAGCATTTGTTATGTTTGTTTCAAATTTTTGTAAAGCTAGAATTGCGAATTTTGGTATATACAATAATAACTATAGTATTTATGATTCCTGAATTTTCGGTTGCGATCAGATAAAAATTGTCGAAGTTATTAAAGAAATACTTTTGTATGGGCAAAAACGCCTACCAACTAGGGGTCTAATTTGCTTTGGCCGACAATCTGGTATATTGTGTCGTCTATGGTATATTTTGAATGCGGTACCAAATATACCATTTGGTATATTTTTAGTCTTTTTAGTATATTTTTGTATAATAATACCCCAAAATATATTTTTAGTATTTTTGTACTATAATTGGTATGTTTTGAGAATAATACCGCAAAATATATTGCTTTTATTCAAAATGGGTAGCGGGTATCTCACAGTCGAGCACACTCGACTTTAGCTTTCTTACTTGTTTATTTTTTTTTTATTACTTATTTTTTTTCCATACTTATTTTGCTGTTTCGATTTTTGAATACCGCTGCCCATATGGTAGAAGGGTATTATAACTTTATGACGATAGGAAATTTATGTAACAGGATGAAGGAGGCATCTCCGTCTATATATATACATATATATAATACATTTGATCAGCGTCTGTCTGTCTTTCTGTCTGTCCGCCCATAAGAACACTCAGATCTCAGAGACTATAAGAGATAGAGATATACATTTTTTCGACAGCACTTGTTATATTTCCACGTATATCAAGTTTGTTTCAAATTCAAAATCAATTAAAATCGAATAACAAGCGTAATTTGTAGCAATTTTTGGTACAACAAAAAATAACTGTATGATTATATTAATGATTCCTAAAAATTTAGTTGTGATCAGATAAAAATTGTAGAAGTTATTTAAGAAATACTTTTGTAAGGGCAAAAACACCTACCACAATCGGACCTTATACGCTTTGGCTGACAATCTGGTATATTTTGCACTCAATGGTATATTTATTATATCAATATACCAAATGTACCCAGTAGAAGTCATATAGGAACTAGTTTTGTATGGGCAAAAACGCCTACTACAATCGGGTCTTAGTTGCAATCTGGCAATCTGGTATATTTTGCAACTTATGGTATATTTTTTATGTATTACTATGTCAATATACTTAAAGTTGCATCCTGTATATTTCTAGTATTTTTGTGGTGTATTAATTTTGTATATATTTTAAGAATAATACCCCACTGTTTTACTATTATTCACAATGGGTAGCGGGTATCTCACAGTCGAGCACACTTACTATAGCTTTCTTACTTGTTTTGCGTTGGCTTTTTGCTTGTTTCGGGGCGCTACATACCACAGTTTCAGTGAACGAAAGCGACGACTGAGTGGAACTCCCCAATGACGATAGTCGATGGCCGCATCCGAGTAGCCGTGCTTGAGATATAGCGGATCCACAACCAGAGCTGATGTCAGACGGATGCGATCGCGCACCCAAAGCGTTGAGCAGTCAAAATTGGTCAGTAGCCATTTGTTGGGATTCGTATTGAATGAGTCGGCATATTCGATGCCCTGTTTTGTTTGGCGAAATGATTAGCATAAACATTGACTTGCTGAACAGTTGACTTCGACTAAAATACCTTGAGCAACGGCTTCAGCTCCGGACAGATGAAACTATTGCCAGCATACGCGGCATCCACGTGCAGCCAAACGCAGGGGAATTTCTTCAGCTCTTTGCCAATTTCGGGCAGATTGTCGAAGGCACAGGAGCCGGTGGTGCCCAGCGTGGTGGACACAAAGAACGGCACCAGTCCCTGCAGCTCATCCTCCTCCATGGCCTCGCAAATGGTCTGGCCACGCAGACTGGCGTTCTCATCCGGTTCGAGAATGCGCAGCTTCACAAAGCAAATCATCGCCGCCTTCTCCACACAACTGTGTGCCTCCTTGGAGCAATAGGCCATCAACTTGGACAGCAGATGACCTTCCTCCACGAACGGATGCTGCGCCTTGAGACGCTTCAACGCTTGGGCGCGAGCTGCCAACATGGTGACCAACACACACTCTGACGCCGATGTCTAAACCAAAGTCTTGTAGTCAGCAGATACTTTTTGGGTTATTCCTTTGATCTTTTTACCTGTATCACACCGCCGCCAGTGCTGCCCTCTTTGAGTGCGAGGAAGTGATCGGGCAATCCAATGGCCTTGCCCAGCCAGTCGAGCACAATGGTCTCCAGTTCGGTGCACGCCGGACTCGCTGCCCAGGAGAAGCCAATGCAACCGATGCCATCGCCCAGCATGTCGCCCAAAATCGAGGGGAACGAATTGCCCGCCGGGAAGTAGGCGTGGAATCTTGGATGCTGCCAATGCGTCACGCCTGGCATTATCTTATCCTCCACATCCACCATTATTTGATCCCAATCCTCTGGCTCTTGGGGCGCTTCAGCTGATTAAATGAATGTAGAAACGGGCATATTTGCTTTTAAATGTGCAATGCAGATTAATGGATAATAGAAGTAAATCAATAAATAAATCATAATTTGTGCATCTAGATATGCAGATATCCAGAATAAATCAAAAAATGTATTTTTATATGTTTGAAAATTCACAATTTTCGTCAGCGCCTAAATTTGGCTGCAGTCGAAATGTTTAAACTTTTGTAAAAAGATCAAATGATAAATTGAGCGATATGTTTAAATATCTAAAGATTAATGTCTATAGATGTATTTTTATTTACAATTTTTTCTTAAATATTATTTGGCTAGCACACTGACTGAAAGGTTATTATTGGTCTAGCTGCGAAAAATTATGTTTAATCAATAATCATTTTTAGCATACATCTTTGTTTATTTAAGAGAAATGCTAGCAATGGAATACGAGTACATGTCTGGTATTTATTAATTAAAAATTGGTTCAGCCCCTGTGAATAGACATATTTTCGACAATTTCGTGACACTCACAAGCAAACACAATAAAGAATAGAATTAAAAAAATTTTAATTTTAAAGTTCTCGATGTGATGCCTTTAATCACAGATTTCATAGGGTAAAAGTTAATTCGCAGGAACACATTTTGTTATTTGAAAAGTTTACATATGATTAAAATGAACACTAACGTATGTATTTCTAAAGCAATGGCTGCAAAGGGCTTCGGCTTGCTAAAACATTTTATTTTTCTCTTTACTGTATTAACTATGTCATTAACAAATATTTTTAAGTTTGGTACTGCATTGGTTAAAAGAACAATATTCTCAAGTATGAACTTTGTATTCCTCTGGTTAGGATAACTTATTTTGAACCATTTCACTTTAAAGCTATTTCACTCTTTGAAAAACAATGTTTGATCAACATCAAAATTTTGTTGTTTTTCATTGTTTTTAACTGATTTAAAGTGGTGTCCAAGAAAGCAATATATTTAAAAATCTAATGGTAGACATATTTTGAACAACATTATTAAAAAGTTGTAGGATATACAAAGCTGTATGAATTTGGGAAGTGTGTCAGACCTAAAACTTTTGTGTCGATGTCTTACTTTAGAAACAGGTTGAAGTAATTTAGCAATAGCTTACAATATTGAGTTACATTCCAAAAATAACGAAAACTACAAAAAATATATGTATTAAATGTAATAAATCTTTATTATACAAGAAAAATTGCAATCAACTTAGAATCGAGTATTTATTGTAGCATACATTTGGGCGCACCACTTAAAAACTAACATCTGAACTAAATAAGATTCGTTTATGGAATTAAAATGTTGAGAATAGAAAAACCAAATATTAAACTAACATAGATACATATTTCTAAAATTATTAAAAGAGCCTTAAAATAAGTATATAGTAAAATTGATATATCTGCCAGTTCATGCTAAATTGCATTTCATGCTATAAATTTAATTGTGTGGAACTGTTGTAGCATTGAGATGGGGTATTCACCCGTCGGAAACTTACATGGTAACAGATGCCTCAGATAGCCGGGCTCCACGCTGGGCGTAACGCGCCGTTCGCCCAAGGTTTCCAGATAGTTGCAAATGTATTCGACCATTTCCACGCCACGTTTTCGAAATTCGGTGCTATCCATCGTTATTTGTTGTTGTTGTTGCTGCGTTTCTCTTTATAATTATAGTAGATTTATTTTTATAGTGCTCTCAATGAATCAACTAGTAGGCATGTTCCGGAAAATCATATAAGAAATACGAATGAAAACAAACAGATTAACAAGGCAAAATTTCGTTTATTTTGTTGTCAGTTAATTAAAGTGTTTATTGCCAAAGTCTTTTGCAAGACGAATCACTTTGTAATTTATTTCCAACTAAAGTATAGTCGTTTTGTTTATATTTCTATGCACTTGTGATTGTGTTTTAACTTTTTTCGAAACGCGAAAATTTCACGCACTAATTAAATAAAGTTAAGTTCTCCATTTTTTCAATTTTCGTTTCGCTTTTAAGCTTGTTGCTTTGATATCTTTATGGCTTGTTGATTTAATTGTTAATTGATGGTGTGGCAACTGCTGTTGCAACTATCACTGTGTGCACTTACTTATTGCCGCGACTGTGCGAACCGCTGGCCACGGATTGCAAACCTCAAATGATCCTGACTCTGCGGTTTGGCCAGGAGCTAAGCTCGGTTACTTGCTTTGCCATCGCCGTCGTCGTCGTCACAGTCGCTGCCTTGGCATGTCTAATGAATGCATACTTCAACGAACCACCAACACAGAGGAGAGAGGGGGGAAGTCACAGAGTGGGTGCTGATACTCACAGCTTAGGGGGAGTTTGTGAAGCTGAGGAGCTGAGCTATTAAGGGTAGGGTGCTGCAAATAAATGAAATATTTGCGGAAGCACAGTGGTTGCAAAATAATTGAAGAGCAAGTAAGATGATTAAAAATAAAATTGTATAAACATAAAATGTATTCAATGAGTTAAGTTTTAGCGATTAAAAAATAATGAGCACTTGCTTCAATTATAAACTATTTAAAAATTAAATTTGTAACTAATTTAGATATTATGAATAATGTAAAAATACATTAATATTTAATTTCATTTTTAATCTTAACCAATTTTGAATTAACAATCAATAACTGCGCTGCCAATATTTCATATCCTTTCATAGCATCCAATCCATTTGTGTGTGTGTAAATACAAATTGTGGTATAAGTATGAATGCTGAACGGTGCGTGAAAATATGCAGCAGCCCTTACAAACATTTATTAGAGCTTTTCCAAAGTCGAGGATTACGTTTACGCAAATCGAATTGAGGCAAGTGAGTCGAGTTCTCAACGCATGCTGTTGCATGTTTAGTAATTTTCCAGGCGTTGTGTGTGTCGCCCCTTTGATGTAATTTGATGTAATGCATTTAACCAAATGTATATAATGTTAATTTAAAGTACGTGTTTTTCTATTTATTTTATTGTTGTCACCAGACACTCACGAGTCCAACAAGTCACATACTCCTACACTCACACACCCAGTCTTAGGATGCTGGCATCCTGTCCTTTTGCTTTCATGCCACACTCGTTTTATTAATAACTTCCGCACCAAATACAATTACACTAAGCTACAAAAAAAAGGCGTTTGAAAGGAAGCTTTAATTAAACTCTTGAAGAATATTTCTAATGATACCTAAGATGAACATGATTGAAGAAAATATTTTTAGCATCTTGAAGGTCTTATGAACAAACTAATATAATGTTTTCATAAAGTTACGATTTTTGAAATGATAAATATTGATAATGATCAAGTTACGATAATGGTTATAATGATCAAGATACGCTTTATGTTTTATAAATAATAATGTGATAATAATAATGATAAAGATTTGATAAATAATAATGAATAAATTGTTATTTCTATTTGACTATAGCTGAAGATTTGTGGATATTTTTTGTTTCATAGAAATTACATTTGAAAATTAACGCCTCAAACAAGAGTTGAAAGTTTTGAAAGTTTATATAGACAAATTAATTCTAAAAATTAATGCTTAAGGTAATAATATTTTATATAGTGGTATGAAAAGAGTTAGTTTGATTAGACATAAAAGATTCTCAAGAAAATTTCGCCATTAATGTTAAACTAAAATCATTTAATGTGGTTTAAAATGTTTAAATTTTGTATTTTAAGAATGCATTAATTATTTTTATTATATTTAAATCTTAAATATTTTTGATTTAATAATCAATAACAGCGTTATTATTAAATTCATATAAAAAGCATTAAACATTATTTATTTTGCACTTCACAAGCTTAAGCTTACAAGTTATTGTGCTAGTCTTTTACTTTATTAGTATAAACTGGGAATAATGAAAACTGCAGAAATTATGGTTACAGTATATAATTAGTTCAGTAATTGGGGAGCCGAGATAAATTAATTAGGAATGCATTACAAAATCTGGCCAATTATTTAAGTAATTACTTAATATTTATTGAAATCAAGCAATGCAATTAAGCTTGGTATGCATGGTAAATTATTTAATGAATTGATTATGAATATATCAAAATGATGAGACCTGTTGCGCTGTGTTGTTCGGAGAGAACGTACTTGATAAGAATGACGACGATGTCAGAGATGATGATGATGTTCCCTCTGCTTGCGATGATGATGATGAGCGATGACGATGACGATGACGAGCGATGATGACGATGACGTTCTCAATGAGACAGTCAGAGGCAGCGCCTGTCATTTGGTATTTTGAAGGCATTCCTCGGTAACATTCCAAAACAACGCCTACCTTCTCTTCTTCTTTCCTCTCCTCTCCACCATCGCATCGCTCGCTTTCTTTCTATTTCTGCTGCATTGAATCTTGGAATTGTCTGCGTTTTCATCGCTCTATGGGACGATACGATAATTGTCTATGTGGGGTATATTCTTTTTTCTTTTTCTGGGTTGTCTATGCGTGTGTGGGCGTACGGGGGAAAGTGGGCGTGTGACTGGGTCATGGCATGCCGCCTACAGCCACAATTCAGTGAAAAGTTCATTAATAAACTTTCGTTAGCCGAGCTGCTTGCTGCCTGTCGAATTCAGAGTATATTCTGCACTCCCCCACTCTTCGCCTTTTGCCCCCCTCTTTCTTCAATCTTCTCGACTAAATGTTGTTTAGCTTCAACAAGTGGCATGCCTCGTTTCATTGTGGGGGGCAAGTGTTGGGGGTGCTGTTTGCTTCCGTTGTCCTCGCTTTTGGTTGTCAGCCTTGTTGTTGTCTAGAGACCCGACACCACCAGAAATTTTATTTAATAGGAAATTTCTGCAGCAGCCGCGCGCATTTAATTGCTGTAGAAATGCTTTTTTATTGACTTTTACCTGCTCATGGCGCTGTAACGACAAAGTAAATTGGTTCTAGCAAAGCTTTTGACCCTAGCTGGAAAATTATTAGCATGCAGTTATAACTAGACAATAACTAAAATTTAACTATTAGTAAATGGTACAAAAAAGTTTAAGGGTTCCAAACAACTTAGTATAGTTATCATCTAACAAACTATTTACCTATATGTTACTTAAATTCGAATTGAACTAAAATGTATTTACAAACTAGCTTCATAATTGCGCTTTTTATTCGCATTAAATAAATTATTATGCATTTAAGAGAAAAAGAAAAGAATGGAAATAATGTTTTCTTTTTCCTTTATGAAGTTTAATTTATTATTTGCTTGAAATGGTTTGAAATTTCAACATTCATTAAAGAGATTTACTGCCAGTTCATTTGGCACTAAACACAAATTTTGTTCAATAAGCATTCAAAGAATAAATTAAAACTTCGCTTAAAGGCCACATAGCATTTTTCGCTTAAGCTGAATAACAAGATTTTTTCTGTTGATAAGTAAAAAAAAGATTAAAATCAGTATTTTTTTTTAATTTTATTTATTTTATAATTGAAAACTGACTGTTTGAAAAATTATGTCGGTTCATTTGAAGCCGTTTCACTTAGTGGCCTATTTTTTAGTTCCAGTTAAAGTCGTTAAGTAAAGCCTGAATATATTTAGATTTATTTATTTATTGAAATATAAGTAGCTCTTCAGAATTTCGTTTAAGCCGAAGCTAAACGTTTTGTGGGGTTTTGTGTGAATGAGATTGGAATCGGAGGGGGAATGAGACAGTGACTCGCTCTCGTCTCATAAAGCGGCAATTATTCAATTTGCAGCGACTGTCGTGGCAATAACTGCGCAAGACAGTTTACGAGTGGATTGGATGGGGCACTCAGGTTTCCTTTTCAGCAACGACTACGGCAATTCCATAGCATAGTTATACAGATTTTTGCAGCTCTCTTCCCAACACTCGTGTTGTTCAATTCTGGTTCAAGGTTATTCGCCGGAGGCAAACAAAAATGCAAGCACTAATAAAGTTGCTGCCTTTAATCTTTGCAGCTGCCTCAAAATGATGAACTACCGCAAGGCCGAGAATGTGGAGCAGGAGCTGGCCAAAAGTGATTTACCCTTTGAGCATTGCCTGGCCAGCAATCAAAAGGATTTCCTCTGGATGCAAGTAAGTCAAAAGGAAATTTTATCTCTCAAGGCAGTTTAATAATTTGGTTTTTATAATTTCTTTCAAAGGTCAACGGCGGCACCAAGCTGAGCAATGTGATTGGCTATGCACAATCGGCACTGGAGAAGGGCGAATATCGCAGCGTAGTCTGGAGCGGCTCCGGTGGCGGTGTCATCAAGGTTGTCTCCTGCGCTGAGGTGTTCAAGCGCAGTCTGTCACTCTATCAGATCAGTCGCATGTCCTACAAAAAGTAAGCTCGATCATAAAATCGATTTAGATAGCAGCAAGTTAAGTCTATTCTTCAAATCTTTTTTGCAGCGTTGAGGAGCACTGGAAGCCCATAACCGAGGGGCTGGAGGATATCGTTGTCAAGCGCCAAATACCCATGCTGCACATACTTCAAAGTCTGGATCCGTTTCCCGAGAGTGTGGAGAAGTAAGACTCTACCTAAACAATATTCACTTCGTGCTCTAACTTCTATTTATTTATAGCGTACAGAATCCCAATACGTTGAGCGATTTTTGGCGATTCGAGGATCAACTGTCTGCCAATGGAACTAAGCCAAATGCTAGTCGGGGCAAGAAACGCACTCGACCTGAGCGCAGCCATAAACCACAACAACCACAAGGAGAACAATCACAGCAGCAGCAACAGCATCGGGAGGCAGCAAGTCAATCTGTCATTAACAGCGGACACGGCTAATTGGCGTTTGTCAACCTCATCTAATCAGTTGATACATCCATCACGAGCTACTCTATTTCACAACATTGTACAAGGGCTATGGCTAATGATAAGAGATCAAGTAACTCCATATTACAAAGTGTTCGGCATAGACGAACGCCGAGATACACTGCACAAAGTGTTATATTATTAAAGAGAGCAGTTGCAATATAAATTTGTAACTGAAAAAACGAAATGATTTTGCTTTTGTATATGCGATGGATCTTATAATCTTATTCCTTCAACTATTGTTAGTTTGTATGTTGAACATATTAATAATTCATCGATTAAATTAGTTTTTTGACAATGAGCATAATGATTAAGCAGATAAACTTGTAATGCCGTTGTCTAAATCATTAAAAATGAGATAATATCAGGAAAAAAGGATTCTTTTTAAACCAAATTTTGAGCACTATGCCTGCTACAATTTTACCTGCAAATTTATCAACCCCTTGAACAACAAATTTCTAATCATATCGTTCTAAATGAATTTGTTTAAAGTTTAAAATTATCCTTATTCGACAACTAGCTTATGAGGTAATAGGAATCTCAATTTACTCAATCTTTCACTCTTCTCTAAATTGGCAAATTCCCTTTACCACTTTCTACAACACGTCTCTGCACTTTTTTTGGAGCACCCCAAAATCAAACAGTGCGCCTGAAAATATAACGCCCGGTTTAATAATTTGTGATAAGCGTGTCGTAGATAAGCTATATTGTTATATTATTAAGCTGTGTATTGTTATTTTATTTGAGTTTGTTTAGCGCTTTAGATAAGTGCGAACCTAGAATCTAATCTAGAGTGGCTCGAGATGTGGGGCTATTTCTGCTCGTCGCGTGCGATCAGTGTGAAAAAATGCAGCGACTGGGACGTTTCTTGCGCTTGGCCAACTTGCAACAGCAATTGCGACGACAGCTATCGGTTGTTGCCTCGTCTGCTTGCGGCGATGCGCTGCCTGACCGCTGTGATGTCCTCATCATTGGCGGCGGAGGCATGGGCGCCTCCTCGGCCTATTGGCTGAAATGTAAAACGCAAAACCAGAAACTCAGCGTGCTCGTTGTGGAGCGTGATGCATGCGTAAGTTGCAGCTACAGAGGGATTTTCTTAACTACAAAATAACTCAATTTTTACTACTTAGTATACCAGCGCCTCCACTGTGCTCTCTGTGGGTGGCGTGCGTCAACAGTTCTCGCTGGCCGAGAACATACAGATGTCGCTGTTCGGCTATGATTTCATTTCGAATGGCCGCAACCACTTGGGCGATGTGGATTTGAATTTTCAGCCACACGGTTATCTCATCTTGGCCAGCGACAAAGGCGCCGACACTTTGAGCCGCAACTCGAAGCTGCAAAATGAACTGGGCGCCTGCAACGAGCTCCTCAGTCCGGAGACATTGCGTCAGCGCTTTCCCTGGCTCTCCACCGAGGACATTGCGCTGGGCTGCTATGGCACGGATAAGGAGGGTTGGTTTGACCCCTGGGCACTGCTCATGGGCTTTAAAAAGCAGGCACGCGAATATGGCGCACAATTTGCCACCGGCGAGGTGAATGACTTCGAGTGGAATGACGCAGGTCAGCTCTCTGCCGTTGTTGTGTCCACTGGCGATGGCCAACAACGTGCGGTCAAGTTCGATACTTGTGTGCTGGCCGCAGGAGCACAGTCGGGTCAGGTGGCCCGTCTGGCGAACATTGGCACTGGGCAGGATGTGCTGCAAGTGCCGTTGCCCGTGGAACCGCGCAAGCGTTATGTCTATGTGTTCAATACACAGGGACGCAATTGTCCTGGCTTGGCAACGCCGCTTACCATCGATCCCGATGGCACGTATTTCCGTCGCGATGGCTTGGGTGGTAATTTCCTTTGCGGTCGCAGTCCGGCGGATGACGAGGAACCGGAGTGCGACACTTTGGATGTGGATCACGGCTACTTCGAGTCGAATGTGTGGCCCACATTGGCGAGTCGTGTGCCTGCCTTTGAGTCGGTCAAGGTGCAGAGCAGCTGGGCTGGTTACTACGATCACAATAGCTTCGATGCCAATGGTGTGATTGGACGACATCCGCACTACAAGAATCTCTACATTGCGGCTGGATTCAGTGGCCACGGCATTCAGCAGACACCCGCTGTGGGACGTGCCATCTCAGAGTTGATACTAGAGGGTAAATACAAGACACTGGATCTGAGTCGTTTGGGATTCGAGCGCTTGGTGGCGCAACAACGCATGCTGGAGGTGAACATTGTGTAGAAGAGATCATGAGGATCTGGACAATTGGCTATGGGTTTTGCTCTTTCCATTTATTGTTATGCTTTCTTCTTGTTGTATATAGTTTTTGATAGTAAAATTCACTTATTAGTTTATCGTACATCTGCGTTTTCCATTCACGTTTCCCATTTTTTTTTTCTTTTGCTATGTTTTGGCCAAATTTCGCAGTTGGTTCCGTCTTGATAAACGTCCGTATTCTTTTTCATGTCGTTATTGTTTGTTCTTGAGTGTCTACATATAATTTATTTAAAATAAGAATTTAAACATAATCATAATTATAACTTTACGGAATTAAAGGGAGTTTTCTTTTTGTTCTTTTGTATAGTGGGTGGGGGAGAAACTGGATTTATCAATTTGCTTGATTTGAATTCATTAATGCTATTTTGCTTTATGTATTTGTCGTTTGAACTACATACAAAAAATTTGCAATTTTCTTCCACATTTTCTTTTTGCTTTTCTCTCCACCCGCAACTCTCTTGACTACACGCTTTCTGATCTGCATGTGTGTGTGTGTGTGTGTGTGTTTTGTGTGTTATCCAATAAACAAAAATTTGATGCGTTTTACATTTGAATCTAATGCAAGCTATTAGTAAATATATATATATATTATAAATATGTTGTAAGTGAGTTCTGTATGAATGACTGAATTTAATGCTTTACGTTTTTTGTTTGTTATTCTTTTTTCGTTACTATTATTTTGTTGTTGTTGTGGTTGTGAGTTGTTGCTGCAGCTGCTGTTGTTAGATGTTGTTTAGGCTTCACTCTCGCCGGGTGCAGCATTCTCGTCCTCATTGATGGGCACAATCAGATTCTCCTTGGACATGAGATTGTATTTTGTGACGAAATGCGTAAATCGGTGGCATAGATACGTTTCAGCCTCGAACTCATCAAAGATGCGACGATGATGGAAATATGCATGCGAGAAGATGCGATAGACACGTCGACACACCGATCCCAGTTTCGTCACCGACGACTCCTTGATCGAAACTCTGTGGGTTGTGAGTTGAACACTTGAACACATTATGTGGCTAGTTGGATGGCTTACAATGCTAAGTTATTACCTGCTTGGAAAGTATTTGTTGCTATTGAGCAGACAAGCGGCACCATCCAGCGTATGCCTGGTATAATCGATCGCAGGACACTCTTTGGGCGTTTTATGTGCCGCACACAAGAAGATCCATTGATCCGTGGCCGTCATCTGTGTGCATGTCGAGGGTGAGCATTGTTTCTGGAGACGCACGGCCAGACCATTCAATTCCATGCAGAACTGCCGCAAATGCTCATACTTCCACACGCCCTCATCCTGTGCTTCGGGCATTGTAAGTATGAGCTCCACATTCGAGGGATCACGCTTGATCAATTGTTGTATGTATTGTTGCACAGCCAGTGTGCTGTCCATTTCCTCGAGCGGTTCATCGGGCCAGCGACAGAAATCCTGTTGCCAACAAAATTGATTATAATTTCTGATTTTGTATATAAAATATATTTTGTGCTTACCTTTGATTTTGTGCCTGGTCGGTTCCTACGCAATATTGTCGAGCCGTCAGCCATCTTCATGTTTCACCTTGCCTTATCCGGAAGGAGCAAAACAACATATACACATATACACACGGACACGCACACGTACACACGCACACACCTTTGCTTACGCCTTTTGGAGCAAGTTGAGGAAAATTTTACCAGGCAACCAACTCAGGCGAAATATTGTCGCGAACGCTCTCTACTCACAAGCGTCGTTAGCAGTGTTGTGTTCGTGGCAGAACCGAAAAAATGCAAGCAGTTTCGAATTGATAATCAATAGTTAACAACTACATTCGTTTTTTACACATTTCACATTGAATTCATTATTAAATTGAGCTAGAAAACACTTCGCTTTGTGCGAGAAAATTTCTGACAAAAACTGCCTACATACATACATATAGGGCTTGGTTATCGATAAACCGATACGAACATAGCACTGCTAGCTGGCAACTCTCTTTTCGTTATTTGTTATGCAGCCCTGTGTAAGAATACCAGGGCATACAGCAGCTGTGTCTTCGATAAGACATTATCGATTATCGAAACCAGTCATCATCATCAGTCAGCTTGCAAATCTCATTCGTATTGGAATTGCGTATTATTATTATTGGCTAATTATTACATTCATAAATAAGCGCTAGCCAGCCCACAATTAATTAATTGCAAAAATGTCCTACGCTTACTTGTTCAAATATATCATCATTGGCGACACTGGTAAGTGGCGAATGCTGTTTTCGTGGCTGCTGCAGATGTTGGCAATTGGCCATATGAGAGTGAAAATTTTATGCATTTGTCATACAAAATGATTGCTGTGCAGTGGTAACAACAAAACAAAGGCTATGAAAGGGCAAATTGCGTTGTGACAATCAAGTGTTACTCTCCACTAGTCGTTTAAAGTCCGCCTGGACAGTGTGCATATGTGTGGGTTTGGGGAGCCCACGCAGCAAAAAGGAAAAATCAATAATACCATAACAACGCCTCTTCTACGCTATGTTGAGAGACAGCGAGAGGTGCGGGCGTTTCGTTTACTCCAACCCACTAACTGAGTGACTGTTGAAGTTAACAGTTGGTGATGGGGGTGGGGGTGGTTGTTTATGAAGATGCGTATGTTTGCAGTCGCTGAGTCAACCTTTTGAACGGTCAAGCAACCCCCACTTTTAAGCCTGTAAAATTTGCAATTTTTGCCCAAAGTCAATTCTGCATTTTGCTTATCAGCTGCGTTTATATGTATGTATATAGTATGTATGTACTGTTTTCTTCATGTAAAGGGAACTTTTTATTTTCACCAGCTGTTGCTTTCATTTCGTTCGTCAGCTCTCCACTCGTGTTTTTTTTTATCGCAACTTTCTTTCGTTCTTATTTGAGTGAAGTGTGTACAGATCTGATAAGAACAGCAGCTGTAAAACTGCAGAGGTCGCTGCAAATTTGTGTGATTCCTATTGGAACGAGCTTAATGGGAAAAATATGAATTTCCAAAAGCGTGTGAGAGAGATGGGGAACAATTTTGTTGAACTCTTAACTGAGAAATGTATTAGCAATTTGTAATAATAGTTATTAGCCGTTTGGTTTAGCCGCATACTTAGTCTCGCTTTGTGAAATTGCTCAAGATAACTTTCACTTTGGCGCACATCAACATCAACTAAATCGGTTTTCTTTTTCCTCTTTTGTTGTGTCTTCAAGGTGTTGGCAAATCATGTCTGCTGCTGCAGTTCACGGACAAGCGCTTCCAACCGGTGCACGATCTAACAATTGGCGTCGAATTTGGTGCACGCATGATTACCATTGATGGCAAACAAATCAAACTGCAGATCTGGGATACAGCTGGCCAGGAAGCCTTCAGGTGGGTTTCCTTGTTAAGATATCAACGAAAAAACATTCGCTATAACATTATTTGTTTTCCTTTAATAGATCAATTACACGCTCATATTATCGTGGCGCTGCCGGCGCTCTGCTTGTCTATGACATCACAAGGCGAGAGACCTTCAATCATCTGACCACATGGCTGGAGGATGCACGTCAGCACTCGAACTCAAACATGGTGATTATGCTCATTGGCAACAAGAGCGATTTGGACTCGCGACGTGAGGTGAAAAAGGAGGAGGGCGAAGCATTTGCACGCGAGCATGGTCTAGTCTTCATGGAGACTTCGGCACGCACAGCCGCCAATGTGGAGGAGGCTTTCATAAATACAGCCAAAGAGATATACGAAAAGATACAGGAGGGTGTCTTTGACATCAACAATGAGGTATGTTCTGCTGCTCTGAGGCATTAACAATCAACATACATAGCACAGTAATTAATTTATCATTTTAATTCGTCACTGCAGGCAAACGGCATCAAAATTGGCCAACAGGCAACGCCCACAAATCCAGCTTTGCCCGGATCCGGCGGTGCGGGTGGTGCAGCTAATAGTGGTTGTTGCTAGGATTAGAGAGACGGAGAGACGATGTACGAACAAAACAACCATTGCCGATGCCAGCACTTGGGGATAGCTATAGCTCATAGCCGATAACCGACAGCCGACAGCCAATAGCCTATAGCCGATAGCTGATAGCCGCTTCTGTGAAAAGCTGCTAGTGACTAACTCTTAGATGGTAGTGGAAGCTGATCTTTTGTTTAACTTTTCTCTCTCATTTCAAGCAAAAATATAATCGTAATAAATTTAGCTACAAATATTAGCAAACCCAAATTAGTGAAAACATTTCAACACTAAGCGTAATGTTAAAGTACAGAAACTAAACACGAAAAAAAAAAACAAAACAGAATGAAACCAAACAAACAATTACATATGTATGTGTAACTAATTAATTATTCACAGCATACAAAATAACAATAGAAATCCAATTACAATTTTAAATAAACCTTAAAGTAAACAAAAACAAAAGAATCCAACATTGTATATGTGAAATGTGTCGTGCGTGATTTCTAAATTTTGTAAACTTAAAAACGAGAAAATGCAAAAAAAAAAACATACGTATAAAATAATATTTTTGTGTACATTTAGTTAGTTTGCTAGTTACCATTGTGTAAGGCAAGATTATACACACTGGATGATAACCGATGATGGCGTGTAATATATACATAAACATACATATATACAATACATACATATATTTAAATATACTACGTGATTTATTTCTCATTGTGATTCGTTGATTTTTTCGATGAATCTACTACTACTCCTTTCATCTCCCCACTCGTTGTGGCTGTTAATCTTTTTTTACAGCAATGTATTTTAATTTTTTTTTTAATGTGACGCATTTGCTTTGCTTTGGTTTTTGTTTGTTTAGTTTTGCATAACACGCGCATAACGATACAAACGTGCATAAATGAAATAAACTATTTTATAAGTTTAAATATTTAAATATATACAAGAATTAAAGAAAGAAATCAAGGTGATAATGCTAAATCAATTCGATTATGTCGCCAACATTTACGAAGTTTATATAAATCTTAAAGTAAAACCGAAACAAACGCGAAGAGGAATAAACCAAGAAATAAAATCAAATTATTTATAAACATTTGTATTTGCCAGACCCAATGCAGTATAATAAAATAATAATATACACAATAAATATTACAAAATCAAGTTGTTGGGGAAGAATTTTTAAAGGGGTTGTATTAAAACTCATTTGGATTTTGTTTTTTTGTCTCAAAATGTAATTTGTATTTATTTTTATTTTTTTTATTGATTTATCATTTTTAATAATGTTTTATATAGTTGTATATATTAAGGTTTAGTTAATTGATTTTGTAAATTTATTAGAATTTGCATTTTAATGTATTTGCTTTCACTTTGTGTTATGCTTAAGGCTACAAAAAATTTGTTTGCTCGGTTTTTTCTTTTATTTGTTTGAAACAACAACTACATAGGCTACGGTTGTATATAGAAGGTTTGTGTGTGTGTGTGTGTCTTGTCTAGGCTTTAGTTAGTTTGAGTTAGACTAAAATGACGTGTGCTATATGTATGTATATATAATTGATTTCAGTGCGCTACGTGAATTTCTCATATCAATTCATTTTCATTTATTTATTAATAATACTTGAACTGTTTTGGTTTTCAAATAGTAAAAAACTCCTTAACTCTGCTTCTAAACTATTTGCAATTTTTGGGTATAGTGCTATCATTTTTTTTTTGTGTTTTTATCATCTGGTTTTGCTTTGAAGACTTTTTGTTTAGTTGATTGCGAAATTGTTGTTCTTATTGTTGTTATTGCATAAGTTACATCGTAGATTGGTAAATTGTTTATTTGCTGCATTACCAACTACAAATATATCATCAAAGAAGACAATTTGGGGAACCCGTTTCCGCATGGCAGTGATGCACTGCAATGATATTGAAATTGGTATCTCTATATTTAAAAAATATTGCTAGCATTTGTTGTTGTTGTTTTCCATTTTGTTCTGTTTTGTATTTTTCCTGACTATTATTTATTGGAGTATACGTATAATGTAGTTGTCCTAGTGCGTTAGCTAACTAATATAGTTAGCGTTATTCATGTATGTATGTGTATATAATTAGTTCTCAAGTCAATATATATGTAGATTTCTTAAACGCGATTAACATTAGTTTTTGCTTTCGATATTTATCTACTAATTCGCTCTGAGTTTTCTGTATTTTTATACCCGCTACCCATAGGGTAGAAGGGTATTATAACTTTGTGCCGGCAGGAAATGTATGTAACAGGTAGAAGGAGGCATCTCCGACCCTATAAAGTATATATATTCTTGATGAGCGTCAACAGCCGAGACGATATAGCCATGTCCGTCTGTCCGTCTGTCCGTATGAGCACCTAGATCTCAGAGACTATACGAGATAGAGCTATAATTTTTTTTCGACAGCATTTGTTATATTTGCACGCAGATCAAGTTTGTTTCAAATTTTTGCCACGCCCACTTCCGCCCCTGCAAATCAAAAAAATCGAATAACAAGCGTAATTTTAAAGCTAGAGTTATTTTGGTATATATAGTAATAACTATAGTAGTTATGATCCGTGAAAATTTGGTTGCGATCAGACAAAAATTGTGGAAGCTATTAAAGAAATACTTTTGTATGGGCAAACACGCCTACTTACTAGGGGTCTTAGTTGCTTTGGCTGACAATGTGGTATATCGTGCCGTCTATGGTATATTTTGAATGCGGTACTATATCGATATACCACATATACCATTTGGTATATTTTTAGTATTTTTGCAGTATGTTTGGTATATTTTGAGAATAATACCGCAAAATATATTGCTTTTATTCAAAATGGGTAGCGGGTATCTCACAGTCGAGTACACTCGACTGTAGCTTTCTTACTTGTTTGTAGCTGCAACAGCATCTGACATAAGAAACTTTATAACATTTAATGCTAGTCCATTATGATTAATATTAATATTATTATTATTAATTATAGGCCGCAGTGCTTTTCCTTCATTTTTGTTTTTTTGTTTTTTTTTTTTTGCTAAATTGCACTGGAGTTTTGCTTTTGTTGACATTTGTGTTGTGTTATATAAGTATTCGGTGGGCATCAATCACAATGTGAATGAGCTGCTCGTCGGTCTGTTGTCCCAGATACGCCTCAAGCTCGAGAATCCCGAAAAGTCGAGGTAAGCATTTCGCAAAAAGTCTTTCCTTTTCCTTTCTTCCATTCTAGGGATCTGTTTCGCAAGCGTTCCATTCGCAAGTCAAAGCGTCGAGCATGCTCACCGCTCAGCGCCGGCTGCCTCAATGCCAACACTCCGCTGGGTCCGCTTGGAGCACAGCAGGTGAGTGTCGCTGGTCTGCATCCATGTCCATCCGGCAGTTAATTACAACACAAACTTTTCCGTTTCTGTTTTTCTCATTTTCTGCAGTCCACGTAAATATCGCGGCTCGCGTACCTCGACCAGCCTGAAGGTCAAGGGGCTGCTTGGACGTGTCTGGACGCGCGATTCCAAATCGAAGAGTTGCGAGAATCTGCACGTGCTCTAAAGGAGCCACCAACAAACACTCGCACACAACGACTGAGCATGGGCAGAAATTGACGGGGGCCATTTGGGGATGGGAAATGGGTTCGGGGGAGGGTTCAAATGGAGGGACATTTTCAGTTTTATACCCATTTAAATTTTTGGTTACCCCAAAATTCGGTGCATACAAAATCCCAAGGATTATTTACATAGACGATAATAATGAAAAGCTCCCAAAAACAAAACAAAATCGATACGCCTAAGTTTTGAAACGTACAAGCTACAAAATAGACTCATAACTCATAGCTGTATTACGAATACTGTATTGTATATATATGTATGTATCATTTATTTTTACCTATAATCTAGTACTTTAATTATATATTATTTGTATAAACCGAAACTCTATATTTTGTACATATTCAAATCAATTTATCAAATATAAAATATACTTTTAATTTAATTTTCCACTCTGTTTTATTTTCTTTTGAATTAATCGAAATGCATTTAAAATTGTTTCATTCTTTTTTCGTAATTCAAACACATTTCAGATCTATCCATAGTTATTAATGCAACTTAGTTTACAGGGCTTGAAAAGTTAATTATTATATAATTAAATTACTGACAAGTAATATTACGCAAACCAAATCAAAAGCAATAATTTTTGTAATTTTTAAAATAATTATATTAAATTTAAATTATAACCCAAAATGAGATATGAATAAATTGTACTGATTTTTAGAATGTTTGGCCAATGTTTGCCGAATATTATTTATTATTAATTATATTTATGAAACTAATGCTAATTGAATTGCATTTTAAAATCACTAATATTCGTATTGTTCAAATCGATTACTAAATATTTAATGTTCATAAACAAAAAAAATCATAAGAAACAACAAAAAAAAATATATAAAATATATGTATGTATGCATTTTTCAAATTCAATTTGCATTATGTAGTTGTTAAGTAATTTGCTAATTTTTGAAAGAATGCAAAACAAATTATTTTTGTCGCAGAAACCATGTGCATAGCATTGGCACTCATTATAGGTTTCTTACATTAGTCGGGACCATTTCGAGATTGAATAGAGCTACCACACACAATATAAGTTATCTCCAATCGGGTGACTCAGAATGTGTTTAACATTAGTTTTTAAATGCGATTTACACGAAGATTTGGAAAAATCAAAACCAAAAACCAAATTTAAGATATTCATGTTGATAACATGGACCGTCTGTATCAGATTTTGAATTGTCCTGCACAACAATTTTAAAACAAGTAAGAAAGTTACAGTCGAGTGTGCTCGACTGTGAGATACCCGCTACCCATTTGTAATAAAGGCAAAATATTGCGGTATCATTTTCAAAATATACCGAAAATACTAAAAAAATACTAAAAATATACCAAATTGTATGTTTGGTATATCGATATAGTACACCATTCAAAATATACCATAGACGGCACAATGTGCTAGATTGTCGGCCAACTTCTTTAATAACTTCCACAATTTTTATCTGATCGCAACTAAATTTTCAGGAATCATAACTACTACAGTAATTATTGCATATACCAAAATTCGTAACTCTAGCTTTAAAATTACGCTTGTTATTCGATTTTTTTGATTTGCGGGGGCGGAAGTGGGCGTGGCAAAAATTTGAAACAAACTTGATCTGCGTGCAAACATAACAAATGCTGTCGAAAAAAAATTATAGCTCTATCTCTTATAGTCTCTGAGATCCAGTGTTTCATACGGACGGACGGACAGACGGACAGACACACAGACGGACAGACGGACATGGCTATATCGTCTCGGCTGTTGACGCTGATCAATAATATATATACTTTATAGGGTCGGAGATGCCTCCTTCTACCTGTTACATACATTTCCTGCCGGCACAAAGTTATAATACCCTTCTACCCCATGGGTAGCGGGTATAATTATCAATGTCACAATTAATATCTGTAGATACATGTAAATGCATAAAACATTTATAGTATGTTACATTTGCTACAATTCTATAGATGTGTATATGTA
Organism: Drosophila albomicans; assembly: GCF_009650485.2. Lineage (NCBI taxonomy): Eukaryota > Metazoa > Arthropoda > Insecta > Diptera > Drosophilidae > Drosophila > Drosophila albomicans. The sequence continues at coordinate 13,903,961 of NC_047629.2, read as the reverse complement.
TGTATGTATATCAAAACTAATGCAGCACAATGGAATTTAAAAATAATAAGTAATAATACAAAACCAATTGGCATCGTCCAATTCACTTTGAACTACGAGTAACACATGAAACAATATAAATGTAAAATTTGCAATTCAAATGATCCAGCAAGATGTGCAAAACATATATATAATATATAACTTGTCTATGAATTTATTAGTAAAAATATTTAGATGTATTTTTTTGTCCATTCAAAAAAAAACCAATTCCAAAACATTTATAAATCTTAAATATATACCGAAATGAATTCGAGCCGTGGACTGTCAATGGCCAAGATAGCCAGAAGCAAACTGGTCAACAAATTGATTGTATAAAGCTATGTAGAATCGCAAAAGTCAGCCATAATTAGTGTGTCTTGCGGTTATCAGCCGCATGGCATGTTAAAGACAGAGAGAGACGAATATACTCCATTTACTATTACAAAAAACTATATGTGTAATGCGTGTATAATAAATGTGTAAACTTTCAATTTAAATCAATTGCAGTTGTTTTATTTCAAAAGAACCAATAAGTGTAACTGCCAATTCCAGCTGGAACTGGAACTGCGAACTATTCGTTTGAACACAGGCAAGACAGCTGTTAGGCATGCGAATGACAAAACAAACTAACAGCTGTTCGCTCGCTGTGAATGGCTTTTTTTTATTTTGGCCAGCAGTTGTAGAAATTCTCGGCCAATGCCAACGTGCGAAATTCGCGGTCACCGTTTCGACGACGCGGAAATGCTGTTGTGCTTTATGTAACATGTTAAGCTGACCAGCAAAATATTCTTTTAGTGTACAAATACCGTGTGATATACATATTCAATATTTAGGCCATAAAATGTTTCCCTACCAAGTGGGCGCCGCAGTGCGCGGCACAATGCATAATCATGTGAAATTCCTCCTGCGGGTTCAGCTGCCTGGAGCAGCAACTCATCAATTCCGCAACTTGTGCCCGCTGGCTGAATACGAGATGCGTGTCCAGTCGGGTCAACTGATGGCCGACGAAAAGCAAAAGGATACCATGAAGGAGCTGGAATTGCTCTACAAGCGCATCAAGGGCTATCAGCCCTCTACTCAGCCCTCATCTGGGGGCGGATTCCTCAGCCGTCTCTTTGGCAGAAAATCCAGCGAAGAAGACGCTGAGGATGACTTGAATGCGGGCAGTCATGCCCCTCAAGGCCTCTATGTCTACGGTAGCGTAGGCGTGGGCAAAACCACGCTCATGGATCTGTTCTATGATTGCTGTGAGGTGAGTTTTCTACTGCATAATTACAATTCCATTGCGCTAAAACAATGTCACCGAATACAGATAAATCCAAGCAATGCCATGATACTCAAGCGCCTTTTCACGCATCTTTTCAAAAAGGGCGTTGTCATCGTGGCCACCAGCAATCGGCATCCCGAGGATTTGTACAAAAATGGTTTACAACGCGTCAACTTCTTGCCCTTCATTGGATTGCTGCAGAAACGCGGCCTGCTGTCCAAGCTGGACTCGATAGATTACCGCCGCATTTCGCAGTCGGGTGACACCAACTATTTTGTGATAGGTCAGACAGATGCAGATTCTGAGATGAATAGCATGTTTAAGATATTGTGCGCCGAGGAGAACGACATCATTCGACCCCGCACAATCACCCACTTCGGTCGCGATCTGAAATTCCAACCCACCTGCGGACAGATCTTGGACAGCAGTTTCGATGAGCTATGCGATCGCGTAAGTTATTACTAATGAATATTATATTTCGACTACTTAATCGTATATTTATTACAGCCATTGGCAGGCAGCGATTATCTGCAAATTGCACAGTTCTTTCACACAGTCCTCATACACAGTCCTTCCCCAGCTAAATCTTAATGTCAAGTCGCAAATGCGATGATTCATCACACTAATAGATACGCTGTACGACAATAGAGTGCGTGTTGTCATATCGGCAGATAAGCCACTGGATAATCTATTTGAATTGGGCGATGCATCGCCAATATCCGATTCAGACCGTATCCTCATGGATGACTTAAAAATTACGCATGGATCGGTAAGTAACGAGTGTATTCTTAAAAATAATATCACCCAGCATCTTTTCTACTCGTAGCACGCGTCCAAATCGAGTGTATTTACTGGAGAGGAGGAACTGTTTGCCTTTGAACGAACCATATCTAGATTATATGAAATGCAGAAGAGCGAATATTGGGAACAATAGGCGAAACATCGATTATCTAGCTGTAGATCACTTCCTAGTCCAACCACTAAAAGCAATAATGTCATTAGCACAATTAAATTTCCCGTCACAAATTTACAAAACACCTTTGGTATTTTCATATTACGTGAGATTATAATTAAATTAGCTCTTATCTGTCTGTTGCCACAGTCGATTGCATAGTCAACAATATGTATTATGCAAATCGTTATCAGAGAAATGTTTGCACTTGCTTCGAAGGTGTGTCGAATTAATAGAATCACAGTAAACTGACGATTATTTGATAACGATTCGTATAAAATCAAAACATACATAAATTATCTATTTTGTAGAGACAGTTTAGTAAAAATTGGACTTACAGCATGGATTCCAAGACATTGGTTGTGAATAAAACGTTGCCTTTCGGTAAGCAGTTTCCATATATAAAGATTTTAAGACATCTTCACGTTATCCTTGCAGATCCTGCGCTGCTCATGGTAAACATTTCACTGCGCCAGGTGGAAGAGATTGCCATTAACATTTCGAAGCGCTGCATGGTCTCAGGCGTGAATGAAATCGCCTGGGCCTTGAGAGCACTCATGCTCACGGATCTGACCACGCTAGCTGGCGATGATACGCGTGCGAATGTGCGTCGACTTTGACAAATACTTTGAGCGCACACTGCTCCCAGACATTCATTGTGCCTCCGTCTGTGTTTATCCTGCCCGTGTCAAAGATGCTTACACTACCCTTGAGCAGTTGAATCAATTGGATAATGTGCCCATCTCGGCGGTGACCACAGGATTTCCAACTGGTCAATATGGACTGCAGACGCGACTGCAAGAAATTAGCCATGCTATTCTAGCGGGTGCCACAGAGATCGATGTTGTCATAAGTCGCCAACTGGCTCTCCTTGGCGATAAGAAGGCGCTCTACAACGAGGTTGTGCTGATGCGCAGCGCCTGCGGTGAACATGCATTGTTAAAAACCATTCTGGCAATCGGAGAGCTTGGCACGATGGAGAATGTAAGTAGTCTGCTAAGGATAGTTGGTTGACTTCTCTAAGTTATCCACTTGTGATAAAAGGTCTACAAGGCGGCCATGGTGTGCATGATGGCAGGCGCCGACTTCCTTAAGACATCCACCGGCATGGAAATAGAAATGCCACTCTCTCAGTGGGTTTAGTCATGATCTTTGCTATACAGGAGTTTAAGCGACGCACTTGCCAAATTGTTGGCATCAAACCGGCTGGAGGAATACGCACAGTTCGTGATGCGATTGCTTGGATGACGTTGGTCAATGAAACACTGGGCAGTCGTTGGCTAACACGAGACCGTTTTCGGTTTGGTACCACGGGTCTTTTAAACGACATCGAAAAGGTTGTGCGCGATGGTGTCGCTAAGTTGGAACGCGAGGCTGCTGAGAAAGCTTCTCAGAGTAAACCCATAGCATCCGAGGCATGTAGTGAAGACGCGATGTGCAAAGAGCTGCGCAAGAAGCAGCAGGAGAAAAAATAGTCACTTCTTATACAACTCCTCTAATTTAAACACTGACAAATAAACCGTTTTGCTTGAATCTGGCGCGTTTTTTCAAAGCGTAGTCAACATCAAACTGTAAAGTATTTAAGCCCTGGTATCGGTAGATGCGCAGTCGTGTTATTTTAAAATAATAAAAATTTATAATCAATAACAGCCCTTTTTAGTTTGAAAAATTAAGACCTGAGTATATTTCATTTTTTTAATTAATAATTTTTAACAATTATATTATTTGGATACAATTAAAACATTGATAGTCGCAATAATAATCGATGCTTCAAAAGACACAACAGCATCGATATATAAATAGTGTTATCGACGTTTTGCCACCTCTAGTACAAAACTATTGAGAAAAAAGATTACTGATTTAAGACAATTTTTGCATCCTTGCTCCGCCCACTCAACGCTGCTGTAATGGTAAGTGCTGCCCAAATCGAACCGTAATCGCCCATTACCGGAATCCGAGATTGCAACGTATGCAAAAGTGTCATATCAAGCGCATGCAAAAAGAGAAAAAGAAAAGAAAAAAACGCTGACTGCGCCCTTGGCCGCCCACTTTGCTAGCGGCAAATTCAGTTCAACTTGCAAACTGCGGGTGACCACAAAAATAAAAATAAAACCAAAAAGGAGTCCACATAAGTCCATAAACCACATCCACATCCAAGACACCACCACCCAGAATGTATCCCTGGAGCTCGTCCTCGTACAGCGGTCAAGCGACCAACGGTGGCCAAAGCAGGGTAAATACGCCACACACACCAATTAACACACACTCCACCTCACACTCGTAATACTATCTAATAAACTACCATGTAATTTACTTCATTTCCTGCTATCTTTGTCAAATTCGGGGTTGGGGCGCAGTCGGCAATTTGGCAAAAAAATATATTTCCAGCTCTCGTTTGTTGTTGTGTTATCATTGTTTAAGCACTTCCCACAACTTTCCAAAAGCAATCCAATGAGCTGCTGTGACGCTTATCTCTCATCTCATGTTCTTCGTATTATGTGTGTTATGTGTTTCTCTCAATATATAAATTGTGTCGTTATTGTTGTCATTATTTATTCACATATTTAAAATGTATAATCGTCGTAGTGGAAATGATTGGCCCACTTTACCCAACACTGTATGCTATGTTTCATTCCAGACGATGCCGAACGGTTTGGACGATCAGGAGAAGCTGCTCGCCGAGGCGGTCGGTGCGGCACGCAAACAGGCATTCCAAATGAATCACTTTCTGGACAAGGAGCGCATGCTGGATGCCCTCAAATGTGCCAGCACAATGCTTAGCGAGCTGCGCACTTCAATGCTATCGCCCAAAAGCTACTACGAGCTGTGTAAGTATATATTTCCAGTTGCAACCACAATCAGCAATCTTAATTCTCCATTCCCACTTTAGACATGGCTGTTACCAATGAGCTGTGTCATCTGGAACTGTATCTCAGCGAGAAGAGCCACAAAGAGACGGATCTTTATGAACTGGTGCAATACTCTCATACGATAGCGCCACGGCTCTATCTGCTGATCACAGTGGGCATTGTGTACATAAAGAACGACTCGACGCTGAAGCGCAGCATTCTTAAAGATCTAGTAGAGATGTGTCGCGGTGTTCAGCATCCACTACGTGGTCTTTTCCTGCGCAATTATCTACTGCAATGCACTCGCAATATACTGCCCGATGTCCTGGTCGCTGAAAATGAGCATGAGGGCAACGTGTATGATGCCATCGATTTTGTGCTCACAAATTTCGCCGAAATGAATAAGCTGTGGGTGCGCATGCAGCATCAGGGTCACTCAAGTGAGAAGACGCGTCGTGAGAAAGAGCGCGAGGAACTGAAAATCTTGGTGGGCACGAATTTGGTGCGATTGTCGCAACTAGAGTCCGCCACACTGGAGACGTACAAACGTCTGATACTGCCGGGCATACTGGAGCAGGTGGTCAGCTGTCGGGATGCCATCGCTCAAGAGTATCTGATGGAGTGTATTATACAGGTATTTCCCGATGAGTTTCATCTGCAGACGCTCGATCCGTTCCTAAAGTCCTGCGCCCAACTGGAGACGGGTGTAAATGTTAAGAACATTATTATATCGTTGATTGAACGCCTGGCTGCCTACAATCAGCGCAGTGGCAAGGTGAGTGCATCGATTTTTGGCTGCTGTTTATTAAAGATATGCTAATTGAGAATCTATTTGCAGACCAGTGGCAATGCCATTGATGCCATCATACCCGCTGAAGTGGAACTGTTCGAGGTGTTCAGCGTGCAGGTGGCAAACATTGTGCAGACGCGCACGGACATGCCGCTGGAGGACACAATTTCGCTGCAAGTGGCCTTACTCAGTCTGGCGCAGAAAGTGTATCCCGATCGTGTTGATTACGTGGACAAAGTGCTGGGCACAACTGCACAAATACTCGATCGCATGAACATGAACAAGTAATTCAATATTTTTATCGTTTATTCTGTGCATCTTAATTAATATCATTCGTACTTACAGCATCTCGCATTTGTTGTCGGTCAATCAGGAACTGTCTCGTCTTCTGCGCATATGCATAGATTTCTATAACAATGCGTTGACCATTATACAACTGCTTAACTTCTGTCCGCTGCTGGAAAAGTTCGATTATACGTCGCGCAAATCGTTGGCTCTGTATATGGTCATGAATATATTGGAGAATGAGACGCAGGTGCCGACAGCAGAGCAAGCAGACAGCTTATTGACGATCATAACCCCGTTGATTAAGGATGACGACTCAAGTACAGCAGCTACAACTAATAGTGCAGATGCAGAAGAGTTTGCTGAGGAGCAGGGCGTTGTGGCACGGTAAGTTGTTATTTTTAATCAAATGAATATCGTTTTTATATGCATTTCCTTTACAGTTTTATACATCTGTTGAGATCAGATGAGCCGGATATGCAATACAAAATGCTGCAAACAGCGCGTAAACATTTGGGCAATGGCGGTGGCCAGCGATTGAAGCATGTGCTGCCGCCGCTTGTTTTTGCTGCCTATCAGCTGGCATTTAAATACAAAGCAATTGCCGAGCAGGACGAGAACTGGGACAAAAAGTGCCAGAAGATTGTGCAGTATTGTCATAGCACTATTAGCGCATTGGCCAAAGCTGATTTACCCGATTTGGCGCTACGTTTGTATCTGCAAGGCGCCCTTGTGATTGGTGAAATACGCTACACGAATCATGAAACTGTTGCGTATGAGTTCATGACACAGGCTTTCTCCCTGTATGAGGATGAGATTTCCGATTCAAAGGCACAACTGGCGGCAATTACACTCATAATGTCCACGTTCGAGCAAATGTCCTGCTTCGGCGAGGAAAATGCTGAGCCGCTGCGCACGAACTGCGCTCTGGCTGCGTCCAAGCTGCTGAAGAAGCCCGATCAGTGTCGTGGAGTTGTGGCCTGTGCGGCGCTCTTCTGGAGTGGCAAGTAAGTGAAACAAGTACAATCTTAGTTAACTTTTAACTATCATAAACCTTCCTTAGGCAAAATGGTGAGGAAATGCGCGATGAGAAACGCACGTTGGATTGCCTGAAGAAGGGCGCACGCATTGCTTCGCAGTGTCTGGACACAGGGGTGCAAGTACAGCTGTATGTGGAGCTATTGAATCACTATCTCTTCTACTTTGAACGTGGCAACTCACTCATCACAGTGGCAATGCTGAATCAGGTAACACCTTCATTTCAGTTTCGAATTTGCAGTTTTTAACACTTTTGTCATTTCACAGCTTATTGCCAAGGTGAATGAGGAGCTGCCGAATCTGGAGCCGAGCGAGGAAACCAAACAGATCGAGAGTCATTACAAAAATACGTTGGCGCATTTACGCAGTCGCATGGAATCGAATGACACGACACTGGAAGTCTCTTTTGCTGGCATCACACTCAATTAGTTGAAACAGTTGTCTCGAGATTGTAACTAATCGCGATACAGCTTTCCTCATTTAGTGAAACAGCACGCCCCCTTGATCATGCATATTTTTGTAACGCTACTTATCAGTCAACAGACAGTTAACCCACTCTTTAAAAGGCTGGACAAATTAAAACAATGCAGAACCACGCGACCGAGCATTGCGATACGATCAAACAAACAAGCAAACAAAAAAAAACTGTTTTCTTAAAGAAACGAAATTCCATGATAAATTGTAGATTTGTTTAGGGTAGTAGAGCATGGACTACCGATAAAGTGCTTATGACATTTTGATTTCCAATTTGATTTCGATTATATATTTCTAAGTGCAAAGTATCAACATTCTCGATGATTTTTCCTCCCTTATTATATTATTCGCGTATTTAGTTAATAATTACAAGTAATTATCCTCAACAACATCATTAAATTGTATTTTATTTTATTCTATTCATTAATCCCTGCAAAACAAATAAACACTCGTGTGAAATATTGTTAAACAAATTGAAAAAAATAAAATAAAAGCAAACCCTTAAATGAATTAACTATTATAATACATACCAATATGAATTAACCATTATGTATACATATATGCAATTTCCAACGGTTTTGATTGTGGATAAATAAAGTTAAGATCAAATTGTTTTTAGAATGTGTATAAAAAAAAGAAAACGAAAGTGATTAACATGAAATTCATTTCCTTTATTAAAAATATACATACATTATAAGCCGAACACGCTAAATCGGTCTATGAATCAGTTAACTTTCATTTACAATACAATACATGAGTAAGATAAGCATAGGCGGTTTAATTCGTCAATACATAACATATATATAAGTAAAGTGAACCCTACTCTCGATTCCTACAAAGATCGTCTCAAGCCATTCTTGGAATCACTTTTTCTCATCGCGAATGTTTCACTAAAAGAATTCGTATGCTATTTTGTCGATTTGTTGTGGCAGTTGTTTGTATGTGAGATAAGTTTTTGGCGGTGTATTGGATTTTAAATACTTTATTTGAAGGACGGCGGTGTGTGGTAGTTAATGTGGCAGTATCGTGTTACGATTTCATAGATAGCAATTTTATAAATTAATTGATTACGATAGGGAATACAAATAAGAGTAAGAATTCGTTGGGGGTGTGGCGATTGTGTTTTGGTGTTTTTGGTGCATGGCGATTGAGGAGGAGCTGATCAGCTTGGGCTAACAATGCTTGCGTCGCGACTTAAAGCTAATCATTGTTTTTGTTTTTTTATTAGTACCTAAGATCTAGCATAAATTTACAATTAGAAGCGCCTAATTCACTTTCAGTGCCGGAGCAAAATGGAAAATTTTGAAACATGAGATAAAAATTGTTCGTCACTGCAAAGCTCGAGAGATTACGTGAGCTTAATTTCTTGCTCTCTTCTTCGGTAACAACTTATGCCGACTTTGTGCGGAAATAGTTGTACACATCTGGCCACGAAGCCAGCACATACTCCTCGATGCCGCACTCATTGCGGCCACGTTGAATGCGGAAATAGCCATGTTCGCCCCACCAAGGACCCCACGAATTGGCCGCGATCTGAAAGTACGAATTTCCAAGTTTGTCAAAATAGGAAAAGACGGAATCGATAGTCATCAACTTACCCAGTACTTAACACCATCATGCTCCTCGCCCCAGCCCACAAGTTTCACCGAGTGGAAGCCAGTGGGTGCGCCACGATTGGCGGCTGTCTGGTGATAGACACCACCTGAGTACGAGAAGAAATCCCTGTAGATGCGCATGGTGGCCTGCACGGGTCCCGAGTGATAGATCTCGGCCATGATGTCAGCCTCCCGACTCAGACTGTAGGCGGGGCCAACGGTGTAGAAGTTATCACGATTCACACCCGTGGCGGCCCGACAGCCGTTGGCCTTCAGCGAGCGGCTGTTGTGACGAATCTTGCAGCTGCCGCGCTGCTGTGTGTAGGGATAACACTGCTCATCGACGACGCCCTTCTTGTGCAGATAACGCCAGGCTGCATCCAGGTGTCCGCCCTCGCAGCCCTGCTGGCGACGTGTGCACGACAGGATGTTCTGCGGCGACAGCTGAACGATCTCCTTGCCTTGACTCTGGATGGCAAAGCGATCGGATGCCACCGAGGTGGTGGACAGCACCCATGAGGAACCGCACCAGCCCTGATCGGGCACATCGGAAATGTAGCTGGACCACTTCTCGACCGCATTGAATTGATTTGGCAAGTCGTTGGCCGGATTGGACAAACGGGTCATGGCCTTCACACGATAAGTGGGTTCCTTGGTGCCCAGACGCAGACGCAGACCCTCGCTGTACTTGCGTCCCCACCACTCGTCGTATTTGCGCGCCGACCAGCCGAGTTCGTGGATGGAGTTGACGCTGTGGACGAGCTCGTCGTCGGTCAGACAGAGATCAGTGTCGCACTGAACGACGCCGCCATCGAGGCAACGGCACTCGTTGCAGTTATCGAATGTGGTGTTGTACTTGTGGAAGTAGATGCCGTTGTGCAGGCAGCTCAACACCGGATCCGGTTCATTGAAGCAGAAGGAGCGATAATCCGGACAGCAATCGCCGGAGTCATCGCGATCGCAGAACTCATCACAGTAGCAAAGTGTAGCTATCGATCGATTAGTGGAAATTAGTCACCGAAAAAGTGAGTCATAGTTTGGGGGTTACTCACTTGAGATGGGCATCGAGCAGCCGTCACGCCGATCCTTGCAGCATGTGTTCTGTCGCGCACAATACGGACCCGGGAAGTCCAGCTTCAGTGTGTGATCATAGGCAGTGGCCAGTGCCAGGAGCAGCAGCAGCATCGATAGCGCCATCAGGGCGCATTTGACAGCCATGGCTACGACTTAGGTATATCACAAAAATGCAACAACTGAAAAGACGTCAAGACAAAAAAAGGTTTTAATCTGATGTGTGCTTAGTTCACTTTCATTTATCTTATCTCAGCTGTTTTGCATTTTTTTGCGATGCTGTGATTAGATAAATGTTTTTGCAATTTACCAAATATCAATTTTCAAGTCCCCCATTTGCTTATCAGCAAGAATGTTTGCAAAAGAATGCGCGTATTACGCATACGCCCCGTGAAACACTAAACTCCTAATTAGATCGCCAATGAATTTCAATTATGCATGCCAAAGTTTGCGACTTTATTAAATCGCAAAGCAAACAACAAACCCGTTTTGTTAGCTTCCTAATTTTCGAGCTACTGCGTTGCACACATTGTGTTGTCTCTTGTAATTAATAACTGGGGCTTAAACTACATATAGAGAGAAGAAGTCAGCGAGCACACGACATTTCTCAAAGCACGCTTCACAACCCTTTTCAAAAAATTTCACGCTCATCAAAAATTCATTGCATGAATTCACAAATCAAATGTTAAGTTTAGATCAGAGTTGACCAAGAAGTTGATACCTAGCAACAAGTTTGCAGAAAATTACACTTTTACGATCAATTTGCGAATCAATTGAAATAGCAATAGCTTTTTAAAGAGCTGAATGGGTTACCTGACCAGTCGATAAATTGATATACCCCATCGGATATTCAATTAATGGTGACCAAAACGCCAGCAATCATATAACAGTAAACTTTTAAAAATTCTGATGACGTCAACTATAAAAAGCATTTTAAACACGAAAGTTTTTGGCTTCGGTTCGATTCAGCACCGAATTCAAATTTACGCCAAGACTGCAAAAAAGAAAACAAAAAAAATAATACTACAACAACAACAACAAAAAAGGAGGCATTAAGCCAAGTAGAAGCGCCCCTTTTCTTTGGGTTCCGGACTTGGACTTGAACTTGCGAGAGTTATGACAGAGCATTAAACTTGTTTGACTTTCAGAATGCGCGTTTATCAAAAAAAAAAAAAAAAAAAAAACATTCAAGAATAATAATAATAAAGAAGGTTTATTATTTATTTAAATGCAAATGGCAAATAGATTTTTCCTGTTTCGCCTTCGAGTTTTAAGATTCGCGCTACAAGCGCAACGTTTTATGCTTATAAAGTGATTAGTTTTTATTGAGTGCTACAACGAAATGTATTCAATTATCGAATGGATTCATAAATAGCATCTGAATCATGCGGGGTCTGTCTTCAAACATTTGTCTAAGGTTCGCAACTCTTCTTTATCCGCATTGTTTGCGCTTCGGATTTTTTTGTTTTTGCTTTCCTAAAGCTGAACCCGTTTATAATTTTGTGCTAATTTATTTGAAAGTTTGATTCGCTAATTGATTGGAAAATATTAATGAGCTGGCTCGTCCTCCCCAATAGGCTAGACTAATTGATGTAACTGCCGAATTCCAAATTCAAAACTGGCGCCAAATTGACATATTTTCCATATAGCTGTCCCTAATCACGTTGTTAACTAATTTCATTCCAATTCATTTAAAATGCTTTTAGTTGTCGCAAAACCAACTTGATTGCATTTAGTTAATGATAAATATTTTCTATAACACATTTGAATAACTAACTAATTAATTTTGTGATAAATATACAAAGACAAATTCAAGTTATTTCGAAAGAGAAAATATTAAATCACTTGCAAAAATTAATTTGTTTGCATTTTGTTCTTGATTAATTCTTTTCAATACCACATTTGAATAATTGAGTAACTAATTAAAATTTGCTAATTAATATACAAATAAAAGTGAAAAGAATTTGATTTGAAACGCAAAAATATTAATTCACTGATTCCACATTTACACAAAAGAATGTTTGTTAATATTTATAAATATTTGTCAAATTAATCATAATAATTATAAGGCAATTTTTTATTGATTTTATTAACTGCTTTGTTGTTAAGACATTGTTTTTAAAAGCACTTAAATAGTTAAACCGTTAAACGTTGCAATAAATTTTATGAGCATACTAACATTTATGAGCTTGCACAATTTATCGGTGGTAAGAATATGGTATATTATAATATGTAGAAGAATTTAACACTTTCTAGCCAATAAGTTCTTAAGCCAATAACAAATTCTGCTCAGACTTGTTCTTAACACGTTGTTTGCGCGATCGCGGCCAGCCGTTGACTGAATTCAATAAAAGATTTTGGCCACCATCAAAGCAAAGCCGTCGCCGCTGTTAAGGCCTCCTCTATTGCTACTGTTGTTATTACCGCTTACATGTACGTATGTATGTGTAGGTGGCAGTCAAATAGAGCGCAAGCACGCTCTCTCTGTTAAACAACGCTGTTACGTCCGCTTGCTCTTTGCAGCAGTGTGTAGGTGGCGGCTTGAACGAGAGAGCGAGGGCACACGATCTGGCTGTTAAGTTAACAGCGTGGGCTATCTCTGTTATTGTGTTGACTGTGAAAGAGAAAGAGCGCACTCACGTTCGTCGCTATCGCTGTAATGGGTCTGCATAGTAACAGCTGTTGTTAGTGTGTGCCCAATGCACAATGATAATTGCTTTATATGGCGATTCCTTTTAAAATGCACACACACACACACACAGTGAGGCTTGTATGTATTGTCGTTCCTCGTTAGTAGCACGTTTGGCTGAAAAGATTCTCACCTGAGATATGTAATACAGACATAAACTTTTTTTTGTTTTGGTAAAATTCCTTAAATTGTTTGCCAAGACCTTTGGCTGGGGCAAAGGCGTGAGCGTTTTTTTGTGCGCACTTAATTTACGAATATTTCGAATGTTTGTTTGCTTGTTTGTATTTATTATCAAACGAAATTGATACAATATAACACAGAACAAATGTAGGTATGTTTTCAAATGTGTGTACATACATACGCACTTAATTGCACTCAATTTAAGTTCAAGGTTACACAAAACAAATCAAACAATAGATTCATTGTAGATATGTATAGACTATTAACGTTTATGTGTCATGCGTATAAGAAAGTTTATTCATCAGTGCTTTGCCAAAAGTGTGCGAAATTGAATTAAATACCTTGTTAATTTCAATTCTCACATCTCGAGATTCACGCTTCTGTATTTACCATGCAATGTTCATATAAGCTGACGCATATCGATAAGATCTGTATCTCTGATACGTAATACTTCAACTCGTATTCGTATCTGGGACTCTTTGTCTGTCATTTCACTTGGCATTAATTTTGTTGCGAATCGTTTCTGTTTTTCACATACATAATTCCCATAATGCAGGAATTTGCATATAGAAGCCATAAATGAATATGATTTGCGCAGCTTCTGCAATATCTATTTGGGGAACTCGTCTTTCCTTATGCTCTCAAAACTTAAATCAGCTTTTGAGCTGAATTTAAGAATAAAGGAAATAGTAAATAGGGAATTGAAAGTATCTGGATCGCTTCGTCATTAAGTTGATGTGTAAACATCATCTGAATTCAAATGGCCAAATAAATTTTATCATGTTTATGTGGCAAAAAGAGAGGCAGAGAGAAAAAACAAACAAGAAAACAGAAAGGCAAAAAAACACAACAAAAACATAGGGAGAAAAAACCCCATTGAAACCGAAGAAAAATAAGCCGACACATTAAGAAAGCTAATTAAAAACAAGTTGCAAGACCAACCATGAGCAAAAGACAACCCTCATATCCATAAGCTGATATCCATAACTGCCAGCCGGAGAGCATATCAAGCGGCGTCCGAAATAAAGCCATCAGACGTCGACATTGCTAATGCCCAGTGTCGCCATTTGCATGGCATTAAACGCAAATTTTATGACCGATTTCTGTCTGAGTAATGCCAAATTATGAATATCATTTTGTGGACAAACAAAGCCAAGAAACCGGAGATGAAATAGCAAAACCGAAATTAATGCCCTATTAACTAACAATCTATTTTGACTATAGTGGGAGGATGATAATATATATTCAGTCACGTTTACTTTGCACTTCTTGTGCCAATCGAAACGACATTCAGTTTCGTACAGATGATAAACAGACATTCCAATCTTATCGCTTATACAGTTGCACTTTTTCAATGAGTAACAAAGCACACATCCGTAGTAAGTATTATTCGCTGTTTTTGACACTTTTTTTTTTGTTATTTATCTACTGAAGGATGACTGTGACCGGTAACCACAAAACTTATTAGCAACTGAAACAAAAACAACAAAGAAACCTTTAAGTCGTATACTTAATATATAAGTAGACTTTATGACGATACTTTGTTGCTCTAGAAAGTTGAGTGGGAGTGACTATTGTGAATGACTATTATGAATGAAATGAGAATGAATGAAATTATCAAAATGTCGTCGCATATATAGTATTGAGTCAGCTTTTTGACAATGCTTGTCTAATAATAGTGCAGAGTAGACAAAAGAGCTGCTGAACTTGAATTCGGCTTCAAGTGCAAACAAATGAATTGTTTTAATCTGAGTGCTGATGACAACATGTCTACAATGTATGAGTGTGTTGTTGATGTTTCGATGAACAACGTAATTGAGACGTCATTTGATGAATAGTTTATGAATGGAAAGCATCTGGCACGCTTCTTGGCCACATCAGAGGTATTCTTTTTATTTCGACCATATTGACAATTTAATTGGTTTGACAGCCATGATTAGGCATTCAATTAGCAGGCATTTATACACACTATTTAGGTACTTACCGGGCTGATTATTATTACCAATTCCACGCACACCGAACTCTATTGATATTCCGGCTATTGCCAGACAGCGTACACAGAGTACGGCATTCCAATGTATTTAAGTCATGTGATAAAATATTTATAAACTGCTGGGCAAACACAGCAACAAACACCTCAAACCAGGTTCTAGTCACTTTAACATAAACAAAAGTTCGGTGAATTTCAGGTTTAAGCTGTCTCTTTAAATGGGGAATTGAGGAATCTCTTATCAAGCAGAAGATAGTTTGTTATAGAAAATGTAGTTCAAGGGCAACCGTAATCAATTAGTTTGATTAACTTGTGCATTGTTCTTGTTAATGCCCCATAAGCTGTCCACTTCAAGACGTCCACACGTCACGATATTGTCTTCGATGTCTATGGCGTTGTATTGTTTGTTGTGATTGTGGAATGCCAAGCGTCATGATATGGACTAATCGACAGCTATGCTACTTGGGCATAGACGATCAATACTATCGTATGAAGCGCCTTGGGATTAAGCATTTCGAGCGATTGCATCAGCGGCCAAACAATATTGTAGAACAGTAATCTGTTTTTGTTTGGCAAAACTATGTGAAGAACACAAAATTCTTCAATTGCTCGACTTATCTAAGCCGTAAGTAATACCCTGTACAGGGTATGCTGAACTTTTGAGTGAGCATGCCACCAACTGTGTTATTTTTACAAAGGGTTTTATAAATCTGTGCCTAAGAGAAAAAAAAGGTAGAAAAAAACATATCGGATTCCATAAAGTAAATGATCAGCCTCAACAAGAGAAATTATAGGAATTGCATTTGGTAAAAAACGACTGGTCTATATGGTTTATTTTGAATGTATTAGTATGTCGATGTACCAATTATAGCCTACAGTATATGTTAGAATTGGTTTGGTATATTAATTTAGTATATTTTAATAATATTACCGCACTGTTTTAGTTTTATTGTCAATGTGTAACGAGTATTCCACACTCGAGCGCACTCGTCTATACCATTCCAACTTGTTTATTAATCGTCATCTTTATCACCTAGCCTCTATAAGTCATTCATGGAAAAGTCTGAAAAGTTGGTCATTGCCACCACACAGCTGATGGAAATATTACGATATACATAACATATCTTAAGTAGATATTCTATATCTATAATATAAACACACATTCAACTATAGTTTGCAAATATACAAACGTATACTTCTTAACGGCAGGTTGTAAACTCTCGTTGATTATTAACTCAAATGATATTGTCTACGACATTTACT